>NC_080632.1:44493030-45151364 GCF_027887145.1 Ammospiza caudacuta | reverse complement strand
GACACCGCAGGCGCTGCCTTTGGCTCCTCTGTAGCCGGATACAGATATTTACACGAATAAGAAAATGGTAAAATGCTGTTCTTAACAGAGTTAGAGGAGAGGTGGCCCGAGCTCTCCCCGCCGACCTTAGGGAGGCTGTTTTCGGGACACCTGACGGCTTCGTTTCTGATCAGCTGCGAGCGTTCTTGCCTCGGATGTCTTTAAACTTCATAAAGTTGTTTTCAAAGAAGTGTATTTATAGCGGCGACAAAATGCTACATGCAGCCTAGTGTCGTAAAGCGGCGATGATCGTTACGTTTAGCTCTGACTAGAATGTATAAATTGGGATCTGTAGCTGCTGGCAGCCTTGTCCTTCGTTTCCAAAGAAGTCATATTTTCGAGAGGGTTGATTGAAATGAAAACACGTGTTTATGCTTTTCCATTTCTTAACTCCAAATTACCCCTAACGAAAGGATATAGTTTGATTTGTCATTTGTGTTTAGGGTATGTCGATGTGGAAAAGTAAGCAAATAACACTCAAAAGCATAGCTGTAATTTACAATGAATTAAAATTGATTCTTTTCATCAGGCAAGAAAAGAGGAAATGTGAGGTCGTTAATTATTGAGGGAGGCGCTTCTCATTAAAGCGAACAATGTTACAATGCAGCACTGAACAGCGGGAATGTGAATAATAATATCCGATATTTCAGCACCACTGTCTGAAAATAAAAATAAAAAAATATTAAAAAAAAAAAAGCCGCACGAACAATCCAACAACCAAAAGTTGCATTTGGTAAACGCTGTGAGCGTTGTTGGGTGTAAAAACCAATTACGGTGCTCTGCATACAGCAGCCGGCTTAACTGGATGGATGCTCAAGAAATACATAAATAAAATATCAAATTACAAATCTTATCAGCCATTTATGCCAAGCCACCCTGCTGACTTTAGCAGTTTAACCTTATTTTACTGTGTTTCTCTGTCCAAATATAATTATTCTGATAAAAGAAGGTGCTGTTTCTAAATCAGAGCAGAATTGGTTAAATACACTTGTTTATATTACAGCCTCATTCAATCAGGGCTTGAGTTTAGCGGGGAGGGGAGAGGGGGAGCTCTGGGGTTTGGAAAGTTCTCTACCCTTTCTTACCAGGGTCACAGCGCTGGAGAATTAGGGTTATATTACTCCCAGATGCGGCACGCCCCGCTCCCGCGGCCCTCGCTCGGGCGGATCGGCTGGCGCGGGCGGGGGGGCCCTCCAGGGGAGGGCAGAGCCGGCCCCGGCCGGGACCCCGGGATCGGGCCCGCCGGGCTCCGCCGGGCAGGGCAGGGAAAGGAAGGGATGGGATGGAAAAGGAAAGAAAGGCAAAGGAAGGTGCGGGGGGAGATGATCTCCCAGTGCCTGGCCTCTTGGCAGGCGCTTCTGTACGAAATTCAATCTCTATTTTTTATGAGAAATAAACTGTCTAAATAAATTTTATTAGGGGCAACCAATATATTTTCTGGTACTGCCCTTTGTTCCAGTTCTACGTGTGTGTAACAATCTAAAACCTATTTATTGAGGAAAAATCACTGGATCCGTCATAGAAAATCCTTTTACTTTGCTCTGAAGTGATTTCTGAAGACGCTCGTGTCACTCTGAAGATTTTTGGCCATTGTGCTAAAGCCTTTCCTTGTTAGGAACTTCAGTTCCTATGATCATGTGGGGAATACCGTAAATTGTAACAGGGAATGGAGTTGACTGGCAGTTTTCTGGCTACACTGGAAAAATGGAAAGATGACGGGGAATAAAATCCTTGTAAATACATCTCCGACGCTGCCCAGGTGAATTCGGGCACTTGACAAAACAGGAGTGCGCGAAAGCGGAATGTGATTAGGGTATTTTACATGTGCCCCATTGTCATTTTCTTTCTGACACGCGTGTCAGCCCAGTCCGCTCTTTTCTCTACCGCAGACTTCCTTCTCTGATTTCCCCCCTTCCCTTAAGACGATTGCGATCTGAAGTCTTAGAAGAAATGATTTAGTTTGTTTATACTGCTATAAAAATCAAGAGCAATAGAAAAGTCATAAAATGAAGCGCGCTATCAATCACACCGCAGCATTGTTATTCAGCAGTTACTAACAGAGATTGATAATCCTTTGATTTCATCCCATTGTTATTACTCTGATGTGTCTGCACATTAACTATTACACATTTATTTATCGACCTGAAACATACAACAACACGGAATAGATGCACACGCACGCCTTGCCACCCTGCCCGCGGCGCGCTCGGCGGAAGCCGACTGCGGGCACCTCGAGCGCCCGCACACTTGTGCCGATACATTCAGCTAAAACGGAGCCCCTGGCGCCCCGGCCAGCCCCTGACCGCCCGCCTCACCCCGGCCCGGGCACGGCCAGGCTCCCACGGCCACGAAAGGCTGCGCGTCGCCCCCGCGCCGCCGGCCCGTCTCCCCAGCGACTCCGCCGGCTCCGCTCCGCGGGTCCCGACGCCCGGCAGCGGGCCGGGGGGCTCCTCCCAGCGGTTTCCACCGCCGGGTCTTCCCCTCCTGCCCTACAGCTGCACACAGAGAATAATTTTCAAAGGAAAAAAGCACAGCAAATGTGCTATCTCCGTAGTCACCCATCCAGCCGGGGGAATATAATAATCCCGAAACTCCCACCCCACCTCCATCTGCTTTCTTTCTCCCACTGTCTCCGGCTAAATTGTGGCCCGGCTCTGGGTCTCTCTCCCTGCTCTGAGCGGCCGTTCCCGAGCACCCAGGTCCTTCGCAACATCCCGAGGTCTCGAAAGCCGAATTGAATCAATGTAGCCTGAGCTGGGAGGAGGGAAAAAAAAAAAAAAAGACAGCAAAACTGCCCTAGAGATCGGTCGGCCGGTTCCTTTGTCTCCTTCAGTCTCTGCCGAAACCCCTGCACATCTGAGCTGCAAACAAAACCACTCTTGCATCTGTTCGCATGAAGTATTTACAGTGTTTCGTGTAAGTCAATTGGATGGCGGGAAAAAAAAGCCATTGGCTCCGTTTTATTTAACATAGACTTCACTGGGCTCGCTTTTTGGTGGAAGCTTTATTTGCACTAAATGAATAATCTTAATTGCATCACTTTTGAATTAAAAATCAATGTTAATCAAGTTGGAAGTAGTAAATATCAGTTTTCATTGTGCCCGCGTAGAGGGTATTTTTCTTGTTTTGCAAATAAAAATACAAGTCAAATAACTTTAAAAGGGCATTATGTTCTGCTACAAATACAATTGAAACGGATTGTTTAGGAGCGGATCAGAAATGGTACAGAATTTTGCACTTAATTTCCTCAGTTATCATTTACAATAAGAACCTCTTGGCTTGACAGCCAAGTCTAAACAGTAGTAAATTAGTACAAATTTATACTGATTTTACTCTAATAATCGTAATAAAAGCTTATAGATTTGGCACTAATTACATAAATGCCTAATGATCTTGAAAATTACTCTGGTTAGAAATATATTACTAATCTAAACTTTGTTGTTGGCTGGCTTTGAAAAATCAGAACATTAGAAATGGTTCGCTTCACTTCTGCAAAGCACTTTAAATTGTTCAAGTAGTTTAATATATTCAAGAGGAAAATAAAAAGCATTTAACTTTATTTACTGCTTTAAGTTGAGTTTGTAGGCTAGCCGAACTTGGAAACTTTACCCGAAAAATAGGGCTTACGGGCGTTCAAATCCCGGGCAGGGAGGCAGGGCGGCCGGGACGCATGGTCCTGGGCTCCCTTGCCCCTCGTTGCGCTCTGCCTCGGCACCGAGCGTGCAGCCCCGGGGGCCGGGCGAGCCTGTGCAGCACGGCCCGCTGCGGGAACTCGGGCAAGTTTCTCTTTCCTGGACGCCCCGCAGCCGTCGGGGCTCGTGTGGGTGAAAGCCTGGCTGCAGTTTCCCCTGCCGCTCCCGCTCCCGGTTCCCGGGACTGCTGGCCAGCGGGGCCGGCGCTGCCCGACCCCGCTCCACCCGTCTGCCCCGCTCGCAGCCCTCAGTGGGCTCTGAGCTTGCGAGACCCTCGGGAGACTGATCGGTGAGAGGCTGCGCTCCGAGGAGGCATTAAAAACGATAAAAGCCTGTAAACCAGGGGCGACCCGGAGCGGAGGAGTGTGGCAAATGTGCGTTTGGAAGAGAAGGAGAGAAGGCGAAGGCGGGCGGGCAAGGCGGCGGAGCGGGGTAAGGGAGCGCGGGCGCGGCGCGGGCCGGGCCGGCCGGGACGGCGGGAGGCCTGGGCGGCGGCAGCGGGCGGGCGGCGGGCGGGCGGAGCGGGGCGCTCCGGGCGCTGACATTTGCAGGCTGCCCTCCTGATTGGTCCCCGCGCCGAGCTGCTCACGGGTTCATTGAAGTGTTAAGCACCTCCCCGTCTCTCTAAAGGACATTATAATGCAAGAGACCCCCTTTTTAACCACACACCGAATTTTCTTTCATTTAGACGATCTATATATATATATATATATATCTATATATATATATCTCATATCTTATATCTATTTTAAATAACTTAAGGCCGCTAAAATTTGGGGGGGAACAGCCTTCGCCCTGGAGCGGTGCGCGATGCTGTCTCACGCCGACCTCCTGGACGCCCGTCTCGGTGAGTTTCCCCCGGCACCCCCCCGCCCTACGGCGGCTGCACCGGCTGCGGCGGCGAGCGGGGAGGAAGCCGGGGCAGGAAATTGACAATTTGTTCCTTATTTTACCTTAATGCGTTCTAAATGGGCTAATTCCTTTAAAAGTAATTGTACTGTATTAAAGTTTAATTTGATTTAACATAAAAAAGAAGAGAGTGTGACCTACGGTGTATGTAGATCTACAGCGAGTTGTGGATCATTTAATTTTTCTCTCCCCAGTTTTTATATACATACCTACACATTATTATTATTATGATTATTATTTTAGGACAGATGAGCTCGATGGTGTTTACGGAGTTCTGTGTGGCCTTTTCTTGCTCACCCGTTTGCTTTTCTCCCTCCTTTTCCTAAAAAAAATTAAAAAAAAAAAGAAAGAAAAAGAAAAGGGAGAAATATCTGTATCTATCTATTTATGGTTATTCATGACTTTGTTTAGAGAAGCGGCAGGAGGAGAGGGGAAAGATCGGCCAGACTGACCGAGGTCCCCGGGCATCTGGCGGGGAGGTAACGCTCCCGGCAACAGGGCGGCTCGAGCCTTATTTCTTTCTCTCCGTCTCTTTCTCTTACCAGCTCCGCTGGAAAACCCAAGTTGAACCCGTGAAAACTTGCTCTCCTCCTCTTCCCTTCCCTTGGTCTTGCAAGGGAAGGCCGGGCAGGGAACTGGTTATTTCAGCAGGAAGAGGAGCTGCTCGATGTAAAGTTTTCTCCCCGCCGCCCGGGTCGCGCCGGGCTAGGGCTGTCTGCGTGTCGTGGAGCCGAGCAGGGCTGCGGGTCTGGCGGGCGGCCGGCCGGGGACGGCGGGGGGAGGCTGTGGCGGTGCTTGGATATCTCTCTTCAGTTCAGTGCGCTGGAGAGGGACTCTGATGGATCTGTGCTCAGCCGCAGCCGAGTCACTGCCGCCCCTTTGCTTCCGCAGGGATGAAAGACGCGGCCGAGCTGCTGGGACACCGGGAGGCAGTCAAGTGTCGGCTTGGCGTCGGGGGCTCGGATCCGGGGGGACACCCGGGAGACATGGCTCCCAACTCGGACACGGTGGAAGGGACCACCCTGCTGCCGGGAGAGGACATCACCACGGTGGGATCCAACCCCAGCTCTCTAGCCGTCAGCGCCAAAGACGCTGACAAGCAGCAAGGCCAGCAGGGTGGCCAGAACTCCAGCCAGGCCGGGCAGCAGCAGGGTCAGCAGAAGCAGAAGCGGCACCGCACTCGCTTCACGCCGGCGCAGCTCAACGAGCTGGAGAGGAGCTTCGCCAAGACTCACTACCCGGACATCTTCATGCGAGAGGAGCTGGCCCTGCGCATCGGTCTCACCGAGTCCCGCGTGCAGGTAGGAAAAGCCGCCCCCGCGCAGTGCCTGCCGCCCTTCCCCAGTCGCATGGACGGCTGCACGGCCGGCCGGCGGCGAGGACAGGCACAACGGGGAGCGGGGTGGGTGCCCCAAACCTCAGTCCGACGACGGGGTAAATAACCCACCTCTGAGTGCAACAGTTTGGTCAGAAAGCCTTGAAATCAGACATGCGTCGCTCCCCTTTCCGTAGAAGTGTCACCTTGGGGTGTCCCCTTTTCCTCTATCCTACCCACCTGCAGCGCGGTGGTCCCGAGCGGGGCGTGGGCTGACCTTCCCTCAGCCCACGGCCCCACCCGCGGCTGGAGGGAGTCCGGGGAGGGACAGCCCGAGAAGAGCGGTCTCAGTCCTCGCAATAGCCCGGCGCTAAGAGTCGAGCCGGACCTGCCGGGAATGACTCCTTTTGCCCCGGAGCGGAGTCCGGTGGCGGCGGCGGGGCCGCTGTCCAGGGTGCTGATGGCCACACGGCCGCGGCAGCGCCGGGCAGGGGCGTCCGCCAAAGCCCACCGCCCTGAGAGCCGAGGTGGGGTGCGAGGGAAGGCATACCGGCTCGTAAAAAGGCACTTCGATAAAAGCCAATTGTGTTTGTACTCGGACTTTCCCCATACTGGCTTTTATAATGTCTGGGAATGGCGGGGGAAGTGAGTAACTTCATCAGCTAGGACGCACTTTGTTCTCTAAAATACGTATATATACACACATAGACATATATATATATGCACACCGGACAGTAGGAAACTATTTAGACAAATAAATGTAAACGAAATATGGTAAATGGGGAGAAGGTGCAAAGCGCTAGACTGCTCAGACGCAGCTTTTTTGTGCATAAGGTTATTGTAGCGACTTTCTAGGCGAGTCCATGCCGAGGAATGACAGGCTGCACAATAGAGGCACTTGTCGGATGCGCACCCCGGCTCAGCACAGTGCGCCGGGGCTGCTGCTGCTGAAGCACTTCAGCGCAGTCACAAAATCCCTATCGGCAAGCACAGCTAAAATCCTCAGCTAAATAAAGACACGTGAAGAGAAATCCCTAAATGAACATTTTATGAAAGAAAACAGATTCCGTTCTTGAATGTGACAGAAAAAGCACGTCTGTTTTTAAAAAGTAAAACAATTTCACTCAGCCTACACAGAACTATAATTAGTTTAAATTAAAAAAGAGATTAGATTCACAAATAAAATATAATTGGACAACTGACTCTATGAAAAAAAGAAAACGAGGTCTATTAAACTTTATTGGGTTTCCCAAAGGTTAATGATACCAATTTCAATATTAGGAGTGTGGTAAATGAAGTAAAATATAAAATGGAAATAGTTATTTTCTAACAGCACATCAAAGAAATTCGTAGAAAGAAAGACAAAGTGTTTTAATCGCCTTGGCATAATCTTAAACCAATGCTAATAGCTCGCGACTGCTGATAAAAACAGTTTAATAGAGTGTCAATTTAAATTTTTTTTTTTACAATAATGTTCTGTAATTTAAAAAGTAATCAGATCAACATAACCTTCTTAATTAACACTTCAAAATGATTAACATTATGTAATCTAAGGCAAAAAAAATTTAATATATTTACTTCATAATCCGATGTATCACTAGTCCTTGATCAAATTTAAATTAAATAATAATTAGTTTATGTTCTTATACGAGTACTTTAGAGTTTTCTTTATAGTTAAATGTGTAGATAGCCTACACATTCCTTTCAGTACATGGGCTCTGCACTGATTAGGAATGCTCCAAATGCTTAATTTATAGCGGCTGTATATGTTTTTAAGGGTTTTAGATGCTAGGATAAATCACCACTTTCCTAATTTTAGATCTGTATTTAATGTATATGATACATTTAAATAATTACTAAACTGGCTGATGCTTAAATGAGAGTCCAATTCCACATCTGATATTGCTCTGCTTTTCAAGCTGCTGTAATAAAACCATTCTTTTTATAGCATGCCATTATTAGAAACCAATTTCAGAATTATTTATAACCTGGAATGGCTTATTAAGCAGCAATGCGAGAATCATGCAAATTACGCGATCAAATGCAATATAATAAGCATAATCATTAGTCTCTAGCACGGATTAATTAACTTTCAATATTTTATTTACATAAAAACTAAATCAGTGAAATAACTTCTGCACAGTCAGGCTTGCCTTCCAATATTTTATATGAACAAAAATAATGTGCTGTAATTCCATTGACCGTGTCCCCCACAATGGTCCCGTCACCTGCCACATCTTAATAGGGGACAAGCTGAGAGTATTTTCTAGTTTTCTAATGGAATGAGAAATTGCATTTTCTTCCTCTCCCAGCACTATTAAAGTGTAATGAATTCGGCCCAGAGTTCACGGCTGGCTGATCGAAATGAACCTGAGATCTGAGCTTTAATACAGCTCTCCAGATTTCCTACCAAATCTTCACATTAATCATCTGCTGGATTCCAATGAGATCTTCATAAAGCTTTGGCTTCTTAAAAGAAAAAAAAAAAAAAAAAGAAATAAAAAGAAAAAAAAAACACAAAAAGAACATTTAAAAAAAAGAAGAAGAAAAACAAAAGTGATATTGTCTCCCTTTCTATCGCTTTCACTCTCTCTCACCCGTTTATAGCTGGGGAATTAAATGGGCTATATATTTTAAAATACATTTACAGTATGTCTATATTACTGTAACAGCAGATATCATCAAGGTAGGTTTTTAGATTCCAACCTCCATTAGATTCTCACTGTTGTATTAATAATTTTCAGAGGCTAGCTGCATTTTAAAAGGAGTTCAAAGTTTCCAAATGCTCATGGTTAATATATTTCTAGAGTTGTCATGTGTGCATTTTCAAAATCTCCCCCAGGTTTTCTTTGCACTTTAATCTGTCATGCACCAGTTTTCAACTGGAAACATTCACATTTTAAAAGCATATGCAGTGTAGCTATGAACTTAGGCGATCAGACCTGATGGAGATTCTTTACACCATCAACAAACCATGAAACATAAAAAGATTTTGTAGCCGCAATTTGACTATTAACCCTAAAACATAATTGAACGCGATTTTTCGATTATTCATATAATATTTAGCTCCCTCACGGCCGTTCATTCCTGCTAACTGGCGTCCGCCTTTCTCAGTCCGCCCGTGGAGCCTGAGAGGGTGGAATCCGGCAGGATGGAGCACTGCGCTCCCTCGGACTCCAGGTGGACGCGCTCTCTCCCGGCTCACGACTGTCTCGGTTGCTTTCGGCCGCGGTGCGGGGAGACCCACCAAACCATCCCTGCCACGGTGCCACCACGAGCACCCATTCACCTAAACCACCTCTGGCTTTGTTAGTATAGGTTTGGGTTTATGTTTTTGGGGTTTTTTTAAACCCAAATGTGGGCGGTTTGGTGCGAGCAAGGGTTTCCTGGCCGGGCCCGGGGCAGGGCTCTCCGTCGGCCGCGCTCCGAAGGCGGTTCGGGAGCGCGTCCACGCAAGGCCCAGAGCCGTAGACTGATTGGGTTTTTTTTGTTTTTTGGTTTTTTTTTCCCCCGCCGTGGGCAGGCCAGGTTCCTCTCCTGGAGTCTCCTGCCCAGGACGGAGAAATCGATCGCTTTCGTTATAAAAAGTTCCAGTGGTTTAATTAACCTGTGATGGGGACGCGCGTGGAGCTGTGGGTGTGCAGAGCGACCGTGGCCGGCGGGGCGAGGCTGAGGGGGCGGCGGGAGCTGGGGCGGGGGTCCCGGCAGCGGGGGGTGGTGGTGGCTAACGGAGCGTGTCGCTGCCCGCAGGTCTGGTTCCAGAACCGCCGTGCCAAGTGGAAGAAGCGCAAGAAGACCACGAACGTGTTCCGCGCCCCGGGCACGCTGCTGCCGACGCCGGGGCTGCCGCAGTTCCCCTCGGCCGCCGCCGCCGCCGCCGCCGCCATGGGGGACAGCCTGTGCTCCTTCCACGCCAACGACACGCGCTGGGCCGCCGCCGCCATGCCCGGCGTGTCGCAGCTGCCGCTGCCGCCGGCGCTGGGACGGCAGCAAGCCATGGCGCAGTCCCTGTCCCAGTGCAGCCTGGCGGCCGGCCCGCCGCCCAACTCCATGGGCCTCTCCAACAGCCTGGCGGGCTCCAACGGCGCCGGGCTGCAGTCCCACCTCTACCAGCCCGCCTTCCCCGGCATGGTGCCCGCCTCCCTGCCCGGCCCCAGCAACGTGACGGGCTCTCCCCAGCTCTGCAGCTCCCCGGACAGCAGCGACGTGTGGCGGGGAACCAGCATCGCCTCCCTCCGCCGCAAAGCACTAGAGCACACAGTCTCCATGAGTTTCACCTAATGGCCGGCGCCTCGCCCCGCGCCACCCCTTCCCCCGCCGCCGCCGCCTCGCCCCGCGCCCCCGCCTCGCCCCGCGCCCCCGCCTTCCCCCACCCGACTTACCAGGGAGTCGACTCAGGATCTGAAATCAGACACCAACAGACTGGTTTGTGGGCCGAGAAACACCCCCGACCCTCCCCAAGCCCCCTGTGCCCCCGCGCATCACCCGCGCCCCCTTGCGCCCCGAGGCCCGCCCCGCCCGGCGGTGGCAGGCCTCGCGGCCGCCCCGAGCCCCGCTCGGCCTCCCTCCGTCGCCACGACCCGGCTCTCCCGCGGCCCGCCTGCCCGGCTTTGGCTTTGCAAAGAAATGCATTTTTGTTTCTGTTTTAATGATTTTTATGGTTTATTTAGGAGCGGCGACCTGCCGCCGGCTCCTTCCGCTGCGAGGGCGCCGTCGGGGGACGGCCGGGCGGGTTCGCGAAAAGGCACGGAGAGACCCCAGAGAGAATCAAATCCATTTTGATTAAGCATTAATGAGCGACAGCGAATGTGATGGGGTAAAAAAAGAAAAAAAAATTAAAGCTTCTTTTTGTAAAAAACAAAGGGGATAAAAGGGGGAAGAAAAAAGCGCGCAAGAGCGCTTCCCTTTTTCGGATCTTTGATTTCGTGACAGTTGAGTTGCCGATCCTCCCTACCTTTATTTACGCAGTTATTTACGTTCCTGCTGCTATTGTCCCTCCGCAGCGCCGGCGGAGGCGCCGCCGCGCCCCCCGCCCCGCCTGGCCTGGCTCGGCCCGGCCCGGCTCGGCCCCGCGGCCCGCCCGCCTGCATGTGCCGGTCACCCCGCCGCAGGGCAGGGCCACTGGAGGAATGAACAAACGATGTGAAATAGGATGTTTTGTGTAGATAAAGCATTCTTGTTACATACTGGTCGATTCGTGATATGTTTTAACTTATTGTCTGTGCTTATTTATTGAACTTTGGGTTACTTAATAAATGTTTGAGCTAATATAAAACATATTACTTGACTTTTCCGGACACGTTTATATCAAGTTAATGTGAATGGATAAGTAAAATCATTTTCAGTATGTGATATGAAGAATTATAGATTTTGATGTGGCGTGTGAGATATGAGAGGTGTCTTCAACTGCAGGCAAAAAAAAAAAATAGACAGGACTTCCTTCTGTGGTATTCACTGAGTCCTTTGTCACAAGTTTGGGGATAGTTTGCTTGCTTAACTTTGCATTGATGCCTTTCACTTGTCACAATTTTAATACTTCATGATTAATAAACTTTTGTTAATCTTTCTGTGTGGTTGGCCTTTAAAGTGCGAGTAACAAAAAGTTCTGTGGTGATGCAGGGAAGGACAAGGGATGAAGGAGAGGGGGTCAGCGGGAGGCTGGGGCAGGCAGGCAGGTAGTGGGGAGATGATCAGTTTTATGGAATGTGAAATGAGGGCACACTGCTGGCAAGGCAAGGCCCATGAAAGAGAGAACTCTTGCTTTACCCCCGTGCAAACTTTGATATGGTGGGAAAAAGAAATGCAGTACATTGCCAAGCATCATACAGCCAGGTTTGGGCTTCTTTTTTCTTCTTCCCCCCTTGCCTTTTATGCAATACACTAAGATCTCTTCTCCTTGTACATCAATTACACACCTCTTAATTACACACCTGAGAGTGCACGACTCCATAGGCACTCACAGAAGGGTCCTTGCCCGCTCCAAAGTGCATATTACATATGCATATTTAATTTAAAAGAGAAATAAAAGCAGAATAAATTATTGGTGATCCAGACCACAAGTGAGTCCTCTGGGAGTCACCTGAAGAAAGAGCCCTACGCCCTCCTGCAGGAGTCTGCTCCTGCAGGTGCTGTAGCAAACCAGGATGCTCCACCTGAGGTAGTCTAGGATAGGCAAGACAGGTCCCATACCACAATCCACACCACAGTAGCACTTGGGAAAAGAAGTTGCTGTGTTCTGTCTCTCCTTCCAGCCCTGCCTCTCTCCCCAGCCCAGCCTCGGGCAGAGCAGCTGCCCCTCCTCGCCTGGCTTGGCTCCGAGATTGAAATCTGTGTTCAGCTTGGTTCGGCCATCAAAGGCATGGGCACACAGGCAGCTTATGGAGCAGAGCTGGCTGGGGAACCTCCAGCTTCCCTATGCAACCTGTGTGACCCTGCATAGGCCAAGGGGAGTAGCAGCCAGCTGGGATGTCCCTTGGTCTTCCCAGTTCCACTGTGTTCTCTTCCCCATAGTGTGGCCTGCCAGGAGGGCGAAAAGTCTCCACCTTCATGCAGAAGAGTGCAAATCTCACTCTACTTCTTCCAAATGTATGGAAGGTTGTTTACAAGCACATAATTTTTACAGCTGCTTTATATTGCTATAAGCAAGACAGCTTTATGATGTAGGAATGTCGTAAAGTGTGATATGGAAGATCTTAAAAAAAGATGTGCTTTTCAGTGGTGGAGAAAAATGCTCTTTCTGGCTGGGGGCAGGGGATTGAGACACAACCTGTAAGATCCAACTCTTGACACTGAACATTGCAGGTCTGTGAAAGGGATGCTTAATGCTCGCTCTTAGAACATCCATCATTTCCTCCATATTCTATGCAACTGTAGTCCTGGTTATGAGCAAAGCTTTTTGATCCTACACAACTTTGATACAAATTTGATTTGTTTCCATAGCAATAGATCCTTGTGTTCTGAGTCCTGGAGATTTTTGAAATTATATGTACCCTTAGCATCTGCTGAAGCTTTGTAGCATAAAACATCTAAGCTGATGCTCTTATGTGTTTAACATGGGTGGAAGGAAGGAGACCACAGGCTTCACTCACATATGCTACACGCTTTGTCTGAATTATTTTCCTATAAAGTCTCAATCTTGCTGATGTTAAAAGCTAAAAATTAAACAGCACGAACCAGTTCTATCTAACAACATGAACAGCTTTGCTTCATTCACGTAAAGCGATCAAAATAAATGAATGAATTCCATACAAATTGAGAAAGAATAGTTATGCTGAATAACAATTAGCCTATTACTGACTAAGTAGGTAACACCAGGCGCTGGGGCTGTCACAAGCTGAGCTTATTTGCTTACATTGAGGTGCATTTTAGCCTTAAGCTGTTCCACCCAGTGTGCAAGTAGACTGAGATTTATGTTCTTATGTACGGATTCATTTCCACGACGGCACATATTCATGTAATTCTACTTTCCTCTAAACACAACATCACCCCTAATGTCTAAGGAATATACATAAAGATAATGTCACTGAACCTTTCATTTGCTCTCTTGATGAAATGCTTTGACACTCTCTCTCTCCGCTCTTCCTCTGCTTAAATCCCCATGGAAGGCAGAATCTGCTCTTACCCACTGCTGGAGATTGCAATCACTGAGCAATTACTAATAAGGGAAGAAAGTTTGTGCAAGGCAAGGGATCAGGCAACACTGCAGCATGGATTATATTATTGTACTAGCTGTAATGATCCCTGCTCTTAGAAATGAAAATGTGGTTTAATTTGTGTTGTGGTATTTAAATTTTCGTTTTTCAGAATAAAAATCTCTGCACATGAAAATGTATCTTGCAGTAATGGAGGTATGGCAGTTAACCTGTCAGTTGAAAGTATGTAACCTTCCTTTTCTCCTTTTCATGACAAAGGTAATCTCATCTGAGGGCATTTATGTGAAGAAATAACAGCATGGCATGGTGAAACCACTGGCTCATTAATCCTGGCATCTACTTCCTGCAGGGCTTCTTGATTAGTTAGATTCATTCATCAGGTATTTCAGAGTTTTTGATTTCTCACCACTGGTTAGGTTCACTGAGTTCGGGCTAAATTGAGCCAGAAGCAATGTTTATTAGTAATTTTGTAATACAGACTACTCTAATAATTCAGTACAAATATTTCATCTGAAATATATCCATTCACTCTAACACCTAATGCAGCTGTGTTCAGAGAGTACTGAGAGAACAGAGTGATTTGGCAGTATTTTCGAAATTATTAACATGAGAGCTAATAAAATCTTCTTCATTTCCAATGTTGGAATTAAGATTCCTTTCATTCTAAAGCAAGCTCTGGCAGGGAGAGGACCACCTCTTACCTGCTGTTAAGGCTGAGCTCAGGGTGGTTGTTCTGGGAAGCGTTGCCTTTCAGCATAGAGATGAAAAGGAGAACAAAGGAATTGTGTGTTATAAACACAGGACAGGTGACACAGAAGTGAATGGGAGAGGAATCCTCTGAAATTAGCAACCTGTAAAGTCGCTGGTATGTTTCTAGGTTTGATAGCTGAAATAGAGTTACTGCTTGGACAGTCAGGACAAAGAAGGAAAGGCCCTTATCCAGCAGTCTTTGAAGCCCTTACTGATGTGGCAGTGAATTCAGCAGATGCATGTGTGAACATTTGCAGGGTTGGTACTCAAAATTGCTCCACCACTCAGCTTTCTCATAGTGAAAAACTTTATTTTTTGAAAGATATAGGAGGACCACACATGAATCACATTCAAGTATCTGACCACACCTCATGCCACATGAGCTCATCCAGCCATGGAGGAGGTAAGACCTGATGTCTGAGAGTCCATTTGACTTCATGAATGCATGTGATATCCCCAAAAATTTATTGGACAGCTGGTAGTCATGTCTTAACTCAGAGAAACAGATGTAGAACCCACTGGCTCCTTTTAAACATCATGGACCAATCATTACCCTTGCACCAATGGACCCAGGAAAGAAAAACAGAGGTGTTTGTCATGGTGGAAGGGCACAATAGGTAAAACAGTTTTAATTTTTCACCTGATCACCTGATCACAGCACCAAGAGTGGAAGGGAATGGTCTTGCCTAGGATGTGGCAGGGGATGCTGCTTGATTAACCAGCACACTTTTATTTAAACTATGCATGAGGGACTTCATGAATAGCCATGTAAGGCCTTCTGTGAGATTTAGTTCTACTCCTCAGAGAAAAACTGGTAGGAGGATGTCTCCCTTCCACGATTCTCAAAGCTGGGGCTCATGCACAGATTAGTCTGTCCTTGTCTTCCACCTGGGATGTTGTACAATGGTATGGGTGGGAGGTTGCCTCTCTTATTTGCCAATAAATTGTGTGTGTTTCGGCTTATCCCATGACTGTCTTTGGGGCTCAAGAGTGCTGCTGCACCTTTATGTTGCATCATTCATCAATGCTAATGCTTAAATAAATTTTTCAGAGCTAAAATTGTGCTTTTAGAGGTGTTGAAATCTGTCAGAGGAGAATCCCTCCCCAGGAGTAAGGAATCCAGAGGCATTTGTGCAGAATTTGCCTTTGGAGGTTATATAACCATTCTGCAGAGAACCTTACCCTCCTTCGAAGGTCGAGAGGGAAAATGCAGAATATGCTTAATACACCGTCTCTGAGGGTGACGTTCTCTCCTGACCCCCACAGACAGTTTGTGCCTTGGAGTATGAAGTTTGATTAGCCTTTTCTCTCAGCACTGGAAGCATCATGGTAGTGATCCAAAAAGTGCTTTGGGAAAAAACAAACTATGGACTTTCTTTCACTGACCTCCCGCTACAGTGAATTTCATAAGCTGACAATGCACCCTGTAAGGACACATTTCTTTTTTACTGGTTTCAATTTATTGCCCTTTAATATAATTTAAGTGCCAGCTATGATTCCCTGTGGCTCTTTTACAGGCTCCTAAGGTTTATTTTTTTGCTAACTTTTTAAAGAGCATTTCTGGATGGCTCCGAGCATCCTTCCCTGGTTTTGGTGTCTAATAATTACATGGAGCATTTCAGGGCATAAACATTACTTTATAATGAAATTCCTGTGTACTGGAAGGCTGTGATTTTGAGATTCCTGCCTTATACCAAAGTCCAGGCAAAACTTGATTTGTCTGTAACACAAAGACTCCCCTTGCCATTGAATCTGAAGGGTTTGGTTGTGCCATAGTCACAGCCCATGTAGTCAGTGGTACACTGGGAGAGTAGGAGACACGTGAGGAAGACATAGAGTGGTCCAGATGTTTGCCATCGCTAAAGTCATTATAGGGTACTTTTCACTGGGCCCTTGAGAACAGAGTGAACTCCACTCAGGGAGTCCCTGGGAAGGAATAGGCTCTCACTCCAGTAACATCATCCAGCTTACAGGCTTGTGTACCTGGGGAGACATCCACTGAATTCAGATTTATAAACAAGTCCAAGTGTAAAAAGGTATTTCAGCCTCTACGTGGCTACAAAATGTCACCAGAAATTAACCAGCTTTGCTCTTTCAACTGGAGAACAAAATGAAGAGTCTACAGAAGGTCAGACATATAAAAATGCATTGAAATGAAAAGGGAGGAATATTAAATTACAAAATAAAGAATTATACTTGGTACAGCTTGTGGCTCTAATCTTTTTGTCTATTTCAAGCAGTAATTAACACCCACAACTGTATTTGTTGTAAGCTTGTGATCTTCAGGTCTTGGTAGCAAATAAATGACTCATACTTTATTCTTTAAATTTTAATTACTGTAAGAAATACATGAAGATAATTCCACTATATTTTATATTATCGCCACTTTGCCATTTCTGCTTTAACTGCTCTGTAATTTTAAGCTCATGTTTGCTCAAACTGTGACTGGACTGATCCCTGCCAGTATGGGGAATGCTGCTGGGCTCTGGGGGACCCTGTCTAGGGAGAGACAGCTACAAAGGAGATGTTTTCTAAAGGATGCAGGACCCAGTGTTGTTAGCTAATTGCTCTGGCTTGTCTTAATATCTCACGCAGGAATCTGCTGCTTCTGACCCACTCATCACGTGCTTTGTATCCTCATTTAAATCAGACCTTTCTCATTTCAGTCAAAGGTGATTCTTGTTCTGTCTACAGTAAATTGCTCCAACAGTCATTCATTCCTTGTCATGTCCTCTCTTGGCCTCTTCAGTAGGGTGTAAATCTATAGATTTCACCCATGGATTCTACAGTCCATCCAAACCACAAAATTAGCCTGTTGCTTGTTGGTGCCTTCCACGCACATCTTCCTTAGTGTTTAAACTTACAGCAGTTGCTTGCACCATTACCTCTAAATTAAAGTATCCAGTGTTGCAGGTACTTGTTTGAAAAGCATCTAAGTGTTTTGATACCTAAGTCTCCTCTTCAAGTAATGTAAGTGGCCAAATTTCATCAGTTTTAATGCTCTTTTTTCTCTAGTTTCTTATCAAACTCCTCAACTAGTTCATGACTTTCTTCTTTATCAAACAATGTGCTCCCTACTTGGTCTATCTCTAATGTATATGAATACACAAATATTTGTTTTCCTTTAAATGCAGCTGGCCACCTTTAATTTTGCAGTTGTCCAGTCATTCTAGAGCTGCTTTTTATACCAAGACACAAAGCCCCATCTGATGTTTAAATCTCATTTTGATCCTTATATTTTGCCTCAAGCTTCAGACTAAGATACCAATGCAAAGCACAGCACTGTGAGGGTTACTGTGGGAAAATGAATTCTATGTCAGCCAGACCCACTACAGATCCAAAGCGGTTTTTGACTCTCTGTGTGAAAGATTATCTACCTGCCTGCTCCTGCTTTCACTGCTGCCTCTAGGATTTTGACACATCACATACTCTTGTGACTACCTGTGTGAATCACTCCAGGGGAAAAGCAATTTGAAGCACCATTCCTGGCTATGCCTTTTGCCCTCACCTTCAGCTGTCATCATGGGTACCACTCAACTGGTGAACCTCCATGAAATGACTTTGATATATCTAGGTTACATCTAGGTCTTCTCATTTCCAAATTGGCAGAAAAAAATCAAACCATATGGCACTTGACTCATCAGCAAATTGTTTAGTTGCAAAAGCCTTCCTCCTTCAACTTACTCAGGGCAATTTTAATTGGCCCTGCCTTGTATCAGAGTCTGTGCAGCAGTGGAAAATCCCAAAGATGTCCTGTTTGCCTCAGCACATTCTCTAGAGACTCCCAGAGAAGCAGTTTGACTGGCAAAGGCAGCTGGAGCCCCACCTGCACTCTAGCCGAGACATGCTGGCCAGAGTAGCTGCGCATGGGGCCAGGCCATTACTTCTCAGGTTCTGAGAGACTGACATTGTCAGGGCAGTACCTCCATGGGATGCCTCTGTTTGTTTCTGAGTCTGCCCTGCCATGCACAAGAAAGCAACACATGAAATTTTCTCTCTGTTTGAATTCCTATGGAGAAATATCCACAATGCAACATGCTGCATTTAAGCACAAACAGCTGACATATTGCTTTGACTATTCTAGTCTACGACATTATCCTGCAGAACAAGTGGCTCTCACTTACCATGCCTTTACCAAGGATTATAACAGCACTCCTACATTTGTTAAAGGTGAGTTTGCCTTTGCACAAATTCACAGGTTATTTGGTGCCTGCATCAATACAGTTGGGGTTGATTTTTGAGGTAGTGGTTGCTCAAACTCTTCAAACTGGGGTTATTGGTGTCCAGGCTCTCTGAATATTAGATTATCAGATAATATTATATTCTCAGAAAATCAGAATACCAGATTTTTACATGAGTCATTGGACCCTGGAAGCATGTAGAAAATCCTCCAATACTCTTAAGTTCATTCTCATGAGCTGAATTTAGACTGCAGTTTATAGAATTTTGGGTAGAGGACAATAGATGTAAGAGGTGGGCAACAGCTTTCATGGCAGGGTGAGGAGAACCCATTCCTCACAATTGCCTAATTGTGAGTGGGGGACCAGGCTGCATCAGCCGCACTGACTTCAATTGAAGTAGTGCAGCACATTCAAAAGTCCTAAATTTCTGCAGTATCATGCACTTACTCAGGGTGTGTCTCTGAGGACTCTAAGGAGTGACAAGGACAAGCCAATAGGGAAAAAACCTACCAAGTTTATGATGAATATAGGTTTTCTGTAGATACCTGGATGTTACTCGAGCACTGCTGAAGGACTTTGTCCTGTCTATTGGGTAGCAGTGTCAGGGTTTGGAGTCCAAAATGCAGTCCCCTGACATGATTCACTGGCCAGGAGTTGTATTTGGTGAGTAATAATATCAATTGCAGAATCCTAGTATGGTTTATTTACTGGTCATATTAACATGTGAGCTGATTCACATTGCCACAGAAAACCCTTGCTTGCATATGAATGTTATTACACTATCAACTGCTTCTGATATCTCACAGATTTTTTTTTCTATTTTCTCCCTCCTAATCTATTTTTTTAGGCCAACAACCCTGCTTCAATGCCAGCATCTGCCTTTCTAATAATGTAACTATTTACTGCATCATTGTGCTCTACTCTCATTTCATGTTGTCACACTCTCCATGACAATATTTGAAAATTGTCAAAACCCTCAGTGAGAAATTTGTACCAGAGGGAAAATGAGAAACACAAGTGGTGCAGCCAGGTTATCATGAAAAGGCACGGAGGCTGTTGTCACGCCATGCCTCTCTTGTGTGACCTCCTTCTGGACTCAGGCTGAGACACTCAGACTGCCTCTGCTGGAAAAACTGATGCTTAGTTTATTTTTGGTGTGCTTTCACTGTAAGTGCTCTGAGTCCCTCTGGACAGCTCTGTGCTGTGTTTGCATCAACATGCTTTGTGTTCTTCAGTCAACAAAGTTCGCTACTTTCTCCAGCAACAAACGCCTATGCAGCAATCAGTGAATTATTATTAAAACAGGAATTGCTTGTTTTGAGTTATATCTTCAGGACTGAGTGAGCCTAACTTAGGCTAAGAGTCATTAACTGAGGCACATGTGCTGGATAAAGGAGAAGCAAAAATAACTGAGTGAATATGCTTGTTATCAGCAGGCATCAAATGTTTTCCTGAGCTCAGTCCCTAAGCAACTCTATCTGTCACAGTAGCCCTCAGGAAAAAAGAGATCCCTGGGTTTTTCATGCCTCGTCAAAGCCCTCCCACTGTCTGGCTTCTGCAGACTGTGGCAGCCCAGGACACACTACAGTCATCATGCTTACAGTAGGGAAAAGAAGGTGCTTTAGGAAGAGTCATAAATTTGGGCAGTCAGGAGTTTGGGACAGGGTGGCTACAAGCAAGTTTGTCTCTAGCATGTTGGGCTCTATTTTCATACTGTTTTTCAACTGCCCCAGAACTCCACCAAAGTTACCTGTGAGCCAGGTGGTGACTGTCACGCTGCTCAGCTGTCCCAGTGCAGAGGGACACCTACACATCTCCTGCCTCCCCCAGTGGCAGCACGTATCTCAATCTCCATGAGCAAATGGAGGCACTGGTGTTATCCCAGTCCATTCACACTCCAGAGGTCAGAAACACTCCTCTTCAGGTGTTACACCAGAGTCCTCCACTGCATAGGAGCGGATTAACAAGCTGCTGCAGAAGATGCTCCCACAGAAGGATGCAGCTCAACCATTGCCAGGCTGGCTGGCACTTGATAGTGTCTGCTTCTCTGATTAGCTTGTTTGCAGCAATGCGCAATCCATTTTTCATTAGGTAATGTGCTGGTAGTACATGGACAACTCTTCTGTAGCTGATGGAACAGGAAGTCTCCCAATCAAGATATCCAGAGGTCTACTTTGTAACCAAACAGTTTAAGACTGACTCAGACAGAATGTCCCTCAGCTGTCCTACAAGCTTCTGGGTAAAACAAAGTTGTTTATTTCTGGAACGAACATTGGAAGGAATTAGGGCTATCTGCTCTCATTTTTTTTTTTAAAAGAAGTATTTGTAGCAGTACACATTTAGAGTCTCTGTTCTTAATAAAGAAGCCAAATACAGAAGAGTACTTAAAAAACAAAACATCATTTTAGACTTATAAGGCACAGAACTGCAGGATGTCTGCATATCTTACTCCATGTAATAAACATGATATTGTGTCACTCTTTATTTCCTGTGGTTTGAAAACCCACCTGTGAAGTTATATATTGCCCTATGCATAACATTATTGTAGAGAGGACTCTTCCCAATGGTGATAATGTAAACATATACTTTTAAAAACAGCACATACTTACAAATCCAAACAGAAATACACATTGACTTACCATAATATTCAGTCAAAACAATTACCAGAATGTTTTCGGAATAAAGCTGGTTCTATTTTCCCAGTTTTGTTTGGCTAGTCCAATGAGGCTACAAAATACTACCAAGTATTAAGGATGTGAAGTCAAAAAGCTTTTTTTCAGCTCAGCTGAAATGGCACTGAATGGCAATTACACATTCTGAACAATCATACAACTTCTTTAATCAAATGAGGTAATATGAAATTGGCTAGATTTTCCTCAATACTTTCAACTTCAGTGAAAAATACAATAATTAAACTCTCGGTACAATGACTTTCAAACCTCTGTGCACTCTCAGCCCCCTCTCTTCTTCCCTTTCTGGATAATAAATCCTTATGAAAGCTGCCACCACGACTGAGACAGGTTGTGAAATTGTTTAATAATGTTGACTCAAGCAGTGACATCATTTGGAGACTCTTGCTTTTATTGCAATGTCTTTAAAGACAACTGGAAGCTGTTGGAAGTTACAGAGCAGATACAGCCCCCTGCAGTAGGAATGAAGGTGGTTGATACAAGGGGAGCTCTATTTCTCCCCTGGGGATTGAAGTGAGCCAACTTCAGGGGAGGAAACCCCACCACTGTCCTCTTTGTCCTTCCCTGGTGATCTTGCAAGCCCTTCCTTGGAACACGTCTCCTGGGAGAGGGTCAGAAAGTTAATGCCTCATATTTTGAAGGCCAGGGAGGGTGCCTAAGTGACTTTTGTCACCCCAAGCAAAGTATTTTAATGTGCCCGGAGAATAAAAACCCCCATCTGGAAAACAAACCTCACAGAGTCAACTGCTTTCTCCATTCTGAGAAGATCCTGCTGCATCCGGTCCTGGCTACTTTCTGAACATGCGTGTGGGGTTGGCAGTCAGATTCTAGGAATATCTGCTTTACAAAACTGATAATTTCATCAGGAAAACACAAATCTATTATAGAAAGAAGAAAAAGAACATGACTGTGATGTTTCTTCCCACTGTGAAACCTTATTATCTGCAAATAACATTAGCCTAATTCCAGTGATAATTATCAGGTACTATACTGGGGAAAAGGTCGCTTTTGCTGTTCCCTGTATGGGAGGTGTTGTCAGTTGGAGCACCCTGGATCTGTGGTATGACAACCACACCACATTTCAAAAGACCGTTCAACCCCCAGAAAATGTTGTAAAATAATAACAAACTTCCCAAATATATTGCAGTTTTAAAGTTACATACATATATAAGAAGCTTGAACAGTATGTGTTCGAATGGATGTAAAATGTCTGTCTTTCAAAAGCGAGGCTGCAATTCTAAGGAAGCCATGGAAAGAAAAAAAAATTACTAGCTCTAGTAACAGATGTGAAATTACATTAGATAAATATAATCATTAGTTTCAGTCTCACCCTGGTTAATTTGTTTGTGGAAATGTGCAACCCATTATTCATTAGGTAATTTTTCACACATTGATTAGAAAGCCATGTCGAATTGTGACCCCGCACATTGGGGTTTGCCTATCTTGCAGTGAACTATATCGCTTACAATAGTGGAAATGGGGGACAAAATGTTTATCTCAGGCTGATTTTGTGCCAATAAGTAAAGTAAATCAATAGCCAGTGAAGTGTGAACGACATTTCTCTGCTGTATAATATGGTTTTGGGGGCAATTTGACATGCTACAAGGGGAAACAAGGGTCTTGAACAGAAAGGTAATAAAAGCAAATCATGCTGGTAACTGTTACTGAAGTCTTGTGTTTTTCTCTACACGGGCAGCTTTAAGATGAGAAAAATAATGCATGTAGCAGTCCAAAACTACTGAGACACTCCCCAGATTTGTGAACGTTGGAGATCAAATCCAGATGTGGTTGAGAGAGGCTTGGGTCTCTGGAATGGGCGCTACTCTGTGTTTGGGCAGGCCCCTGGGCCGTGCTGGCAGTACCGTCACTTCCCCAACAGCACTTGCCTCTGCTGACATCTTTCTTCTGGCAGCTTCCTGTCTAGGGGGTTAAATTCTGAGGCTCTAAATAGTTTTGCATCAAATCACAGAAGCTGGTATTCCCACATCTCCATGAGACCACTGCAGCCTGTATGCAGCTTACTTTAAGTGACATTTGCTGCTGGTGCAAAGCAGCAGAATTTCATCAGCTTCAGTTTACCTGTTTGCACAGCAAAGAAGCTGTACAGCTTCCCTACTGTTAACTTTTGTACTTTGCCATTGTGAATTGCAGATAAGTTAAAGAAGGGAAGAAGGGAGAGTGACATGGTTGATGCTATCAGGTCTGTCCTTTATATCCCTGCACAATTTATTCTTCCCAGAAGACAGTTTGGGCAACATAGGTACATGATCAGTGATTTTTCACTCATTGTGGGATACTTTGCTTCATCCCCACTGCTTCTTGAGTCGGCCAAAAGTTAATGGGAGTAAACTTTTTTTCTTTTTTTGTTGTGTTGGCATTTCTGTTGCATGCCCTGCACAGACCATCGTGACATTTGCAGCAGTCTAAGGGAAAATACAACCATAAACTTGGCCAGGAGAAAAAGTAGTGTAATAACGCGCCCATCCATCCCCAGAGAGGAACCTTTGGGCACTCCTGTGCCCATGACAGCCATTACAATGAATTTTGGCCAGAGCAAGGAGCTATGGCGTAGTTGTTCCCCTACACATCAAAAACTTTTGTGCTTTCTAGTTGCTCTCATCCCCATCACCTCAGTCTTGGGGATGGAAAGTCTCCTCAGGGCCTGGGCCAAGCTGGCAGAAAAACTGCTGCAGTAATGGGGTTTTTTTGCCCAGGTGCTAAGTAGTTTAAGGGAAGGCAAGGTGTTTGAGCAGAATGTTGCAGGAGGGAGACAGTTTGCTCTGGAGAAGCCATTCAAATTGAGAAACTGACAATCCTATTTTCCCCAGTGTGCTGGAAGTGGCATGACCCCTCTGAGAATGGCTGTATGAGCGTCTGCCTGCCACAGAGGGGGCAACGCAAAGGTGTTAGTATCTACCCAGGAATAAAGATCCTTCAATCAAACCACACACACTGTCTGGTGGAATTAGAAGACTCAGGTCCTGACATATTTTAAAATAAAAATAAATAATTGATGTAATTTAAAAAATGCATCTTAATATCATTCAAACTTGGATACTAATGGTGCAGTTGGATTTGCATAGAAATAAAATTAAATTGTCTGAAAGAGACCTGAAAGTCTGAGAAATAATAGAACAACACCTCTATTAAACTCATAGGAGTCTCTTCTAACACTAAAGGGGCAAAAGCAATATATATCTGTCAGTTTATAAGGTACCTCTGCCATGCATTTTCTGCCTCAGATGTGTTCTTTAAAATACAGATTAAAATAACTTGCATTTTTCCACATAATGCATACTGTATTAAGGCAATTAACATTTAATTAACAGCAGGTTTTCCTCAGCAGGTCAGATTGCGAAGGGCTCACTGTTGTTGCCATAGAAAGTGGAAGGCTGGGCTGTTTGGTTTCCAGTAAAGGAACAGCTGAGCCTGTTTTGAGCCCTGACAGTCTGAAATCATCCTGAGTAGTCTATAATGCTCCAAAGGACAAGGAAAACAGGAGGAGGTGGCTGCTGTTGGTGTCACAGAGACCATGTCAGGCTGCTGGAGAATGTCATCTGCTTTATAAATCAGTGTGCTGTTGTTAGGGTATCTTTTTAATTGAGCTGACAATAGAGCTTTTAAACTCCTATATACACTCAGTGAGCTACTTTAACTGTTTTCCTCTGATATGCTTTTTAATTGTGTGAGCAAAGCAGTGCAATTATTTTGCACACTTTCGCTTTTCATCTGTCCTTTTTGTTGTTTCTTTCCTCTTCTTTCCAGATTCTTCACTCTTTCTCTGGGTAGCTATTTGGCGCTTATTATGAATGTTATCCAAGGATACACAGATGCACAAATTTCATTAAGAAGTCACATCGTTGCTCTGAATCAAAAGCTACTATCAAGATGGTGTAAGTAGTATTTGTAAAGGCATCTTTAAAAAGGACAGAAATGCTGAAATGAAGATAAGATAGATGTAGTGAATCTGTAATAGCACAGACGAAGGTCTCCTGGGGAAAATGAAAAAAACTAACAAACCTAAACCAAACAATCTCAAAGAGAACTTGGAAGAGCGTGGGGGCTCCCAGAAGGTGGTGGAGTTTGTCTTTTCTCCTCAGTAGGTGTAAGACAAGGCTCTAAATCATAACATCAGTGCCATGCAATAGCAACAACAACCAACTATCATTTTCAACAATACGATTGAAGGCTTCATGTTGGGGAAGGAGGTTATCCTGGTATGCTCCTAGGCTTTGGTAATTGCAGGCAGAGCTCTTCTTACAGCCCAGGACAGTCTGAGAGAGAATGATTCAGACTAAAAACATTCATGAATGGTTTTGGGAGTCATTTTATTCCTCATGTATTTCCAGAGGAGAACAAACAGCTTTCCTTCTTCTGGTAGGTAACAGATTTTTACCATTAAAAGTAATCCATCTGTCCTGGTAAATTTGTTAATCCCCATACCTGTTTGTGTTTGACAGAGAGATGAACAGGAGAACTGAAGTGCAAGGACAGACCTCAGGAGGGAAAATGTGACCTTAGGAATAATATGTACATACATTTATGTATATCTATACACTTGTATTTATACACACACACACACACACACACACATGCACATATATATGCATGTGTGTATGTATGTATGTAAGTATGATGAATATGGTGTATGTGTGCTCCCAGCAAAGGGTGTGAAGCTGGATAACCATTTAAAGATTTCACCCTGTGGATTCTGGTCCCCAGATTATGGAAGAGACAGAATTAATGAAGAAACTCCTCTGCTGGTGGCACAGGCATGAGCAGCAGCTCTGCCTGCTGTGGTACCATGCTCTGGGGAGCACTGCAGTGCTGTGGGCTCCAGAGGTGCAGCTGAGAGTCAGGGCTGGAGCATTACTGCATTCCTGGAAGCTCTCCAGCTCCTCTCTCTCTACCTAGGTGGTTCTGTTTGGTGAAAAATACTTCAGTAAAGTAAAGGAGGACCAAAGTGATTCAACACTACATTTGTCTTCAGAAAAAGCACGTGTCTGCCTAGGTGAGACTTAGGGCAGTTAAGGGTGGTGGTTTCCCCCGTGTGCCAGCATGCCTGTCTGCAAAGGAAAGGGCTCTCAAACCATGCAAGGAGTACAATGCAGATAGGGGGCTACAGTAAATTTATTTTGGTTTGTTACTGGGGGTAACTGAGAGAAAGTGGGAACAGGTCTTCTTGGGAAAATCAGTGCAGAGTCAGCAGGGCAAGAGTTTCTGGAGCCATAGCTCTTCAATGCTCAGTTAGAATATGGGCTAGTGCAAGGAAAAGATCTTTGACTGCTGTTTGGACATGGCAATAATGCCAAAACTACACTCTTATGGAAATACCCTGTCCAAGCATGAGCAGGATCATGGAGGTTTCCTGATAGTTGGATTGCTTTGTGACTTCCCTTCTGCCAGGTCAGAGCAGCACAGGACTTTATGACAGCCCCAGAGGACATGCTCTTGCCTGGGGGCGAACCACTGCAAAAAGAGCAAACTGCTCCTGGATAGGTTGCATTGCTGCTGAGCTGGCTGTGCAGGGCCCAGATGTTGTAAATTGGTTGCCATGCCTTGTCTCCCACCTTCTCATTTTTCTTTTGTTTCACCATTATTATAAAAAATTGGTAGATGGCTAATATTACAAGTCCAGGGCAAAACTACTCATACGTTCAGTGTAAGGACATTTAAATATTTAAAACAGATGGTTCCCAATGACCTTACATGTCTCCTTTATAAATGTATGTACTGTCTTATAGAACCATCTGCATCCCAATATGCAGCTCATATGTTTCCAAGTGTTTCCTTGTTAACCAGCAGAAAACTTCATCTTCCATCTGATGTGAGATAAAGGTTCAAGTTCAGTAACAGTCGTGCAAATCAGCACTCCAGGTGGGAGCAGCACTTACCCCAGGGCAGTGAGGTGTTGGAGCCTTGCACTTTGCATTCCAGGTGGATCAACAAGGCTAGAATTTGGAGGATGTGGGCAAGCTTCCGCACATGACCTGAGCCTGGGAAGTCCAACAAATAATTTGCAAAATCACAGCCACTGACAATGACAGGCATACATCTAGCCTGATGCACCTGCATCACCTCAGCAAGGCTATCTGTGAAATGCAAACCAATGCAGAGCAATGCATGATTTCCTATCCCCCAGATCAGCCTTGCTGCCTGCTTTTTTCTTGTATAGAAGAGCAGAGCTAAACTAGTAAAAGCAATTTTCCATTCTCCGAGAGACCCAGGGGAAATGAGCTCTGATCTTGTGCTCGTCTCACACTCCCTTGATTCCCTCAACTGGCAGCTTTCCTCTGCTAGTCTCCACTGTGCAGAGCTTCTCTGTCATTAGAGCAGTATGGTTGCCTCACTCCTTTCAAAGAAAAATCCTTTAATTTTTAGGACTCACTCTGGTGACTGGTCGTGTGCTACCTGCACTTTTTTTTTTTGGTAGGAAATAATCTAAAATAATTGTTCATAAAATATATATAAGTGGCAGGTAGATGGAAAGTGGCATGCCTCTAATTTAAATTTCGATTAGAAAAAAATACAGAAATGTATTACATGAGATACTGCTAAGAGTTGTATGGAATATTGTGTTTTAAGACCTACTGTAGATCTATGTCGGTGCCTGTGAAAGAGAGGATAATTAGTGCCCGTACTCTCAGTCATATCAGACTAAAGGTAATGGGGTGTAGGAAATGGTTCATTAGGCTCTCTCAAGTACTTTTACTGTGTCCATACTATTTATACCAGCAGAAAAAATTCAATGTCTTTAAAATCAAGTCAAAGCATTCGCCTTAGATTCTTCAGTTTAAGAAATAACATTGAGTGATAGTCACTTAAAGTCAAATGGAAAAAAAATGTACATAGAAAAACCCCTTAAACTAGTTTTATTAGCATTCTGTGTCACTCCAAGGCTGTCTACATGCCTATGCAAATCCTGCCTCCTTCACTTGTGCTCCCCTCTGTATGCTTAACCTACAAGAGGGAAAATTTGTGGCTGAAGGAGGCAAGCAAACAAAAGTATTGCATTTATTTTCAAGAGAAACATGCATTTAGAATATTCTTTGCTTTCTTGTCTGAACAAAAGAGCAAATTGTGTGGAGAAGAGCAAAAAATGTGGGTAAGTGAATGGAAAGAATGGCTGAAAAAAAGAGTTAAAGCCCAAATATCTGTAGCTCGACTACACAAGGGAAGGATAGGATGGCATGCTACAAATGTTTGAAGGGTACAGCTATCAAATGAGAGGGGGAAAGTTATTTAGGCTGAAAAGAGAGATTTAAGTAGGACTTATGCAATGAAGTTAACAAACGAAACATTTAGGTTGAAGAATCAGGGAAAGCTTCCTGAGAGCAAAATATATAATACAGCTCTGGAGCAATCTCTCATGGGAACCAGAGAAGCTCCATCACATGAAGCCGTATGAATTTAAAACTAAATTGAAAAAGCATGAGAAAATCTAAGGAGAATAAAATATAAGGCACTTTTCTGTGCACTGGAGTCTGGCATGGATCACCAGGGGCTGCTCCCCTGCTCTCTGTTTCCATTTTTTTCTGGTCCTTTGCTAACAATGTGCCATTTGTACTTTCTAGAAAAGTAACTAACACAGCAAGGGTAAATTTGGGAGGCAGTCTATTAGCATAAATTACACTATGTATCTACAAGATAATAAGGGCATAGCAAAGACACGTTGTACTAATACTGCATGCAATTCTGAGTGCACTTCTGAACATCCTCATTTTTTGGTTTGCAATCTTGGGCACCTCCATTTTGAGAATGTGGCCCTAGGTAAGTGCTTAAATTGGTGCCTTTGCAGTCTCTGGCAAGGATTAAATGAGCTGTGTTTGACACCATACTGCCCATAGGTGAAATGAGTGACTTGGCTAATGCCAGGAGTGGAGCACCCACAGCTCCCATGGGTTTGAGAAGGGAGAGGTGGTGCTCAGCTCCTGTTGGTGGCAAATGCTTCCCATGGTTTTTTGGGTCATTATCTGGTTTTGCACAGGGATATGGAAATGCAAGCCCAGCAACTTGAACTCAGCATGGCAGGAAAACATTTCACAGGAAAAGGTAAGTGGGAGTGCAGGACACTGCAGTGACCTAAACTTGTGTCCTTTTGCTTTTGGGCACCAGAAAGGAGCGGCATAAATCATGCCAGGTCCCTTAGTTTGATATGTTTTCCATCTGACCTATGTAGGGCACACACTGGCCCAGTTGCTATATTGTATAAGGACAGGTAGGACACTCAACTCTTTAACATACAGATAATGAACACCTGCACCCAGAGAGAATGCACAATTAAGGCATCCTGATTAATCTGCTATCACAGAACAGACAACAGGGAGTAGGCATATCCTGAAAGAGGTAAGGAGTAATTTCCCACCTACGTAATATATACACCATGTTCATTTAAGTGCCAACTTCAGCTTGCTCTACTGTCACTTGTTCTACAACTGCCACATGAAAATGTAAGCCTGTAACTGTAAAATACTGTTGGGAGGTTTAGTTACAGTAACATCATAATTTGTTCTTTTCCCATATTTTAGAAGGTGTGGTGCTTGGTCTTAGAAAATTATGGTTTTTCCTTCACATAAAACTTCTCCAAGTGGCTGAAAATAATTTGATGTGAAAAGGGGATTATCTCAGACGTGTTTGCCTTTGTGTATTCACAAACAAATGGTTGGTAACTTATAGCCTCTACAAATAAAAGTGTTAATGATTACCTGTGAAACCACAGGAAGGAGTTCCTGTGTGTCAGATAACCCTGTTCTCCAGAGCTTTCCTGGTGACAGTGATCACCACAAGCATTTGTGATGAAGAAGCTCAGTGTTTTCCAGCATTGCCCTGGTCTTCCACAGAAAGAATTTTTGTTTATCCTGAGAATTTATATTTGTTAAAATCAGCATCTGCACTCCTTAGAGAAACAGTACAAATGCTCAAAAGCCTCCTGACTTCAACATTGGTTGGATCTCTCTTTCCTGCACTGGGACTGCAGGACTGCTCCGTAACTACTTTGTAAGCCAAATGCTGAGCTTACAGCACTCCCTACATCTGATGTTCGCTCCAGGAAGGCAGACTGAAAAATATTCTGTATTTGTTTAGAAAGCACCAGTATCTCTTCAATGCAGAAGGCAGAATAAAAGCTGCCCTCATGTGTTAGCATGAAAAACATTTATCAAATGTTTGGTGAAATTCCAGTGTATATTGCTTTACCTCAAAAACATTCTATAAATCAGTTCGAATTTATATTAATTTTATGAAAATTACCCTCCTAACTGTGGAAGTGTTTAGGGGACCCACAATGAGCCATGATGCTGCAGTGCCAGATCCCATGCCAATAGAGAGCTGGAAAATTATGCCTGTTTGGAGGAGTCGATACTCCTTACGTGTGAGAGTGCTAAACGATATTTCCATTGTGTTTACTGCCCAGGGTTGAAAACTCTGGGTTAATTCTTGCTAGCACCAGATTTGGCAAAGGTAGGTCAGGTCCCCAACAAGCTGCAAAAGCAGGGGAAATACCAAATCACGTGCAGCCCCCTGTGTGGAGGCAGAGCACTTCCTAGGAATATGCAAGGCGGACAGCTCTTTTGTGGTCATGCACAGCTGGACATTACAGACGTCTTCCTCACTCTTCCAGAACTCATTTCAGCAAAGCAAGGTATTTCTGCATAAAACCACCCTTTGTAGTATACTTTCAGACCATTGCACAACTTCAGACAGGACACCTTTAACAATAAATCACGCTTCATACTCTGCTTTGTGGCTTTCTCTACTTACACTCCCCCACCCCCTCCAAAATTCAGGGGAATTCCAGAACATTTTGCAAGTAGCTAAGGATTATATTTCCTTATTTTTATTAATTTTATGTAAAGTGGGATTTATCAGTGGAGCATTCATTGACACTGACTTCAATTTATTCTGATGAAACTGACTGACATCTGTGTGTGCTGTTCATCAGTCATAATTTAAACCATTCTTAATTGCATTAAATGTAAATTAAGACATTCAATTTCAGCCATTATTTTTCATAAAATACTGTGAACTGAATTTTAGTGGGTCACGAGATCTTACATTCAAAATAAATAGGGTAAATTTGAAACTTACCATTGATGTTCATATTTCACCCTTTGTCGGCTGTATTTTTTTTGTAGCTTACTAGATTGGAACAATTAATTTTCTCTCTGAAGGGAACATGAATGGCTAAAGATGATGTAGCTGAGTTTTTTAACAAATTACTTTATCATTTCTAGAGCTTGCTTGTTACTACAATATATTAAATATATTAAGAGAAAACGCAATTAACCTTTCATCTAAACCAAATGACAAATTAAAAAAGAGGACGTAAACCATACCAGAATCAGCCCTCTGATTTTGAATTCAGAAGGCTATGCTAATGGATTTGTTTGATGAGCTTCCTCAAGGAGGTTTTGCAAAGCAAAATCTGTCCAGCAATGAGGGCTTGGGTCATTTCCAGCTCAAGCTGGAAATAAAGGGAAGACATGCAACACTGTCTTTGCTATAAAGGAGAGTGGTGCTCAGTGAGTGGGTTGAGACACTGTCTGGGAAAGGCTGAGACTTTCATTTTTGCAAGTTGAGACCAAAGCTCCTCTTTAATCTCATGGATCTGGTCTCCAATATCTGCCACAGCAACCAGCAAAGCCCAACAGTGAGGAGGTGATTTTTTTAAAAGTTGTGTATGTTTTGCTCCAGAATGAGGGATGAACTGAATACTGTGGTTTAATAGGGAGAACATGCAAGCCCAGCTAACTCCCTTTTTTAGTGGAGCAGCATGGCATGTCTCCAGCTGAACACAACAAGCTTGGCTCATGGCAGGGAAAGCTGCAGCTGCCCTTGGAGCAGCCCTGACTTGCCCAGCCTGTGCTGGATAGGGCAGCCCGCACCCAAGAGGCAGCTTGTGTCCATGGGCTCGCCCTGAGGGGGGCTGGCAGCTGGTCCTGCCACCTGCACTGCCAAACTGGCTCCAAGGGAAAGGCTGGAGGGATTCTTTCTCTGGTTCCTTGCTGTGGGTTTGGATGCTCATTTACCTGTCTGTTTGCCACTTTACATTACAGGACTGCTGGTCTGGGAATGGGTGGCTTGTTGGTGTAAATGGATGGCCACAGTGGTTTAAATGAAATGATAGACTCATTTAAGAGCTCTTTCCAGCTCAGCACTGGCACCTGCCTTGTTGCTCCTCCAGACCACTCCCTAGGAAGTGCTGGTGTGATGCAGTGCTGACCATCTGGAGCCAGCTTTCCTCCCAGCCCACTGCTAAAAATGTCCCTGTTACATCCTGTTATAAAGCTCTGCTGTGCCCCAAATCAGAACTCTGCTCTGGTATTCACCCTTACAATTCACTGAATTAAGGCTACTCCTGTGGCTACCACTCTTCAGGATGATGTGCAGAAGTTGGCCAGCAAAGGGAGGACCACAGGCCTGGCCTTACACATGTTGGAAAAATTTATATAAATATTATCGATGACATTTACATTCCCATGCCAGTTCTACTCCTGGAGAATGAAGTGTTACAATAAGTCTGGAGATGGGTAGTGATGCAATCATTCTCCCAGTTTCTTGCTATTAATATATGTCTCTTACTCATTTTTAAAGATAGAGTAAATGAGAGTACTGAATATAAATGGCCTTTGTAAGTCATTGAGGTCAGTGAAGCATGTCATTGTTTGCTACTTGAATTCCATGAAAGCACTGGCTAGCTGAGGGGCACACTATATCCTTTTTTTCCCCTCATAAATAAAAACCACAAACAATATTCAGTATGTTTAATGATAATTATAAAATAATACTGTGTACAATGAGTTTCCAAAGCCAGAACTAGTTGTGAGTGCTTTATAATGTGACCTTATAGTGTCATCTTTAGCATACGTGATGCCTATATGCCAGCAATGTATAAATTATTTCTCTGGCTGTACATTAGCAAACATTTGATTATGATTTATTTTGGGGTTCTCTGAAAGATGAAGTAAGTTCTTTAATATTAGCATTACTAATGATTTTAATGAGGCATTAAAATGTTGCAGTATTGTAGGAACATTTTTCTTTTTTAATATTATTTCATTAATAGTTTACATGAATGTTAATGTTAAATTGATTATGGAACCTGAAAGAGTAATCCACAAAATGTCAAAGTGCCATTAGCACAGTGAAAGAGCCCTCCAAAGGCAGGGATCTGGTGAGAGCTAATGAGATATCTCTGTACCACATAACACTGAAGCAGCTTTTTCTAAAATTAAGTCTGAAAATTAGGTTTTAATATCCTTCACTTTGGGACTCTCCAGCCATTTGAGCAACTGAGTGTTCAGCCTCATGAACGCAAAAAGACAGATCAGGAGTGGGCCCAGAAACTCCCTCAGAATTTGGTATTATGCATGTAAGGCCCAGTTAAAAATTTTGAAAAGTCAATGGTGAAAATATTAAGAAGAAGAAAAAGGTGTTTCACAGGATGTGATGACTGCATTATCCATCTTTTGACAGCTCTGCAGAGAGGATCATCCATAGGAATCTAAGGTTCACATGCGTTATGTACTGTACGTGTCAGTACATAATGTTAATTTGTTGTAAATTGTTAATTTGAACAAGAAAGAGCATATTGAAATCTTTCTGTAAGTTTTGCAAAGCAGGTTTTTAGATAACACCCAATTTTCTCAAAATACCAGAGGGCAGGTGTATTCAGAGAAACACTTGGAAATATGCTGCATTAGAAAGCCTAAATGGCAGTAGGGGAGAAGGAGGGCTGGCAAAGGCTCTGACACACACACACGTAAGATTCTCTACTGATTCACAAATTTAGGAGGTAAGAATATTTCAGGAGCTCCACAGCAGCTCTGCATTAAACAACTGGCACTTATGCAGCAGATGAACCAAGGTCTCACTGACCTTCACAGCTTTACAGGAAAAAGTTAATGTAAAGGTGAAGCATTCTCAAATAATGTCATTTATATGTTAGGTAAATCCACACTCTCACATGCTGTGGATATAGGTCTTGAATTTCCAATGATAGTTTTATTGTGGCTGGGGCAAATAGCATTTGCATCTTAGATCTGTTATCTTCTTATATTATAAGAAGTGAAGAGGTGAACTGAGTAATTTAATTGTTCTCCTCTAACTTAGTTCTATGCTAGAGAATATATGAGTATCCAGGGATATTAATTTGTGTAAAACCATCATGTGCACAGCAAAGCAAATATTGTCTTTCAAGTATGACCATCAATACACATGCCTGCCTGCAGTCTCCCATCAGCCTGTCCCCAGCTATGATATTCCACCCCAGATCTTGACTGCTGATGTCCAAGGCTTTCTTGCAGCAGCATTTCCAGGATCCCAATTTTACCACCAGGACAAGCCTTGTCCCAGCACCATTTAAACAGACATGCCCAGAAATTTGGGTGTCGGTATCTTGGGACTATGGGGACAGCCCCAGGGCAAGGTGCAAGGTGCAGGGGAGGTGGCACTTGTGTCTTTACAGCTGAGATCCGCACTTTGGCCTAGACACAACACAACAGGGCACTTCAACGTACTTGAACTACGTCCTAAGCCCTCCACTCATGTCAGACAAGACTGTGTTGAGGTACTGAACTTCTTGGGTGTCTGAGTTTCTGCAGAGGGGAGGAATGCAGTGGTGTGGGGCTGCCAGACACTGGCTCCCTTATGGGTGGTGGAGGGAGCTGTGTGCCAAGCTGCAATCTGGGTGTAGGCAGGGGCCAGCCTGGCAGCTCTGGGCAGTGTATGATTTGACAGCTCCAGGTGTGCCTCTCAAGGTCTTGCAAGCCACCACGGCACTCGAATGAATCCCAGGCAGCAGCAGGTGCTGGAGGGGAAGCCCTGTTCTCCACCACCTAGAACTGTGCTGCATCACCCACATCCCTCCAAGTTACCTCCCTCTGAGCCAAGGCTCACGCTGAAGACCAAGAAAGAGCTCAGCCCTAGGTGGGACTGCTAGTCTCCCACTCCTGTCTGGGTAAGGCTTTTTTGTGGTCTGAAAATGGCAATTAAATAGCCCAAAAAGACCCTTACAAATAGAATTTCTCAGTCATAGATGAGGAAATTGAGGCTCGGTAGCCTATAGCCTGATCCTGCTTGGCCTCTGACTGTCAAAACCAGTGAAAGTACATTCATGGGCCAAATGAGAGGATTGTAGATCCTCTCCTATGGGTCTTTCCCTCTAGACAAAACTCACAGAGTACTCATTACTGCTGGGAAAAGAAAATGGCTTGGAGAAAATTATAATAAATTCCTGTATAACAAAATTCTAGAGTGGATGTTACTCCCTCTACCTTTCTCATAAAAATCCCCTGGTTGATTTAATAATTTATATATTCATAATACATTAATTCAACATCATAGCTTTGCTTGGGTTTTTTTTTTCATAAGCAAGGAAACTGGTTTGAAAAATGACCTGAATAATTTTGTTTTGCTATGGCATTTTTTTACCCCTTTGGCCAGCAAATTGTTTTAATGGTTTTACCCAGGACATATACTGAAGTCAGCAAAGCTTGTCCTGAGCATCATTCCACAGCCAAAGTGCTCCCAGGTTACAATTACCCCTTGCTACTCCATGGGGCAATGGGCAGCAAAACGCTGTTTTGAGTAGTCTTGAGAATGCACTTAGCTGTCAAGAGGAGGAACAGGGAAGCAGTGGCCTCTTCCTTTCATCTCCCACCTTATAAATTAGTGATGGCAACCTTACTGATTAAACCAACAACTTTAAAAAGCAGTTAAGTAGTTAAAATGTAGATAATTTTCCAATTATAAGGAGAGAGATGATCAGCTGAGAGACAGAGACAGTTCTGGCTTGTAAGCAGAATTCCTCATTCCACCTAAAGACCATGCATAGTTCTTAATTTTGATTTCACTCAGGATTCCTTTGCAGAATCTGATGGTATGATCTTGTTCATTATACTTAAGAGGGCATGCATTTATTATTCCATTTGTTTATGTTATCTGAATATTCCAGCTTGTGTCTAGTATATGGCAACTACAATGGAGCTCCCCAGGAAGTCCTGAGTCAGACGTACATTTTTCCTGTTAAGACCTATTTTGTTAAAAATAAACTATAAGATTAATTGAGACTAAGTGAGTAAGTAAGTAGGCAAGTAAATAAATAAATAAAATTATGAGACTTGCATTACTCCTTATAAGGGGGATGATGAGGCAAACCTGATAGCCTTTCCCCACACTCATAGTCAAAGAAGCCTCTATCAGTAGGAGATTTTTCCTGTGTGGATAGCATTGCCTTGGCCCTTCACCAATTCCTAACTTCAGTGAATAAGCAAAGAGTTAACCTGGAATCCTTTGCCATTTGCAATCCAGTGTGCTGGTTTCCTGAGAGGGAGAGCTCAGGGTGAATTCATTTTCAGCTGAATATGTCATTAAGGAACAGGATTTATTAATGACTTATTAATGCAGACAGCGTCAAACTGAACTCTGGTACAAATCCTCTGGTATTCAAAGGAAATAACTGCTCTTGAGGATATGGGCTGTATAGAGCTAGTTCCTGTCTTCAGATGTGGATATATAGGCAATATTAAGTATGCTGTTTAATATGGTACACTTATACTCATTACCACTCAGAATAATAAAAACTTCCCATTTTACAGTGACATTTATTTACTGCTGAACATCAGCCCAGGTGAAAGAACTCCCACTTCACTCCTGTATATAATCTCAGGTTCTGTCATTCACATGTAGAAAACTCAGCTCTCTATTTAGCACAGTGTTGGTGAAAGATAGACATTTACAGGGCCCCTCTGCCCTTGAGCTGTTCCATTAGTGCATGGAAAGCACCTTGCAGCCTGTGACAAGCGCAGCAGATCGGCACTAAATCAAAAATCAGTGCCAGCCAGGGATCTAAGCCACCATGAAGGTCACAGCCATCAGCTGCATGCCATCTCAATCCAAACAAAACACACTGGATACAGGGGGATTTTCACTACTCACAATAGGAGACAAACACATCATGTTAGAGTAATCTCCTGATAGCAGCAAAATGGGTAACTGACCTTTTAAATACTTTTGAGTATTTAATAAAAGTTTGAAGACAGGGAAAAGAGGTATTGGTAATTTTTGGGTGCTTTTTGTAGTGTAACTGAAACATTGGCTCTGTGCCACAGCAACCCAAAATATTAACAAAGAATTTCTTTGCCAGAGCTGAGAGAGCTCATATGTATTAACAAGCTCATGAATTAATACCCTCTATTATTTTTCCCCTAAATAGATTCTACCTATTCTAGCGAATGTAAAGAAACTTACTCAAGTAACCTTAAACAGTGGATTAATCTGAAAGAGATTTAAGTGACCATAGAGTTGTACACAGCATCTTTGCTGAAATTGTGACCTAAATGTCCAGAGCTGCATACTCTTACAGCAGCACAAAGCTAAATGAACAGAAATCAGAGGGATTGTACATTAAGGGGTTTAAATAGGGCAGTCAAGACATGATCTACTGTCAAGGCTGAAAGGAGATGACGGGAGCTCAAATAGTAGTGTATAAACTGGACAAGCCATGTGCCATCTCTCAGCCACGCTGGGTGTCCAGCCATGCTACCTAGGAGCACCCAAACTATGGGTGTGTACAGGCTCATCTTCCTGCTGGGCTCTGTGCAGGAGATGCCCATGTCGCACACATCTCTCCTTCCCTTCACAGAAAGTGGAGGTGTTGAAAATAAGTTCCCACTCCAAGAGTCATTAGGATCAAAAAGACAGAGAGGGAGGAACAGCAGTGAAAGATAAAAAAAGGAATAGTTTCTTCCCCTATGTCCACTAGTGGCTGATCTCCCTGCCCAGCCCCAGACCTGGAGTTAGGAGTGTCCTCTCATGTCACAGACACCTGATTGCAGGGGTACTGGGTTGACCCACAGAGGACTGAGCACACAGGCTCCTTCTGCTAGTTTCCCCTGGTTCACCGAGAACTCAGAAAAATTTGAGAATTTGGGAGTTAAATTCCAGCATCAGTACAATCAGTCCCAGGTGATTTTGCACCTTCTCTGTGGACAAATTTTGGAGTAGACCCCCGAGGTGAATCTTAGATAAAATTGCCTTCCATTTCCTAGGTCTCTTCCCTCAGACTTTGCTCAAGAGCAGCCATTCTTACTCCCCCAAGATCATGTTATGCTCTGATTCATGGAGTCTTATTTTCCCAGCTCTAGAGTGACTAATGTTCTCCATCCAGAAAGAAAAGAACACAACTGAGCCTGTGAGTTTGTATTTGTGCGGAGGACAGAATGTCCTCCTTCCCTTTCTTCACTATACTAAACGGCAAAGATCACGTACAACTGCATGAGAGGAAAACGAGGCCCATTGGAAATAAAATAACCTGAAGGGGGAAGGTAAAACTGCTTCCCTTTGGAGATCTCCACCTCCTGCTTTGAGAAGGACCATTCCTGTTAGAGATATAAGACAAAAGGAACAGGCTCTGAATGGGTAGTATAGAAATAACATTTATGTAATCTACCTGAAAAGATCTATTGAAGTGTCAAAGCTTATTTTAGCTATGGTATCCAGGCTCTGTCAGACTAATTGGCTGCATCATTAATTATACAGAAAGCTAATTTAAATAAGATACAAACCAATGCACTGGGTCAGGCTATGGGTTAATCAGTGCCCGGCAGTGGATACATTTTCTTATAAGAGTGTAAGAGGCAGGGCACATACAGAAGTAATCCCCTCCATACCACACTTCCATGGCTCATGAACTGTCATGTTTTAATACCACCAACAGACCTACCTTTCAATGACACTGCCTATTCCCTTCTTGACTATTGCAATGTATATTCCTAAATAAAGATGAAAGACTTGCCAACTTGTTTTTAGGGACATGAATTTTTTCTTTGAGGAGAATATTTATAAACATGAATAGCAGGTTTACAGGTTTTTTTGTATTGCTGTTCTAAATACCCATTTTGCTATTAAAAAAACATGCATTTCCTTGTACATGTGACTGCTTCATAGATAATTTTATACAGTTTATGTGCATCTTGGTTTTGTGTTAAAATTACACTTATATACTTGCGCACAGAAACACAAGAGCACCACAACATATTGCAGGGTATTCCTACTATCGGGTGCCAACTGAAGGCAGTATTTGAAAGCCAGGTGCTAAGAGGCCATTGCGAAGAGAAGGAAACCCGACAGAGCTTTCTCCCAGCCGGAGAAGTTTTCCGTGAGCGCTGAAAGAAAAAAAAAACATCAAAACCCCAGCCCTAGAGATGCCTTGGAAATTGCGTTGTGGGCGGCTGCCATCTACTGGCACCGGGGACGAGCCCGCCGCGGGGCCTAGCCCTCGGCTCCTCTTCCCTCCTTTCAGCCGACACCCAGGGCAGAATTTTGTCTTCCTTGTGCCAGAGCTTTCTTTATATCCATGGACACATCTGAGTGGCACTATTTTATTTAAATTCCCCTTAATGGCAGTTTTGTATACTCTTAAGTGAGGGAAGTGCTTGAAAAGGACTCAGCATTAAGTGTCCTTTCTCCTTTTCCCTTTTTCTTTTTCTTTTCTTTTTCTTTTTCTTTTTCTTTTTCTTTTTCTTTTTCTTTTTCTTTTTCTTTTTCTTTTTCTTTTTCTTTTTCTTTTTCTTTTTCTTTTTCTTTTTCTTTTTCTTTTTCTTTTTCTTTTTCTTTTTCTTTTTCTTTTTCTTTTAGTTAATAAAGTTTTTGTATTCATCAATCATCAGGAGTCAGCCTGGGAGTGTGCTCTGTTTAAATGCTCTGGCTTTTCACTTAATGTATCCCATCTGTTTCTGAAATAAATTGCAATAATCCGTGTTTAATGTTAATCAATGTATTACTAAATATGCAAATTATATTAAAAGACGTGGTTTGAAAAAGCTTTCATTTGTAAATATGGTAGCTGAAAACAGGGAGCATATCTAAAAGCCATTTAGATACAGTAGCCTAACTCTGACAGTGTGGCTGATTTATAAAGCGGTTTGCAAGTTGATCTTTCTCCCACAAGGGGATATGTAAAACTGTTGCATATCAGATTTTGTTAACATCTGATGGGTTACTGCTAACAGTGTAAAGACCTAATATTCACAACCATGTCTCTTATTTAAATTAAAGCAATCTTATTCCAGCTTTCTAATTTTTGTGCTCATCCTAACATATGAATTTACATGAAGAGTTTATGAATCACAGTGAAAGCAATTTGAACAAGCTTTCCAATCAGTGTTACATCTTACTGCCTGATTTAGATAATTCATTGTCTAAGGGGCTCTTCTGGCCGCTCATTCTCCTTTCCAGGGGGCTCAGTCTATGGAGCTGGCTGTCCCTGTCGGTGTGGGCACAGTCCCTCCACTCCAGTGCACCACTTTGCAGGAGGGTCCTGTGCAGGGAGGGCCTTTGTGATGCTGCTCCCATCAGCAGCGTGGCTCCACACCCCAGCTCACAGAGGCCCTATGGCATTCCTTGTGCCACTATGTTAGCAGACATTTATAGGGAGGGTCATTTTTACTTGTTGACTTTCCATGGAGCAGTGGAAAAGCATGTGCAAAAACACTATAAGCAGGACATGATCCCTGAATCATGGCACTGAATAGGAAAGAAAGTACTAGTGAGCAGTGTTGGAGAGAATATCCAGCTAGGAAGATAAAAGCTGAGACATTCTGCAAACAGAGGTGTCTCTTTGTGTTCTCAGCCCAAGGCTACCCACTGCCCCTCTTGCCTCTTTTTTACTTTGTTTTTTTGTTCACAGTCCTGCTACTCTCTGGATGGATTGCATGATGTAACCAACTCCTATCCATGATGGAGCAGCCCTGCCTGGAGGACCCAGGTACCACGGGCAAGAGTGGGTAGAAGAGGAAGCTGTGACCACTGCAGCAGTTGCTCATGATGAAGTGGAGGGGAAGCCCAGGTGGTGAGGAAAATGCAAACTATCTTTTGAGATAGTGTGCCTTGGCTGACAGTGTTTTCCCAAGTGTGTGTTTAGCTTGACAACAATCCTCTCTTTTCCCATGCTGGGTTAGGGAATATCTTTGATGCTTCAGGATGTAAAGCAAGCTCTAAACAGAATTATTTGAAAGAAAGTTTACCCCTTGCCCTGGAGAAGGTCAAGGTGGTTTGTGGTTTGCTTGAGAGGTGGTTTGTGGTTTGTTTTTCTTTTATATTCTTCTTTTATTTCTTTTTCCTGTTGCAGCTTCCTGTGAAGCATCCAGTGAAATTTACTGAAATGCACCAGAGTAGGAGGACCTGGAAACTAACCTATGACTAAACTTATCTGGGCTCAATGGGGATTTCTTGGGTCCTTACATATTTGCTCTAATTTAAACACCTTTGGGAAATGGGCCAAAATTTTGCATGAATTTTAGAATAGAAAGGACCAAATATGTGACAGTTTTGACTGTGCCTCTTTCAAATGACCATTTGATTACATACTAAATGAGATGGCTTTGCCACTGTTTCCATGAGAAGTTGAACTAAGTTTTACTCCAACATCTTAGATATCCTGAAACTCAGACCTGGTCTATATGTGTGAGCAAACCTCCCAAGAGCTAAAAGTGGGAGCAAGGTTAGTAGGAGCGAGCTACCCCGTAAACTGAAACTGCTGAATTCCTCATGGGTCTATATGTGAACAGTGCCAGAGTTCAGTAGCCCTGGAATACCACCTATCAGCCAAAGTGGGGGGAAAGTGTGAACACTACTGAGGCACTATCATGCATTTACATTCAAACATATGCAAGCATTTCCTTTTTTGCCATATAAACTTAATGGAAGTGTTTAGTGAATTCAAAATGTGAAAACTAAATAAAACTCCCTCTTTTACCCTGGGGAAGAGATAGGAGGGACAAGGTTACAAGCAAGGTTTCATGAGGATGTAAGACTGTAACAGCTATGGTTAAGTACTATACTTGTCTTCATAGCATGGATCTCTGAGGGAAGGCTAAGCTGATGAACTAATTGAGATTTCCCTGTTGGTTCCTCGTGTGTGGGGCTTGGGGGGTTGCTAACACAGGTCTAGGTACTCGCAAAGGTACCCTGGGTAAAGTGATGCAGTGCCCTTCACCCCTCTTGACGGCTGGAGGCTCTGTGTGAACTTACCCCAGGCGGCATTTTTCACTGCCACAACCCCTGGAACTGAGTCCCCACTTGAGGATCTGACATAGCAGCTTGGTTTGACTTCTCCTTTGCAAAGTCATGCTCTTCCCTCGTGTCACAAAGCCCTAGAGTTTTGCCCTCAGCACTCTGGGGTTTTTGGTGATGGCACTGTGTTTGGTGACTGAGATTGCCCTTACAGAATGTTTTTAATCTCATCTAGTCAAATCAAAAAGTGAAAGTAGCAACAAGGTCTAGAGTGAAGAATCTGATTCATAGAGGATTTATTGACAGTACCTTTGAAAGTACTGTTTAATATGCAAGGTAAACAAATTAAAAATCCCAGCTTGTGGTCCAAGGGCATTCACAAATTAGAAATGACCCCATGCCTGCCATGAGAGTGCTAATGATGTGAAAGCTGAAAGGAAGTGAATCCTCTTGGGAGAAGAGAGTGGGTCAGAGGGGCTTTTGTAATCTACCAATCTGTTTGGCTTTGACAGGCTCTTTGTCTAACATGGGAGATGACAAGAGGAGCTGAGGCGCCTGGCAAAGACGAGAATGTCTGCCTACAAGCATTATGTATTTTTCATTTTGTCTTCACTCAGTTGTTAGTATCTCTTGGCTGCCTGAGTCCAGGGAAAACACTTCCCCTTGCTGGCAGCTACGGGGAGAAAGCAGCAGGAGCTTCAGTCACTGTCAGGGAGTATGACACAACATGAGGCACAAGGTTACCCACTTGGGTAACCTTGTGCTGAGAAAATCACAAAAATTGTCTCTAATCCAGACCTGAGAAAGCAAAAAGGTATCCACTATACCCACCGTACCCCGAGGCCACATCTCTCTCACAGGCTGAGAGGACACTGGAGTGCGGGTGGCGGCAGTGCTGTTATCAGCTGCAGTGCTGGTATCAGCTGCAGTGACTCATGGGTGTGGTCTGAAGGCAGAGTTGGTCTTGACAACGACCATGGCTAGGAACCAGTCTTTTCTGCACACACTGACCCTTAGGACCTCTAGAACCTTGCATAAGAAAGCAGAGCTCTGTCTCCAAGGGTGTATACACAATTTTCCTTGACTCCATGAAGATTCTGAGTGAAGTTCAAGGCCCACTAAAATGAAAACAACAACAACAACAACAAAACCCCAACCAAACAAAAAACCCCCTAACAAACAAACAAACAAAAGCCATGTCATCTCCTTCAGATAATCCTAAAATGGATATCCAGCTGTATACACAGGATGATATGCACAGAAATCCAGATAGATATCTTTGGCTACAAAGAAAAAAAACCTTTTCTGTTGAGAAATATCTTTTCTTCAGCTTAAATAAGTGATTTTTGAACAGAATGGGTCACTCAGAATTACAATACTGTGTGATTTAATTCTGCTGTTTGCTTGGCTCTACTTGCTCAGTATGAGCAGCTGGATTTACTTCACCCCTGAGCTGTAAAGCTGTGGACTTCCACCCAGATATGTGGGAACAGAGTTGGTTTGCTTGCTAGCTGGCACAGCATTGTGTTTTACCTTTAGTTAGGGAAGAATATTAATAACACACTGATGTTTAGTTGTTGCACAGTGGTTTTTGTCCCTAAGTCTAGGCTTTTTTTCATTACTATGTCCTGACTGATTAGTGCACAAGAAACACAAACCAGAAGACAGGGAGGCTGCAGGCATCAGCAGAATCTACAGTTCAACATGATAAGAGCAGTTAACAGCCTGGCTGTGGGGAGATAGAGAAAGAATCCAATAAGGTGTTAGAGGATCCCAGCCCAAAGATCACCATTGGACTTGAAACCACGTGAAGAGTGCGTGAGGGCAGGTGCATAAATCATGGGGGGGTCTAATTGCCCAGAGGTTTTTTGCTTCTGGGTCAGCTTAAGCTGATCTGTTGCTTTATCACTCTATTAAAATATAGATTTTTATAAATCTGACACCTTAGATTCTGCTGCAGAAAACCCAGGACAGAGCCTGAAGGAGGAAGTGCACCTGAGAATGAACATGTGTGCAAGCATTTGGAAGGGAGCCCATCAGCCCCACTGAGAACAGACTCCAGTCCTAGCAAGGAAGGCCTGAGTGGTGTGTGTGACACTCCTTGAATGGTGAGAGAAATCTTGGGCTGTGCCTTCTCCTTTAATAATCTCTTCCTTTTCCTTTACATCTCTTGAATTCTCACCTGAGTCCAGAATTGATAATAAGGTACCATTTGGACATAATCACAGCTACAAGGAGAAAGGTGGTGGTGGTTCCAAGCCCATATTCACAAAAAAGCACTTGCAGAAATGGTCATGCTATTTGTTCAACAATCAAGTCTGTTTTTCAAAAGCAGGTGCTGGGGAAGACCTGGATGGCAGTGTAGCAAGCTGCCTGATTAGCGGCACAGCTGCTTCAGCTGCTTTGGAAGTTTACACATTTCAAAAGCTGCTCCTCATTTTTGGCTCTTTCGAACCCCTTGAGTTGTGTTTCCCAGAGGCAGTGAGCACTGGCAGCTGCAGGAAGCCTTCCTTTGATGACCAGCACTCAGCACTTCTGAAAATGGACTTTAATCCTGGCACTCCATACCAAAACACCCCAATGAATGTGAATGTGGTCATTCAGATGAAAAGTGTGAGATTTATTCTTCAAAGGTCCTCTGGCATTTAGACCCTAGGTAGTTCTTGATGGGAAATGTGTTTAACGTGTCTCCAGATGAGAAGAGCAAGAGACCAAAGATTTCCTTTTTTCAGCTCTTGACAGAGTGAGTCCTTGCCAGTTCTGTCTCATCTCCATCCTTCCCCACTTCTTACTCAGGAGGTTATCCTTGAGTCTGCCATTGTCAACACTGCTGGGTCATGGCACCACATCATTTTTATCTATTCAAGAGCACTAACTCCTTCTCCATAATTTTTGAAAGTACCCAGGGGCAGGAGAGGAGCAATGGACGTAGTGATTCCCCCTTCCCTCACATAAGGCAGGAGCTGTTAGCCCCTGGGAAGAAACATATATTTTTTGTCCCCTAACTTTTTCAGACATGCTGAGGCTGCCTGCCTGGTGCTTTCTTGTAAGAAGCAGCTCTTGCCTGGGAAAAGAAATAACTGGGCTTTTTTTCTCTTCAACTGTGTGCTGAATGACAAAATGCTAAAACCATCTGTTCTCAAAGTCTACATTTCAGTCATATCAGAAATTTCAGTTTTTACTTATGTAGGTTTCCTCAAGTACAATCCTCTCACAAAATTACACATGGTCTCTGGTAGAATCCTCTGATTCTTTATTTAATTGAAGATGAGTAGTGAGAGAAGGTGAGACTGTGCCACAGATTTTGTAGTCTCTGTCGACAAAAGATGAGGCATGAATGGGTTTGCAACCTCACACTAGTCAGGAAGGAGACCCCAGATACCGAGGTGGAGAGCAAGATTATGTCTGGGAAAGAAGGAAAAAGAACAGTTCAGAAGCACAGAAAAGTACATAGGAATACTTGGATTCTCACTTTGCTGACTTGTCTGGGAATGAACAGATTAGCTATTGAAATCTGGCATAAAAATACATACCATGATCCTTGTCATTGGATGTCAGAGTCAGAAAAAAATTCAAGATGTTTTTAAACATTTTTAAACAGTGAGGTGAATCAAGCACTGAAGTGGCTGGACAACATATGTGCCAGATTCAGTCATGTGAAATCCCTACATGGAGAACATCTGCCTTTATGAAGACATGCTGCAGCTTGTGTGGAAGCTTGCCATAGAAATGGTTGGGTGAAGTGTTTTGATTCGTGTTACATGCAAGATATGACTTACCAAACAAAGTACGTAGCTCTTTCTGGCTTATTTATTTCTGAAGTCATAGACTTGTTTGGAAGAATGCCTGGGAGAAAAGAAGAGAAAATGTTTAGAAAGGTCTGAAAGCTTATTAAAATGCCTCTCAAGCCAAGACACAGCAGAGACAATGCACTACTCAAGAAAGCAGTACTGAAAAAAAAGAGATAACCTTGCCAAATGTTGGTATCAACACAGCCTCTCCTATTCTAAGAGGAGACAGGAAGTGTAGTGTAATTTTGAGTCAGAGAATGGTTAAGTCAGAGAATCCAATTCTCCTGAAATCCATGTTGCTTTCACACCAGCTTGTTCTGTTGACCAAGGTTCCCACTATCATTAGTTGCCCATTTGAACAGCTTTTGTGCCCCTTTTCTACCCTTTTTGTAAAGAAAAGTATAAGAGAACAGGCTCTTGTGAATCATTTACACACTTAATGGAAGATTGCAGGTCTCACCTAAATTTTCTTGTAGTCCAGATGCAGCATTTGCTCGTACTTGCTCTGGAAAACAACCACAGCAGGTTTCATCAGGAAGAAGGCAAGGAAAGCCACACAGCAACAGGACAAATGACACAGCTGGTTAGCTGACAGTCACACACTCAATGCAACATCATCCAGACTCTTCTGTCACAAAATTAGCCTTGAGAACAGCATTTCTAAGTTTCCAACTGTACACTGTGCAAGGATTTAAGAGATCAAAGGCAAAGAAAATGGGGACCTCTCATGACTGAACCTTACACATTATTTCAAGGGGGAATTTTTATGACAAGGCAGCAAAGAATATGGCCTATAATACCAGTGCCTTCTTGCAGCATTTCAGTAGTTTCATACAGAGAAGGGAGTCAGAATTGGAAAATCATTATTCTTATTGACACAGTATAAATTACCATAGTAATATTTTTTAACCATGGTATGCATAGAAAGGAACTTTTCCCTAGCTAATCTTCTAAATCATTATGGCTCATCAATTATAATTTTTGTTTTAACTTATTATGTAAACTTGGATGAGATTTTATTGCAAACTTTGCAGACTGAAATGTGAAAGAAAAACCCCCTCAATATCTGGTGCTCATGTAACCTGTACTTCAGTGTATTTCTTAACTGGAGACTAGACTTTGCAGCCAGACCATACTTTGTCTTTCATGACTGAGCCTTTACTCCTTCAGATATTTAGTTACCTAATTCCCAGTAAGTTACTTGGAATAAATTATTAAAATAATATGTGCAAGGATTTGTCTTTATTCTGTTAATCTGAGCAGGAAGATTTCTCTTCAATAACAGAAAGGGCATGGAATCTAGTTATCCAGTTATGTGGCCCACAGTGTTCAGGCAACTCTTCTACACACAGACTTGCCTTTTAATATTTTGGTGAAAAATTTTAGACAATTCAGACAGTGTACACAGCAAATGTGATAGAAATATTTTGCTAGATTGGATCTTGTTAAATGCATGCTGAAATTTCCCTATTACCACCACACTCAGTTCAGAGATCAGAGCAAGGTATATATATCTTTGATATCCATCTAATTATATGTCCCTAGGTATTTAATGGCCTTCTTCCAGCCTCGTGCATGATGATGGGAGCACAGGAAGGGATTTTCCAGGACTTCTGTCCATATAGGTCTTTTCTGAGGCTGCCTGTGTGCCATTGTGCAGCCCCATAAGAGCTTCTCTGACCAAAACCTTGCTTTGGATTAAAAACTCTTCCCAACTCCCAGCCTCCTCTACTGTCTCTATGATACACAAGGGAGTGCTGTTGTCCCCTTTTCACTTATGTTTGGTTGAGCTGAATTTCTGGTGTCATATGATAGAATGAGCCTTGAGCTTAAGGTGGCTGCTCTGTTCTTGTGCATGGGTGTGAATTGGTGTTCTCTGAGTGGAGAACCAGACTTCAGCTGACATGGTGCATCAGGTCTTGTCTAGCATCCTGTATGCTGGTCCTTATAAATCTGTACTAGCAGTATCTCACCACTGTAGCTGCAGAGATTAGCTGTACATTTGCATCACACTGCCAGTGTACTCATACGGCCACGAACTAAGGGAATCAAGAAATTAACGGTAGAGGACATTCAACAGCTTCTTCTTTGGCAAGGTAAGAACTTACCCATGCTCTCATTGTGATTACTTAATGTGCTGTAGGTATTGAAGGTATTTTGCTGTAGCTGCCAGAGTATTCACTACAGCTAAGACAGTGAGGCTTCTTCCATTTTGGACCTCTTTACTGTTTATCTGATGTTTCCTTTACTGTATAGCTATGAGGCTATACTTTATCTCTCAAGAGGATTTTTTTTTTTTTTGTAAGGGCAAAGGATTCTCTCAAGCATTTTCTGAACTAGGGAAGAAGAGAATACCCTGTGATAAATTTCAGACTTACTTTAAAGGGGACAGGGGGTTAAAATTTTATGTTTATCCATAATACTTAAACATATTAATAACTAAATGTCACTAGAAAACTAAGAATGAAAAAATGTGTTTGACAAATGGGAAAATAACTAAACAGAAATATATAAGTATATATATAAGAAATATATAAGTATATATGTACTTACATATATATAAGTATAATGTGCATAGTACAAGACAGCCCAAAGGCTAACTCATAAACCTTTGTGAACAAACATACATGACTTTGTTTCAAAATCCATTTAAACTCAAGAAGTTTTACATTTGTCCAGTCCAAAGCCCAGAGATACCACCACCTGCAAGAGTTTGCTATAAATTAAGGCTTGGTCCTTATAGTGAAAAATATACAGGAATGACTTTTCAGAAGGATTGTTGAGAGATTTAGGGCTGCAACACAATCAAGACAGATGAAGTTTGAATTTCAAACATTCCGTCTGTGCCTTCTGGCTACTTAGAGTCTTACAGTGCAGCAGCAATTTGGGTTTTTCTGCTTTAGGAACTGTGATTGATGATACTCTGACTTAGTGACTCCTCCCACTCTGAAAGATATTCAGAGCAGCATGTAGGTCAATTTTTATTTATGACCTAATACATACTGATATATTTTAAGCAGTAATTTAAATTAGCTCCATTTGCTTTATTAAATATGATTACTGTGTGTTTATGCTCCATATCCCACTGGAATCCTAAAGAGGGACAAAGATTCCTTTTGTCCAAGTGTTGCACAAATACAAGCTAAACCGGTCTGCCTTTCAAAGAGGTTGCAATCCAAATATCAGCAGAGGTTGCAAAGAGTTGCAGGTGGGGCAGCCCACGGTGCATATGACTAGGTGACAGTGTTGGTCAGAGCTGTAAGGACATTTTGCAGCACATCAGCCCAGTGGTTTCTAAGGAAGTTGTAGGGTTTGTTGCAGAGAAAGGTTGGAAGAAAGGATTTTAGGGGTGATTGTGAAGTTTTTTTTGTGGGCACTCCTCCACATGTACCAGATAGTATGGAAGAAAGCACATAAGTATTCACTAGCAGAGTAAGATCTGGGTGTGAGAGAGTTGAAAGGGAATAAATACTGTGAAAGCGACACTTGACCCAGCTTTGAACTGAGAACCTGGTGGGGAAAGAAATGCTTCAGCAGGGAGCAACTCAGCTGGGGAGCTGTGTGAGGTAGTTGAAATAAATCTCTGTGGGAGCCATCCTGCCTGTGGTGAATGAGGGACCTCAAGATGAACCATCAGCACCCTTGGTACAGAAACAGGGTGCCTAAGGTACAAGGTACAAGCTGTGCTCTTTGCAAAGGCCTATCTGGTACTCCTGGAAAGAAATAGAAATCCAACCAGAATCACACTGGGTTCATGCAGTCATAATATTGAATTCTGCCTGGATTTCATTGTAACTCAGCATCAGTTAACATCCATGTGTTGTAAGGTATTAGTCACAATTGGATTTATGATTTTCTCATAAATTTGTTGCAAAGTGTTTTACTGCAATTGTGATTTTCAAAATTCAAATGGTATCTTTTATTGAATAGCTGTTGCAGGACATCATCATGTTACGGACCTTAGTATCTGGAATATAGTATAATTTACATCATTCCATCAAATCAGATTTCAAGCTGGGTTTGAAGCTACTGCATTTGAATCTACAAAACATGTACAAATTGGAAACCTCAAAAAACAACAAAAAAAGGATCAGCTTATGGCTTTAATTTTTTTGTTCAAATCTACCATGAGGGTGAAGAAAATTTCTTTTTAAACAAAAGAATCAGATGCACTCTTTATGAAAACAAATGATTTAGAAAAACAAGGTTAGAATGCCACCTGGGGGCTTATATTGCCATCACACTCCACTTTAGACCAGAGCAGCATGTAATTTGTACTGTGAGATAAAAAAATTGTTCACTCCATTTTCTTCACAAAGTACACTCAGACTTTGAGGAATTCATGCAGGTGTTATTCCATTTTCTGGAACTCGCTTCCTTAGACCTTCAGCAAGAGCATAATACAAGAAATAGGCACTGAAGAGGCAAACCAATTTGCTTTGTGAAGAGAAACACAGCATTATGCACTGTATGAGGTAATCTATTTTTCACAGATAAATGTAAACCAAACACAAGAAACAGAAAAATAAGTTTATTTATTGACAACACATATAAAAGACTAGATTGCATCAGATGGAGGCCACAGTTTGTGGAGGCAGAAAAGGGATTGTTCAGGCACAGATAACTGCAACATGAAAGTACTAAAAACAGAAATAAACAGACAATAACTTTAATCTGTTAAAATAGTGTTAAAAATATGACTTTCCTTGACTTTATTTTCATGGATTGGGCCAGAATGGTGAAAATGGGAGCTGATAAGGATCTTTGTCAGAAATTACAACTTAACACAAATGAAGGTTGTTACTATGTAGCTAGGATAGCATTCCCACACTACTAGTATTCATCTGCACTTTTGGTGAACTTTTCTCAACCTCGCCAGACAGGAGAAATAAATACGTATTTCACACATTGAAATGTTAAATCTAAGGTCAAGGGGAGATAGGAGATTTTCTTAATAATTTAATCAAGTCACCATTTAGTTTTCCCTTGGCCAGGAGCAGCCTTCCTCGATTCTCTCCAGTCTGCTGAAATTCTCCATGAAGGGGTGGATAGGAGCACTACACAACTTGGCTTGTATGATGAGCTCCATCACAGTCCTAAGACTCTGAAGCACTCAGGTAGCTGTTGATTCCTCCTTCCATCTAGTGAGCTGCTCTAGGGTCAAGGATCTGGGAACTTGAGTGTCCCTGTGGACTGTGAAGGATGCCTATATTTAGGGGCTGGGTTACTTGTGTTAGGGTTATTGACCCATCATGGGCCATTTGATCAATGGAGACAAAAGGCACCATACAAGGGTGATCCCATATAACTGGGCAACATGTGAATTTCTGCTGTAGCTTCAAGAGTAGCTGAAGCTATTGACTAGAAGGGGTGACAAAGCATTTCTTGCAGCCACAAAAATCTAGAAAAATACAAAACTATTTATTTTAATCTACGAATCTGAACCCATATATTTATTTGGCCTGTGAGCAGCTCCAGAATTTCATGATGGAAGCAGTTGAATCTTTTGTCAAGGTACAAAATTTCTCTCAGACATAACACCATCGCTGGAGCTGCAGAGATCCCCTTAGGATAAATGGGGTCAAGTTAATTACCACCCGTGGCTGAAATTCCATTCCCTCATAAGTTCCTGGAGTTTAGATTCAGGCTCACCTAAATCAATCTAATGTCCCTAGGCCAGGTCTTGTGCAACTGGGATTCAGCCAAGAGGAGGAACTCAATGTGTTCAGGTGGTATTGCTGGTTGATCTCCTACCCTTCTCCTAAACCTCTAAATGCTGGTGATTAGTTGGAAGATGGGTGGTCATGTGACAAAATGGACTGAATCCTGCAAGGAATGCCATGAGGGTGCTTTGGTGGCACACTGACTATCTGAAACAGTGCCCTTGAACTGGCAGGAGCCACAAGGTCCATTTTTTCTCAGCACTTTTAATCCCCTTCAGTCACAAAGTGAACTGGTTAGACAGCATGGCCTTAAGTACCAGAAGAATGTAAATGATGCTAATCTGTGTTATCCCCCATCATCCAGGGCCACGCTGCACTTCCAACAGGGAGTGCAGAATTGAAATGGATAATTTCACTGTAAGAATAACAGATCTCTGAACTTCTGTATCACTCACCTGAGCTGGGACTGCAAAGTTAGCCGTTTCCTGAGGGGGTGTATTTAACCACCACTGAATACAAGGAACAGCAGCATGGACTTTTAAGACATATATACTGGTTGTGGAGGACTGTAGCATATGTTGTCCACTGAAATAGCATCTGTTGGCTTTAATATGTAAAGTGCTTTGATTGTATTTGATCTTGACAGGGTGTGAAATCCTTGCATGCACTTTTCAACTGATCTATTTATTAGACATAAAGAACATACTGTGTGGATTAGGCATGATTTTTGAAACTGAATCACAATTATATCTCAAAACTATATGGTCTGATTTAAAGAACTCACCTTTAAAACAATGTTTTCTAGTACTTCCTTTGTAAAAATCCCTCCAAGTAATTCTTACAGTAAGGCTGATTGTAAATTGTTCACCTGTTCCTAGGAACTTTATTCAATGAATAAAATCTACAGAAAAAATTTGAACTGTGTAACTTGAGGAAACTGTAATAGGCTTCAGCATATACAAATAATGTGACATATACAAATAATATGACATATACAAAAAATGTATATGTCATACAAAAAAGACATATACAAATGTGACATACTGGAAATGTTAGTTAATTGAGCAAGAGATAACCTAGTTACACTTTCTATGCCTAGTCAGTACTGCAGAGGCCACTGGAGCAAGTAAAAAGGGAAGCCATTGTACTAGAAGGTGGGAAGAAAAAGTATTCCTCTATTGAGATACTAAGGCCTGGGGACAAGAAATGTCATATTGGTGGAAAGTGTGCTCTTGTAATCACAACATGCGCTGCACATTTCCTGCAGTGAGTGTTATCCTCCAACACTCCATCATTTTTGCATAGTTAAGAGTCTGAGCACAATCCTTTGCCAATGGTTGAGAGCAACAAGCCATAAATTGCAGAAAACACTGCATCTTGGCCTAGCAAATGCAATGCTGTGATCAACTGCACTTTTTACCTAGGCACCACAACAAACACAGCACCTGTACCAACCACACTGGGAAACTGAGAAGTTGCTTCCTCTTCCTAGAAGTGTACAATACATCAAAAGCTTGAAATGATTACAACAAAACTGTTTTTTTAAGATTGCAAGAAGAATTCAGAAAATAACTGTACAGAAATTTATACAACATACAAAGGCAGAGAAAGAGAAAATGGAGAAAAATTCTGGAAGCAGACAGCATTGTTAGTCTAAGGAAAGAATAAAAAGATGCTCAGAAGCAGAATTCTGAAGTAATTTCTAATTAAAGAGACAAAAAGCACTCTCCTGAAGTCCATCTGCAGTGGGTTGACCCTGGCTGGATGCCAGGTGCCCATCAAGCTGCTTTATCACTCCCCTTCTCAGCTGGACAGGGGAGAGAAAGTACAACAAAAGTCTCATGGGTCAGGATAAGGACGTGGAGACATCAGCCACCACACACCATCAAGGGCAAACAGACTCGACTTGGGAAAAATTCAATTTAATTTCTCGTCAATCAAATCAGAGTAAATAGGATAATCAGAAGTAAGGGAAAACATTTTACAACACCTTCTCTCCATGTCTTCCTTCTTTCTGGGCTCAATTTTACTCAAAAATTGTCTTCCTCCTGCAGATGCACAGGGGGATGGTGGAAGGAGGTTGTGGTCAGTTCACCTCAGCGATCATATAGATCATAAAACTGTAAATAGTGTCATGCTGTGCAGTTGTTCCTTCCAATAAATAAAATGTAACAAAATGACTCAACACTTGCCAGTTTGGAGAATATACCAAATTATTTAGGGACACTGCCAGGGACCAGATTGCTGATGACAAAACTGCTGATTACCATGGAAACCCTGGCAGGTGTATCCACATGCACCAAGTAATTTCACTGGCTGTGCCCTTAGCCTGCAGGAACTGCATCTCTAAGATGGAAGTCAGCATGACTGAACTGAAATGAAAAAGCAGAAGTCTGCTAAAGTTTGTTTGCTAAACAACTGCCTTAAGAGTGGTTTATGACTGTTAACAACTTCAGCTGGTTACAAAGCTGCAAGAAGTTCACAGCAGTTAACAAATGGCAAAACTCAGGTTACAAACCACAAAAATTTGTCGAACTTATGTTACTTCTGTATCATTTCATCCTCGCATCCCATGCTTTATACACAAAGACTGGTCAATAGCAGATGTTCAGGAGGGGTGGAACATCTGTCCTGTGAAGAAAGGCGGAAAATATTGAGATTGTTGAGCCTGGAGAAGAGAAAGCTCTGAGTCAACCCTCTGGTGGCCTTCTAGTTCCTAAAGGGAGCCCGCAAGAAACATGGAGAGGATCTTTTTATAAGGGCATGAAGTGACAGGACCAGAGGGGAATGCCTTTGAATTGAAAGAGGGTAGATTTAGATTGGGTATTAGGAAGAAATTCTTTACTGTGAGGCTGCCAAAACACAGGTTGCCCAGAGAAGTTGTGGGTGCCCCACCCTGGCAGTGTTCAAGGCCAGGCTGGAAGGGGATTTGAGCAACCTGGTCTGCTGGAAGATGGTCCTGCCCATGGTAGAGAAGTTGGAACAAGATGAACCCCAAGGTCCCTTCCAACCCAAACCACTCAATAATTCTGTGATTTAGAAAAGCACCATAATCTCCTTCCCTATGGGAAATCTCAGGCACTGTCTGGAGTTATGTGAAGAAATGTTGGCAAAAAGCCACCAGGGCAAGTGACCTTTGTATATTCAGATGCTCAGGGCAGTGCCTGTTGGACATATCTGTATACCTCCATGGTTTCTTGTGTCTGCTCAAGAACGGGGTTTGTGTGGCCTTTTGGAAGGGGTTTTGTGATCTTGCCGCACATTCATCTAAAACGCAAAAGGCTTCCAAGATTAATGCATCACCTCATCAAGGTCTACAGCTGTCTAAAGAGTGTGAAGGAGATGGATCCAAGCTCTTCCTAGTGGTGCCAAGCAGGAGAACAAGAGGCAGTGGGCAGACACTGATGCACAGGAAGTTCCACCTGAACATGAGGAAGAACTTCATTGTGCAGTGACTGAGCGCTGGAACAGATTGCCCAGACGGGGTGTGGAGTCTCCCTCCCTGGGGATACTCAAAAGCTGCTGGACACAGTGCTGTGCCGTGTGCTCTGGGATGACACTGCTTGAGCAGGGAGCTTGGACCGGTGGCTGACTCTGGTCCCTTCCAACCCAACCCATCCTGGCGCTCTGGGACTCCATGAAGGGCAGCAGAGGAGCAGGACAGTGAATCAGGCGAGTTCACCCATGTTTGTCACTTCATCCTGTCAGAAGCATCAAATACCCCAGCGAGGGAGGATGGAAACAGCCCCAGCCAAGGGAAATCTGCTACTCAGAAAATATTTTGGTGCTCATTCCGCTTCAAGAAATAGCTGACGACCGTCACAACAAAATGGCAATAACTGTAATAACTGTAATGTGGTAATACGCAATATGGTAATATGGCAAAAGGTAATAGCATAAATCTTCTCTCACAGTCGGAAGACAGCGAGGTAAAAGGCCAGTAAATATTTCACTTGCCCGCCGTACGAGGCCGCGCAGTAACACCGGCCCGACCCTCACGGCGCACCCGCTCGGCCATCGACTGCTCCGGCCGCGCCCGGCCCCGCCCGCCGGCGGGCGGGTGTCCGCGCGGAGCTCGATTGAGCAGCCTGTCGGTCAGGTGCCGCCCCGCGGGTGCCGCAGGAGGGCCCGCACCGGCCCCGCGCCCGCTCTCCATGCTGCGCTGGCTGATCGGCGGCGGCCGGGAGCCGCAAGGCTTGGCCGAGGTGAGACGGCTCTCTGCGGAGCCCTGCGCTTGGGGCTGGTGGTGCCGTGAGGTCGGGATGCGCTGGGCCATGGCCGTTCCCGCTGGGTGGATCTTGGCCCCGGGATGCGCCGTGCTCCGGGCCGGGTCTCGGCCTGCGAGGCAGTCGGACTGGTAGAACGGATTACGGGTGTCCTGGAAGAGAAACAGGGGAGCTGGGAAAGCACAGAGACGAATCTCAAGGCCTTCGTCTACGTCTGGGCACTTGAGTTCAAGGAGGACATTGAGGTGCTGGAACCTGTCGGGAGAAGGGGAACAGAGATGGTGCCGCGTTTGGACCACAAGTCCTGTGTGGAGTAGTTGAGGGAGCTCGGTTGGTCTTATCCTGGGAACAGGGAGGCTCAGGAGAGATATTGTCCCTCTCTCCAACTACCTGAAAAGAGGGAGTAGCCCTGGGGGTTGGTGTCTCGTCCCAAGCAGCCAGTGACAGGATGAGGCCACAGTCTCAAACCGCCCCAGGGGAGATTCAGGCTGAGCATCAGAAACAATTTCTTCACAGAAAGAGTGATTGGATATTGGAATGGAGTGCTCAGGGAGGTAGTGGAATCACCATCCTTCGAAGTGTTTAAGGACTGGACTTGGCGCTTGGTGCCGTGGTCTAATTGACAAGGTGGTGTTTATCATAGGCTGGGCTCGTTCTCAGGCGTCTTTTCAAACCTAATTGATTCTGTGAACAGCAGAACGACCGAGCTAAGCTCCTGCTTTGCGGGAGTTATGGTGTGTAGCTTTCATGCAATTCTTGCAAGTTCTGCTTTCAAGACTCTTGAGATCGATAATGTAAGTTATAGGCAGTAAGTTGTTATTTATGTGTCACAGTAGTTTGTAGTAGCTTACCAGCATTTCTTCTTAGTACCTCATCCATGAAATATGCCTTGTTGCGGAGTGTACTATACAGTGACATACTTGCTGCTGCTCAGATTAAGAGTGATGTTACTGGATTAGACGGAGAAATTTCTGGAATTTTCGTGTCTCTCAGTCTGCTGTAGTTCTCAGCATGGATTTAACAAGAGTTAATTAAAAGTATTGCTGTGCTCCATGCACTTAGTGCTTTTGTAATCTAGGCATGTATGAGGAAATAATTATTCTTCACCTGCTGTTCATGAGCAAGTTATGCCAATATTATGGTTTACTTTAAAGGTCAGTACTTAATTTGGGTCTGCACCAGGTTGGAATGATGATGTGTGGAAATACCTCTGACTTTTGTCATTGGTCAAAATGCCAATTGGATGCAGTCACATTTGCAGGTTTGTGTGCAGTTGTTTTTAGAAGGAGGGTAGGAAATACGATGCAGTTTTCTAAGACGCGCTAGAAAACCGCATTATTGTGTGTCCCTCAAAGTTTGACTTCAGCTTTGGTTTATATCCTGTGATTTAATAAAGCATGAGCACAAATCAAGGTGTGGCCCGCTTCTTCCATTCTGCCATTAATGCTTCGGTTAAATCCAATCCTCAGGACTTTTGTTCTCATTGTTTTACTCTCACACAGTTGTGGAACAATAGTACTAATTTTGCTTCTCAGCTGAAAATCTGAAGAACGAGTATTCCTGAGGGTTAGTCCCTAGACTTTTCCCGCCCTGCATGGTGTAATATTGTTTCATTTAATAATCTTCATCACCATTAGTTCTTCAATAGGTAAGAAAGCCCACAGCAGTGTGTGGGCTGTGGACTTACAGTGCTTGTTTCCTGTGCTGTGACTTCAGGCAGGTGTGTTAGAGTGGCATTGCACTGGGTGAATAGAGGAAGCCTCTGGCAAAGCTGTCCTAAGTTTGTGAGATGGAAATTTCTCCTTACTTGTTTCTTTATTTTTTTTTTTTTAACTGTGGAATCAGAATCTCTTCAGTTGGTGGCCAGCCATGGTGTTATCTCAGTCATGGTGGCTCTGGTGGTGGGAGCATTTCAGTGCAGGAGCATCGTGGTCTATAGGAGCTGATCTGTCATGCTCCATGATCCATAGATCAGTATTCCTATGTGCTCTCGTATCTGTGTTTTTCATGAATAGCTTTTGAAAATCCTACTTTTTAAATGCTTCACATCTTGGGAAGTTTTGAGGTTGACATGAATTTTTTTTTCCTGATTACTGTAATGTTACTTGCAGGTCATGCATAAAAGTATGCGTGTTGGGAATAGAGTCCATTAACATCAGTGTCCAGATTTTACCTCCAGAAATTTGGTGTTGGTACAGGAGAGTCCAGTTAGTAGTTTGTACAAAAAAATAGATTTCTTCAGAGAAAGAACATTCATGTAACCCAACACTTGGGTAAATATTAATGAAGATCTGAAGAGAGCATAACTTGTTGTATGACATTTCTGGGGAAAAAGATGTTATTTTGTTCTCATATATAAGTGCCTTGTCAGCCCTGTAATTTTCAGTATTCACAGGGATTGTTAGAATTAAGATCAGACATAGTGTTCAAAAGAAATAACAGCATCTTGTATTGAATAGGAAGCAACATCAGACTGTACAATTGGGATGTTAATGATACCAATTCTGAGTTTTTCAGAATGGTGTTAAAATTGTTTCCTAAATGCTTGTTTTCTGACTGTAGTATTGGTATACTGAGATTTCCCTAGGATTTTTAGAACTCTAACTTTTTAAAAGGAGTGTTTGGATTAGCTTATAATGGATGAACTCCAAGTTATTTAATTTGTTATTACAGTCATGCAGATTCTACTTGCATTATTTTAAAGGGGAACTGCTGTTCTCATGTGATTGAACAAAATGAGGAACAGTTGCTTCGTGAATTGCATCAGGTAGCATAAAACCAATATAAAATCACAAGGGCTTCATTTAAAATTAAGAACTCTTCACTTTGAAAATAACAGCAGGTTTATTTCCATCCATATTTATTAACTATGTCGTTATTAATTCCCAAGGAATAATGTCATAGTACCAATATCAAAGTAATAGAAAATAATTTATTAATCCTGCAAGAAAAAGTTCAAGTTTCTGAGGATGACAAGTTTGTCTTTCATGTGGTGTTACGTGTCATGTGATGGATGTTGCACAGTGTTCTGTAGTTGCTGTTTTTACAATGTACATTCAGTTGAAATTCTCAAAGAAAGGACAGTCTTGGAAATAGTATGTTGTTGACTGTTGTGTAAAATAAATCTAGGAGGGAGAGAGTGCTGTCACTGTTTAGATGGTTAAAAAAAAGTCTGGCAAGTTGTTTCAGAATGTTTAAGATCTTAATTACAAAAAGGTTGTCTTGAAATAAAATGACGATTGAAATTGGCAGAACTATTCTGCCTTAAAAATGCAGCTGTATGCAGTATTTTATTGACCCCTGCCTAGTGATCAGCTTGCTCCAAGTGATTGATTGTTCTTTTAATTAATAGTCTAGTTGGGGGTAATTGCAGATGCTGTTCTATAAAATGATTAATCATTCTCTATATTTTTTAAGCAGTTTGCTGTGGTATTTTGTAAATAGAGTACCAGTGGGTGATTTACATATTATGCAACCAAACAGTATTTGTTCTTGTTTGTTTTAAATATGTTGTCTTTATATAAGATTTTGACATTGAACAGTAGATGAAAGATATGAGAGGTTCACAGCCATCTTGTAAGAGGTGTAATTTAATGAAAAACTGAATGTATGGTGAATTGAGTCATGAAGCTGGCTTCACACGACAGCTTATAATTCAGCTGGGTTTCATCTCACTGTATCAGCAATTAAATCAGTACAAAATGTTTTTGTTGAGAAGAAAATGCTATATCGTAATTTAAAATACAGTCTATAGAAAGCTATTATTTATATGAAATAACAGGAAATTATATTTTATTATTATTTTCATTAAGGCAAAATGGTATTTCAGAAACTTTGCACATGGGTCTGTATGTAGACCCATCACAAAGACCTGATGAAAATAATTATGTTAGTACAAAATAAATTTACTTCCTTTTTTATGAATTTTAGAAATCCTCTGTACAGACAATTGGTGAAGAACAAATACAGAATCCTTACACGGAGCTCCTTGTGTTGAAAGGTCATCAAGATATAGTACGATTTCTAGTGCAAATAGATGATTGCAGGTATGAAATGCCATTTCAAGTTGTTTCACAGTGTCCTTGGCAATGTGTTTGTAAAAATGTAGTAACATTTTAATCCTGTGTTTTTACTTTTGGGGGTGAGAGCTGGAAAAACTGGTGGTAAATCAAGGGATGAATACTCCCTTTTCTTGCTGTGTTACTGTATCTTTTGGCTTCTCTTTTAAGTCTTACTTTAATGAGAAAATAATGGTCATTATGTTACATTTCTCAGTACAGTTTCATTTGTTGTAAGAATTGCCTTTAGCTGATTCATCTGTTCTTTTTCAGTTTATTCCTGGTCTGAGTGCTGCCTTCTGTACATGCATAGATTCTTAAAGGACAATATGCGGTCTGCTGCTGTTCTCACAGGCTGCATGTGTCCTGTGTTTCTGAATTGAGGATAGCTGTAGTTTTACCTTGTGGTTCTATGAAAGAGTGTAATAGACTCCTGCAGATGTGCTGGAGAATTGGACGTGACATCTTCAACAATGAGTGTTGCTTTTCCTTTCTTTCTGATCTTTTGTTGCACTTCTTTTGGTGCTATAGTGCTAAACTCACTTGAGCTTTGGTTAATGCAATTTTTTTAGCTTTGCAAGATTTAAAGTTTTAGCTGCTTTATTCAGAATGACTGCTTAGTTTCAAAAGTCACTGTATGCCTGCCCTCTGCGTTACATGTCTCTTCCAGTTTGATCTGGTTCAACTTGGCATACTTCTTTGAAACTGATACTTCCTTTGTTTCTCTCCTTCAGGTTTCAGCTATATGCACCTTTCTGTATATTTCCTAACAATCTCTGTCTGTAACTTCTGAAGACTGAGTTATCTGTCTTCTGAGGACAGAGTTATCTAAAAGCTGGAAAACTGGTTAAGAAGATGAAATAATTGTATTTACCTTTGTCACTTAGGAAGTGTGACTGAGAGAATGAATTATGATAGTTGCACATTACAAACTAGTTTCTGTTCTAGTTTTATCTAAATTTACCTTGCATGTTCTTTAATTTAACATAATTCTATGAGAGAGGGAATAATTTTCTGCTTTAAAAGTAAGGTTGTAGAGTCTGTATTCAGTCATAAAATGTAGGACTCTTGACTGATGTGGAGAATTAAATAGAAAATGTTAGTGTCTAAGAACATAAGTAATAGGCAAGATTAGTTCTGTTAAGGAGATGTAGTAATTTATATCTTTTACCGATTAGACAAACAGAAGGGAAATTCTAGTATAGTCATCAATACACTGCATGAAGTTAACATGGCCTAGAGTTTGTTTTATATCTTATAGGTGTTTTGTGATGGAAGAGTCTGAAGATCCTCTTCCTCCCCATGCGCATTGATTGGAAGAGACCTTGCTAGTGGTCTCTTCCAGTTCAGAAATGCCCACAGAATCTTATTTTCTAATATTATATATATCTATATATATACATAAATAAAATTTCACAGAAGACTCCATGGAGGATTTTTAGCTTGCCACTTTTTATTTTAAAGATTATATATCTGTATCGATATATATATATATATATATATATATATATGTCAGGAAAGTTACATGCATTTTTATAACATTTATTTTTCTGTGTAGTAGTCCACCATAAGATTCATATAAAAATGGAAGAATCTTGTATGGTTTCTTCAGTCTTTTATTTCCCCAGACAGCTTAGTAAAATAACCCTTTATCAAAGTATGTTTTTCTCAAATGTAAACTGAGTATGTGTAATTCATCTTTGTAGAAACACCACAGTATTCTTAGCTTGCACATGCAGTCTTATAAAAAGAAGTCTTTTTCCATTTTGGGCTTTGTTATTTGGTGGCAGGTAAATTACTAAAGCTAAAATAATGATAATCATTGTAAAACTAAAGCCTTAGTGGTGATGTTTAAGATAGGTTGTGAAATAGTATATGGATAATGAGTGAATTGTATAGCTGGTTAGTATTCTGAGAGTTTGGGGAGTTTCATAGAGTTGTTTCAGTTGTTACTGGCAGTAATTCTAAATTCTGTTTATCAAGAATATGGTATTTTCTGTATTGTTAAACACATGATAATATTTTTCACTTGATTCTTTTCCGTATGACTAGTATTGTTACTCAAGCTTCTGAAATGTTTTTGTTTATTTTCTGCGGCTATTCCATTGTGTGGTTTTTGTCAACTATTGTAAGCCAAGTTTCACGCTTCAGGTCTTTAGATAATATCATCTTAGTGAGAATTTTACAGAAGGATTTTCTTGTTTTCTCAGTGGCTCAGCTAAAACCAGTGAGTGGAAAATTTTCTCATATTGGTTTTTGAAGATACTAAATAAATCCTCTATGAATGTAACAGAAAGCTGGTTGTTTTTTTTGGGTTTTTTCTTCTTTGCTCTTGTACTTTTTAAACATGAAGTAAGGCTCATATTGATTGGAAGATCACTAAAGAAGGCTAAGCCTCAGCAAGAGTCTTCCAAAAACTGGACTGAGATAAAATTGCAAGTAATACTCTAGCCTTTGACACATTAAATTAAACAGAAATTAAACAGAGTCCCTAGCACATTTTAAGAATAGATTTTTTTTTTTTTTTATCATTTGATCATTCTTTGCACCTTCAGGAAACAAATAAGGTTATAGATGATGGTGATCATGACTGGAAAAGACTGAGGTGACCCATGAAGACATTTTATAACACTATTGGAATTCTTAAGTCTTGTTTTTATATTAGGTATATGTTGATAATCACCTATTTAAATACACTATTTCAGTTTAGAAACTGTAATTAGGATTTACAAATGCATGTTTATAAATATACTATTTCAGTTTGAAACTGTAATTAGGATTTAAAATGCATGGTTATTCTTTAAAGACTGAATCTGATATATCTTATAAACATTTTTAGTTCTGTAAGTATTGACTGTTTTTCCATTACATTATGCTATAATGAAGTTTTCAGTTTGTTATGGTTCTTTGTTTGGTTTGTTTTTTTCCAGGTTTGCATCTGCAGGAGATGATGGAATCATATTTCTGTGGAATGCTGAGGTTAGCTGTCTTTTTTAGGGGTGGCTTGTGTGCTCTGGACAGGGTAGAAGTAGAGAAGAGGTGAAAATGTCTAGGAGCAAAAAAAGCGGAATAAATAAGAATTGCTGCAGAGCTACTGTTTGAAAATGTTTTTCTGTTAAAAAGCAGAAGTGTGAAGTTGTGACTTTAGTGACTCTTTGAAAGTATGTTCTGTGTTTGCTGTAAATGCTGAAATGCTGACTAGTTACTCAACAAATTTGTAGGAAGATCCCAAATTTGGCAGGACTTTTATATACATGTAAGATTTAAATACATTTCAGTCACTCTGTTAGTAATCCCTCTTTAGCATGACTGATTAATGGGGAGCTATCACAAAATTGTATTTAAAAGGTACCAAAGTCAGTAGGAATTAAACATTTCATACCATGCATGAACATGCCCTTAATTGCTTGCTGTGATAAAGGTCTTACAACTTTTGAAAACCTTAATAAGACATTAGTTTTATCATACAAATAGTGCTCTGTAAGTGTGACACCTGCTGTTTTGCTCTACTGCTCTGTTTCTCCATATCATTGACAACACTGTAGAGAACCGATGAACATTAGACCTAGGTTAAGGAAGTCTAGTATATGAGTTACATTGTTTAGTAAGAAGTATGAAGGGTCTGCAGTGTATCAGTCATTCAATTGAGGAAGAAAAAATTCTAGACTGTAAATTTTCTTTTAAATCTTCTGAAAAATTTCAGTGACATTTATAGTGGTCAGAAGGAGAGACTTGAAACTTTTCTTTTGAGCAGTTTCCACTAGTGCTTTCCTGGTTTTGAAAGCCTTTTATAATTCTATAATTGTATAATTTGTAAAAGTAAAGGGATTTTAGTATTAAAACCCATGTGTGTGTATATATATGCCCAGTGTTCTGAGCAGCTTGTAAACATAAAACTCATTTGGATATCCAGCTTTATGAACCGAGTTCCATTTTCTATTTCTGTAGGACTTCTATTGTGTTTGTTAAAGCAAATCTTTGCACTTTTAATTTAAAATATTAATCCACGTCTCTCAAGAAATTTGCAGTTAAAATTACCCTGTATTTTAGCTTTATGCTTGAAATGCCAATTTATTTCTGCATGTTTGTTTGTAGGGTTTTTCCATTTAACTAAAATGTTAGTAGAAGTAGCTGTAGTTGTCTAAAGCACCCACTTGAATCTATAGACAATGTGCATAGTAAATAAATCTGGCAGGAGGTTGGCCATAAATATAGGTCAGGTTTTTCCAATAGTTAAAATTAAAAAAAAATACATTTTCAATTAAGGGTTTGTCAACAAATCTGAATTGGTGTAGGATTTATTAAGAAGGATGATTAGCCAATATTTGCCTTAAAATTAAATGAGTTTTAATTGTGTTCTTAAGGGCTTTTAGAGTTTTTTTACTCAGAGAATAATTTCCGTTATGTACTACTTCTTTAAACTTACTCATAGTGTGTTATTTCATTTAAGGTCTTGAACAGTACTGAAGGTAGTAAGTAGAAAATCCTTAAATTTCTTTAGAAAGGGAAATTTTAAACTCATAGTAATTCTTGCTTTAAAAAGTCATTTAATACCTATATTTTCTGCTATTGTAGGCATTTTCCTATTTTAACCTTAGTTTTCAATGTTTTTATTTTTCAGACTGGAGAAAAACTTCATGAACTTCATGGGCACACACACAAAATTACAGCTATAGCACCATTTTCTTCATCAGATGTTGCTGAAGAAAAAACTAATTTGATTATAACAGCATCAGCTGATAGAACTGTTATTGTATCCTTTGATCTGGAGGGAATTTAAAATTCTATGGACCTTTTGTGACTTTTACTTCTAAAGATAGCACTGACACAGGCTACAGCCCATCTCAAAACTTTAAGGCTACCTATACCCACTGGGTGTAATTGGATTACACAGGGGTTTCACTAGTTATTGTTCACATGTAGATAGATCCCTTGCCACAAAAAAATGAATCCATAACAGGCCTTTTGTGAATATAAATATTTGGCCTTTATGAATATATAATTTAGGATGAATATTGAGAAGACTGTCAGGGTTTGGGAGACTGAGTCTCTGCATACCTCTCTCCTAATATGTCATTTAGTTACCAAAACAGCATTTTCATTTATGATACATAGAACCCTTTCAGTTTCCTTAATGAATAAAGACAGGTTTGGGACTGCACTAGTGGCAGACAGGTTCAAAAAGTGTCATGTTTCCATTCTACTGTAAAGGTACTGAAGAATGAATCCCTATGAATGTCTGTTGTTTTGTTTTATACATTAAGCTATCATGTCTGGATCATGGGTCATGTGGGCAGGTGTGTTAGAATGAATGGCATTGTGTTATTTAAGAATAGGTGCATAATGGCTGAGAAGTGGGCATAATTCTTAATTTGGTTTTGGATCTCTTAATACCTCAGTTTTCTTTTTGAGAATAGGTAGATCAAAGGTAGTGGTGTGACTTGGTTTTATTACTGTGTTGGAAAAGGCAGCCTACAACATTTAAAGTTTTTGTACTGTTGATGAAAAATTTAACATATTAGTGTGTAATTAAATATGTATTTCTCAGAGACCTTGATACTGTATTTCATAGTATTTACAGATTTATCTAACTAAAGCTCATGATCATTTCACTGAAAAATTCCCTGAAGAACTTTTGCAGGAGACATATATCTGTTTTTTGTTCTGCAGTGTTTGACAGTTCTTCAAAGACTGAATGTATGGTTGTCTGGAGGGAGTGATCTGTGTGTTTGGAACAAAAAATTAGATCTCTTGTGTAAGACCAGTCATCTTACTGATGCAGGTAAAAATGGAAATTACTCATTATAGCTGTTAAAGTGCAAGTAAAATTGATCTGTATACTGATGCAAAACCAACTTGGCAAATTCATTTTAATTCTAATGATAACATTATGTATTAGAGCCACTCTTTATTTTTTTTAATGTCAAATTTAATTCTCGTTTCTGAACTAAGACCGCTTTTAATGTTCTGTACTGTGTGAATTTTAGAATATCTCAGATCTCAGTAACTAGTACAGTACATTATCTTGGACTACAGGGCTAGAGCTCAGATGCTGATTTATGTGTTTGCTGTAACTTGTACCAGATCCTTTGACTGACTTTTTGTCTGATTGAGTGTGTGTTTTATTATATTTCTAGAGTGAAAATTTGTAATAGCAGAGCAGTAAAGATAACTTTTTTATTGTTAAGAATCAGTACTTTTGATGTAGAAAATGCATGTTTTGATAGGAATATAATAATCAGAAATCACTGTCAATCATGCTTTTCTGTTAATAAACTTCTATATTATCTGTCCATGTGGAGAAAATTTTTCATGTTATTGCTGTACTTTACCAAGATGCTTACAAAGCTGTGAATCACATTCAAAGGTGGAACTGATATTGGCCTTATTTTTGTCATAGAATAAAGTAGTGGTAGGCGAAGCCTCCTAAATCCTTGAGGGTATTAATACTTCTTTTGGTTCAATGTGAAATATCATGCTAAATACCAGTTGGACTGCGGTGCTTAGTATGGAGTGCTATTGAAACTTTGGTACAAGGAATCAACGGAATGTGTGGCATGGGCCCTCTCTTCTGTCCTAATCGCTGACTTCCTTTGTGGGGAAAGAGGTTGCTTATTCCTTGGGGAATTTTCTTCTAATGGTGCTTTGGCCAAGGGTGGGGAAATTTTGTGCAGGATGAAAACAGATGATAGCAAGCTGGGCATTTTATCATATGCTTTATTCTTCTTTTTCTTGCTCTGCATGTTATTTTAGAATTGTGCATACTTGAGGTAGTATCAGTATCTGTATCTGATTTTGGTACTGCCTGTGTTTAGGGCCACAATAATTGTCATGGTGTTTTTAATACTGTCCAGCATTAGAACATAAATATCTTAATTGTATTTAAAATAAAAAGATCATTTAATTTCAGCTTTACCACAAGTTTGATGTTCAGAATTCTGCTTGATTGAGACCAAAACTCCTGATCTTACCTCTGTTTGAGATAAACTGTTCATTTCTGATGCCATTTAACTTAAGTCAATAGACTTTGGTTTTGATAAGTGGAAAGTAGATTAATAAAGAATTAGCAGTTTGTTGTGCTTTCTTGTGGTCAATAAATATTCTTTTCCCCCTTTTTTCAAAGGCATCAGTGCTTTGGTTGAATTGCCCAAAAATTGTGTTGCAGCAGCAGTTGGCAAAGAGCTAAGTGAGTATCTTGCATTTTCCAGTGTTCATGCTCCTCCATAAGACCTGCTTATCAAAGACATTTTTGAAGAGCACTCTGCTGCAATTGTATAAGAAAAGTAAATGGTATTAGGGTGTAGTCAGCCACGTTTTTTCTTTGACCATTGACAAAGAGAAGACTATTCTAATCTTAATCAAGAATTTTTGGAAATATGCATGACATACAAAACAAAATGTTTCTGTATTTAGAATTATAGAATCATTAAGATTGGGAAAGACCTCCAAGATCATTGAGTCTAAGGTTTGACCAGTCACCACCATGTCAACTACCATAGAACTCACTACCATATCCAGTGATTTCTTGAACACCTTCAGGGATGCTGACTGCTCCACATCCCTAGACAACCCATTCCAATGTCTAATTACCCTTTCAGTGGATTCTTCCCGATGTCCAACCTGAACCTCCCCTTGAACAGCTTGAGGCCACTTCCTTTTCTCCTGTGACTTGTGGCCTGTGGGAAGAGGCCAATGCCCACCTTGGCATGACCTCCTCTCAGGTAGTTTTAGGAAATGATAAGGTCTCCTTTTACTCCATGCTAAACAACCCAAGCTCTTGTCTCTTAAGACTTGTCCTCCAGACCCTTCACCAACTCTGTTGGTGTTCTTTGGACACACTTCAGCACCTCAATATCTTTCTTGTCATGAGGGACCCAGAACTGAGCACAGAACTTGAGGTGTCGCCTCAAGTGGCTGTTCTGGCCTCACCAGTGTGGAGTACAAGGGCACAGTTGCTGCTCTGGTCCTGCTGGCCACACTGTTGCTGATGCAGGCCAGGATGCCACTGGCCTTCTTGGCCACCTTGGCACCCACTGACTCATGTTGGTCAAGCAGGACCTGCCTTTATTAAACCCATGCTGTCTGGGCCTGATTCCCTGGTTGTCCTGTATGTGCTGTGTGATTACACTCAAGATAATTTGTTTCATCACTTTACCTGGCACTGGCATTAGGCTGGCAGGCCTGTGGTTGCCTCAGTCCTCCTACAACCACTCGTGTAGATGGGCATCACATTAGCCAACCTCTATTTGACTGGGACCTTCCTGGTATACAAGGACTGATAAATGACAGAGATCGGCTTGGTGAGCTCTTCTGTCAGCTCCCTCAGTGTTAGTGCCACCTGTCCAGATCTGATTATGGCAATTGACATTTGTTCTTCTGGAGAAGGTCTGGAGTTGCTTACCTGAGTTGTCAGATACTCACATTCTCTAGAGCTTCCTTATCCTGGGATCTGAAGTATGAGGTATTGATGATCTCTAACTATCCAAGGCTATAATGAGTAGCTTTTATAGTACCCTTGAGATAGAAAAGAAATTCCAAGACTGATTAAAATAAAGTCTTAATTTCTGACAATATTGGTTGCTTTATTAGAGGATATTAAATTCATTGTTTTTGAATATTAATGTTTCACATAGATGAGTCCTCAAGAAAACATATTTCACTTTTAGTAACTTATCCATAAAGATGTCTGATACTTTTCAGTTCTGGTGTTGACCAGTTGTCTGAATATCAGAGTTACTAGGCTGAAGTGTTTATCCTGTATTTGCTGAAGCCTTAATGGTAACACTGAAGTAAGTGCTTCCTGTTTTTTGATTATAAGTGGCTTTTATATGGTCTCACAATGTTTAATTTGTGTCTCTGAAAATGTTGTTTTATTTAGACCTAGCTCCATCTTATTCCAAATGAAAAAACTTATTTTCTATCTTTGAAGTAATTTTTAGGCTGAGTGCTTCTAACAATGGGTCTGAAGGTTGGAGTATCCTTGAAGTAAAGCGCCTTGTTGACCATCAGGATAACATTTCATCATTAGTCAGTGTTAATGGTAAGAATAATTTTCTAATATTACTGGGTTTGTTAGTTACCAGTGGGATATTTCACCCATGGAGTTTTTATTTGAACCAAAGTTTTAACTGGAGTGAAACTTAGTAACTAGTGGATGTACCTTTTTGTGTAGCTGCAAAGGTTGTGATGTGACAAAATACAATTTCTTTGTTTATGGATTAACAACGAAATGAAACCAGGTGAGTTGTAATGTAGAAGACTCAATGTCATTGATGGAGATGGAACTCTTGGTCTTTCTATTGAGAAAGTTAAAAATGCTACTTTTTTGGTCTTGTTCCTTCTTATTCTTAAAATGGGATATGCATTGCCACGTCCCTTGCAGCTGTAGTCCTAAGGTAACTGGAGATTCTGAGTATGCAGATGTGGGCCTGCATGAAGAGCCTTTATAGAGAGGGTCTGGAAGCTGATAAGATCTGTGCTGCTCATTAGGGTGATACTGAACTAATACCTGAAATTCTGTCTGCTCTGCTGAAGGTATTGCTGGTGGGATAGAGAGTGTTTATTTATCCTTGGCTGTAGCTGTGTCTGCCTGGCTGGCACAAAGAGGCGGTATTACTGAGGTAACAATAGGCTGGAAAAAAGAAAACTTGGGTTCTATGGTACATGTTTCTGAGCTTAACTGTTGCCATTATTTTCTTCTGTTTGATTATGAAAGGAGAACATTGTTTGACTTAAAAAGACAAGATGCTACCTGCATTAAATATTGTTGTAGAAGTTCCTTTCCATGTGTGATAAACGAAGTCATGAGCAGCTACTTCAATATTGCCATTAACTCATTCATTTAATTTGTGATCAGTATTTCTATTTAGGGCAAAGATGTACTTTGTTGTGTCTGGGGGATGTTGGGGGATGCTTCCCCAAGGAATAGAAGGGCTTTGTATGTAGAAATGAAGTTCAAATATTTGTACACACTTCTGGTGGCATTCCTTGCCTTTGCAACACTGTGCTGTGCACTGTGGCCAGTGAATGTTCTTCTTCCTGATTCTAATTTTACATGAGCACTTGTCTGAGCTATGTCAGGTAATTAGATGAGTATTTACTCAAAGAGAGAGGTTTTTGTCCAGTCAGTTATGCACTGCACATTGTACATAGTTTTTTACATAAATGGGCTGTCTTTCTAGGGTTGTAGCTTTTTATAATTTTTTTTTCATATAATGTGATTTCTACGTGTGTTTTTTTTCCCTTCAGATTTGACTTTTGTGACAGGTTCTCATATAGGTGAGTTAATAGTTTGGGATGCGCTTGACTGGACAAAGCTGGCATCTGAGTGCAACTTCTGGGACTCCTCTGTCCATCCAGATGTACAACCAGAAATAAAGTTATCCCAAAGCCCACATGAAACTTCAGTTCAACACTTAACATCTGCTGAGGAGGTAAAAAGCTTCAGAGTAAATTACTTTAAGTAAGCTAGGATGATCTTACCACAGAAGATTGAGTGGTTTGTATTTTCAGTTTCCTTGTTATGATATGAGTGGCTTCTTTTAAATGTGCACAGCTATTTTATATGGTCAGTAGTTTTTATATAAAATATTTGCTGTTCACCTATATGAAGAGTTTAATATGTTGATGGTAAGGAAACGAACATAATGGACTGTCACAGCAGCATTTCTTTTTGACTAATAAAGATTTATTACTTGTTTAAAATACCACTAGAGAAAAGTAAAAATGGGTGTGTGTTTTGATGGCATCATCTTTTATATTCCAGATCCTGGAAATAATGTTTTCCCAGTAATGCACCTGTTTGAGCAGTTACAGCTGAGGTTACTGTGAGAATACTGTGGGGTACTATTTAAGAGTAGGCATATGTTTATGCTTCCTAGTAAATCAGTATTGCTCTTTCTGTTCAGGGGGACTATCCAGAATTATATACTCAAATGTTTCCAAGATCCTGTCTACTATAGTCATGCTTTAGTGATAAATTCTTGGTCAGAATACTCAGTTAGAACTCAGTTATCATGCAGCAAACACTAAAAATACTCAGGTTGATATTTAATTTTGTGAAATGTTACCAACATTTCACAAAATTAAATGTGGCAAAATAAAAGATCTTTCATTGTTGAGTTACACTGGGATTTTGTTTGGGGCATGTAGGTCCGTTATTGAGAATGATTAAGAAAGAGATTCATGGAAATGGATTCAGATATATAAGCTGTAAAACATAAAAGCTGTGGAAAAGCCTGAAAAGAGGGTAAGGACCAAACAGTCACCTGATGCATTTGCCTCTTTCTGAATAGAACTTTCCTAAAACACTGGAGTGAGAAATACTGTGGGAAGTTGGGGGGCTAAAAAGATGTGGCTGCCCTTAAAGGTGGGATATACAGTGGTTTTGTTGTCAATGCTTATTTCTACAATAAGCCACAAATGAATTTTATTTAGGATAAGTCCTCTAATTTAGCTTCAGAACACTTTGATTCCATGCTTGAAAGCTACGTATGATGTGTTTTAAGGGAGTAGGAAAGAATTTGAGGAAGGACAGAAGTTTTCAAAACATTCAATGTGGAATCTGGGGCTCCTGTCTTCCATTCATGAGACTGAACTAAATAAATAAATAGGTGTGATTTTTTTTTTTTAATTGTGAGAGTTTTGAATGATGGGAAGAAAAGGTTGTTCTAGTATTACATACCAAAATAGAAGGTGCTTTTAAGGTAGTGCTGTCTGCATTGTAAAGCTCCTCAAGGAGCCTAAAGTGTGGTGCAGAAATGTATTTGTCTAAGATATTATTTTGTTATGTGGTATTTCAAAGCAGACCACTGCTTTTCATATTAAAAAATGGTGTAAAATATATGTTTTCTCTGTCTTCCAGACTTGGTAGTTAGGTAGTTGGAGAAGATACACTTGTCTAGTTTGACACTGGGCTTGTAGGCAAAACATGATTCAGAAAAAAATGGGATGGTAAAAGTTTTCAAAGCTAGGGAACAGTGCTAAGGAGTACATCTGCTGTTCTGGTATGTGTATTTAGCTTGCCTATTAATAGAACTGTACAATTCATGCTTCATATGTTTTATTTTCTTGGATTTTGAGATGACCAGGATTTTGCCAGGGCTTGTGAATAAAGAAGAGTGCTCCATGAAGAGCATCTTTTGCAAAGCTGTAAGATTGTATGGCTCAGGTTGGAAGAGTTATGTGGAAAGCCATTGAATTTGAACCTTATGAAAGCTAAGATAATGGGCTTAGTGTTTTGTTTTTTGTCTTGATTTCCTATTGGTGGTATCAGAAATCTGTTAAGCTTCAGTGCTCCCACAACAGATAGACATAAGGGAAAAAAAAAGAATAAAAACCTGAACAAAGAGTTTTGAACAATGTTAAAACATTGATGAATGTATACAGGAAATTTTAGTCAAAAGACCCTAGGCTACAAGTTGTACAAAATGTTGACAGACGTGCAGTGTGAATTGTATATCAGATATTAATGTTTGGGTTGTGTAAATGGAAACTGGCTGTTCAGGGAAATGTTCCTAAACACTGTCATCTAAACAAGGCATGTTCAAAACTGCAAATATATACTGAATGGAAACCTTTTGCACACTTCTGGTACTGAATACTAATCATGTGTACATGCACAGGATTGTACACTTGTCCTCTGTAAGTTCATCAAAAGACATGAAGTGGTCCAGGTCCAAAGATCTGTAAACTGTTTCTGGTGTCTTAGGGTCATGATGATTATGAGGTGGAATGCCTGCAATCTTTTGAAGAAGAGCATTGAATGCAAAATGCAGTATTGCATAATACTTTGCTATGAGAGAGTTCCTTTTCTGAATTCAGTAGAGCTCAATTCTTGAGCAAGGTCTCTTTATCCATCTCTGTCTTTAGTTAAGAATAATAGTAGTTTTTCTTGATAAAACAAAGGCTTTTCAAAACATCGGACATTATTTTACTGTAAGAACATGAGCATTTAATTACAGAAGTGTATTGATTGGTTGGTATCCTTAGTTTCTGCTTAGACTCTGAAGAACAGGATAAAAATACAGACATAAAATTACTGCTTAGAATATAGGATTATATCCCACGTTTGCTTTTAAAAAATCCATCTCTTTTTATAACTTGCCAATTTCATATGTTTGGGATAAAGCAATAACATGAGGATTGAAACAAGCTAGGTCATAGTATCATTGGAAATCCATTATATGCAATGTGATCCTTTGGTATCTATTTCTGTAAGTTGTTCTATTGAATTTTCTTTCCAGTGTGTGTTTGCTGCTGTTGGGAAAGGCATATACGTATATAATCTTCAAATGAAGCGTGTGATTGCCTGCCAGAGAACTGCTCATGACTCCTCTGTGCTGCACATTGAGAAGCTTCCAAACAGGTACAAAAAACATAGTACATTTTGTTAATGCAATAAAGAAAAGCAAAACCTGGAAGGGTGACTAGATACAGACTGCAAAGCTACATTGGATTTCTAGGGCAGGGACTTGATTTTCAGTTTGATCTGCTTTTATTAGGTAGAGCTTGTTATCTGATCTTGCAAAATTTGTTATTGTAATTCAGTGGGAAAACCTATATTTCCAGTATGACTGGTACACAGGCTGAAAATACCTCAGCTATTTTCAAAATCAGATTTGATGAAGCACTTTTGTTTGTATTGTGAAAATGTAGCTTAATGGCATTTTACTAATAGAAAGCAAAGGCATATAGCATATATTTTTCATTAAATATTTTATAATACTTGAAGTGTTTTTACAAAAATTAATAAACTTGCCATTTCTGTTTCTTAGTGCAGAGTTTCTAGCTGGAACTTTTGGCAGCCAACTTGGACAAGTTGCCGCATATATATGTATATGCTGTAATATACCATAGATAATAGTACTAGATCCCGTTATGTTCTTGTTCAATGGGGCAAAATCTGCCAGAAGATAAAAACTGAGGCCTTGGTCTTGTAACTGCATGTATGCTAAGCTGTTCTAAATGTGTAATGAAACAGAGTACCTTTCCTTTCATTATTTTTCTGTAAGAAAAATAGGGTTTTGCTTAATGAAAGTAAACTTACAGAAATGAGTTAGTGGAACTGTGTTTGCAGAGTCTAGACTGGTTGTGTTTTTGTTTACATAGTGGTATGCTTTCAATATGGAGTTGAAAAGGTTTATTTTTTTCCACTTATTCTAAATATCTGTTATACTTTGTTCTGCTACTAATGAATTTTGTTTTCTGTGGAACATCTGTACACCCTGCTACATTTAAGAGTTCTAGTAAACTTGTATAGAACCTGAGGGACTTACTGTCTCTTTCATAGAGGCATCACAAGGTGATTTGCACAGGTAAGTATCCATGCTAGTGTTGCTTATCAACTGTTTTTACAGGCAGCTGATCTCCTGTTCAGAAGATGGCAGTGTGCGCATTTGGGAACTCAGAGAAAAGCAGCGGCTGCCAGCTGAACCAGTTCCAACAGGTTTGCTAGTAGTGGGGAGTGAAAGGAACATTTAAAAACTCAGTATTTAACATATAGGAATAGAGAGGCTTTCGGGCTTTGTAAAGAGTGATAATGTCTTGTGTTTAACCAGCTGATTACAGGTGTGGGAGGGAAGCTGAAGAGAGTGTGAGTTCAAGTACTCCAAGCTCTGGTACGGGATGATAGAAGATACAGCTGAAGCAATTCTGTGCCATAAGGCTTACTTACAGTTTACAGTTGTATGAGCCAGTTAAAAAAAAAAAAAGACCTGACAAACCTTGATCCTTTCTTCCTTGTACCAAACAGTATTGAATTCTATACCGTACCAGAGTAACTACCTTGTGATGAAAGCTTGCAGATAAGCAGCTGGCAGCAAAAAAAAAGGTGTTTTCCACATCTCCTCTTTGAACTTAGAATTATATTGGGACTTACAGTTTGGAGCTGTATCCAAACTCAGATACTGCCTCTGGGCACTGCAGACCTTAGAGCTAGTTGATTGTGTTACAGGGAACATTTTCCCCAAGTAAAGACATTCATAGAATCACAGAATGGGTAAGGTTGAAAGATTCTACAGTGAGTCATGTGGTCCAGCCTCCCTACTCAAACAGGGTGATTCTGGAACACATGGCAGAGGATTGTGTCCAGATGATCTTAGAGTATTTCCAGTGAGGGAGACTCCACAACCTCTGGCCAACCTGTTCCAGTCTTCAGTCACACACAATAAAGGAGTTCTTCCTCTTATTCAGGTGGAACTTCTTGTGCATCAGTGTCTGCCAATTGTCTCTTCTCCTACTACTCAGCGCCTCTGAGAAGAGCCTGGTCCATTGTCTTAATACCTCTCTTCAGATATTGATAGGCATTGATGAGATCCCCTCTCAAGGCTGATCAGGCTCAGTGTCCTCAGCCTATCCAGATGCTCCAGTCCTCTCATTATTTTTACAGCCTTCTGCTTGACCAGCTTGCTTGTCCTGAGAAGTCCAGAATGGGACACAGTGCTCCTGGGGAGACCTTGCTAGGGCTGAGTACAGGGGCAGGATCACCTTCCATGACCTGCTGGCAATGCTCTTCCTAATGCCCCCCAGGATACCATTGGCATTCTTGGTCACAAGGACACACTGCTGGCTCATGGACAGCTTCTTGTCCACCAGGATCTTCTCCACAGGGACCCCCAGGTTCTTTTCCACAGAGCTGCTCCCCAGCAGGTCAGCCCCAGGTGCCTGAGGCTGTTCCTCCCCAGGTGCAGGATCCTTCATTTGCCTTTGTTGACTTTCAGATGGTTCTTCTCTGCCCATCTCTCCAACCTGCCAAGGTCCTTCTGAAGGGCTGCACAGCACTCCAGAGTGTTGGCCATTCCTCCCAGCGTTGTGTTCTCAGTGAATTTGCTGAGGAGACACATTCCACCTTTTACAAGTCAAGAATGGACAAGTTAAACAGTTCTGGGCCCAGTATTAAACCTTGCAGGACTCTGCCAGTGACAGGGCTCCAACTGTGCCACTGATTTTGAGCCGCTGGGATCTGTTGTTCAGCCAGTTCTTGATCCACCTCACTGTCTAGTCATCCAGCCCACATCCCTGAGTTTGTGAGGATGTTCTGGGAGACAGTGTTGTAATCCCTGCTGAAGTCAAGTAGACAGTATCCACTACTTTCCCCTCATCCATCCAAGTAATTGTTTCATTGTAGAAGGCAAATAGGTCAGTCAAACATGGCTTACCTTTGTTGAACCTGTGCTGCCTGTTCCTGATCACCATCTTGTCATCCAGGTAGATAGAGATGGTCTCCAGAATTAAGTGCTCCATCGCTTTCCCAGGGATTGAGGTGAGGCTGACCGGCTGGTAGTTTCTCTTTTGAAGACCAGGGTGACATTTGCTTTCTTCCAGTCTTCAGCACCTCTCCTGATCTCCACGACCTTTTAAAGATGATCATGAGGAGCCTTGCAGTGGTGTCCACCAGCTCTCTGAGCACTCGTGGATGCATCCACTCAGGGCTCACGGACTTGGAAATGTCACGTTTGCCTAGATGGCTTCTAACCTAATCCTCCTTGACAAAGGGAAAGTCTTCCTTCCAACATTCCTTTACTCTGGTCTCCTGGGTCAGAGAATGCTGAGGGCTGGTCTTGTCACTGAAGACTGAAGCGAAGTACAGTACCTGACTTCTCTGCATTCTGGCCTGCATGGTCCCACCCTCCATTTAGGAACAGCCCTACATTATCCTTAGTTTTAATTTTGTTCTTGATGTATTTGAAGAAGCCCTTCTTGTTGTCTTTGACACCCTTGGCCAGTTTTAATTCCAGATGGGTCTTGGCCTTCCTTGTTTCATTTTTACTTACTCCTACAGCCTCTCTGTATTTTCAGCTGGCCTGACCCTGCTTCCATCTCCTGTGTATTTCCTGCTTATGCTTGAGTAATGACAGTTCCTTTGTAGTACTTGCTACTCTTTGGCCAAGCTCCCTTGCACACTGGCAGTTGGGATCTTTGACAGGTGCTCAGGACAGTGTAGTTCATGTCAAGGACTGGGAACAGCAACACTATTGGTCTTCTGTAGGAATTTTTTATTCAAGATGTAAATAATTTTCCTGATGTATCTTGTTTACCTAGCTATTCATCTCTTGTTGGTAACTTTTGAAAATGTATTTTTGCTGCATAGGTTGATTTAGAAACACTTTTTCAGGAATATTCCATCTTCAGCATTGCTGGTGACAGGCTGATCTACACAGTGACAAGTGGTGTTTGGCTTCACATTATAAATTTATAACTTCAGTGAATTAAGATGTTTGGAAAAAACCTTAGGGAGATATTGCTGTTGATTTGCACTCTTTTTATTTTAGGGATCCCCTGAGAAGCTGTTCACCTCACCAGTTATCTCCCTTGAACCAGGGCCAATATTTAGCACAATTCTAGTTTTATGTGCTGATAGGGCTGAGGGAAGAATTGGGAATAAAGTCTGAACTGCATTGTCAACAGAACCCAACCTTCTTACTTGTGTCAATACTGTTACACAGTTCTGGGGGCTGCGGCTGTGTACTTTTGTGCAATCTAAATGGAACATGTGAAGTACTATCTTTACACTCCACATTTGCTGATAGTTTTTGCTGAAGGAAGGAGGCAACGAGCCAGCACTTAGATGCTGTAGTGCAGAACATACAGAGGAGAGATTGGTGCCTCATTTTTGTGCTCTTTGCACAAGTAACAATTTAGGTGGGCAGAGCAAAGATAAACACCTGCATAAACTTGTCCTGCATGTATCTTTGCTGTTCAGTTCATTCTTTTAGGAAATCTTTGTATTTGTTCCTAAATCTGTATATTGTCTCATCCAAGTGTGTAATTCAGCATGTTTTCTAAATTACATTGTGGCACAAGTAGCTATATTTTCTTCTTCCCTCAAGATGAATAATCCAGATGCTAAAGAGCTGCACAGTACAGTGCTTCTGTCTTTGCCATGCAGAGTGTCCTGCTTTTAGATTTTATGTGGCTTTTGTAGTTCTCTCTTTAGCTAGAAGAAATAATTTATATTTGTGATTTTTGTCAAAATAAGAGATTTTTTTCCCCTCTCAGGGTTTTTCAACATGTGGGGATTTGGAAGGACAAACAAGCAGGCAAACCAAGCTGCTAAGAAGATGCAGGAGAATACACCTGTGTATTTCTTGGAGCTGGTTGGTGATTTGATTGGTCATTCATCAGCTGTGCAGGTAGGTCAGCATTAGTAAGAATGAGAAAAAGTCAGTGTTAGTAAGTCACATAAATTTGACTGTTTTTTGAGCTGTAACTTTTAACTGTCTGACTCTGGAGGCTAGGAACACATTTTGTGGTATCTTTAGTGCAGTGTGAAAACACTCGGTATACACACTGACTTAATATTCTAATGACAACTTGCTCACTGATGTCTGAGGACTGTGTTTGCACATAAATGCTAGAGATAATCTGACAGAGTATTTGGCTTCATTTAGAGACTGCAGACAATACAGCTGGGAACGTGTACATGACCCAGATTTCATCTGAAGTTCACAATCTAAAGAAGGACTCCTACAAAAAAAACTGAAACGAAAACACGCAGAGTTATTTCTTAACCCTCCATGCTGTGAGCATTAAGGAGGTCTTTTAACTTAAGCAGTACTACCAGTATTGTTCCATGCTTCTGTCTGCCTAAAATAGCAGGTGTTCATTTTAAATGGCATTTTCCCTCCACACTTTTCTGTCACAAGATATTGGAGTAACAAAGCACTTCGTTACAGCGGACTTCTACATATGTTCTTGGCAGGAGCAGGGAGCAGGGAGAAGGGCAGCCAGAAGGGGATAGTGTGGTTCTGGAGTAGCTTTGCTCACAGGCATTCATGGGGCAGACTGGATTTCAGACTGCTGCTGCTAAAACCTGAAAGCTGTTCTTTAATAGCTAAGGTGAACCTTTCTGCTAAAGGGATTTCTTCAAGGCTCTCTTTCCCTTTCTGCCATCTTTCTTTTGAAAAACTGTTGGAAGGGGGTCTTAACCACTTGGAAGGTTGCTCTCTAAGCAAGGGGACATGGTGTGTAATTCAGCAAGAGAAACAAAGAAGGTGAGAGGCATACATTGGGTCTTGGCTGAGATGCAGGGCAAAGAAGTAATGGAGATGATGGTGGATGTGATTTCCTGCAGTGTTCTGCATATGGAAAATTTTGGGATTTTTCAAACTCTGGGAATATGGGAGCTGTTGAGGAAGAAAATGTCGAGTAGTGATGAAATGTGATGGCCAAGATGAGGACTTGGGAGACTATGTCTACTGGAACCCTGTAGCTATTAAGTGAGCATTCCCAGGGCAGGTAGGCTTTGGCCTGAATGCTTCCCCTAGACAGAATCCCTTTAACAAACTGAAGAATTGGGGCATTGTGAGTATGCCATAGTGACATCACAGGTTCCATTGGCTGTCATGTTGGACTGCAGTTAGTGGTTAATCTTAGGCAGTCTTGTGATGATCTCAGAAGTCAGGGGTTAACTCATGATTTGTCAGCTCCATTGGTCTTGCAAAGTCCTTCCCCTGGTGCTGTACTTCCCTCCAGTAATATGTTTCTTGCTTGTTTAACTTCCTCTGTGTGACTAGGCATGTGTCTGTCACAGCTGTTTGTCCTTTGATCTTTCCAGGCCTGCTGCTAACTCTACTGTGTTGTAGGGGGGAGGGGGGACAGTGTACCTTGTGAACACAACACTTCTGTTCCCAAGAACCCAGATCAGAGTTTGTGCAAGTTGTTCACTCTTCTACTGCTGACTTGAAACAAGTTTCTTCAGAATTCTGTCCTTTAACTTACCTATCTGTAAGTTAAGTTACTTATCACTGCTTTTTTAGACGGAGATCTTTCAGTATGAAGTGACTAAACAGTTTGTTTCTGTGTAGCAATTTTATGGCATCTCTAACATACAGTATGTAATTTTGTATTCCTGTTTATAAGCAGAGCCATATCAGATACATATGTTTGTTTAGTCCAGCTATACACAAAATAATTAAGCAAGTTGACCATCTCATGCAAGCATCATGGTAATAATAGTTGTTTCATTGCAGATGTTCCTGTACTTTGGTGAACTGGGATTGGCTACATGCTCTGCTGACCACCTCATTATTTTGTGGAAGGATGGTGAACGAGAATCTAGCCTCCGCAGTTTAACGCTATTTAAAAAATTGGCACAGAATGGTGATTTGCAGCTCAAACTTTAAATTGTTTGAATACAGGCTGTATATATGTAAACTGGATGTGTTTTAAATATGAGTGTAAAGAATCTGGGAGTCTGACTTCTAGTAGAGCTTACACTTTATGTCATGTGTTATATTGGAACTTCTCTTAGTTGCTACTCTTCTCAAAGGGGGATTTTGCATTTTGTTACACTCTGTCAGCAGAAATGGTGTTCTCTTGAAAGACTGAAGGTAATAATGAGTCATTAAATAGTTTCTAGTATTATCCCAAATGTTTAAAATTATCATGAGTGAATGTCAAAATTAAGAATTGTGAAATACAGTAGATGGATCATAATTAAAGCAGTTGAGGGCATCCACAGTGCTATGTGCAGGAAGAAGGCACGGGAAGAAATCTGCAGCTTCCTGCTCTAATTTATTTCTATAAGCTGAACTTTCCTCACTGATGGCTCAGATTTGTGTGTATACAGAAAGCCCTGAAAGAAAGCATTCTTAAATAGAAATTTTGCACTTTAAATTAATATCCTGCATCAATGGTAAGGAAAAAAAAAAAAGGTAGGTAATGCCAGTTTGTCAGGTTCTAATTTTTGGCAAACTGAGGTACACAGAAACTGTTTACTAGTAGTAGCTGAAGTTTCTCTTGAGTTAGCCTACATTACTGGACTTTATACAGCATTACCATTACACCATTACCAAGTTTAGCATGCAGTGTGATTAGTTTAGCTTAGTCTTTCCATAGTGCATTCATCAAATTAAATTGTATCTAATAAAAAGCATTTGCTTTACCATGAATTTTCAGAATCCTTTCTTAAGCAGTAGGAGTTGATATTTCAATAGTAGTGAAACTGTGTTTTGCCATATGAATACTAAATTCTCAACTGAAGTCTGACTGCAGAGAAATGTGCACCAAGTTTGTAAGGTAAATAGTATTTCAGGGTTAAAAAAAAATAAGTAGCTCAGTGCACAGATACTAAGAGTCTGTGCTAACAATAGCTAAACAGGAGTAGGGAAAGAAATGCAAACTAAAACAAAGCTCAAACCACAGCAACAAAAACACAAAAGCAAAAAATCGAATCAACACACAAGCAAATAAATAACCCCCTCTCCCCCCTCCCTGCCAACAATAACAAAAAAAAACAAACTGAAAAATGAAACAGTTAAACCCAGAACTGATACTAAGACAGCATGAGGAAGGACAAGATAATGAGTGGTACATTACCATTTGAACAGAGAAGAGCTAGGGAAAAGGGAAAGTTTGGGAACTTAGTGGTCATAAAACTATGTAGAAGATGGTGCTACTATCCTCAGGTCTACTCAGGAGATACAGCACATAAATGGTGTGGGAATAAGTCTTGTGCAACTTTTCAGTGCCATCTCTTCCCTTTGAATCACTGAGAATTGTTTTCAGTACAGGAAACTGTGGCTGTAATTCCAGACCTCAGATACAGTGGTTGCAGTAAGTGTGATTAAGACAAAGGGCTAAGCAGATTCTTGCAAGAGCAAAAGAAGGAAGAAAGCTCCTAGCTTCCTAGGAGAAATCAGAGGTTTTTAGACTTGCTTCCCTGAGCAGCAGTGGGCACTTTCCTTCCTCCTGCCACTCAGAAGCCCACCTTTGCCTCTTGAGTCTTATTATGAGACTATAATCTCTGGAATGCAGGGCAGAGGGGCAGCAAGATTTTGAGCTGTAATTTTTCCCAACCTTAGTCAGGTTGTACAGCTAATCTTACTTGAGTATATACCTCAAAATTACATACTTCAAAACCACAAAACGGATGGAAGAATTGTTAAATTACCATCTCCTTTCAATTCAGGGAGGTTAAATCCTGAATTGTGTTAAAGTTTGAGCTGCATGTTCTTTGCTAAGGCTGGCTATTCTGCTGATTCATGTAGGAAACGCATTTGGATTACAGCTGAGGATAACATTCCTTTGGGTATATGGTATTAAACTTGAGAGAGGAAAGCATGTTAAGTTTACATTGCTTCAGCTTGTCTTCTTCAGCAGATTTTTGGCTTACCCAGGAGAACCTGGGGAGATAAAATGTCTCTTTGGATCTTTTTTGTTGTTTTAACTATTTGGTTGTATATAGTGCTTGTGTGTACACACTGTTATGACGCCTTTGCAGTGAAAGCTTATGAAACAGATTTTTTGGAGAGTCCCTGTTACCATCAATTATAACTACAGAGAAGGAAGGTCATATTTTTATAATGTCTTCTTCTAGCATGAGAACAGCTATTTCCTTTTTATTTGACTGCTGTTAAGTGAATACCTGGTAGAGAAACGGGCCTTTTCAACTGTACAGTTCTAGTCACAAAATTCGCTGTGCATTTTACAGGGATGTAATTCAGCTTTAAATAGTCCTACATGCAGGTGTAAATATTTATATTTATCAAAAGTGCCATTGTTCTCAGACACACTCCATTGGCAGAAGATCTCCCAAGGGTCTCTTCTTTTAAAGATGGTTGACTTAAAAGTACTCAGTCCTTTGTTTTACAAATGAACTTTGAGTGTAACAAGAGAATAAATGAGAGTTTGTCACTTGCTGTTGGGAGATGCAGTGAGCAGAATTATGCTGACCTGATGAGAATTTTACATCTAACTGATGTCCTAAATATTTTTCCACCTTGCAGTAACACTGAATTCCATATGTTCACGTCATGGAAGCAAATATCTTTGTCTGACCTCCTCTTAATACTTTTACAACTATGAGGTGGCTGTTTTTACATCTGTGCACTGACAACAGCATGAAACAAGCAGCTGTTAGTAAACTGGACTAGTCTAGGAGATCTGACACAACTGGCAGATTATGATTAATCTGTGCTGATTTGTTTTGCTATTAAAGAGGACCTATATCCACCCAATTTTTTTCTTTTTTTATTTTTTTTTTTTATTTTTTTATTTTATCTGACTGTGGGAAGAAACACAAGATCCTGCAACAAGTATATTGATTCTGCATTAATGCCTTCGACTCAGTTCTGGTTCACAAGTAGAACTTTATTTTTTTTTATGCCTTCCACTGTTGACATTTTGTTCTGTGTGACAAAAAATATGAATTAAATGTTTTACATGGATATGGTCTTACAATGTTGCTATATTTAACAGATTAAATTAACAAAGCTTAAATCTTGGGAAATTCTTTCTTCTGATGCAAGCTGCACTGAATGTTCAGAATAGTTAAGGTACAACCACTAAGAGCACTAGTTCTAAATAAAGAAATGGTAAAAGCAAACAGTATACAGTATTAAAAAAGAGGTTCAACTTCTCTGAATAAAAATCCACTGAAGAATGTTGCCATAGATAACAGGAAAGAATGAATAACCATGCTTCACCAGAAACACCATTCTTCAAATGTACACAATGCGGCATTTTGATACACAGCAACCTGCCTTGGCTGTGACAAAAGTAAGGATCTGTTACAATTCTAACAAAAATATAGCCTCTATACATTCTTCTGCACATACATTTTATGAATGTTGCCTTTTGTTTCAGAACTTGGTACAAAACATACAAAAAAGGTTGGCACATATGTAAGCTACCTGCAGTAAACAGCATTGTCACTATTCTTCCATAGCAATCTATGCTGTTTGCTTTTTTTCCCCTTTTCCTTTACCCAGTTTGATTTTTGATACAGCACAGGGTAGGTGGACTGCTTCTTTAACTGCAGCCACAGCTTTGACAGTCTTGCTTGCAGCCTGGAGTGCACAGTGTTAAAAATCAGCAGTTCTGCTAGTACTTATTTACTAAATAGTCTGAGAATAGTCTAAAATTTAAACTCATGTTCTGCATGTGATTAAAATGAGATGTACAAAAATACACATTTGGGCTTTGGAAGCCTTAGCATAAATTTCATATCTTGGAACTAATGAAGAACTATGTTTGATTTCCAACTGATATACATATTTCTTACATCACAAAACCAATGAGCATTTTATTAGGAGGATAAAGCAGTACAAATTGTAATGTTTTTATAAATTATAGCCTGGAAAGTTCTTTTAAAAAGTGATAGGTTCATCCTAGAAGTAGCACAAAAAATGAACTTGACGTAAAATTTAGATCAGTTTAATAAATTGATGACCATGTTTACAAACACCATTTTTATAAAAAAGTATGGTGATCAAGTGCCACAATAGTTTTTTGTGTAAAATTTGATGAAAACTTTTGTGATAACATCTGCAAGATGGCAGAGAACCCATGTGGATGGCACTACCTAGACAGAGCATGCTTACTTTCCTGTATTATATGATCAATTTTAGAGAACATTGACTCCTACCAAGATTTTATATAGAAAAGAAAGAACAGGTGGTGCTGTGAGAGAGTCTCTGTAATAAGAAGGTGTTTTAAAAGGTGTCATGTTTGGGTTTTTTATGTATCCAATTTATTAAAATTTACTTGTTTTGCTGTGCATGTTCGCTTTACAAGTATGGTTCCTAGAGCTGAAGAACATTGACAGAATTGGAACAAATTTATGCTAAATAAGTGGGAAGTTTCTGTCCTTATTTGTTAGGCTATTCTTACTCTCTTGGTGACTAGATTACCCCTCTCTCTGAAAAACAGTTGTGTAAAGTGTTAGTGAATACAGTTGTATCAACTACAAGATTCAACAAGTACATATTCAGTATTAGAAATTAGTTTTAGAAGTGCATTTTCTGCCACAAAATATTATTTCTGAAGAGCACTTAGTCATCTGTGGTTTATATAGCCTCTAAAAACATTTTTCTGTAGAATTAATAGAAGCTTAAAAATGAGTAAAATATTTCCTTCTTGTCATGCAGTCTTAATTTCACTGGAAAAGCAACATTAATCCCCTTTGTAGCCAAGAGTTTCTGTAAGTGATTCACAGTGAAACTGGTAGAGCAAGAGGTCTGGTTTTCTTGACTGAGTATCAGTTGTTGTTTTCTGATGGGAGCCGGAGACTCTTGCACTTCAAATCATCCAGTGTTTTCCAGTGTTTGTAGTTATTTGCCAAGTGTTGCATCAAAACTGGCAGATGTGCAAATGCTGAAAGAATAGGAAAAAGAGTTTTACCATGTTTATAGAATGAGCAGAAGAACAGCCCAGCCTGATCTGAAATTGGCATTCTCCTACTCTCTTTTGTTCTTCCAATTCCTTAAAGTAATACTAAAAGGTGAATGATTTTTGTGTGTGTGTGTGTGTGATTCTCTTTCAAGAAAATCCCTTTCCAAATGCATGGTGACTTCATTAAATTATGCTAACATGCAGCCATTGGTGGTCTTAGATTCTGCAGCTCAGAAGAAATACAGTGCCAAAGGAAAAAAACACATAGATGAAAGAAAAAGCTTAGTTATAAGCCATTACTACTTCTCTACATAGATTGCCTGGTAAGTGCACAGCTTCATTGTGTGCAGTGAAACAGACTTCAGTGTCATGATTGCATAATATCTTGTGTTGTACTGCTTATATATGGGTACAGTCTCTGAAAAAAGTGGATGCAAGGCCACCTTGATATTAGTAATTTTGGACTGTAGGAATCTCTGAATCTCTTTGTCAGAGGAAGGAAGAAAAATCAGTACTTACCATCCCATGCATCGAACATATCTGTTATAAAATAATCAATGAAGGAAATCTGGGACTTGGGGATGCTGCAGGTGTTTCTGTCAAATACTGGCATTACAACAGGCAGGCCCTGTCTCTTCTCTTCATCAGTCTAAGAAGACAAAACTCCAGTTAGCAACTAGAGCTTTGCTGACTTCCGTGCTGGAATAGCAGAGGTCAAGGCATTAGATTAATTGCAATAGGAGATTTGAGACAAGCCTTAGAACCTTAGTTTCATGTGTGTTATTTTGTCTGGAACAGGAACTGAAATCAACATCTCTTCCCTTTCACACGTACTCTTCATTACTGCAGTCCTGTGATTGCACTTAGCTCCAACAGGACAAACTGCTGTAATCTGGTGATTAGGGTACACCAGCTAAAAATATGGAAAATGGCGCTGTGGAGTCCTTTAGCAGAGAACAGGTTTGATCCCTCATTTTTCCACATCTGTAGTGGGTGTTACAAACCATTTGTCTTTTAAGTAAGAAGAGATTGTTGCTGGTGCTACTTCCTCTGCTTGTATCAGGTTATCAGGTGAATGAAAGTATAGGTAAGCCCTTTAACTCTGTCCCCAACTGGAAGAGGCCTGGTTTTCTTGCACCCACTGTGCTGCAAGAAAATCACCTCAGCAGTTTCTTAGAATGTAATTTGGAAACACATCCCCTTTTAAGTAGCACAGGCAACATTTAAAGCAGTAATTGGCAGCAGAACAGTCTCCAAAATTAGCAGAGGTGAATAAACAGGAGAACAACTCTCTGAATCTCACATTGCTGCAAGCAGGCTAGTACTTAATTTGGGCAATTTAAAGCTCATTTATGATACCTTGACTGCTAGGGAGATACAACGTAAGTGATCTTTGATTTTTCTTAGGACATGGCAAAATTTATTCACTATGATTAAAATGAAATTCAGACATGTTTCAGATAGTAGCTACAATTTTCTTTCAGGAGTAACTATCACGTGTGAATATGAAGGGTAGGCATGCCCACTTTTCTTTCTCTCCATTCATAGCTGTTATTTCCACACCATTACTGGGAAATAAAAGCTAAGATTTTATCAGTTGTTAATTAAAGAGGTAAAAGAGTGTTTCAGGAAGCTGGTTGCATTTCTGGCAGAAAAACTGAATGTGAAGAAGGAAAGCTGAGCTTCCAGTACTGTCTGGACACATCCCATGTGGTAAGTATTTACACTGCCCACATGCCTTGACTACTTTTCTGCCTACTGTGATAGTAGTTGAGGTCCCATCTTAGAAGAGAAAGGGCAATCCCAGTAGTTCAGCTGAGGCATTGATCTGAGGGAAGGTATTGGAACAGGAAGCTAGAGTGCTGACCATCTTGAATTTCAGCCAGTTGACTTGAGTAGGACTAATCAAATAATTTTGGTCAGATCATGAAAGTGTAAAACCTCCTTTCCACCGTCTGGACAACAAGCTTCATGATAAGCAAACTAGCTAACTGCTTGGAGTGAATTCTTCTGGATGAAATTGAGGGGCCAGTTCAGACTGCAAACAAAAAGCATGTATCTGGACTCTGTGGTGATACTATAGGCAGACCCTATGTGGAACAGCAGATCAGCCAATGTGCACTTCTTTATATAATGTAATAGTTAAGTCATAAAAATATACATACCTGTGCAAAGTACTCCTCTGAAATCCTACCTGCCCATTCAATACATAGCTCTAGGGGGCGACATGGATTTGCTACATCTGCACATTTAATCATCATGCGCTTGATCAGTGTCTGGTTGTCTGGAAAATTCTTTATGTTGGTTGTGCATTCAGTGTTGCTGCCATCATTCTGTAAAGGAGAGTTGGTTACAGGGGCCATCCCGTGCTAGCAGGACCGAGGGCATCATTATCAACTCTACCAGACTTAGGCACTAAGCAGGCACCCAGTCTACTGCCTTACAGTTTCATGCAGAGCACAAAGAACACGGAGAAGAAGGTGATGTCTGAGAACTGGTGCCTTGCTAAGTAAGTAATGTTAATCCAAATACATATTACAGTTGTGGTCATTCTCAAAATTAGTATCAAAGTTTGGAAAAAAAGTTCTTTATCAGGTAGGATGTTACCTTCTCTGCATCCCAGCCTGGTCCTCTTGGGGATGAATCCCTTGATAGAGGATGCATCTCATGAGAGGGGATGCATTCACCAACTGTAAGCTCACAAACAATCCTCACTTCTGAATGTTTAAATGTAGGGATGGTGATGGTAAGGGACTGCTTCACTTAGAGTTTCTGGAGTTAGATTTTTATTCCTAAATGAGAAAACTGAGGCAGACATGGGGCTGAATTGACTGGCACAACTATTTCTTTTACAGACAGAAAAGCAGGTCTCTGACATTCAGTTCCAGAATGTTTCCAAGTGGAACGGCTTTCTTTGTCTCAGATTTTGAACTTCAACCTGGAATAATCTTTGATCTCAGTTCCTGGTGAGGGTGAAATATTACATAATCTATGAGATTAACAGTAGGAAATCACAGGAGCAGCAGATTGACTGCAGAAATTCTCTGCTTGTTAGACAGTAGACAGTAAAATACCAAACTGGAGACCAGGTGGTGGCCATAAGGTATTGTTCCCAGTTTGCTATGGCATCATATTCTGGATCTTGAGCAGTTTAGAAGGCACAGGTAAATTATGGAGTAATGAAAGGCTTCCACCTCAGCTCACATGGCATTAATGCTATTCTCAAAATAATATATTTGTGGGATTTTGGCCTCCCTCCACTGCTAAATTCAACTATTGAGTCAGAAACTGAATGTAAGTACTTTTTGCCACCACAACTAAATATATTTGTGGCTTGTGGGGAACTATTTTGCTGTGACTTTTGCAATTCAGGCATTAATCTTCTAACTTTATGTTTAGCAGTTAATCCTTTTTCAGCATGGGTAGCCCAACAAAGAACTGTCAGGTTAACCCTGTACCTTAACTGCTGTTCAAGACCAAAACCAGAAAGAGCCACGGCTAACAGTAAAGAACAGAACAACCTAATACTGAGGGAAAAGAAGAAGTCTGTGGCGCAAGTGGTTCTGTCCTTCACGTTTATTTTGAGATAAGTTCAGCAGCACTTGTGGTTTCCAGCTCATATTGTGGGAGAGTGGAGCTCAGCAGTCCCTAGAAGCAGGTAATTTCAGATGACAGAATGCTGTCTTAAAAGTTGTAAATGGTACCCACGACAGTCTACAGTACAAAGTCCTATTTTGGATAGCTAACAGAAGATATTTCTGTTTGGTTTTAGCATTGCTGACCTTCAGTTTTGTCTGATTTTTTTTTTTTTTCATGTTTCCAACAAAGCATTATATTCACTAAGGTGCATTAAGACAGTCTTTCCTCAGGTAACAGATAGTTTCCTCAGATAGTCTTTCTCCAGGTGCCCTGGAGAACCTGGTCAGGTCTTGGGTGCTCAGCCTTGAGAGGGGGCAAGAGAAGGTAAGGAGGGGATGGGAAACTCAGAGACAGCTTATTAAATAAACCCTGGTGGAGCATGAGAGTTGTAACTGTTATGCAAAAAGGCCTGGACATCTCTTGGTGAGTGCCGAGGTCTCAGGAAGTTATTCCTCGGGGCAGATTACACAGAGACAAAACTGTTGAGAAGGTTCTTCAGTTACCACCCTGGGCTCAGACAAATCCCACTGTTTGGAGACAGGACCATAGGAACAGGTGCCAACCTCGCTCCGTGCACAGAATTTTCCGTGTAAAATAACATCCACTCATATATTTCCTGAATACAAGGTAGCTTTTAACACAATGCTTATAAAATGAAGTGTTTAAATGAACTAAGAGCAGAAAAGAGAAAAAGCATATTTTTTCACACTGCTGTGTGAGGCCACAAATCCATTTGTGTCATTTGGGCATTGCCATAATGCAAATTAATGCAAAGTGAATGAAAATGATACTTAAGGTTGTCTGGAAAGAACCTCACTGAAATGCCTGAAGGCATAAAGTCCTGCAAGCACTTACATGTGGGCTGGTCTCCTCAGATGCCATAGGCTTGTTGATACTGTTCACAAATTTGTTCACATGCTCAAAGTGCTTTGTCATCTCTGTTGCCAAAACCATATCAATAATGGCCTGTCGCAATGTCCGGTAGCGATTTCTAGGAAAGAAAAAGAGTTCTTGCTCATGAGCTTGCCAGACAGAACTCTGCCCTTTCCTCATCCCTACCCACATGTTGCTACAAAACACTGCTCAGGGACTCAGCCACAGCTGGCACCTTCAGAGTTAGGAACAGTCTAAGGATGGAGGAATGTACAAGATCATGCCTCTCCAAGTTCCCCCCTGCTCTGTTATTTTTACCTAATGAAAATCCTGAGAAATCAGCAACAATTTACGTCTCAGTTTCATAATGCTGTAAGACTAAGATAACTTCTCCAGGAATGGCACCAATGTGTCCATGTATGTTCCGCTGTATGTTAGTGTTAGCTTGGAATACAAATCTCAGGTATTTAAATTATCTCTTTGGGGTCAGGCTCTTTCCCTTTCAGAGCTCTTTCTCTCTCACCTTGTCCCTACAAAAGCTGGAGTCATGCAGTGGGGACACCTGGGCTACTTGCATGCCCAGCCAACCACAGGAAGCTTCCAGCTCTCCCAGAGTTTCATGTCCCCTGCTACCACCCTTTCAATTCCACATGAATGCAGTAGTGCTGGGATGCATAGGACCTTGTGCAGACATAAAATGCAGCATCCAGATGCTGTTGTGTAAAACATATACCAAAAAAGTAGTGCCCAGGCTCCTTCAATGAAAAGGCAGTGAGCAAAGATGCAGCCTTGAGGCTGTTAACTCGACCAAGTTAATGGAATTCATAAAAGATTATTAAACATCTCTCTAAGCTTCCAATAATTACAAGTTGGAGGATAGAGCTGGTGAGGGGGAGATGAAAACCTTTTTATAAATCATGTCTATATAGGATTCCAGAAGAGGTTAAATTTTATTATCTGTATTTAAACGATGCATTCCTGTTTAGAAGGTAAACTCTCAATTTGCCCCAAACTGCCAAATAAGCAGTCCACACATGGACACTGCCCTTGTCCAGCAGACACACCTATCAATATTCTTGAAAATGTTGTATTTGCTGTCTTTTGTTGTAAGCTGAAACGCCAGTGCTGTGTGATGACTCTCTAATACAGCTGTATCATTGTAAAGGACAGCTAATTCACTGCCTGCATTGCACAGGAAAGAGTTGGTCCGTCCAGGATGGTCTACATCATGAATGGTGGCAGCTATTAATGCAGCTACCTCATCTAGATGGTCCAGACTTCCCTACAGGAAGAGAGAAAAATTACAATGTAGCACAAAAATTACAATAAATATTTTCTGATAACTTCCAGGTACCCACAATTACACAAATGTAAACTTAAGCAGGCAAGCTACCTCCTTGCAGTCATTTTCCATTCACTGTGCCCACAAATTACCTCCCACAAAATTTCTGCTCCTACCCTTATCCACATATGCTTTCTTTAATGAAGCTTTTTACACTGCTGTCACCTGAGCAATATCTTTACATAGAATTGTTCAATGGATAGATGACCTAGTGGTTTCCTTCCACTTTGTATGCTTGCCTGAATGTATCTTTATTGACTCTGCTTCACACACCTTATGTTTTAGCACAGGATAGGGTAGGCTGTTTCACTTGGAAGTAACCTACATGATCATTGGCCAATTGCCTGACCACTTCAGGACTGAACAAAAGTTAAAGCATGTTATTATGGCCATTGTCCAAATGCTGTTTAAGCATTGACAGGTGCGGGGCATCAGCCACCTCTCTGCGAAGCCTGTTCCAGCATTTAACCACTTAGTAAAATAAATGTTTCGTGATGTCTACTCTGAACCTCCTTTGGCACAGTTTTGAATCTTTCTCACATGTCCCATGGCTGAGTACCAGGAAGAATAACTCACACCTCCCTCTCCAAAGCTTTTGCAAAGCTTTTGCGAAGCTTTATTAAGAAGTGTTACCTACAGCCAGTTAACATGAGACAGAAAAGAGCCAGGTTCCCTCCCCACCTCCATCACTGCTACTTAAAATGTAAATTTGTATAAACAGACTTTAGAGAAACTGTGTGGGCCTGCTTGCATCACAGGAAGACTTCAAGCACAGAGAGAGTTTATGAAGCCAGGACCATTATTTAAACATCTGACTTCTGGATGACACACATAAAATGGCAAACACACTGAAATCCTAACCCAAAAAACTCCTAGGTGATGGTTCTACCTTAACTCTCTCCTTCCCGAGAAAGAAGGCAGTAGCATGCAGGACATCTGCCGCATGTGTGGAGTTGTGGTATGAGTTGGAGGAATGGTAGTTGGCTTCAATGACCTGCAGCCATGCCCGCAGTGTTGCTTCCGAACAGTTTAAAAACTCAGAGACCCCAAACCGGGCAAAAACTTTTAAGCCCAAATACACTAATGGCCTGAAAAACAATAGAAGAAAAAAGCACTGCTGTAAAATAGGAACTTGTGATGTTCTGAAAGTGATACATTGAACAAAGAAACCAAGACTTTTAAAAGGGGGGGTAAAGTTTGAGTTTTTAAGTTGCATATCTATCACCTCTAAAAAGCTGGGCCAAGGTTACAAGTGATTGCATCTATCATCCTTTCAGACGTCATTTTAATGTTTTGTAGAAATTGCACAATTCCATCAGTTTCAAGAATTCCTGTGGCTTCAGAGAAAACATCTTAAAACCCTTTTTTTGTGTGTGTTTAGTATCTGTCAATCAAACAAAATTCCATTTTTTTTTCCTGAGGAGAAAAAGCAGACTGAGCATGACATGAGCACATGCCAAAGGCTAAGAAGTCCTAAGCCAAAAAAAAGGTCAAATTTCAATTGTAAAGTGCTCTGTGGGTGTGGGTGTGTGTACAATGCTGGGAATCCCAAGTGTGAAACAGTAAACAGAGTACAACCTCTAATCTTTTTGATTCTTAAAACCAAATCCACTCTGGGTTGTCTTTTACTCTGTGTTGCCTGTGAGAGAGTCCTATCCATCAGTTACATTCTTCCCTCCTCCAAGATGTCTTACAGAGCCTGTGAGTGGAGAAAGGCATAACCAAACCCGAACATCTGCAGATTAAAACCAGGCAAATGCAAATTTTTAAAATGGCTATTTTATGCAAAGAGAGTACATAAGAACGGGTAGTCTGTTTGATTCGTTGCATCTTGGAATGAAAGCAACTTTTCTGTCTGGATGACGTGCTTATTTTTGCGGTCTGCATGACCTCAAAACTACTGACGTCTGTTTTCATTATAAGCTTTAAAATCCCAGTCTGTTGATCCTATCACTGGTTTATCCTCCATCCCATTTTTTTATCCCTATAATCAAAAGCTGCAGTTGCCTTAGATCTTCCCAAATTGTGGGATGATTTAGGTGAGGAAGGGGAGAGGTTTGCTTTTCCAGCAGGACCATTTGCACATGAGCAAGAAAAAGGGCCATCTGGAGGGCATCCAGCATGTGGCAACATCAGACTGCATTGAACAGTGTCACTGGGACAGAGTGGATCTGTGTCAAGCAAGACAGCTCTCACAGATTTGCTGTGTCTTGCTGCAGTTTTTCCAGAGCTACAGCTCCTCAACAAAATTTCTCTGGGCACCCAGGGAAAGGAGTCCAATACCTTTTATTTGTAACAGCCTCCAACTCAAAAATATTGAAGTCCCAGCTTTCCTCGTTATCTAGGAGCTGTGCAATACAGGGTGGAACATCATTGATGGTGTTTGGCACTGGAAGGTGAGTATGGCTCAGGTTCATATCTGTTGAAATGGAATTTGGGAATTAACACATTTCTGGGTTATTCCCTCTACACTACCACAGCCCCTCCTCAGAATTCCATTTAGAAAGCAATTCTTTTTCAAGAAAAACAACTTTTTTCCTTACATGAAAAAGTCTGTAAATGCCTATAATAGAAAGGTTTATTACAGAGCATTTGAACATAAACCAAAAAGATCAGTGAACATTTCTTTGAGTGACAATTTGTTTTAATTGTTTGAGCCCGTTTCAACACCAAATTTGAGGCAACCTGGCACTTCTGCTGCAGTCATTTAGACAGCCATTTCCACAGACATATATTCCACTGCAAATTAGCCTGAAGCTGTATGTTAGTGGTACTAACAAAAGAAGTCACACGTGCAAAGGGAAGTTTAAAATGGTAGCTTACTCTTAGAAAACACATACTCATTTCCTGACAGTCTTCTCAAACCATCCTGGAAAAGAAAGCAAGTTTATCTTAGTTTTTTTGTATCGTTAGTTTCAAAAACACTACATGCATTTTAGGTACTATTCCTGGGTACTAAAAGCAATGCTCTTATTGCAGCACTATAGCATAATCCTGGTTTTCAGGTCTTTCAAAACAAACATGAAAGGATCCCTGGAACACTGGTATGAGATCTCCAGAAAAGATATTAAATACACAGTGTATTGCCCACCTTGACCCTCTCATTGGCACCTCCATAATTCAAATTGGCGATTATAATTTATTTTTCATTTTCTTTATATTATTTTGGTGGGGATTAGCTCAGTGTCTATTAAAAATGAGTAAATCCATGACAAAATTTTGACAGTTTGTCTCTTGCAGCTGTTGCAGGACCAAAATTAGAGCTTGATTAAATCAACCTCACTGATACACTGGACTAACGATAGAGCAATCTCTCTAATCCCATATAAGCTTCTAGAGTTTCTATGAAGTATCTCCTTCAGTATCTTCTGAGAGATTGGATATAGTTTCTGGTGGCAAGTCTGTTCACTGGTATCTGAGGATGAATGTGCACAGTGGACTGAAATGTGGCCATAGGTTACTACATCCTGCAGTACTGCTAGTAAAGAGGCCAAAATGCTTAACTGAAATGGTGATGAATTACAAGTCCCCTTCCCATTGCTTGGGAAATTTTAGCAGAGCAAAGCAGTGAATTATGATCTAGGACACTGGTCGAGCAGTTTTGTCTTTACTAATTTTACTCACGTTCATCAGACCTCCAACCAGATCACTTGTGTGAGGATCTTCATCTTTGGTACCTAACTGAGGGGAATAAAGTTCTGTTGTTCGCAGGATTTCCAGAACTCTGTCCAATGCCTCTGCTACTGTGATCGGGCTGTTTTCCTGGGCAGCGTTAATTATGTTAATGACCTGAAGGCAGATTAAGGAGGCAGGCAAAGAAAAGTGAATGGCACCTTTTTCTTATTACAAAATTTTTATTCTTGTCTCGATTATGCTAATTCTCATCAAATTCAATGTAAGTCTCCACAACCCTTGAAGTACAACTCTGAAAATGTAAATTTGTGCTCAGATTTCCTGGTATCCGTCTGCTATTTTTAACTGGCAAACTCCTGGGAAGTGGAAGTAGAAAGGTGTGAAATAGTTGCCAGTGAGTGGACCAAAAACCAGCAATGTCCCAGTACTTCAGCATATCCAGGTCTGCTCTGAAACAAATATTTCAATCCCTGAAGGAAAATCCAAACAAACAAACTCTTGGATGTGGCTTAGATATGCTGATATTATACCATGATATTCTCCTTGTAGAAGTCAAGGGAAGAGAGCAGAAGGTACTGGACTGTAGGAGAAGAGGATGGCTCTTTGAAACCCACAATCAGCCACAATCTGGAAATGCAGCAGTGACTGCTCCTGGCTCTGCCAAGAATGATGGGAAGAAAGTCCCAGTGCTGTCTTCTCCAGGAGCCAGAGGCTGTTGCACAGCCACTACAAGCCTCCCTGCGGGTATGATTGAGGATAAGGAAAAGTAAAGGAGCCAGCTGGCTCTTACAGTCACAGTGGTGCTGGGAAGTGAGAGCTTGATGATAGCAAGAAAAGATAGGGAGAGAGGAAAAAATTATTTGAAAGTGGAAGATACCTGACACCCTGGTGTGTTACAAGTGACTGTGCAGCTGTTTTGTGACAGCAGAATTTGTGTGGCAGAGTGAAGAAAGGCTGCAGAAATTGGGGGAGACAGAAGATGGTGCAGATGGTCCCTCTTCTGCAGGGTATCTTATAAATATCAATAGTGAGAGCAAAGGTGAGACTGGAAGAACATCCTCCTACTCACACATGACCCAACAGAGCAGTGTCCCCTTCCTACCAGAAGCCATGCATGTAGCAGGGCACTCTTCTCCTCTCCTTAATATACTTCCTTATGACTAGCATTTGGAATGCCATGATGAGATGTAGAAAGTGCCAATAAAAACAAATTACTTATATCACTCTGTTAAATACAAAGTGCAGAAAGCCTCTGTCTGTCCAGAAACTACATACTTCCCTATGAGTGCAACTCGAAACTCTGGAGTTTGTGGAAAAGTCAGTGCTCAGGACTCACCTTTGTGATAGGAGCTTCTATTGTCATAGAATGAATCCGTGCCATTGAGGAGTAGCGTCGGGTCTGTAAACTTGGAGCTGCCATTAAAGAGCCATAGAGTGTGAATCAGATGACAGCATCTGAAGAGTGCAGAAGGCCAGGGCATAGCACAATGAAATACAGCCTCGTGTTCCATTTCTCCTGTGTTTTTCCTCCTGCAAGTTCTTTCAATGTACCACATAGTTTCATTTCTTGTACTGTTGTCTGCCTCCTTGGCAGCCACCCCTTATTTTTGCTGTCAGATTTTCCATCCATCCTTCACTTCAGAATGGAGTTGTACTTACACTTCATGCCCTTTGATGCAATGGATCTCTCACAGACATGGCTTCTCCTTTAAGTCTGTGTGTGTCCCTCATCTTGGTGGTATGGTTGCTCTAATGAAAACCTTTCCTGCTCCCCGCAAGCAGTGCTTCTCTCGCTACACACAGGCAGAAAGAAATCTCTGCCACCATTGTTCCACCCCAGTAAGCAGTCACAACTGGGGTCAGAAGTACTGCTCTCAAGTAACCAGCAGCAATAGGCTCCTTCATGTTAAACATGAATAAACCGTAATATGTGTTTATGAGCACAAGCTGCAGTTTTCTAAGAGAGGTGGCATTAATGCTTCACCACACACTCTTAGTAAGCTGCTTCTGTCCCTTGGCACAGTCACTCCTCCTCCCTGTGAAGGCATTCAGACTGTCATGCACTGTACAGCAACGCTGGTACTTATGCTGGGACACTGCTTTGCAAATCAGAATGAAATTTTACAGCAGTTACACAATATGAAGTAACCTCTGTTTAAGCAGCAGTGAATCTGTCTGGTTATTTTTTTGTTCTGCAGTTTTATTGCCCAAGCCAAGTCTGTTCTTTATTTATTTATAAATATATATTTGTGTATATTTACAGTATTGTACATACAGTTTGCTTCCTTACCATCACTACTTTGAGATGTTATTGACTTAACATCAACTGAGTCTTTCCTTCTGTTCTTGCACTTGTAAGAACCAGATTCTGTAAGTACAAAACAAAAGTTTTAAAAATGTATCAAGTAAAGCCTCTACAAAATATCCATCTAAAATTTTGGAAATTTAATTAAGTGACCTTAACAATATCACACAACTGGGGGAAATACTGCAATTTCTGCACATCAGAACAAGGCACTTGGTGTCTATCAATTTAAGTCAACTTTTCTCAAGTCACTTGGAAGGGTCTTTTGCAAGGAAGTCAAGATGCCTTATGGAACAGGAGTCTTGCTTCACCTAACTTCAGCTCTCTAAAAGCAGCAGTCTTGCAGGCTGCCACCATGTAAGGTTTTCAGAGATCCTGCTTCAGGAGAGATGTCTCAGGCAGGTGGGCTGAACCTCTTGTGTGAGTTCTTTTTGCTCTACTCTGACCACTGAACAAGCCTGAGTTTAACTGCCTAAAACTTTAGCCAGTTGAGAAGAGTCTCATCTTATTTTACACTCTTAAAGCCAAAGCATGGTTCAGACTCTGACAGCTTTTGCTTTTATTTGCAATAAATATTTATAACCTGTGTTTAAGGAAAATCTAACGTGCTGAAAATTCTTAAACAACCCATTTAGTTCTTCTGAATACTAGTTATGCAATAAACTTATTCTTGAAATGACTGTTTGCTAAAGCCAGAGAAATCATCACATCCAGTCAAATTCAAAAGCTGGATGAAATGACAGGAAGGAGTTTAAAAAAAAAATCTGGTAAAATTTCATTTTTCTTCAATACATTAAAGTCTGCACTCTCCCTTATGTTTTAAAACAGCAACTATGCTGTTTCCAAGAGTGAAAAGTGGTGATACTACCTATTCTCAAGGTATCTAAAATGCCACTCAAGGATCAGAGACCCTAGCAGGTTTTCAAAAGCTGATAAAAGCGTTTGAAGAGTCAAAAGTATGATTTTGATATTCTTAACATAAAGATGAATGTTCATTATAATGTCACAAGACAGGATGTATGCAGCCTCTCTTTAGCAAAATGAAATGTTAACATACAATTCTCCAGAATTAAAAATTCATCTATCCTAAAAATTACTGAAATAGTTTCTGTCTTAATTCTCTTTTTCTACCACAGACAGTTTGGGTCTTCTTTGTTGTAGTCTGAACTGGAGAAATGGAAAGCATTTTCCTCTCTTGACACCTAAGAGCAGGGCATAGCTAATGCATGTTAAATAATTTTATTTATTCTTTCACTAACATTTGGATGACTTTATCATAAGGCACTTCAGTGGGAGCAAGCATTTACACATAAACATAGTTCTGAGTGGGTACAGCTGACAAAACAACTCTCCGTGTGTTAAATACCAACTAGCAAGTCAAATACTTTCCTAGTGCCACCCAAAGAGTCACAGGTGCATAAAAGCTACTCTCTGCCATACTGTGGTTTCATCTGTAAATATTTAAATGCCTACGTAATTTTTTTTCTTTACCTGGTGAGCAGAAAATCTTATCATCCACGTTGTTAAAAATCTCACACCACTGCAAACAGCATGATACACCTGGACTACTCTTCTATGCTCGTCACATATTGGTATATGCCCATGGCTCTGAAAAGTTATTCTTGGAGCACAGCCATGGACTGCAGGGAAGAATAACCTACATCACATGCTCTGAGACTGCCTACTTTCACTGCAATGTTGTCATCAATGTGGTGTCATACCATGGGGCTTCCCAGGCTTGCTGAAATCTGTCACAAGAATGAGCAAACTTAAAACATTAGCAAGCTAATATAAATGTGTTAGTAACAAGTGTCCTGCTTAATTTATGGGCTTCCTCATCTTCCTGTTTGCAGGACAGAAACAGCGAGAAGAAAATCTGCTTTTGTTACAGGGATACAGAAGCAAATGTTTTAACATACTGTGGATCAGTTCTGGCAGCAGCAATGGGAATGAGGACATCCAATTTCATATTGTCTCTTCTTCCCCCTGCCCATTGCTGTTTGGCATCACAAAGCTCTCAGATGTTTCTATGTATTCTTAGGCTTCTTAAGAGAGCAGGGGATGTCAAGCAGTCACGTACCATGCTCTTTATATGTTATATCCTCCTCCCATGTGAAAACCAGAAGCTGCATGAAATTGCACAGCAACATTGTCTCACCTTTCATAGCAGGAAAGGCTTCAGGTGCCAGAAGGTAACAAGGCATGAGAATCTTTTCACTCATGATTATAAGACATCAGTCTGGCTGAGACCACTAGAGTCACAAGCTTAAAAGTGGCCTTAAGTACCTCCTTCTTCAGGGAAAAGGGGTATTCCAAACCCTACATAGCATTGGAGGAAGGAATTATTCCCTCATGCTCCACACTTCTAGTCAAAACCTCTCTGCAAAACTCAAGGAGTGCTGGAATGTGCTGTCTGTGAGTAAGTAAACCTACCTAAGACACAAGACAAGGGTTTCAGACATGCTGCAGCAACTCTGGGCTGACTGGAACTGAGCTGCTCAGGCCTGGACACCTCAGAGACAACTATCTTAGCCTGTGCTGGGGCCAAACCAATGGCCTGCTGACAGGCCCTAAACTTGGACACACTGTGGCAGGTGTGCTGGCACAAATCAGCACATTCCACATTTCAAACACAAAGAGGTGCCAAGGTACACCAGCCACAGGAACAAACAGTGAACTTCAAATGCACAGCAAGAGGTCTGCACAGGAGACTCAATTATTGATGATTACAAGTCCAATTCATGGTGTGGTATCAGAGGCAGCTGGCATCTGTCCTTGGCCATCAGCTCTGACCACTGACCAGACAGGGGGAAGACACAACAGTTCATTCTAGCAGAGAACCCCGACACAGCCCCCAGCACAGAGGAATGTAGAGGTAAAGGGTAATACTCTAACCTGACTGAGAATTGTCTCCTGTGTGCTTATCCTCACGGTGACTCTTGTAGAGCTGGAGATAAGAATAAAACATATATGTAAGAAAAAAGAATACAAAAAACTTTAAACAGGCTGCATTCAACACTGTCCATATTCAGTATTTTCCATTCAGCTATCTAAAAAAAATTCTTTGGCTAAGACTCTTCTTCAGGTGTAATTAGATGTAGAGGAATAATATGAAAGCAAACAGATAGGCCATGCAGAAAATCATAGATACAAGTGCTTTTATGTACTGAATTCCCGTTTAATGCCTGTGTTTACAAGAGAACTGATACTCATTTAGGTACTGTTTTAAGTGCAAGTTGCATATGAACCTGAAAGAATAAAAGAAAACCTACAACACTATTTTTTGTCCTTTAAAAATATTTTTCTTAGAACTATTGAAGCTAATTTTGAATGCATCCTTTCATGGATAACTGATAAACTGGACTTCAAAAAACTCAGTTTCAAAAACTATTCTCCAGGAAATAAGGGGTAGAGGTAGTTGTCATTCATCAGACCTTTATTTTCAAGTAGTTTTAAATCATTCTCATGAATTAATAGTTAGGCATGGAATCTTAATTCTTTGTTCTTCTGAAACACTTATAGGCAGCTCCAATAGTAGCTTTTTCAAGCTTTCTTAGAATTTAGATAGGATATTTCCATATATTAAAATTTACAGCTATTGCTTGATCTGCAGTAACACAGATTAAATGTTCCTCTGCTTTTTCATTCTTCTCAAAGACAAAAGTACTGTCCAGTTCATGACAGTTTAATACCTACTAATCACCTCACCACTCTCCTTTGTTGTGTGATTAGAAGAAAGTGTTTTGCTGTTGATAGGAAAGCTGACCAGAAATGGCAGTTCCTCAAGTTATTTCTTGAAAATTGGTGTATGATGTATATAAGTATAGCTAACGGAGTCACAGAGAAAGACTAAAAATAATGCTTGCTAGGAATAATGCTTACTTTTTTACTGCAGTCACTAGAGAAGATACACATACCCTCTTACTTCAGATGAATAATTGTCAGTGCTTGACACTGTAATTACAAATTATTCAGTACACATAATATTTAGGAGTCCATTACTGTCATATGGTGACTGGTTGTTCTGACCAAATCCATCACCTGGCTGTACCAAAGCACTAGATTACATGGAAGCATGAAGTCCATGGCTGCAACCTGTCAGTTAAAAGGAGAGTATGACAAGGTTGTGCTTGTGTGCTCTTACTGGTCTGTATCAGTTTGTGACTGTGCATGCTGCAGGGTCCTCATGGGGATTATTCAGGAAAGAAAGGAAAAGAGTGATACAAATTCTCTTTTCTGTCATTCTGCCATTCTTGCACACCTTTCGTTTCTTCCTTTCTGCTATGAGGGGGAGAGACAGACAGTGAAAGGAGAAGAGAAGAAAATGGAAATTTTCTTCTTTCAAAATTCAGGCATGACTTTTTGTAACGAATTAAAAAAAATAAGAAAGGGAAACCCTTTGCCATTGCTCCATATAATTCTTGTTCAGGGGAGTGTAAGAACTGACTCTTCATCCAAAAAAATTTTAAAAGCTTCAACACCTCTCTTGTAACCATGTAGAAACTCTCAGAGAAATAATCTCATCCAAACAGAGCAAGGTTAAGGAAATCTCATCAAATATGGTACAGTGACAAAAGGCATCTGAACTGCTTGTTCTGGCCTCACTGGGGCTTCTTTCAAAGCCAATGGATATATCTCTTTCTACTGCACAACTGGCAGAAACAGTCACAGTCCTCCAAGTGCTTTACTAAAAAAATAAACCACATTTCTGTTCTGAATACTTCTCTTCCCCTTCTGCAGGCATGTCCTGAAAGAGCCATGTAAGGTAAGTTATGAGGGCAGCTACACAGTTAATCTTGGGTCAATATGTTCTTGAAAGAAACAACACCTCTCTTGTAAATTTATGAATGTGAAAACACTGGACACTATCCTGCCAGGTCTCAAATTGACAATGGCAGCATTAATAATTACCTAGGCTCAGCACACGGGAACAGTCAAATGAAACTCAATCCTCATTCATAAATCTTCACTGTAAGAATGCTTAATGCTCTTTTAGGTATTTTTTTTTCCATGCATAAATTTAACATGCTGGGTTTTTCTATGTGATAAATCTGGCATGGAAATACATGAAGGTTCCAGTGGTCTCTGATATCCCTTACAGAGGATGTTGGTACTGGCAAAAAACACATATACTTTTTTTAAGGTGGAAATGTGTAATGGTGTAATGATGTAAGGATGTTTTGAAGTCAACATATACTGTCTGAATGCTGAGATCAAGATGTTTAAAATTATATTGATTTAGTGCAACATTAGACATTTGACATCAAAATTTGAACTATGACAACTTTTACTGCTCTGCAACTTAAGTAAATATTTGATTTCCTTTTATCCTTCCATAAAGATTTATCTGTACCTTGAAAAGGAACCCTATTTTTTTAGTCTAAGGAAAAGTTCTACTGCTGCAAGTATTAAAGCATGGATATTAGGAAAACTGCATTGTCCAGGATCTCCTACAGGCATGAGATATTTCTGTGACAGAAGTGAAACAACAATTGCATAGTTCTATCAAACACACCTTATTTTTTCCCCAAGGGACGCAAAATCTCCACAGACCATACTTTCTGTTAGGCTGCAGTCTTTAACCTTTGTGGCGGACCTCTGTATCTGTGGAGAACCTTTTGAAGGCCATATTCCCTGGGATCACCAAATGTGTATATCTTCCCAGGTCTATAGTGCTTAATTTATTAGCTTCTCGTGAACCAGTATTAAAAAGACAGGAACGGATGATACTTTCCAGCAGTACAGGAGAATATGAATGTTGCTGTGGACACAAGTCCTTGTTTCCTAATTTCCCTTTTTCTCATTAATAAGGAGAGGCTTATGGGGCACGTGAAGTTCAAGGGCAGCATGGGCTGCAGCAATCATGAAGGAGTACAAGATCCTCCTCAGGGCATTGATGAGGGCACACAGTAAACTCACTACCATGGACCTCAGGAGAACAGACTTAGGCCTCTTCAGGAATCTGCTTGGTAGAGTGCCATGGAATAAGGCCCTGGAGGGAAGACAGGCCCAAGAAACCTGGTTAATATTCAAGGATCACCTCTTCCAAGTTCAGGAATGATGCTTCACAACAAAGAGAAGTCAGAAAAATGCCAGAAAGCCTGTGTGGATGAACAAAGAACTTGCTGACAAACTCAAACAAAAGAAGGATGCCTACAGAGAGTGGAAACAAGGATTGGTAGCCTGGGAATAATACAGAGAATGTCTGACAAGCCAGGGATCATGTTAGGAAAGCTAAGGCCTGATAGAATTAAATCTGGCCAGGGACATAAATGACAGCAAGAAAAGCTTCTATAGGTACCTTGGTGAATTAAAGAAAGGTTAGGGAAAATGTGGTCCCTCTCTGGAAGGAAACAGGAGATGTGGTTACCTGGGACACACGGAAGGCTGAGGTACTCTCTGACTCTTTTGCCTTGGTCTTCACTGGCAAGTGTTCCAGCTACATGCATTTCCCTAGTCACAGGAGGTAAAGGCAGGGACTGGGGAAATGAAAACCACCCAGTGTAGGAGAAGATCAGGTTTGGGAACATCCAAGGAACTTGAAAGTGCATGAGATCACAGGACCTTATCAGCATTTCTAAGTCCTGAAGGACTTGGTGGAGGAAGTGGCTAAGCGGCTGTCAATCAGATTTAGGAATTCATAACAGTCCAGTGAAGTTTCCAGGAAATGGGGAAATTTACTTAACTGTCATTTCTAAAGATTAGAAAAGAAAAAGGAAAACCAAGGGAATGACAGGCCAGTCTCACCTCTGTGCCCTGCAATCCATGGAGCAGATTCCCCTGGAAACTATGCTAAGGCATATGGAAAATAAGAAGATAATTGCTGACAACAAGCACAGCTTCACTAAGGGCAAATCATGCCTGACATATTTGGTGGCCTCCTACCCTGGGTGGATAAGGGAATGTCATCTAAGTGGACCTGTGCAAAGCATTTGATGCTTCTGTGCATGCCCTTGACTCTACAGCGGAGAGCCCTGGATGGACCACCCAGTGGGTAAGGAATTGCCCGAACGCTGCTGCTTCAAGAGTTATGGCCAATGGCCAGGAGTCTGGGTGGAGAGGAGTGCCGGGTGGTGCTCCTTGGGGCTCTGCACTGGGGCCAGGATCACTCACACCCCTGTCAGGGACACAGCCAGTGGGACCAGGTGCACCTGCATCAGGCTGACTGATGACAGCCAGCTTTGCGATGTCACAACTGCCTGAGGGGCCACAGCACCTCCGGAGGGGCCTCCAGCATAAGACATGAACCTGCAGGAGCAGATCCAGAGAAGGGCCACGGAACTGACCAGAGAGCTGTAGCACCTCTCTTATGTGAAAAGGATGAGAGAGTTGGGGTCGTTCAGTTCGCAGAAAAGAAGACTCTGGGAGGTCACTTAACACATTCCAATTACTAAAGGGGCCTACAAGAAAATAAAAGAAAATTTTACAAGAGTGTTTGGTGATAGGACAAGAGGCAATGGTTTTAAACTGAAAGAGAGTAAGAAAGTTTCAACTAGCTATCAGGAAGAAATTCTTTACTTTGAGGGTGGTGAGACACTGGAACAGGTTCCCCAGAGGAGTTGTGGATGTCCTGTCCCTGGAAGTTCAAGGCCAGCTTGGGTTTGGCTCTGAACAACCTATTCTAGTGGAAGGTGATCCTGCCTGTAACAAGGGGATTGAAACTAGGTGATCTTTAATGTACCTTTCCAGTCAAATCAATCTATGATTGCATGATTCTTACTGGTATAAGCAGTGCAATCTACAGGGCAAAGAAGGACAAAAAAAATTACTTTTTTCTTATATTCCTACTGCTATTTTTTACATATGGGTACAAGTTTGTAATACTTATTATCTTGCACTGAGTATCATATATACGCCTCCCTGTACCAGTCCTTCAGTTGCGTGTATAGTACAGAAAAAGCCTTTAGATTATGTCTTACTTGCAAATCAACATCAAAGCAGCTATAAATGAAACAACAGGTATGAAGTTTAAACAATGAATTAAAAATGCATGCAACTTTATCACTGCTTTTATAAAACTCTCGCACTCTAGCCTGAGCATTTTAAAACATCCTGTGACTGTAAATGATATTTTGCTGCTAATACTAAAACACATGGTTTAGTTCAAAGATGAAGTCAGTTTAAAATACTATCAATCTTATTTTTCAATGATAGACATGGAAATTTCTTCCAAGAATTATGCAGAGTTCTCCTTGATTTGTTACTACCTACCTCCACAAAAACTTGTGCAAGGAGGATGGTTTCAACAGTCAAATGCTACCGCCTATGAAATTCTTTTAGAAGTAGTGGTTTTCCAGTAACGTGTTAATATTCAGTATTGTTCTACTGAAGAAAGGGCATACTAGTGACTTTCTAAATACTTTTCATGCCAAAGTGTCTTTACCCACATGACAGATAAAAGCACATAAAATTCTAAATAAAACAAGATACATAACCCCTCTCCTAAATGACATGGAAACATATCCTATTTACAGAGCACGTGCTTGGTCTAAAATGTTTCCAGCCACTCTCTATCTCACACCTAGAGACCACATGCCAAAGACAGGCTTCGCTCCTTTGCTCACAGAAGTCTAGACTTCTTTACTCAACATGGCACTTACTAGAATACTTCTGGAGCAAAGTATGTGATATGATCATTTGCCTCAGACACCATCAGAGGGAGGAAGCCAGCAGAAGACGACAGCAAACAGCTCCCCACACTACCAGGTTTGTTGCAGGGGCAGCTGGTGTAGATTTGTGTCTGGACTGCAGAGACCCAGCTCTGCCACTGCTGCTGGTTTGCTGGGGTTGTGGCTTGAGTAGCACCCTCCCACAGCACCTGTTCTGGCAGGTGTGGGAAGCCTCAGGGCCAGCATGAGGGCTGCACTTCATAAAAGTACCACACTTAACAAACCTTGGGGCCACTGAGCACGGATCATTAGTTGGTATAAGTACAGCAGATCAGACTGGCAAGAGCAGCCCAACAAAACAGGCCCTGAGCTCCCTTTGAACTGTGATCTGTATTGCTCCACAGTATCATGGAATCAACTGTCATGCCCATGCTCCAGAAATGAAAGATGGTCTTCCTCAGGAGTCCTACAAACAGAGACTAATACAAGCAAATGTTGAAATTTTCTTGCTTGCTCCAACAATCAGTGAGAATCTCATCGACAATATAGGTCACATCTTCTTGGAAAAATTTATAAGCCAAAAAATATCATTCACTAAAAGCTGTGAAAATTATAACATGAAAGAAATACAATACCTGCTTGTTGTTTTCATTGGTACAATGCAGTCTTTTGAGGGACACAAAGTGTCTTATTTTCCTAACAACAGAAATTATCACTTGTTACTCCATCACATCGTAAAGACAGAAGTGAATTGATACGTTACTATTTTCTAAAGGAGAGATCTCTAAGCCCTCAGGAAAACAGATACCAAGCCCAACACCAGCAAGACAACTGGGTGACAAGCAGTCCTTCAGTGTGACATTGAGGTTTTTGTTGCAGGACACCCGATACTTCTGTTGGTCCAGGAATTCTCCTGCAAATCTGGGAGCAGAATTTGGCAAAGTGTCTGTTCTAAACTGCGAAGGTGGGAACACGTACAAGCACACACACAAACACGGAGGTTTCCCAGCTGCTAAATACATGGAGGTTCATGTCAAACTTACAGATGCAGAAAGCAGAGAGAAGGCCCTAAAACCCAGAAAGCAATTATGTTCCGGACAAGTTAGTTACCCTCCTTGACCGACCACAGGTGTTATCTTCACATGCTGCTGGATACTGTCCCCTGATTTCCTTCTTGCATAGTAAACTCCTTGCCACTCCTAAAGAAACACACAAAACAGAGACAGCATCTGAGCATACATAGCTTGCAGTCAAATACTTGTTTATTATTGCATAGTTCTTATGTATTAAATAATTATTTTTATTTCATAGTTGTATTTTTAAAAATTGTATAAAATTAATGTACTCTCAAGTATTACAGAGAGAGTGAGCAGCACCTATTCACCCAATGGAGAGCAGCATCTTTAACTAACATAAGGAGAGTATAATTATGTTCCTCTTGGGAGAAGGTATTTTTTACAAGGAACTTTACAATTTTTACAAGGAACTGTAGGTATCATCTAATTAAAGAGGTGACAAACATTCTTGCTAGGTGCCACCATAAGGAGCAGTGACTGCAACACATCCAGCGTATATCCTTTGGCACCAGCAGAAATAAGCCTAAATACCATTCAGCTTTGAAGTTGTCAGTTGCCATGCGATATATATACTAAACTTCAGAAATCCTTGATGTAAATATGTCCTTCAACTAACCTCAAAGAGGAAATATCTTAAGGGGGAAACTACCTGGCAGCAGGGTAGGATGAAGCTGGAGAGGGGGTAGAAGATACCTTTGAGCAGACAGTGCTAGCTGCAGGGCAGCCCATATAAATGAGGAGGAGCACAGCAGGAGCGGCCTGTAGGTATTGCTAATGAACCAAGGTGGACCTGCAGACAGTGACTCACAAAGCTCAGATCACTGCTGGACATGACTCAAAGACTCAAGAACTCCCCAAAGGTCTTGAAGCAGAATGTGAGACAGGGAAGGGCGACAGGTATTTCTGCAACCCAGGGGAGATGGGACAAGAGACTGTTGCATGTCATATTGCCAGGCCCATCGCCTTAAGGACAGGAGTTCACAGTGCACTGCAGACATTCTAACCGTAGTTATTAGGAAAGCAATTGGCACCCCACTGGGTGCCAATACATTTTGGTGCTTTAAGTACACAGTCAGCAAGGCTCTGCTGTTTGACAGAAGTTACACATTTTAGTTGGATGATTCAGCCACCTGAGAGACTGACTGAGGGACAAACTGTTACATTGCATCTAAGAAAGCTCCATGGGCTCTGAGCAAAACAGAAACACAGAAAACATTCTGATACTGATCTTAAACCAGCAAATCAGTAGGAGTTCAGTCAGATCCTAAAAGCAAAGCTAATGATATCTGTAGTCACTTGTCTTTGGCATGGGCTGTTGTGCTTAGACATGTGAGAAACACAATTCTGGTCTTATATGTGTACTCATGAAGAATACATCTAGTGTTCTTAAACCTACAGCAATAAAACCAAATCAGAATAGAACGCTATAGTGATTTCACAAGAGTTTGTCATATTTGATTACCTTTCCTTTTTTAATAAATGTGTTTATGTTGTCCAAAAGATCTGCAGAGTTTTTATCACTTTTAGGTAGTTCAGTAAGCTCCTTGCCAATAAGTTCTCCCTTGCAGTACCCCATCATCCGTTCAAAGGCTGGATTAACATACTGCCAAAACAAAGGTACATTAGGACAATACTAAAAAAAACTTATTTAAAAACTAGTAAGTTATATATAAGTACCAAAGTGTGAAAAGTTATATGCTAAAGCCACAACCACACATCCCTACAATTCAGTGTTTCTGAATAAACAGTTTATATAAAAATACTATGTAATGGTGAAACATTTTATTCAAGCAAGAGAAGGCAATATGTAATCTATCAGAAGGCACAGAAAGAGAATTAATGCAGGTTTTACCAGAAACAACATTACTGAAAACTATAGTTTCAATGAAGTTACAGAAGGAAAAGTCTTATAAATTCAGCAGGCATCAGTGTGCAGCAATCAGAAATTAAGCAGTTCATTGCACAAGACTTTCTAATGGGCAACAAAACTAAAATATTGATATAGAACAGGAACTACTGAGCCAAGATCTCTTTGGGGTCCCTCTTTTCAAATTCTATAAAACAGTTAACATTTCCCCCCTACCTGAATGACGTGATCTTCACTGGTTATTTCTACAGCCTCCTGACAATGGTCTAATGCTGTAAAGACTGCATTACAAGCCCTGCAAGTAGCAAATGATTAGCACATTAGTTTTATTGTTAGAACATTTTGTTCACTATAAATACATGATTAAATTTTACTTGATAGATGAACCACAAAATAGCAGTTGTTTTGACTAGACCATGCCACAACCTTTATTATGACTTTTTCAGAACATCCAGCCTCAGACATCCCTGTTGTTAACGTGCTTTTACTGCAGATTACATTGTAAATGTGCTCATAGGTGCTGCAGCATCTTAAGAGTACGTTTGTATCTACACACATGCTCTGAACAGCAGGAATGAACAATTAGCAGTAAAATAACACACTACTATTACATCAGAAAGTTCTGTGATCATTAAAGATTGGAAGCACAAAAATCATGACAGCACATATAGACAAAGTTTTATAGTACAGCAAGTAGGTTGGCACTATCAAAGAAACTGTAATACAACACAGTTAAAGGAAGCAATTTGATCCATCTCAAAGTTCTAATAAAAAAATTACCAATTTTCCTTCTTCCAAGTAATAATGCAGTGACTTGATTTCCATACATCCTCATCTTTCAGGGCCCAGATGATCTTTGTTGCCTATTATTTTCAGGGCTATCCTTGAACTAATGCAGGAAAATAAAAGCCTTACCTTCTTGGTACAGAATTCAAATTGCTTATATTATGACTTACACAGGATGGCGTTAAAATTAATATACACTTCTAATATTAGGGAAAAATGTATATCTCATAGAATCATGGGATGATTTGGGTTGGAAGGGACATGAAGGTCATGTAGTTCCAGGACCCTGCCATGGCCCAGAAGAGTGAGAACTGGAAGAAACAACTTAGTCATACTTGCTTTGATAGACATCAGTGCCTTGTCTTTGATTTGGTCTGAAGACAAACTAATTATCTTCTACATAATTCTCATTTCATGGAGCTAAAATGCACCATGCATAAATATTCCTGTACAGTTATTACCTAAAAGAAACCTCTTGCTTCCAGGCTGCATAGCAGGGTTTGAATTAGTACCACTGACTAGAGAATTAAGAAATACAGGACATTACTACTTCTGCTTATTGTAGAAGTAACTCAAAACAAAATAGGATACACAAAGAGACATACGCAGAAACACAGACATGCAACCATGTGGATGAAGGTTTGTGGGGAAAAAGTATTTTGTACAGAAGATGACAGAAGTGTTTCTGCTCGTATAATAAAAGGAGCTTGGAGTGTAATTTTATATGTGATTTTCTAGCAATTCAATCTGGTTTCCACGTGTGATTTTGTGCTGTGTGAAGGAACTAATTTGTCTCAGTGATAGATGCCTGTCTGGTACATCAGCTGCTAACAAATGTAATTACATAGACTTTCTGTAAGAAAACACACAGATATGTCTGCACTATTCAAGTATTTTCAATTGATCTGGCAAGCAAGCCAGCAAAATTACAAGTTTAAATGGCCCATATCCCCTTTAATTAGCACACAGATGTCCAACCAAGTTTCCAACCAGAACCAGCTTTGTGGAAAAGTGGAGTCTGTGCTAGGAATGGAAAGCCACTTCTGACCACTGACATGATCTCATTTACTTCTCTCTGGGGCTGATGCTAGTTTTTCATCACATTTCTCTTGTGTCTGAACACATGACATATCCTGAGTTTAATTCTATCAACGAACTTTCTGTATTCTCTTCCCTTTCATTTTCACAAAGCTGTTTAGAAGATCCCCAGATAATCAACTAGCAGCACAGATGTGCAGTGCAGCACTCTTTTCCCCACTTAATTAAACCACACAAATGAAAAAAAAATTATACCTGAATGCCATAACCAGGATTGGCTCTGATTAGTTTTTAATGACATTTCTCTAATAAGACAGAGGTAAGGGGAAGACATTCTTGCTGAGTTTTAGAAAACAACTATTAAAATGGTGTAAACCAAAATCCAATTTTTTTCCCTGGAATTCCACCGTCATTGCAGTTTGTGTGCATGAATATGCAATCACTCAAAATATAAAGTCACTTTGGTATCAGTTTGCAAAGAAATCTTAGAAAAAATCAACTTGTGAAACAGAGACACTGAAACCTGTAGAAAAGTGATAGTATTTTTTGTAGATGGAACTCGAATTAATTTATGCCACAGAGAGAACAGCTCTTTCTCTGCATTTCTTTCCTATAGTTTCATATGGTTGCATTGCAAAAATATCGACATGCATGCAAAAGCACCAATATTAAATAAAAAATTAGTCACATTAAGGAAAAAGTGCAATGTGGGGAAAAAGTGCAAAAGTGGGAATGAGCCCCATTTAACTTCTCGATAACATATAAAACTGTGCTCCTGGCCTGCTGAGTCTCAGCCAAGAAAGAAAATAAAAACTCAGAGCTGAATCAAGATTGCATTCAGTTCAAGCCTCCTAATATGAAAGCTCAGACACACGAAATCAAGGATCACTTTATAAAGTTTTACCGTCACTTAAATTCACAGCCCACACCTACACTGACCAAGATTTCTCAGGGTACCACAGTTACTAAAGCACTGAGTTTGTCCATTACAAAAACACAGAAGGAGGAAATATAGAAGAGTAGTGCATTAGTTAACATACAGATGCAAGGCACACAAATGCTTAGCTGGGAAGAAGCAGAAAATAACATGATGCAATTGTTTAGACCAAGAGGTTGTCGTTTGCAGTTTCTCACACCTCTACATACCGTAATTTGAACTGAGATCGCACTTCCCCATGTTCTATTTGAACCAGTTCATTGTAACAAGCAGTTACGCTGCTGTTCTCCATGAATTGCTGGAAGACAAATCAAGAGTACATGAAATAGGCTGGAATAGTTTTAAACTGTTATTTCTGTTTCTGCATCTAAAACTTTAACTTTTTAAAGAAAGCTGGCATGAGGCCAGCAAAGGCCCACAAGGGTGATAAAGCACCTCTGCTGTGAGACAGGCCAAGAGAACTGGGGCTTTTCAGCCTGGAAAGGAGAATGCTGAAGTGGAGAACACATCAAGACATATAAATATCTGAAGGGAGACTGCAAGAAGACAGAGCCAGCTTCTTTCCAGTGATGCCCAGTGACAGGACCAGAGGCAATTGGTACAAACAGAAACAAAGGAGTTTCAGGGAGCCTGAATATCAGGCAACACTATTTTTTTACTGTGAGGGTGACCTGGGCACAGGTTACCCAGAGAGGCTGCAGAATCTCCATCACTGGAGATCTTGAAAAACTGTGTGGCATGGTCCTAAACTTGCTTTAGGGGACTCTACTTGAGCAGGGAGGCTGGGCAAGATATCCTCTAGAGGTCCCTTCCAACCCCAACCATACTTTCTTTTCTGGTAGAAAAAAGTTTTTGTTGTACCCTTTGTGTTGTGAATAATAATCTTTCCCTCAGGAATGAGTTTCTGGTTTTTAAGACTAAACAAATATCTAAATACAAAGCAAGTATAAAAATGCTAATTCCTTTGCTGCATTTTCCCGTTTGGTTTTAGCAACCCACCAAATACTCCAAAAAACCCCCAAACACAGTCTCACACAAAACCAGTATTGCCTTGATGTTTTATTTTGAACATCTATCCTTAATTCAGAATGGAAATGGAAAACCTTAGAGACATAAAACATACATGCTAATAAAAAAGAAAGAAAAATATATTTGGCATTTGTTTCCAAGCAAATATTGCGGCTAAAGCTCCAAAAGTGAAGCAACTTTGCTTCTCAAGTAATCTCACTGAGCTGCCACAGCGAATTCAGAAGTACACAAAGTAAGGAGCATCTGACTGCAGTGAAAAAAACTTTTACTCCAGATAGGAGAGAATGTTCTCTGTTAGGTCTAAAAGGTCTTGTGCTTGATCCTGCTGAAATCAGAAAAATTATGTTGCTACAAAAGAAGTATATTCTCTGAGTTCAGTTAAAGTTTATTGATCAATCACATGCACTGATTTTAGTTATCACAGGAAATGCCCTGTGTTGTCTCTAGTTCTCACAGCACAGCTGCATGCACAGTCCAGAGGAGCATGCAAACCTCCAAAGAATAGCTTTCAAGAAATCTGTGCTTCTGTCCTGTATGAAAAACTGAGTTTTGGAGACCAGTAGCTTAATTCCAAGTTGTGAGTAAAATATAACAAAAGTAACATTAAAAACAACTGTTGGCATGGGTCTGTTCCACTCCCTAATGTTGACACCTTGAAATATTTCTGTAACTTTCACCTCCCATGCTACAGAACACATGGGAAAATGAAAGGTACCATAAAAAGTTGGCAGAAACAAAGCAAACAATGTTGTGTTTTTGTATACCAAACAGCCTGCTAACAAACTTGTCTTCTAAAGCAGTGTAGACTGAGATTTTCAGGTTTTGGATGCTCTTTTAAGTATTCAAATACGTTTGAGCTAAATTTAAAAGAATGAGAACAACTCTCAATAATATAAAATTTATCTACGATGGCAACCTATTTTATGAAATAGACTTAGTAGATTATGCTAAGGCTCTTTATAAACTAAATTTTATAGTAGTGTGTTTTACTGAAAAAATTTAAGCACTGCTGTTCAATGACAAAATTCTTGGCACAAATCTTTTGCTAAGAAACCAGAACTGCAGCTTATCAAAGTGCTAACCATGCTCTTAACTGTTGTATAGTCTTCTGCAGATCTAAAGAATCACTTTATCTAAGTTCATAGTGTTAATGCTGGTCATTTGCTGGCTGACTCAAAACTGAGAAATCAACTGGGACATGAAAATAGCAGGAAACATATCTTTTTCTCATCTGTGCTTTTAATGTGACACAAGAATAAGAAGATTTCTGAACTTGCAGATATTAGAAGGCAGACAAAACACTTTATTTTTAAAAAGTTTCATATTTATGCACTACATTTTGATTTAAATAACATATACTTTTAAATTATTTTCTTCATTATAATGGGATTCCACTGTTGTTCTATGCAGAACTTAGTACAAGCCACAAGAATTATAAACTAGCAGTAATGCATTCTTCTTTTTGCTTAGCAAAAAGAATTCATTTTAATATTAAAGACTCCTTTTATTCCAATCTAGTAAGTTTTAATAGTATCTGGTCAATGAGAATAAACATTTGTTAAAGCGGTTCAAAATACAAGACAAGGTTGTAATTCAGTAACTGCAAACATTAAGATCTCCTGTTTGCTGATTTAAATCATAGCTAAAAATCAGTCAGGACGCTAAATTGCTTATTCAAATTAGCCCATCCTAAGTAGGCCACCACTATTAGGTTTATGAGGCTGAGAGGGAAAAAAAAAGCATAATTAATATCCTGGATTAGCAACAGCATTAATACACAAACACAAGAGTTGTTAATGATATAGAGGGAAAATCAGATGAAATGAAATGAACTTTCTTAAGAAGAAGGAAGAAAAACCAGAAATAAGTCAGCATAAAGAAAAAATTATGATTTACACAGATTGCAATTTTCCAAAAATAAATTTAATTTTTGCTGATGAGGAAGAGACTCCCTGCAAATACCACCTTTCTTTTGAAGAGGGGCATGTTTAAATCTTTGTGTGATAATGCATTTAGTCCCTACTGATTGCCATCCAAGCAAAAATAATTGCTATGTCCACCCCATAGCAAAAAGGAAACTTCGACATCAGATGTATTTTAAAGTCTTGAAAATGGTTCCAATACGCAATTATTACATTATTCAAGCCCTCTGATAAATGTGGGACAGCAAAAGAGAGTAGTTAGCACAGCTGTCAGGTGCAAAAAGATTCTTTTTTCCAAGGCAGAGAGTATCACAGAGCCATGTCTCACACCAGAGTCTCCTCTGACTTTATTCAGTACTACACCTACAGTTTTAATCTAGCTTACAAAACACATTGCCCTGCATTGTGTTCAAATGAAACAGTAGACCTGAGAAGTAATAAACTTCTCTTTGAAAAATATTTCAGCCAGAGAGAGAAAGAGAGAGAGAGGGAGAGGGAGAGGGAGAGGGAGAGGGAGAAACTACATTAATAAAGCACTGGCATTCTTGGGCTGACCTTTCTCTTAGACTAACATTTCCAATTTTCAGAGCATGTAAGTACTTTAGAAATGCTTTGACCCCACAATACTCTTGCAGTACAGGCAAGATCTTATACCTCTATTTTTGGGAGATCATCTGAAAATAGTAATTCTGGTTCATGTTCTGCTGTATAACCAAACTTGAGCTGAATGTGAGTTGGCTCAGACACTGGACTCAGTATAAGCAAAGGAGAATGAGATTTTTGCCTGAGTTAATTCCATCTCTTCTCTGATTTTCCTTACTACAGTTAATTTTCCTAAATATGTATAGTTTAAAGAAAATATATACAGTTAATTCTAACTAATTCTTCAGATCCGCTTCTTATGCCTAAGTACACATCCTTCCTTATGAATGGCTAACTTAAAAAATGCAGCTGGTTTATTTTAGAGTAACATAACATTAATATCCAACCAAAGCCATTCACACAAATGTTGGGAGAGGGTAAGCAACCTAGATTTTCAGAGCTGAGAACTCCTGCCTTTCTGCTCTCTCCTACAAAGCCCTTTGAGGAACAGTATGAACAGTTATCTTCCCTTCTGCTTCTGGTACAGGAGCGTCTCTAACTCTGTACTGAGAAGAATTTGTGCAAACCAACATGACAGACATTACGGGGGGAAAAATCTTCACGAGCTGGACCAGCTTTGTAGTCCCTTTAGAAGAGAAATCCCAGCAGCCTGAGACACATGGAGGGGTCTGGGTGACGAGTCAGCATGCTGTGATGTGTTAATCAGAGCCTCCCACCCCTGTTTCTTAGTGCAGTCATAAAACACACGTGCTACCCAGCCAGACCACAAGAAGGTAATGTCAGTACAGCTGCTATTCTGAAAGGACTACCTAGATCACAGAGCTTTTTGTTTCATATGCTTCTGGAATACTCCTGAAAGGAAAACTAAATCAACTGCCACTGGTTTCTTATCAAAAAAATTCTAACAGAAGAGGATGTGTACTTTTCAATTTGAGGAAGCAGAAGTGTTTGTAATTTATGAAGCTACTATATTTTCTATATTAAATAGGCAATTTATACATACCCTATCAAAGCCTGCATCAAGAAGGGGGAGAACAGAAGTCTCTTCTTGGTCAGCAGATCTACAAAACAAAATCACACAACCACAAAATTATTCAGGTTGGAAATGACTGTTAGATCATCGAGTCCAACCTCTTAACTCAGCAGTGCTAAGCACTGAACAGCAGTGAACCACTTCCCAAGTGTCACATCCACACATCTTTTAAATACCTGCAGGGATGGTGATTCCACTGTCCTGGGTAGCCTGGGTTGCAATGCTTGCAACCCTTTCAGGGAAGAAAATTTTCCTAATGCCCAATCTAAACTTCTCTTAGCACAACCTGAGACCACTTCCTATGGTCAGATCCCTTGATACTTCGGAGAGAAAAAACGTACCCCACCTGGTATGGAGAGTATATCCTCCTTTCAGGTACTTGTAGAGAGAAACAAAGTCTCCCTGAGGCTCCCTTTCTCAAGGCTAGACATCTCCAGCTCCCTCAGTCATTCCACACTCCTCAGGACTCATGCTCCAGATCCTTCACCACCGCCACTGCCTTTCTCTGGACTCATTCCAGCACCTCAACATACTTCCTGTTGTGAGGGGCCCAGAGTTGGACACAGGATTTCAGGTGTGGCCTCACCAGTGCCCAGCACAGGGGGACAATCCCTGCCCTGCTCCTGCTGGCCACAGCACTGCTGGCACAGGCCAGGATGCCATTGGCCTTCTTGGCCACCTGGGCACAGCCTGGCTCATGTTCAGCTCCTGCCACCAGCACCCCCAGGTCCTTTCCAGCCACTCTGCCCCAGCCTGTGGAGCTGCCTGGGGTTGCTGTGACCCAAGGGCAGGACCCAGCACTGGGCCTTGTGGAACCTCTCACTGTTGGCCTCAGCCATCATCCAGCCTGCCCAGATCCCTCTGCAGAGCCTCCCTGCCCTCCAGCAGATCAGCACTCCCATCCAGCTTGGTGTCGCCTGTGAACTGATTGAGGGTGCACTCAATCCCTTGTCCAGGTCATTGATACAGATATTAAGCAGGGCTGGTATATTATTTACTATAAGGCGACATAACACTTGAGGGTTAGATGGCATGAATCTAACATAGTTCTCTAAACATAATGAACTCAGTGAGAAGAATTTTTCCCTAAATACATACAAAAAATCTTACTCTTACAGAAGCTGGTGCTACAGTCTTCTATTATAGGTATTTGCAGCTTCTATACAACTGGATAGTTACTCCTACAGCAAACCTGACAGATTCTCCAGAGAAGTCGTGTATCTCTCTACATACACAGAAGGGGATTGCAAGACAAAGTACAAAGAAGATAAAAAAGACATTCTGTGATATCTTATGAGAAAAAATCTAAAAAAATATTATTAAGATAAAGGTATTTTCTAAGTAGTAAAATCTTGTTCAGTAGCGAATTTAATTGATTTTCAAATCTTGGTAGTAATAGTTCTCCTTCCACTCTATTTCCTAATATTCTAATTGATTTAGGAAATGAATAAGAATGGTAATGGATTCAGTAGTATGTAGGAGTTCTAACAAGGGTATTTGAAGATATTTGATAAATATATATTTAAGTAAGAATTCTTCCTAAATGCATGGGTTACGAATTACTGAATAAGGGTTTATGGACAACATTCTGGTGAATTTAGCATCAGCTGTATTGAAGTTTGCCCCATCACCCAGTTCAATAAACAACAATTTGTTATTTCTCTAGTTATTTCCTTTAGAAAGTAATACACACCTTTCTAGTTTGGATTTGTATTTTCCTTTCCTCTTAGAAATAACACATATCTGTCTGGCTTTCTTACTATAAAACCCATCATGAGGTGACAGGAAAATACTATTCAGCACTAAAGGAAAGATGTCGAACACTCAAATAAAACATCAAACATCACTAGCCCATTTCAGATGAAAAATACTACATTTACTCTGTAAAATTTGCTAGTAAGATACTTTCTGTTATTAAACAACTGTTATAGACTAGGTAACTGTTCTTATAAAGTAAAATAAAAAATCTTTCACAAACTAGTAATACTTACGTGCGTGGAACCACAGCAAGTATTACAGTATGCCCTGATAGCTCTGTGGCACGAATAGACCTGAGGAAACAAAAATTTCTCAGTTACACTGAATGCTTTCTCAATATTCCTCTGAGTACCTTCACTGAAAATAGAAATGAAAGTCAGGACTGAAAGACACCACTGAGGCTAGACAATACAATAGTGCACTGCCAAACCTAACTATCCCCATTTAGGCAAGCCATTTTCATTTTGGCACCAGATTTCTCATTTTGCTCTATGGAGGTAAGAAGGCAAAAGTTCCAAAACCTCAGTGTACAAACATCACTTTTCAGACCCACTCTTATGACCTTCCCTTGGGTATTTAGCTTATCTGGGGCAGACTGCCCTGAATGCGTGAGTCGAGAAAGGTCAGTACATGCAAAGTATCTTCAACGCCCTTGACTAATTTAAACAAGAATCTCTACCCCCTCTCAGATTTACCACTGTCCTTCTAGACATTGCAAAATTTTGTTTAGAGGGTGGGAAGTGCTATCAAGACATGAAAGTAAGAAAAGTGGGCATAGCAAATTACAAAAGACTACAGTTCATTAAATACCGAATAAACAAAATTTTACCATGTTGCATATTATTGAGAAATCAAAAAAGATATGACGAGATCAGAAGAACACTCTGTGTTTTACTGGCTAATGATAAGGTTTTTTCACTCATATTACACTGTTCTGAATAAACAATCTTTATGATTATCTGTTGATCTTTTAGAAGAAAGACCAGCACAAATATTTGAGCATTAAAATGCCCCTTGTCATAAACATGGCAACTTTCAGCTCATGGCAGACTAGAAGCACAGTATGGTGCAAATGGTATGCTTCAGCTGAAACTGTGTATTTTAGCAAAGGATCCCAATACTGAACACTTGTAATCTTAAAGCAGCTTAGGCACAACCATGTGGACTAGAAGAGTGATGCAAACTTTTGCGAAGAACTGGCAGTGCTTGACCTTGTGCACAACATTCACACAAACAAACACATTCCTTTGTAGTCTGCAGCTTCAGATTTTGCTGCAGCAGTAAGCCAGGAAAGAAGCAGCACCCACAGCAGGGAATGGTTTCACAACAGCTTTGGCTTATGCTCTGATAGAAACCCCATGAGTTAAAGAAAATTCTACAGTTCAGCTTTGGCACAATGTAGTTTTTATATTGTTGTAGATGTGTGCAAACCTCCTGGCCTCAGTCCCCAAACTTCCATTCCACTACAATTTTAGGTGTTCATTTTTTGTTTGTTGTTTTTATTTTTTCCCTATTTTTTGGTTTCAAATTAGGAGGTTTGGTTTCATACAACGTATTCCAAAGCTTAAGAGAAGCATAAGGTGCTTTACGTTACCTGCAGATATCTTCTGCATCAAAATACTTGGAGTTCCTGTGATCTATAACAATTATCTCCTGGTGCTTATCCAGGAAACATTCAAGTGCTGATTCCAGAGTCCAGGCAACATTGCACCTGTATCCTGCTCTGTCACAAGCCCACCAGAAACCATTGCTTTGGTTGTCTTCTTTTGCAAAGATTAGCAAAACCTGCAGAGGATGGAAAACAGCAGCACCACATTAAGCACATAAAGTAGTCTTCTGCATGGAGCAAGTCTTAACAAATGCTTCTGCCCTTTGAAAGATTTAAAGTCTGCTTTAAAAGTGGGAGGCTTGAACCACAGGTTGTAATACAACCAATGCAGTAGTACACCTTTCTTAATGGATACCACAGTTGTCAATAAATAATCAATAGTTAACAATAGTTAACTATATAAATAGTTAATGGTTTTAAACAAGGACTGTTTAAAAGTTTAGGACAAAACCACACGATGATTTTTTCCTAGGTCCTGTTCCAAATCAATCAGCAACCAACCAGGAGTGTTCAAACATCATTGCCACTCATCTCATCCAAGCTACACACACTTTTGATAGTAAGAAACTGTCTGAAATTCAGCTGCCTTAATTACCTCTTACATTCCCTGAAGAATGGGCAAAAAAACCCACAGTTTTATCTGTTCTTTTCTTCTTTAATCACAAAAAGTGGCGTTAACTAATATTATTTCAAAGCTGAAAAGAGTAACAGGCAAGAAGGTATGTACAGGAGGAAAAATATCCAAATGTTAGAATTTTTTACCCAATAAATTGTACCACACTGTCCCTAAGCATATAAAGTAGTTTAGACAATTTCAACTGAACACTTAAGGAACTGCTCACACAAGATCAGGTAAGAAGTGTACAGAGGTGCCACTCTGAAGATCAAGGAGATGCTGTAGGAAGCCTGTTTGCAAGCTGACATGCAGAATAGAAGCTGAAGAGAGCTGTATTTCTGTGCCTCTCATGTAAAAGAAAGTGTTTTTCAGAGAGAATAAATTTTTCATCCTTGCCCCATAACACACAATTTATCAGTGTCCATTTATTAATCTAAGTCATGCAGACATTCCCCATTACAGTTGCAGGTATTTACCACAGCGACTGATTACTATCCGTGCTACCCTATGTGTCAGATGAAGAATAGGGCTAATTTAGTACAAATATGCTGTGAAAAAGAAGGCCTCAAAAAGTCAAAAGTTTATCCACAGCTATTAAAATTGCACAAAAAGTCAGCAGCCAGAGATTAGTCATGTATAAAGCAAAATCCTGTTCATTTCACAAATAAAAGTAATCCCCTGACTTTACTGAAACAACGTGCTCAAGAAAAATATGCAAAATTTTGCTCCAAATGCCTGTAGGAAAGGCCAATAACCTTTATCCACCTTGCTTTATGCAGCTGTGGTGTCAGCACATAAATTTCAGCACCATCAGTCTAGAAGCTAGAAAAGGTGACAATAGCTTTCTTCTTATCTTTAGCTTCCTGGATTGTTGAATTCTAAACAATAAAAAAATCAATCATTGTTACTGTAACAGTCAGAGTTTCATTAAACAATGGAAGAAAATTATATGCTCACCATTTCTGTAAATATTAAGAAGGTAAAAGTTTCAATGTATTGGAAGGTTTTTAAATGCAGTTATCAATAAGCAGATTTGGTTTACTGACACTTAACATCCAAGGTAACTGTTGTCACTCTTTTTAATCCCTGAGGTTTTTTTTCCAGCCATCAAAAAGTTGGAAAGCAGTGACGTGGCTGAGCTGCAGATTTTCTACTTCCTGAGTGAAGTCCCTACTCTGATACAATCTTCTGTTTGGTTCCAAATGCTATTAGTTTTATTTTGTTCCTAGTTCAAAATGTTATGGGGAAAGAAAATTTGAGGGGGGTGGGGGTGGCGCGTTTTTTGATATCTTCCTTCTCTCAGCACTCCCAGTTTGGAAATAAAGGATGGCAAAATGCAGTAATTTATCATCTCTGAAATAATGGAGCTTAATTAAACCATACAATCTCTCCCTGGTAGCTGATTATCAGTGCACAAATCCTTCTGAGAATATTAATTTTAAAAGTGGTTTTAAGGTATTACTACTACACTTTCTCATTAACATTTGTATGGAGCTTACTATAAATAATCAAAACAGAATATAACTAGAAGTATACATGAACAATGCTGTCATAGTCAAGGCAAAAATGTAATAATCCATATAAACAACATGATCAAGGAAATGCTTAAATTCAATCTGTGTTCCATGCCAAAAAAACTTCATGTAGTTTTTTTTTGGTTGCATGATTTGCCAGTGTTACTGTAAAAGGATCATTTTACTCAGTGTTGCCCTAGTTTAGGAATACCATGGACTTTCTCTGTAGAGGCCTTTCCAATTTTGGTGATGTACTGAAATTTTTACTCTCTTTCTAAGTATTTGCTTGACACAACTATTGCACATCTAGTTCCAAGTTTATTATACAAATACAGAAAATGAACAGAAATTTGCTTCAAAGAGTTTGAAATACAAGAAACATCAGCTGAGGATAAACAAGCTACCAAAAGGAGAAAGAAAATTACAGCAACTTAAGAAGCTACTTAATCATTTTCAAATCATCATATCCCAGCAAGAGACTTTCAAATTGGAAAAGACATAGTATCTCTGAATAAAGTTACAGAGATACCCGTTATAATGGTATGAGGGAACAGCGAAATGCTGTGCATCATCGTGCTTCATTTGCAGCTCATGAGGGAAGATCACAGTGTGAACACTGTGAAAGAGATGATGGCAAACAAATGTCCTAAAAGGTGAGAAAGTGCAGCATTTGAATAGGAACACACTGAAACGCTTATGAGCAAACGTTTCTGCAAGAGGATCCAACACCTTTTTTATGTGCACTAATCGTTTATAAAAACCACATCTCCAGTATCCCCTGCAGAAAGCATATTTTTTGTGTACTTTCAGGATGGTCATTTCCGAAATCAAATCATTCTTATTTACAAGCCTTGGTACAAAGTTGAGGCAATTGTGCAATGTGTATATGGGATGTCTGGAGGGTTGGAGCTGGCTGGTTTGCTTTGGACTCTTCCCTTTGCCTCTTAAGGCCAGGAGCACCTGGGTCAAAATTCTGTACAAATGAAACCCAATTTTTACTCTGACATATATGGTCATGAAGTCCAGTAGGGAATCTATTAAATGGTTTTATGGCAGGTCACAGGCACAAGTGAGGTCACTTCTCAGACAAAAAATATGTGCCATTTTGAAGTTGCACAGGTGTCCCATAACAGCATAAAACACAGCAGAATAAAATGAAGTTTGCTAAGAAAAGCCTCAGTGGCAATTGTTTTAACAAATGGAACTTAACTTCTCAGACAATTGTAAACATGATTAATCATCCACAAATAGACATTTAAAATGTGATATTCAGTAGCTGTTTGCAATGCACAGAGAAACACATAATTGTATTGTCAAGATGGAATAAAAGATTAGCATTCATTTTTTTAATGTGGGGATCTGTGCATTACTTGCCGACTTATCTGAGGTAATGTGGCTTGTTCCACAAACACACAAGGTGGGTTTACATGAAATGTTTTACTTAACTGTAAGTAAGTTAATGTATGGCAACATCTTTAAGGAAAATTCTTCAGTTAATGATTTTACTTAATAATTTCTGCCTAAAACAGATTATTTTCTTACACAGATTCTCAGTTGTAAAATGTAAAGACAAAATAACACCCCCATCTAAAAAGATACCAAGAAGAATGTCAATTTTTGAAAACAAGAAAAATCCAACTTTGCCTTGGGCAAATCAAATTTCTATGGAGTAATATCCTGAAAAAACACTGAGAGTATTTGTAGTTGCTAAATATCTTTTGGATAATCTTTCTGAAGATGAACATGATCTAAAAATATTTTTCTGTGAAGTTACACATTTCTATGTTAAAATTCCCTGCAAAACTGAAGGTTGTTCTGCTGTTGAAGTCACTACTCCTCAGTCTTATTACAATATAAACAAGTAATTTCATCAGATTGAGTAATCATGGAGATTACATTCATAAAGCCATTCATATGGCTTTACATTCAAGACTGAATGTAAAGCCATAAAAATGTAAAGCTTTATGATACTTTTCTTCCACACATAGATTTTTCACAGAAAGGGTGCTTGGTGACTAAATGTGTCTGTATTTTACAGAATTAACCAACTCATAAATTAATTCAGATGAATTATGTATCACTAAAACAATGTTAAAAACTAAAAGACTATTTAATTTCCTATAATCCGAGAGTTCCAACATCCACTATAAGCGGAAAAAAATAGCACTTGGTATCTGATACTATCACAGGAACAAAATGAACAGAAAATGAAGCATGTATGGATAAGAGCTGTTGTTCTTTAGCTGAATTTGAACCTGTCTTCTTGGAGGACATTTCTTGAATTGGTGGTCTGTAAAACATAGTTCTCTGTCCTGTTACAGTTCTCTGTCCTGTTGTGCAAAACCCAGCAAAACTGAACATATACCTAAATTTCATGAAGCTCTCTGCTGTGGTATAGCAAAACTGAACAGGTTTTAATATCCATAGAGGCAGCTCTTTCCCTGGTTGATGCACATACACTCACACTCCTACCAGTAGGACAGAAACAAGGAATGAGGGGATGTTAGTGGAAATTTAAGGGTCTTATTTACTGAGTTAATTTACTTGTAGGTCTTCTCAAGCAATCAGATACACAAAACACACATCATTCCTCTTACGGTCCTTGTACAAGTGAAATTAAAATATTATAGTTAACTAAAGACTTTGAACCTTAACTTCTTCATCTATCAGTACTGAATTGGCTCTCTTAGAAACTGAAGGAGCATCTTACCTGAATTGGGTATTGTGTCAGTCTCATGGGCCCGACTTGTACTTCTGCAGTTGAAGCCTGATAAAGAAATACAGATTTTTTTTCATTGTCATTCTTAAGAAGGCAGCATTTTACATACAAGAATTAAAGGTCAAACAGAACCATGAAAGATGCTAAAAAGCACACTGGCATATGAACACCAGTAATTTCATTACTTTGAAGTGCATCTCACATGATAATCTTTACCGAATTCCTATTTTTGTATTACTTGCCTGTAAGTTAAAAATGCTAGGGTTTTAAATAAGGAAGCAAGAAACACTTTCTTTTCCCTGTTTCCCCAACAGAGTACCTAGGTTATCTAGAAGGACTTTGTTTTTGCTGGAGACTAGAAAGCTATTTATCTCTGGCCAAAAGTTATTCATTAGAATGTAATACAGAACGTTTTTTAAAGGTCTTGTGAAATATTCTAAATAATAATGTTTTAGTGGGATTCATAGGGAAAGAAGTGACTTTTGAGAAAAGGGAATTTGTTTGGGTTGCAGACTGAGAGTTGTTTTCCTGAACCATAGCCTTCAGTTTTCAGGTAAAAATATCACTACCATGTGAGCCATGACATTTTCAGAAGATATGATAGCACACCATAATTTAAACCGGCTGCAAGAAAGCCAGTACATGTGGGCTGTGGCTGCTTTGTTTGTTACACTTCTTAGGAACTGGACTACGTTAATACTTTTTGTGTCTTGATACATTTCGGTACACTTCTCCTGTACACTACTGATTTGTTTCACTTCAAACCATTAGCTTCAGAAGGTTGTTAAGCAACAGAACAATACATATGCCTGCACACAGGTGCACCTACTTAATGAGAAGAGTCTTTAAACCTTTACAATGTTCGTGCATAGGGAGAATTAGCTGCAAGTTATCAATCTCCAAAAGGGCACACTCCTTGCTTTCATGGTCACCAGTTACTCCAGGTGCCCCAGGTGTAGATGAGTTAAAACAATCACCCTGCAAGACATGTAATCTGACCAAAACCCTAATTGCAGGCAGATTCCCAAGGCCATTCCCTGGCACACAGGAATGCTGGAGCCTTACTTCTGTGGCATTTTTCTCTGTGGTGCTCATTAGTCTTGAGCCTTTTATACAGGCAATACTTAATCCTTTAAAAATCTATTTTTCAAATGAATGTGTATAAACATTTCAAACAGATGAAGTTCCCGGTATTCTACTCTTTTCTTTTAGAGAATACAATGCAGTGTTAAGCATTAACAGCCTGGCCTGCACGTGAGACAATGGCATTATGTATAGCTACAACTGACACGTTGGACTTTCATGCACCAGTGCGCATCGATTCTTCTCAGCTCAACAACCTACGTCAGAAGGTGGTAACGGGCAGGACTCCAAAAGATTAAACTACAAAGCCTGCCACTGTTTTCCAAAGCAAAAACTGCCCCCAATATAAGTGTAGTTAACCTCTCCTTTTCTCACAGAAAAGCTTCACTTCCCACTAGAGCTCCTGCTGTAGCTGAATGTAGCTTAGTTCCAGTAAGCATATCTGAACAGAAATGGAAGTTAGCACCCATCATCAACCATGAGTTAAGAGTAAGTTAAAGAAACAGCTCTCTGAAAGCTCACAGCTCCTATTCCCCCAAATCAAAAGAGAAAAACAGCACATTCAAACTCCAATGATACTCAATAGGAAACTCTTAAATATTTTATTATCATACACTTTGATTAAAAAAAAGTCTCAAAGTGATCTCATTAGACAAATCTGTAAGACTACACAACAGACTTCAGTCAGTCTCAGAGCAAAAGCATGTTTTTTGAAAATACATAGCTCAAACTGTCTCAGAAGGTGTGGATCAAAAGCATAAGATTCTTCAACAAAAGAAGTCACCAGTACAAAAGAAGAATACAGACACATCCATGTATGTTGGGACACAGATATTTATTTTATTCTCTATTTACTAATGCCAGGGAAATATCAGGGAACTCACATTATAAATGAATGCCTTCCACTTTATACTGCTTTTGAAGATATTCAGAGTTAGTCACTCTGTATTGTCAAAAATGGAATAACTGTGTCCAAGACACAGATCAATGCAGGCAAGTCTATCAAGTCCTTTACAGATATTACTTTATATAGATTAGCCACTTTTCTTATCCTGTTTACTTTAAAAAAACAGCAACAAAATAATCCACTCACTCAGACTCTGACTCAGAGTTTTTCTCCCGGCTGTTTCTGTGTCAGCCTCATGAATGAATAGAAAACACTTGAATAGAAGGACAAAAAAAATCAGGGTCTTTATCCTCCTCCTTTCCTTCCAGATTCAGGGTGCTCCTGCCTTTCCTAATAGCAGGAAAGTTAGGTGAAAATTAGAAAATCAGAGACTCCTGATGTAGGTGAACATGTCCCTGTACTGCTCAGTGCAGACTCAATGGGGTCAGAACCATGGAGGGATGCAGAATAGGTGCTGTTCTACCTGAAAGATTGCTATGTATTGTCTTTGAGTTCCTAAGATGCTCAACTTCATTACTTATACAATGCACAGAAACAGATGGGACAAATTAAGGTTGGTAATGAACCTGAATATGGGAAGGATAAATAAACCTTCTCATTAGATATAGCAAAAAACATGTCTGACATCCTCCTTTCTGGTCTTTAAGTTCTGAGTCTTGTTTCACAACCTGAATCAGACCCTTGGATTTATATGCCCAAACTGCTGTAGGTATAGGTGACTGACTCACTTTCCTCTGTCAAACTCAGCTAAAGGAGGCAGCAAAAATAAAGACGTGTGCCTGGCCTTCACAAATGCCCTACAGATCTCTCACTTACCTGAAGGAACTAATTCCACATCTTCTGAACTCCCAGAAGAATCTGACCATGTGGACATTGCATATTACTGATACCATGACCATACCTCTGTTCATTTCCTCACTTAAGTGAATAGCACATTACTGATGATTTCCAATTTAAATAAAGCTCTCATTATTTGACTGACTGCCAGGAAGGACTGCTAATAGATCTGCAACCTAAATCAATTAGTGTAGTAGCTCATAACAGACTTTTCTGGTAAAACATGCAGAGACAAGCCTGATTCCAAAGAGGCCAGTGAGAAACCCCTAATTTCAGTGAACAGAGGAACAGACACTGTATTGAAAGCAAAGACATAACCACCGAGAAATAATAAAAGCATAAAACCCGTGAAAAAATAAGTTTAACATTTTTAACTGCCCAATATTATTTTCAGTATCATTGTAATCTCCTTAGCATTCTCCCCAGGAATCAGCTATGAAACAAATTATTAGACAAAGTCAATAGCACTTTCTTAGCTCTTATGCTTTTGTTCAAATCAGTGATCACCAAATAGCTTACTATCATAGCAGCGTCATTAAGCAAAATGCATTACTACTTCATTGAATTTTCACCTTTCTAAGTCACCAGTACAAAAGTCTTTACCCCAGTATGGCTGCAGCCCATGCAGTTTATGAATCATCAATAATTACCAACACACCACTGTAATTAGTACAGACTAATTAGTACAACAAAATCTTCTTGCATAATTCTGTGCTGCTTCAGAGCAACAATAGCAGCTAGAGCCAACCAAGCAGTGAAGCAAAGGTGTTGGTGAATTCAGCCTCCTGAAAAGGCTCAGGACGGATGTGCCAGTTGAGAAGCAACACGCAGATGCCAAGGTCCCTTTGGACATCCTTTTGCCCTGAAGGCTTCCTGCCCTCCTCCCTTTCCCTTTCATTAGTGCATCCCTTCATTCAGCTTTGTAGTGTTTTCAGACATCTGTCTCTTTGGTTTTGCAAGCCAGTAATAGGAATCTCTTTTTGACCCAGCTTTCACCTCAGCCTTGTGCTCCCCTGGCTGCATCTTTGCCAGGGCTGTTTTGCACTTCCCTCCAGCTCAGTTTCTTCTATCCACACTGTTGGTGAAGTGTGGATAGAAGAAATTGAGCTGGAGGGACCTATTCCTTGGCTATTACCATTTTCATGTTTGATTGTACCACTATTTTCAATCTCAAGTCCCTTGGCTTTTTTTTTTCCTAGCCAAACTGCAGTCCACAACCATGTATGACTTCAACCCTGGCCTTAGTCTTGCATGAATTCTGTTACAAGACACAGGGCCAAGAGCTGATGTCCAACACCTTTGGCCTGGAGCCGGTGTCCTGCACTTCTGCCTGCTACAGCACACCAGACAAGGGTGCCCAACTCCGCTGTTCAGCAAAGCTACACTCCTCTGTCCTTCCCCATTTTTTCTTTGTCTAGTCTTCCTTAATAGAACAATATCACAATCTTTCTCCTCTTTTAGTTTTTTTCACTTCTGGTGCCTCCAACTCCACAGGCATTTTTGTATAGTTTAACAGTTGGCCACTCTTTCTCTGTTTGGAGTCTCTCCTCCTTTCTTTGTCAGCTTCAACAGTTACAGAGAGTATCACTTGACCTGTTTAGCAATTTGTGTTTATAAAGAAGGGGCAGATTTATGGGAGAAAATTGGAGAGCTCTTTTCACCTCTGAGTCAAGAAACCCCTAAATGATAATTTGGCAAAGGCTGAGAGACTAAGTAGGATGAATCACTCCTACAGTACGTACTCCTACTGCTGGAGCTTGATCCTGAGCTAGATGGTTTTGTGGTCTGACCTCCCCAGCTTTTTCAGACACCATCTTTCCCTGCCTCATACATTTGTCTGACTCTTTATCCTCTCCACCCACCAGAACAGCTACTGTCCCAGTACCTACAGCAACTCTCTTTCAGGAAAGATGGCTCTCTTCCACCTTGTTGTCAAATTCTGTTGGGTTTTGTAGTTGTTGTTTCGACTTCTTTTTCCCCATCAGATTCTCCTTGCTGTGGCTTCCAGTTAACTTTTACATCTGCTTGCTGAGCTGCTGGTCCCCTTCATTTTCCTCAGCCCCACTAGAGAGCTGCCAACTCACTCTGCTCCATGAGCTGCTCCCCTCTTGCCAGCCGACTGCCACTTTTCCATGGAGTCCAGAGGAGCATTAGATAGTTGGACAGTTCAACCCTGAAGTTAATGCAAGGTCATGCTATATTATTTTCTGAAAACAATGATTAAACACATACTACTTAGAAGAAATAAAGTTTTATCACTGCTGGTTCAGCCACTGCAGTCTCTGCAAGCACTCCTAAGAGAAGTCTGACCCTTAAAATAAAAAATACACACAGACAGTTGGAAGTGGTGGCCTGCTAACAACATTTGTGACAACACACACTGAGGCATGCAGCATAAAAATAATACATCCACAGGCAACACATGGGACCCCAAATCCCCAAAACCTGTAGGTTTGGCAGGGTCTGCATGTAGGTCAAGGGTAGCGTTCACAAACTTGCATGTGGTTCTTTTGCCTCTCAAAAGCAAGCAGAATTGGGCTGAGACCATATCAATACCCCTGTTAAAGCTATGTCATTGCACACAAGACAATTAGACATTTACAAGGGAACAGAACAAGTCAAGAGGAAGAAGAGCCCTTCCTTCCATGACAACTTTCACCTCTGGGTGATGAAATTCAGCTCCTGTTGCGTACTCTCACCCATGACCTTTGAGCTCCTTTTCTGCAGCGACTGTGTCTGAAAGTGAGCATTAGTCCCTAACTTTCTTTCCACCTTCTTCTTCCCTACCAATCTTGCCTTCACCTGGAGGGAGAGCACTAATTTAGCAGTGAAGCATTTTAAACCAAGCATGGCTAGGCATTGAATATCTCATATCAGATCCACCAGCCCACGGCAGTCCCTGCATCTCTCCTGTGCTCTGAATACCAGCCTGACTGGGTTCCTAAGGGGACCTGCCATAGAGATGCCTCAGTCTGCAAACTCTACGTGTTCTTCAGTGTGAGCCATATGACAAGATTCATATGTTAGTAGAGATAAGATGGTCACCAGTTCTGGAGATAAGCAGAAGCCTTCATAAAAACTTCAAAGTAAGGATCAAATGCTTAAAATTGAACTTCTGTGAATTACACAGTTGATAATATAATGAATGGCTAAGTTGGTTGGTTTTTTTTGTGTTTCATTCTCAAACTCTGCTTCTCCTTTGCACAGACTCCTTTTGTGCAATGCTGAGAAGTTTTGTCTCAGAATCAGCTTCAGGAACAGATATTAAGATTTCTTTCTTCCTTCATTCTCATTCCTCACTATATGGTTTCCTAGCTTGTGTTTCCAATAAGAAATTAGAAAAACAAATAGTCAAAACCACAGATCTGTTTCTTCTCTATTTCTCACTCCCTTTGTCATGCCCAGGAGATGTCATCCATTTTTAAGCAACTAGAGTGAGTAGTGCTCATATAATCTTCCTGTTTCAATTTAAAATCAGTTTCAAGGGAAGAAAAGCAAACTAGGGGGATGCAGGTAAACCTCTGAAAGACATGGGGAAGAGAGAGGGAAACAAAAGGCAGTTAGCACCAACAAGTCACAAGTAGTGGATCATCCTAAGGGAAATAAAAATTGAGAAATTAATATCAGTGTCTAGTTAATAGAGATTTTAGATGACTTCAACAAGCAAGCTGACACTTGTAAAATAATCCTATGAGGTTTAAGATAATAAACGTGTATCTGATATAAAATGATAACTGTAGAAAGAATATTATTTTAGGACTTTTTAAATTCTGTTCACAGTTTGGTAGCAGCTTCCTTGTGAATACATTATCATAATAGGACAATGGAACAAACAAGCAGAAAAGACACTAGCTCAGCCATTATGGTGCTACATTTGGCATACAAACTACCATTGTTGAGCAGTCCTCAATCCTCAGAGCAGCAGCTACTCTGAGACCTTTCAAGGCTGCAAAAGACTCAGAAATTCTCTATCCATAGAGGGTAGTCCACAGCTCATTTATTCCTATAATTTGCAGATTAGGGCTTTCAACAGCATCTGGAAGCAGTCATGCAGTTTGTACACACAGTTTCTCACCATGCAGATTTTTCTTATATGGATTCAAGGATCATGATCTACTATTAGGACCACTACCAAAATTCTGGTTCTTGGTATCAACATAGAATAAATTTGGTATTTGAGATACAGTTGGTTGAACACATTGGGATAGGATGATCCTTTATAAAATCCAAAAAGGAGATTTCTAAACACATTCCCATTTCTAAAAAAACCTGTGAGGAACAATCAAAAGAATCAGTCAAACCAACTAATCTTGGTCCAACATCCTCTCTTCACAAGTGGCCAAAAGCAGATGCAAAACTGGAAAATGCAAAAGCAGGACAAACACAGGGTGACACTGTCTCTTATAGCCCTTAACCTTGTTGTTTATACCTTGTCTTAGCTTATGCTTTTCTGCTCACAAAGCAGCAGGACATGTAAATTAAGACAATCCCTTTCTTCACTGACCATACAGAGTGTCTCAAAACTCACAGCACTGGGAAATTTCCTCCCCTTCCCCCAGATATTGGAAGCATGAATAAGAAGGGTTTGGGTAAGGGCTTAAGATATTCACTGAAACTCCAATGAATAAAGAATCACAAACCTTTTGTCGTGAAGGGACCCCTGAAGGCAATTTAGTCCCTTCAAGGGGTGCTGTTGCAAAGCATTATTGGGTCAGCCATGGCTTTACCTATCCCTTGTCATCATGGCTGCTGCTCAGCAATCACATTCCAGCCTGTACTGACAAGACGGGAAGTAAAATCCATTTTTGGACAAGTGCTTTAATTTCCAAACTACTATGCAAGATTTTTGGAAGGAAAAACAACTACAGAATGAATCAAGGTTATTTTGAATACTTTTGACTTTATCAACAGAAGTTTCTCTGCGAGTATATTTATTTTGTTAGCACACAAATTTCACTTCACTGAATATGCTTGGCAGGTAAGTTATGTTAACACCCTTGCAATGTGAAGAGGTGAAGGGAAAACAAACTTTTACAAGCATCTGTCAAGTGAACAGAGTATGTCCAGACTTATGGATCTTGGCATGGTGAGACTTCTTTCTGTAAATCCATCTGTCATTACTGTCCATTCTCAACTTCGCAGAAGCATGAGTCACACGCATTACTGGGGAATACGATCAAATTTCTTTACCTTGGGGAAAAGCACACCAACTGAGACTGAGCTGCTTCAAAAATACATGCACTGGTGTCTGGGAGAGAGCAAAATCCAAGATTATAGATACAGAGAGATATAAAAGTTAATTGTATTTTCATCTTTGTATGTTGAGGTAGTCAAAAAAGCAACCAGTGTGAGGATAGGAACAAAGATCCAAGTGAAACAACTTTATACTACCATGTAAATTTATGGTGAACCAACACTTCCAGTGTTGTACATATCTTTTGCTTTCCTTGAGATAAATTAATGAAAACTAGAAAAATTTAAGCAAAAAGAATAATAATGAAATTTCAAGATATCTTAGGTGGCTTCTTCTAGGAAGAGAGCTTCCTAAGGAACTGAACAGGTATCTATGAAATCAGGAGCAGCTAGAGCAGAATGAAGAGTGACTCACCAAGAGTATTCCCAATACAAGAAATTTGATGCTTGCACTTAGAGCAGGCCACTGAAGGGGCATTGTTAAAAGAGCAGTTGAACAAAACTTACCAAAGGTAGGCCCCTGTGCTGCTGCAGAAGACATCAGTAGGGACATAACCTCAACTGGCAGGCCCTTCAGTTATAAATTAAGAGAGGCCCAGGGAGTGATCCCTCTCCATGTGCACTCTTTTCTCTCTGTTGCCTGAGGCTCCTTACACTTGCCCAAGACAAGATAACAGGCAGACAGGCTCATGGTTTAATACAGTAGATCAATTCTTGGGCATGGCTATTAAAAATGATACAAAAACACCAATAAGTGAGTTTCAATACTGGATATTTCAGGTAATACAATCATAGAAATATGAACAGAAATAGCTAGAACACAATTTGCAGGAAGAGATTAGCTAAATAGTCATTACAGTCTTCCATCACCTCTTGGCCTAGGTAAATACTCATAACTTGTGACTCATACTGCTAGTCTGCAATCAAAGAATAATTTTAAAATGCAAAATTTACTTTGCCTTCCAAACACTGATTAAGAAAAAGCATCTGGAGGTTATCTGCATACACCTGAGTTACCTCCTCAATTAACATTACTCTTACAGTAGTAGATAGCCTGAAAAATGCAGTTGTCTTGGCCTCCACTGTTTGGAATAAACTATTTAGCATTTTACTGAAAGTAAACAAAATCACTAAGATTATGCACCTCAACAGTCTGAGAGCAGTCAGAAGCAGCACCTGAAATCCTGGTGTGCAAGTACACATGTAGGTAATTATGGACTCTATTACAAAGGTTAAAAGGGAAAAAAAACATTTGACTCAAGGCATGTGCTGCGGTGTCATGGTTTGACACTGGCCAAATGCCAGGCACCTACAAAAACCTCTCACTCACCCTTCCTGCTACAGGTGGACAGAAAAGAGAAAATTTTGTGAAGGCTTCATGAGCTGAGATAAGGACTGGGAGAAAACGCTCCAAGAGCAAAATAGTGTAAAATTAAATTTATTGAGTTTATTACTAACAGAATCAGAGGAAGATAATAAAAAGTAAAGCCAAGCCCTTAAAGAACACCTTTTCCCCCCAACCCCTTCCTCCTTCCCACTGACAGGGCAGGGAGACAGGGCGTGGGGGTTTTGGTCAGTTCATCACCCGAGGTTTTCTTCTGCTGCCCAGGGGGAGAAATCCTTCCCTATTGAGGCCATGGGGTCCCTCCCACAGGACACAGCTCTCTGTGAACTTTCCCAGCATGGTTCCAATCTCACGAGCAGCATTCCTCCCAAAGTGCTGCAGTGGTCACTCTTCCGTGGGATGCAGTCCTCCAAGGGCAGGCTGCTCCAGCCTGGAAGCGGGGCCCCTCTCTCCATAGAGTCTCCCCCTGGACCACAGCCTCCTCCAGGCATCCACCTGCTCCAGCACGGGCAGCTGGTGAATCTCTGCATCCCCCATGGATCCCCATGGGCTGCAGGCACAGCTGCTTCACCATGGTCTGCACCATGGCCTGCAGAGGAATCTCAGCTCCAGTGCCTGGAGCACCTCCTGCCCTCCTTCTGCACTGACCTTGGAGTCTTCATGTTGTTTCCCTCACACATTCTCATCTCCTCCTCTTCTCTGGCAAGGAAAAACTGTGCTCACTTTGTTTCGTTTTTCTTCTTAAATATGTTACCACAGAGACCTTACCAACATCTCTAACTGGTCTAGGCTTGCCCAGCAGCATGCCCATCCACCAGGGATTGGCTCTGCCAGACATGGTGGAAGCTTCTCACAGAAGGCACCTCTGTGGCTCCCCTGCTACCAAAAACCAGGCTGCGCAAAACCAACACATAGTTTTGTTCTACCATATTTCCAACACTATTCATTGTAGATACTGCTAGCTTCCAACACCAGCCTAGGCTGCAGTGGTTACCAGGCTGCTTCTTCAGACGTGCATGATGGATGTCACCATCAGAGCGCTGGCTTTGTATTACCCCCTCTTACTTCTTGTCTTGGGTGGGCATTGCTGGAATGCATTTTTTCCTGGTTCAAAGAGGTCTGTTCCTATCTTCTTTTCCCAGCTCCTGAAAGCCACCTACATACTATCTCAGCCTAAAACCTCTATAAAACACTATATTCCTCTTGCTGGAACAAGCCAAAAAAAACCCCAACAAACCCCAGAACAAGCATGTTCTGATGAGAGTGAGTCATTTATTGAAGTTTTCTGAATTGTCTTGCAGTTAGGAAAAAAAACCCTCAGCATTGAACTTTGATCTATATTTTACAAAAAAACCAAAATAAACTCCATTAAAGAACAGGGCATTGTGCATAAAGGACAGACACATGTCCTTTGAAAACATAATGTTCTGTCCTCCCTGGTCCTTCACACTGTCAGACAGCATTTGTTTTGCAGCACTTCTGTCTTGACTGTTGAGTTTGGGAGCAGGCAGTGGAAAACAACTAGCTTGGCTTCTGATTAAAACTTTAGCATCCACAAGATATGTCTTAGAATTATGCCTAGGAACTCTATTGAAAATATCCCGAAACCTCCATCAAAATACAAAACCCAACAACACTCCAAATTGCAAATTCACAGTACAAACACCAATAAAAATTAAACCTTCCCAAGTTTATAGGATAACAGACATCTATGGACACTTTCCCCATTACAGTCTAACATTGACTTGAAAATACAAAACCAGTATTTAAATACATGTCAAAATTAACTACTTTGCCATTGACCCTTTAGTTAGAAACCCACAAATAGAATTATTCCCAGAGCAGACCCTACCGTCTCAAGTATCATGAGTGATGCTCTCTCCTGTAACAAAGCCTCCAGCTTAGCACTGTCTGTTATTGTGAAACTACAAATTATCAACATGAAAGTCTGTGCCATGTCTCACACTAAAAATTGTGCAGACAATGAAAATCAAAGCCAAATTATCATCAAAATAAACAGCTCCAAGGCTCTTATGCTGACTGAATAATTCATGATCACATTTAATTCAGTCCAAATTTCTATTCTAGTTTTGACAAAGCCACTGCAGCAAATCCAGACAGCAGCAGTCACGTCTCAAATACTCCAAGACTGATACCCAGATATCACACTCTGTGATATGCACAGTGGCTTGCCCACTTGTGAGTCATCTAAGCCACAATAGACTGGGTTACCCAAACCCAGCATTTCCACCCTCTGTGTTTTGTCGTTCAAGACTAAAGTGTTTACAAAGGTCATCTCACCTATTTTACAATTCTCAAAGACAAAAGACTTTTCTAATAGGGCACATGGGCTGATTACCCAAACAGAGATGTTTGGCTACCCAAACAGAGATGAAGAGTGAGGAAGAGTAAAAGGAGTATTTCTACAAGGTAGGTATAAGTGACATACACGAAATGGTAAAGAAAAGGGAAGCTCTGACTCAGAGGAACAGAGAAGCAGGTGTTAGATGCACCTGAAGAATTCATACCTTACAGAAACAAGAAATACTCTGATGAAACTTAGTTACCCAGTCTTACAAACTTGAATGCAGTCATGAAAATTTGACTGCCATTATTCTATTCATATAAAGGCAGGTAGCATAAGCATCTGATTTTAGGATTTAACCTTTGCACATAGCTGCAATCCAAATAAGCTCTGCAAAATCATGGAAAGAAGGCATACAATAGACCTTCACCTGGTCTGCTGAACCAGTGAAAATTACTACTTACACAATAAGCAATAATAATTTTGGTATTACTTATCACTACTTACACAGTATGTGGATGTGAAATTAAAAGTTTTCTGGAAACTTTTTTTTTTGACATTTTGTTCCAGTCTTACCAAAGAGAAGTGCCATTAAATTAAGTGCCATGGTTCAGAACCAGCATTACAAAACTCATGCAAATGTTCTACAGAGACCTCTTACTGCTACCCCAGTTTTTAGGTACTGACATCTCTTTGAACACAATATAGTCATTTTTCTCCACCATTAGGATTGTTCATTATGAGGATGTAATTATGCAACTTACTACCCACGTTACTGAGAAGATTAAAAAAAACTGTACACACAGGGAAGCACGACCCTCTTGCAAATGTCTTGCCAATCAGTTTTCTCCCATGGCTTCTGCACATCCACAGCATAAACTTCCACCCTTAAGAATCAAAAGCGGAAGTTCTGCCTGCTGTGTGCGATGTTAACTGCCAAATTTTCTCTCCCCAAAGAAGAGTTGCAATTGCCTAGTTTCAATACTGTGGAAGTTGAACCCAACTCAGCAATTGTTTAATTCTATTTTATGAGCAAGATTTCTGGAGACAAAAGGGGCTTCTTGTGCAGTTAAAGGCAGCATAGTCCAAATGTTCAGGACTTCACTGAATTAAGCCCTTACTAAGCAACAGGAGCCATATACCTGCCATGAACTGTGGAAGAGTATCAATCTCCTCTTCAAGAGATCACACGGACATTAGAATCCTGACACTTTCCAACCACCTTTATTAAGAAATCCAGCCCCCGAGAGCCATAAAATATTTTAGTTTCAATTCACAGACAAACATTTGCACCATCACAGATTTTATAAGGCACGATGTCTTCACTTCAGTAGATTAGACCCTGTATCATGGACAACTCCAATGAATAATTGCTTATGTGTAAATTATTCACACTGTTACACTACAGTCCATGAGATTACAACAGAAAAAGCTATTGCTGAGTTTTCTGTTGTATATCTCTCTCATATATCTCTTTATTTTACAGTTATCTGTGGAGGTACTCTGTAGGGAAATAAGTTGTATTCCCTGTTAATATTGTACTTATTACAAGTGCATGTCACAAGACAGGAAACAGTAACTTCTGTAAGTTTCTTACTGGGTCCCATCCAGTTTTCAAAGAAGTTAAGAAATATTTGATTGTCATAAACTGAGGGAAAGGAGATGACAAGAGAGCAGCTAAAGCTTGTACTACTCTGTGTCACTCTGCAACAGAGTTCTATGGAAGAACAAAAATATTGAGATATATTGAACAAAAGATGCAATAGAATATAATTTTATAAAACATATGGGGTCACTCTAAAATGAGTGCAGATAAAACCATATTTAAATATTTATAAAAATATATATTAAAAACATATAAAATCATACATTTTCAAGAGAAAGAAATATAATAAACTAGTCCTGTTCAAGACTGCTGAAAAGGGTTCTTTGGAATGTCACAGGCAAAGCTATTAAAGAAAATGAAGAAAAAAACCAACTGCAAGTTAGGTAGGGTAGCAGAGAGCCTTGACTGCAGGAGTCATAGAAATGAGGTGAAATTCAAACAATACAAAGAGCTATGTTGCTATCTGTTAGAAGTTTCTTAGCTTAATACAACAGAAAAAGCAGACATGACAGCTTAGGACTCCCATCAGTAAATCATAGACCAGAAATAAACTTTTCAAGGCTTTGATGAAACTGAAGAAGATACAGGAGGTGGCTTCCAACAAATGCAAGGGCCAGCTATCTGATCCAAGAGTCCAGAAATTACATTTTACTTCACATAGCAAGTTGCTATTAAAGATCAAATGCTTTCCCAAAGCAAATAAGAGGCTCTGGGCTGGGAGGCCTTCTCCTCTGTATTAAAATGTCTGTAATTGTTACAGTCAAAGAACATAAAAAGGTCATTTCTGGGCACACAGAGAACACTCTGACTTGCTCACTAGTCCCACCTGTAGAAACCCTGTGATGAAGTGGTAATGCAGATTGCTGGATCCTCACACTGACTAACAAAAGAGCACCCCATACCTTTTCAGTTATGGTATTGCAAATATATCATTACTATCCCTTACAGAATTTAGACCTCAAGTTTTCAAATTCATATAAAATTACTAAAACAATGAATTTTCACATATGGAGTTCTTGAAGAAATCCCATTTTACCCCTCAATGGCATGGACCTAACCAACTGCTCCAAATTTTGCTGCCAGACATATGTCATAACCATCCCAGGGCTATTTTAGACTTCTGGGTACAATGACCCTGAGAAAAAGTTAAGTCAAATGAGTGGTCTGGTTTTTCCAGTCAAGCTGGATGGTTCTACTTGTGCCCCTAAATATTTTGCTAAGTCAGGCTTCAATGAAGATCAGGATTGCAAAGACATAACAGCTGCAGAGGGTCATATCAAGCCACCAAACTAACATCATATCTCTGAGAATGGTCCACACAGGATAACTTGTACCAGACCAGCATAAGCATGTGTGACACCGCCCACATCCATTCCCTACTGAAGGCCTAAGACATTTCTAAAACATAGAGGAGTAATTTTTTACTTATTAATCCTCTCAAAAAAGCTCTTTTACTTGTTTTTGTACTGTTGCTGGGAACTCATGCTATGTGCACCATGGAACACTACCTCCTTTTTTATACAGGGCTGAGAAGCACAGCACAGCCTGACACATTCTGTAATTTGCAGTCATTATGTTTTTCATAGAGACCACCACGTAACAGATACAGATTATTCAGAAAACTGTCGTTAAAAATAAAGCAAAGACATTTTCAAGTCCTCTAGGTAGATATAGTTGTATTTTCAAAGGTGGTGTGAATCAACATACCCTGAATCCACAGTAGGTCTGAGATGACAGCTCTGATTGTCCTAAAGGCAATTTTACAATCAGCATGGTGTACTTACCATGCAGAGAGATCTGTTCTGAGAGATGGGGAATTGCCTTGTGTACTCCAGAGGACAAGAGGAGGTCTTGGGAAAAGAGCGCCCACAAAAGTTAGCAGAAAGATGAGAAAGAAGGTGAGAAGTAATTTTGCAAGTCATGAGAACTATGGAGAGTTTATAGAAGCATGCACTGCACACCCATTTCAGCATCAATTTTTATGAAAATAGGTACTGAATACAAACAAAATGCTGAGAAAATGCCATTTCCCCGTAAAAGTCTGAAGTGCTGGCTTATCCTTAATGTTATCAAAGTTTTTTGTGTTTCAATTCCCCTTGCAGCTTCTAGCAGAGACACACATACATTTGCAGATACAGTTTGTCCCATAAAAGTTTAAATGAAATGCCTTTGTATTAACTGGCTTTCTAATATTTCACTTCATTGAAAAAACACTCCAAAAATATACTATGCCATTAAAAATGAAAATTAAAGGAAAAGTCATTCTCTAATCTTGCATTTTAATTTCAATGATGATGTATGCAGAGATATTTTTTTAATTATTCAGTCACTTATACCACATTCAAAATATGATTGCCTCAAAACACTTACTAGGAGTAAGCTAAGAAATATATATTTGGAAGTCTACAAAGGCAAGCTAAATGCAAGGCTAGGCACAGTTCCCATCTTTTTGGAGAGTGGGATCTTCATCTGTGCCTTGAAACTACCCTTCCAGCCAAGGGAGTTTGCTCCCACTTGGTCACATTGAGACAACCTCTGTGGTGTTGCAGGAATCCTCATCCAAAAGCAGAAACTGTCTCCTCAGTGTTCTCTGGGGAGGCAAAAGCCACAGCATGAAAGGCATTAGGCCATCTCAGAGCTTGGGACACTGAAATTACAAACTTTTCCTATATCAGATCATGAAAGAGTTTACCCTACTTCTGCATATAATAAAATAAAATAATTTTGTTGTTATTGATCATGTTACCACATTGGGAAAATGAAGAAGCCTTACCTATGATTACAGCAAATAAGAACTATTCCTGCATTTCTCATGTGTACCGGTTACTTTGAATTTTCTTTGTTACATGAGACACTTGCCAAAAAGTGCAGTATTTACACAGGTTTAGGCACAGGTTTGCACAGTCTTTACACACGTTAAAGTAACTAGATTATACTATGAACACAGTAATTTCACTGGTACCCATGACAAATTATTCCATTGTCATGGAAGACCAGTGAAGAGGCTGTGACTGTACAAATAGGATAAATACACTCTAATTTGAAAAAATTTATAAGCATGTTTTATTACTAAACACTGATTCTGAGAAAGAAGCAGCTGCAAGAGTGCCCATCTTATTTAAGATGGCTTGGTTTAATGATTTTCTGTGTTGCCCCTGACAGGTAGACTTGCAGTTGTTCCTACCTGAGATTATTACTTCTCGCTGAAATGTGTACAGTATGAAGCAGCACAGCAGTCTTCATGAATTTATATGTACAGCAGAACATACACGACCCACTGTCATATACTGTACCCTTCAGTTGCTGCCAGCAATAACAGGAAAGCATTTCATCCATGTGCTGCCTCATATGACTAGGTTCTCCACAAAAAGAAACATAATGACAACAGAATCAGCAACAGCCTACTCATCTACTTTGCTTAGTTTCTTTTGACAGATTTGGGATCAGAAGCAAACCAAATAAGAAACTATATTTATTAAAGATTGATTGCTAAATTCTTCACCTTAGTGCTCCACTTAATCGTTTTCTTCAAAAGGGAATGAACTTCCATTTCAGTATGTGCTCACTGAACACATCTGCAAGTATTAAACACACAGTGGAGCTGAATCTGTAACTACATACAAGATGTTATGGCTGATGGTGAGATGAGTAAATAATCACTCATTTTATTTTTCACCCTGAATATTGATCTAACAGTGCAACCTCTACCTAAGGTGTGAAATACATCATCACAAAAAGTTAAAAAAAACCCCCATGTCGATTACCAAGCAAGGAGGAAGAGCAGCAAGCACTGCAATTCCATTTGGGAGACACTGGGCCTTTTTAGATCTGATCTAGTTGCTCAATGCCACCTACCTTTATAATAGTATCACACCACCCTTATAATAGTGTCAGAGCTGAGGTGCTTATGCACTTGGTAAGGTGCCCTAGTACAAGAGTGGCTAAGTCTCAGCAAGAGCTGTAAGGTCTGAATCCTATGCTTCCAACCTCAGAAAGGAAATTCACTGGGCTGTAGTTAGGTGTAGTCACCTGCTGAAGCATGTATCCATCCTGACAGTGTGCATTCTGCAGCTGATGTTGCAGCTATCATTAGCACTCAAGCTTTAGTAACCTAAAGTTGGTTTAAAACTACTGTGGGTATCTCTATGGAAACATGCCTTTGGACCTCCGCACTGCAGCATGAAGTTATCAGTACCAGAGAGGGAAAAATTTTTCAGCTGGATCCTCCCAGCTAATAGAAGATATTAATGTATTAGAAATAAAGCCTTTTGAAGAAGCTGTAAATCAGGTGAATATTTTTATCAGATTATAACCAGAATCTCAAACTGACTATAGTAAGTTCTAATTTATGAATAAATGAAACATTTTCCCCAGAATTTTGTGGTTGAAATATTTCTCTTGTTGAAGCAAAATTTTCAAATAAACAGAAAATCCAATTCCTACTAACTTCCCATTAGCATACAAGTCAGTTGCCGAGTGAATTTTTAAGAAGGCAAGCAGGAACATTTGAAAGGAGATTAGAGAAGATGTACAGAAGGCTCTTCCCTGTTTTACGCTTAATTCTGTGACAAGCAGCATGAAGGTACTTTTTTCTGTCACACATTTATGCTATGATTTTTGCCTGTCCATGGCATGCATATTGATCATAAAACAGAAGATATACCTGTATTGTAAGATACTAACCACTTCAGTCAATACTTGGAATACACAAAGAACAACCCTTCTTCAGAATGAGGAAGAATGATTGAAGATACTTAGCAGCTAGTAGAAGCAGGCTGTGAACTGTGACCAAATAGAACAAAGAAATTCACACATTTAAATGTATCCTGCTTTGATCCCATTTTCAGTAATGGCAATACCTCTGCAACCATTCGAAAGGACAAGGAGAAGGGCAATAAAATAAATAAAAATTATTTTGGGAATAAAGTCAACCAAAACTGGAGGAAAGACGCCAGCAGACAGCTGACCCAACCTGCAGATAAGAATGCAGCAAGTATATGTATAAACATACAAAAAATCTCCGATTGTTCAAAGAAGGCAAACTATCCTCTTCCTATGTTATCACTTCCTCAGTGATCCTGTGCTGAAAGAACAGGTGAAAACCAAAAATCCTGTGACAGGGAGAGTGGCAGATCAATGAAAGAAAGCACTGTTGACATCTCCAAGTGATGCAAATCTTGTAACTGCACCAATGCCTGGCCACTACCCCCCTCACCTACCAAGAAATGTTGAACAGTCATCAGGGGGAGTTAGAAAAAAGCCAATTGGAGCAGCAGCACAGCTCAACTACAGCTAAAATAGTTAAAGGCTGTGTAGGAGGTATAATGCCAGCTGTTTTGATCCCTGTTAGCCTCTTAGCCACAAGAGAATGTATTGCAGCCCAGTCATTTATTCCTGTTGAATTAAAAATAAAATGTGGGGAAATTTTCCAAAAATCTGAATAGCCTTTTGCCCACTGCCTATCTAAAAAAAGCCAGATCATCATCTCACTGATGTCAGTGTTATCTTTCCAGATGCATGATTTGCATTCTAACATATGGAGTGGCAACTTCTGAATTTGTACTACTGGACTATATGTATACATTTCACATTTCTACACTGGGGCTGGAAGTGCAAAATGGCACCAAGTTTTAATGTTGCATCATTAAACATTGTTTTGTACAGTAAACACTGTATTTTAAGCTCATTCATTATATTTTGAAATAAAATGCTTCTCTTTCTTCAGTGGTAGGAAATGATACATTCAGATGATTAAAGGTCATCCTTTGATGGGCAATCATGTGCATCGGCCATGCAGGAAAACACTATTCTCTGACAAGAATTCACATGTGAGCTACAGAAATACAGCACCTTTTTCAGTATAAAACTATCTACAGGTCTGTGGATATTTGCAACTGAAAAATAACAATAAAGCGAACATGAAAGGAGGCCTTAAAGGACTTACTTCCAGCACAGCAGATTTTTCAAATCTAAGGTGAGCTCATAGATAACTTATAGCTCCAAAGGGGCAAAAAATGCTTCACCTAAAAATAGCCTCTTGTATAAATGCAGTGGAACCCATGAAAAAAGATTCCCTTCTTTGAAGACAGTTTATTACTGAACTCTTTGAACTGTATAGATAGTCCCTAAGCCACTAAAATGGCAGAGGGCCAAGAGAGATCTGTATGTGCATGAGCTGTTCTTGTTAATGTGTATCTGCAACCAGACACCCATTCTGGTTGACTGTAATACTCATCAGTCCCATTAGTTTTTCTGGTCTCAATAATTTTATATTTCACTTTCATAAACCTGAAAGAAAAAGTCTGACATCTCTACCACCAGGATGCACAGAATATAACTTAAAATCATGACATTTAAAATATATTGTCTTTAAGACTTACACAACTCTTGTCTTGAGTGTGAGCCTTAAATAAATCTATCAAACACATAGTTTTTAACCCAGTAATGGTGTGAGAAAAAAAACCCCAGTTCCGTTGCTCAGTCCAATCTCACCTAAAGGACTAGAGTAGTAAAAGCTCTGTCACACAGAACCAAAAAAAAATCCCAGAATGTATCAAAGAAACCGTTGCTCCAAACAAAATTATACTATTTATACAGTTACATTTGAAAGAAAACAAAAACAAAACCCCATGAAGTTTACATGATTCCCATGCACCAGACTCACAGAGCTAACACATTTTGTGAATTCTGTCCTAATTGGGATGGCAATACACAAGTCCCTGATGACATTTAACAAAGTTATCACAGAAGTTATACTAAAACCAGTTACATCAGTAGTATCACCGTTTTGGAACAATTATGATTCTTAGTGTTAACTTGTTCTGCTTTGGTGTTATTTTGTTGTTGTAATTTTGGTTTTGGGGAGAATATCTTTGACTCTTTTTGTCAAAACTTCTCTCAGAAAGCAGGCGGTTAGTGATCTTCAGTTTGTCTAGACTAATATTAGGTACTTCTTCCTTGCTTTCTAATGTTTGACTATAAGATGCAGGAGTCCTCTGATACTGTGATGGGCTCATTAATAAAACAGAGACAAGCACAGACTAACAAGTGGCTTTAAGCAGTAGTGGATAAAGTTTTGTACACAGAACATCATCTAGGCAATTTCTGTTGCAGCAACATTGAGTGGTAAAGATACATTTTTGTTGTGCAGCTCTAAGATTTGGACAGAAATCTCTAGATTCAGACATCACATCTCCTCAAGACTCAAAGCATCAAAGAATCCAGTGCCACCAAGAAAAGACTTTTATTTCCCTCCAAAACACCTCTCTACCTACATGTCCCTTAAGCCCCATTCCCTTTGGTATGTCTCTGCCCTGAACTCCTCCAGCCCATAACACAGGACCCATCCACAACCACCCCAACTTGGCTAGATTGATCATTTTTTTACTACTTGAACAATGATATCTCACCTGCTTAGTCCATCTCAGATCTTCACTTCATCCATCTCTTCTCTAACCACCCACCACACCATCATAGTACTCCAGCTGACCTTTTTGACAAAAGTAGCCAAAGATTTCCCAGGTTTCCACCAGCACCCTGTGGCTGCCATCCAGAGCTCCAAGGGGAAGGAGAGCTGTCCAGCAGCTGCAGATCAGTACACCACAACCATGAGAATGCAAGAAATCTTAACTTTTTTGTCTTGCTATCCTAGTCTACACACTACAATTTGGGGTAAAATGCAACAGCCCGAAACAAGGCCATGGCAAAGGTGTTTGACACAGCAGTTACTGACTTCTTCCATGAGCCACAACACTGCTTAGAACATTAACACAGACCTAAACATTTAACACATGTGAATGGATTTATTCTGGAATGTAATATAACCAACCTTTCTGAAATCTTGTGATTTTTCACAATATAATTAGACAGCTGTTTAAGAAAGATTTGTCTATATGACAAGGAGGAAGTAATGATTCATCAGGCAGGACTCTTTGGAATGCATGGATTTCAGGGAAGCAATCTTAAAAGCGAGAGAAAGAAAAAGCCACAACAGCCAACAGTCCAGTGAGAAGAGTACTCATGTCGGAGGACCTTTTTACACACTTGCAAAACAGAGACTTGAGCTTGGGTGTCTATCCAGAAAACACCTGAGTCATCACATTAACACCTATTCTGGGGTCTCAGAAGAAATTTTATTAACTTTGGAAAAGAATACACACAAAAAGCTAAACCTAATTTTCTCTCTCCTTTTCTAAAAGAGGTTTCTTGGTTTTTGGGCTAGCAAAATGGTTTGATAAATTGCATTTTATAATGGACATGATAACTGCAGGGGAACAATGATCATTGACAACATTCAAGTCCACAGTGCCATCAGACAACCTTATAAATCTGCAGCAGAGGAGGAGGAAAGCCTCTCTTGCTGTTTTTGTAGCAAAATGGCTAACCTAAGAGAAAAGGGAAAATTGAGTGCTGGAATTAGCTAACACCAGAGACCTCATGTTAATTCCACATTCAATTACACTGATTTTTTTTTTTACAGCACTGAAAGGTATACCACCTGTAACTATATCACTATTTGATGAAAACATGCATATAACAAGACAGGAATCAGACCTCGCTCTTCCAAATAAAAACAAATGAATTGTAATTAAATCTGACAGGCTGCAGCTCTATATGAAAACTGACTGTAAACAGTTTCTCCTAGGCTTACAAACAGATGTTGAATAGCTTGATTTTTACTACCTATATTGCTTTAAAACTCCCTTCTGTCCATTTCATCAGTGGATGTTACTGACCCTACTGATGCAGAGTCTCTCAACTATCCATTGTTCCTTTGGAATTCTTATTTAAATGTCGTTTAATAATATCTATACACACATTCACACCTGGCTGTATTGTCTGTGAATTCTATGTACTGGAATCCAGGTGGCCCAGATCTCTGCAATTCCTGCTCCATTTTTCCATGCTATGAAACCAACTGCATTGGTCCAGTTTTCCCATCCTTTTGGACCAAAAGCTGCCTCCTCAGATGCAATCTGAATCCAGGATAAAAGGTCAATTAATTGTAAATCTACATCAAAATTAGACATGCATTTTCAAAGTGAATAACTCATGTTATTAAGAGTTTAATATTGAGACAGTTTCTGAAGTAGCACCATTTAGATGCAGGGTTTCTCAGCATAAATCTGCACTCTACCCTTTCTACATCCAAGATATGAAATATTTGGCATTGGATAGCCAAGTCAGAGATTTACAGGGTAGAGATATACAAGGATTTTTTAAAACTATTCTCCAGAGTACCTTGCTATTCAAAGAGTCAGAGGTAATATAAAGGAACAGCATGTCTCTAATGCATTTTGTTCTTTTACAGCTGACAACAAGGGTGAGAAAGACATTTATGAATAATTGGATGCTGAAGGATAGCGCTGTGGTTAAAACAAATGGCTGAATTGAAAGGGAAAAATAAAGTTCACTGGCAAATGGACTAATGGTCCTCTCAAGTGAAGAAAGTTACCTGGAGTAGACACTGCCACCAAAAAGCTGTACAGAACATCACCTTAAATCAGAATTAACATTGTATCTTTGCACAGAACTTCTTCCTCACATAGAGGGAAAGGTGACTCAAGCTTCATAAGCCAAAAGCACTGGTGTTTTGGGGGAGCTATGGAAGCTCCTGACAATGAGCTCATTCTACGTTATGGTCTGTGAGATTGTCCCAGAGAAGATGCCCTCAAACAAGCAAGACCACAGCCATGTGTTGTGTTGCTGCCCTGCAGCAAGGTGACTGCTGGTGACTTTCTGGGCTAGAAATGCACCTACTGATCTGTGCCAGAGGGAGACAGTACTGCACAAGAGATCATCAGGTGGCAGTTAGCTGTAAGCTCATGCCCTCAACCACTTCAAACACACAGGCTGCTCTTCACTATGCTCTGTACTTTGGTCTTTACATGAGTAAATGTGATTGTTGATTTCTTAAGCTATAATCCTGGGTTTGACAAGACTCACCAAAAAAAGGTAAATGCTGCTGCATCATAAAACATTTCACATGTTATTTTCTAGCAGCCATACAGGTACATCCAGTGTTCACTAAAGGCACTTTTAGAAAAGTTACATGGACAATAGAGAAAATGTTGAAAGATTCACACCAAGCTCCTCTGAAGATAAAACCTCAGTCTCATTCTGTGCATATCAAACAGTAAAAGGGGAAAACAGATGCTGCTAATGGTCAGTTTAACATCACTTGGTATTTTGGGCACTGAAAGACAAAGTCTTAAAACAAATTTTTACTGAAGGACTTAGAGGGGTCCTGGACCTGTTGAATTCTAATGATGAAACTATTGAGGCTCATTGTTCTCTTACAAGCCTTCAGCAATTCTCTTTTCTTATACATGTGTGTGCACATGCACATGTGCTCATTTTATATTAAGTGATATAAATGCATATCATCCAGAGCAATTGTGGAAGTCCAGAATGTTGTGTGACTCAATGTGAAGTCATTAATCAGGCTTCTTTTTGCCAGGTGGTTTAATATTTTCTGAAGAAATGGTTTTATCTGTTTTGTAACAGTTCTTCTGTCTAGCATTGCTTAAGAGCACAACAACAGTGCTTGCCAAAGTTCACCTGCATCATTTGAAGAAGGAATGGAAAGGTCATATACAGAACAGCAACTGTATTAATTTACTGTATTAATTTAAGATACCTGGGCTTAGTCACAGAATAACACCTCTATACTAGTAATTTTCTTTAGGGTAAGAGCTATTCAGGCCAGCACGTCTCAGAGAACAGCTAGCCTAAAATAACAATCCTGCACTGTAATATATTTCAACAGTTTTTGGCCTGCTCAATTTTTTTATGCCAATTCTGCAGTCCTCAGCTATGTTCAAGAAGTGCCTTATGTCTCAGGTGTCCTACTGAGTTGTGAAATGAACCTTCATCACACTAAGTTACAGAGCTGGGAGGTTTATTTTCTAGGTTTACACTACATCTGGTGTGTTCCACATGCCACAGAACTTACTATTAACCAGTTAAACCATAGTACACCTCAAACAAAACCAGTAGTGCAAGAAGTACCCTGACTTTTCTTATACATGGTACTGCTTGAAAGACAACTGTATTTCAAATCAAGGCAATCCAAAAAAACCTAGGTCCTTGACATTTTGAAGAGGATATGTCCCAACACTTCCACCTTGGAACTTAACACAGCCAGCACTAGTAAGAGATACTGTCCCACTGTATTTTTGCTTATTTCTGAGCTTTTCTTGCTACAGAAAAGCCTGAAAATGGTGAAATTCTACTGCTATTGTGACTGATCAAGATAGGCTCATAAACAAGTTTTTCTTTTCTACAAAGAAGACAGCATAAGAAGAACCAAATCATTACACCTGCTGTTCTTGTAATTTTAAGAAGAAAAATATTATAAAGTAATCAATGGAAGTCTGCAAGTTTTTTGCAGGGTTTTTTCCATCTAGCTAATATGTTAGCAACATGAGCTTTGAAACTTGTTTGTTGCTGTAAAGTTTTGTTAATGCTGAAGTCTCAAGATGTCAAGAAAATCAGAACTTTTCACAACTTCTGCTTAAGACTTGGCCATAATTATAAGATGTAAACATATATAAGGGATTTACATTTTCAAATCTCCAAGGAAGTGTCTAAAAGACTGTTTACTTCTTGCTAAACAGCTGGTACTTCAGAACAGCTGCACTTCAGAACCAGCAGTAACTGAGCAATGGGTCAAGCAGCCATTATAGAGTCAGCATCTTCTCAGCTCATTGTTATGCTTCTGTGATGGATGCTAAATGCCTTGTATCTTTATAGAAAGCTGATGGAACATTTGAGATATTAATACTCTTTCTTTTCATGATACTGTTTTGCTTTGTTAAGGAGGGCACAAGGGGAAGGAATGGCTGGGTTTTTTCAATTGAGTGCTTCTGCCCAAGTAGTTCAAGAACAGAGTGTATGGCTGAGCACCAGAAACTGTGGGTCCTATCCCAAATCAACCTGTAACAAGTCCACCTGAGATCTTTGTCAGGCAACCTGTACATAATTGTTTACAAGGCTTTCAAGATCAAAAGAAACACACCTACCCACCAAAACTGCTGACTGGTTACTCACAAACAGTACCAGTGGGATGGGACCAACACATCTCAATGCTCTGAACAATTCATAACTTTTCATTAAGGAAAGAAGAAGAAAAGAAAAAAACAAAAAATTATCCTTTGTAACACTGACCTCACACCAAATGAATACAGATCAAATACTTTGAAAGTAAGGTTTAGATAAGCCATATATTTTAAGTGATATTGGATCATTTTTTCTTTGGTTGGCTTTTATTTTTTATTTGAATTGAATAGGGTTGAAATTACTACAGGTTGATTTATTTTAAGGCTCGTTTCATACTATAGTGTGGAAGAGTTTTAAAACATTGTATAAAAGCAGGATCAAATGTAAAGTGCAATACTTGATTGTGAAAACAACTAAAGTGCAGTTTAGAACACAAAATGAAGACACACCAAGCAATATGGTGTCTTTTGAAACCAAGACACATGGTTTGAGTGTTTTGAGCAGTTACAGAACAGAGATATATATATATTTTACTATATAATAGTGCTAACAGCCAGTATATTGCTTTTGTCCTCTAATTCACTTAGATGAGATTTTGTGGTGGTTTAACCCCAGAGGGCAACTAAGCCCCAGGCAGCTGCTCATTCACTCAATCACCCAGAGGATGGGGAAGGAATCTGAGGAGTGAAACTGAAATAACTCATGAATTTGACACTTTAATAGGTAAAGTAAAAGGTGCACACATGAGCAAAGCAAAACAAGAAATTAAGTCACCACTTCCCAAGGGTAGACAGGAGTAAAGCCATCCCCAGGAGAGCAGCGCCCATCATGTGCACTGGTTACTTGGGAGGACAAACACCATCACTCCAAGTGTCCCCCGTGCCTTCCTCCTTCTTTCCCCAAATGTGATGCCATATAGTATGGAATATCCAATATTGCTAATACATGCAACCAAGCACTACAGCAGCAAAAACCAAGCGGTACCAACACTCTTTCCATGACAAAATAAATTATATTATTCTTCACTTTTGAGCTTTTATGGAAAAAAATATTGTTATCATGTACTACTGCAGAAACATGTTTCCACACTTTTCCACTTCTTATAATCGGTCAAGTACAGTAAACTATTTTGCCTTTATGATAGTTCTGTAATAACCCAATCCTGTTGTAGTCAATACTTCAGTATGATGTACAAAATCAGGCCAGGAGACTGGCAGTAAGAATGACAGCTCTAACTCAACTAAAAAAAAAAAAAAATTACAGATCCTAATTCTTTTAAGAATGAAAATATTTCTACTAAAAAATTGAAATAATTGTTACATAACTTCAAAAACCCCAGACACCTAACAAACTCATAATTTGTAAAAAGAAGTGAAGCTATCAAAAATAATCACAATTCTGAACCACAGAATCATTTAGATTGGAAAAGACTGAATATGGCACTTAGTGCCATGAGCTAGTTGACAAGGTGATGTTAAGTCATAGGTTGGGCTTGATGATCTCAAAAGTCTTTTCCAACCTAGTTAATTCTGTGATTCTGTGAAAAGACATCCAAATTCAAATCCAATCTTTGACCAATCACCACTGTATCACCACAGCACAGAGTGCCACATGCAGTCATTTCTTGAACAATTCCAGGGATGATGACTTTATCACTTTCCTGCCAGTCACTCCCAATGCTTCACAATCCTTTGTGTGAAGAAATTGTCCTTGATGTACCACCTGAACCTTCCCTGGAGCAGTTTGAGGCTGTTTCCTCTCATTCTGTCTCTTGTTGCCTGGAAGAAGAAACCAACCCCCACCTGGCTGCACACTCCTTTCAGTTGCAGAGAGTGGGAAGGTCCCCCCTGAGCTTTCTTTTCTTCAGGCTTCTCTCTCACCCCCAGCTCCCTCAGCTGTTCTTCACAGAACTTGTGCTCCAGACCTTTCCACAGCTCTGTTTCCCTTCTCTGGACTCACTCCAGCACCTCAATGCCTTGTAGTGAAGAGCCCAGAACTGGACACAGGATTTGAGGTGTGGCTTCACCTTTTCTGTGTACAGGAGGTCAATCCCTGCCCTGCTGCTGCTGCTGGCCACAGCATTGCTGATCCAGGCCAGGATGCCATTGGCCTTCTTGGCCACCTGGGCACAGCCTGGCTCATGTTCAGCTGCTGCCACCAGCACCCCCAGGTCCTTTCCAGCCACTCTGCCCCAGCCTGTGGAGCTGCCTGGGGTTGTTGTGACCCAAGGGCAGGACCCAGCACTGGGCCTTGTTGAACCCATAACATTACAATACCAATCAGAAAGTTCAAAACCATCTGAAATGCATGCAGTTTAAATAACTAGAAAGTTGGGAAATATATTTGTTTGTAACAGCACATAATGTAATAATATATAGTGAACAATTATTGAGAACCAAGTTATGACTCTAAAGAACTTTTTTTCCCAATTCTTCCTATTTTCTTTTCAATTCTCATCTTAATTGTAAAAGTGTTTTGATTTTGCTCTCCTCTTAACAGGAGAAAAAAGAAATCATATTTAAAAAAATCATATTTTGTCTTAAGTATTGCACTCTGACTAGTAAAAAAAAAATCTATAAATCCAAGAAATAAAAGAATTGTTTTACTCCAGTAATGCTTGAATTTTGTCCCAGTTGTTGATGATGCAGGCTCCTGATCTGAATGAGTAAAACAGTAAATGTGACTGCAGACAATTCTACAATTTTCCCAGCATTTGAACTAACAAACTGACAACGGGCCATGGGGGTTTTGGGGTTTTTTCTGTGATTTCTCCCACTTATGTTTTCCTTAAGTTTTCCTACTGCTTCTGAATTTTTAAATAATTAAGGAACATTTTATAACTTTGGAATTTCTTACTGATATTCTAACCAAATACTAGGATTGCTTTGTGACATGATATCCTGCTTTCTTAGTACAAAAGAAAAGTAACCTAAGATGCAGCTAAGATCATGATAGTGGTTTTGTTTTATGGGTTTTTTTTTTTTTGGTTTTGTTTTGGGGTTGTTTTTTTTGTGTGTGTGTTTTTGGTTTTTTTTTTAATTTATAAACTTTGGAAGGAGGCAACAAAACAAATTTTAATTTCTAAAAGGCTTTCAGGGAAGTTACTCTGATATTAAAAACAACAAAAAACAACCCAACAAACCAAACAAACCTCATGGAAAAAAAATCCAGCGCAATGATCTCCTTGCAAGTGCTAAACTTAAGCGAAGACGTTGACAGGCAGGTTGCAGCAGTGCCTGCCTTAGCCACTGAGAGGGGGACCAAGTCTTCCAGGTACCCTACACACACAGCCCCCGCCCGCTCCTCCAGGAGCATCTCCACAGCTCTACAGCAGCAAGGTGCATCAGCGTACGTGTGCAGATCATAGTGGTTCGGTTCTCAGCCGAACACCCACGCCTAGAAGCAACAGTTCATTTTAAGAGATACGGCGGGAAGAAAAAGGGATGAGGTAAATAGAGCTAGCACCAAGTACTCTCTGCCATCAGCCACAAAGCTCAAAACAAGCCTTTCCCCGCTTGCTGGGTGTGCGTGGCCGATCCTAGCGCAGGGCGCCCCGGAGCCGCACCAAGGCTGTGCTTCGAGGCGGAGAAAGGCGGAGAGAGCCCGAGGGGCCCGGCGGCTGCTGCTCCCCCCGGCGAGCTCCAGGCGAGGCGGCCCCCCCGCAGCAGTGCCAGCCCGGCCCGGCCCGGCCGCCGCAGCTGCGGTGAGTCAGTGGGCACCAGGGCACCGCTCCTGCCAGCTGCATCCCGCCCGCCGAGCATCCTCCGGCGGGGGAGGCGCTGGCTCCGCGCACCGTCCTCCCTCTGCCGCGGCCGGCGGGGACCCGCACCGGGACCGCCGGAGATCACTCCGGAGCGGCGACCTTACCTTGGCGCTGGAGCTGCTGGTCTGGGTCTCCGCCTCGACGCTGCAGCAGTGGGGCGTCCTGGACCGGGCGGAGGCGCCGCCGGACTCCCTGCGCTCCTTGCGGCGGGGGCCGGCGGAGGGCGGCGGCTGCCGGCTCTGGTAGGCGAGGACGGAGGGGATGGAGTCGGCCGCGTCTGTCTTAACGAAGAGGCCGTGCAGGGTGGTGGTGCCCTGCGAGATCGTGGTAGTCTGGTGGGGGGAGTTGGACTCCTCCGAGTCCCGGCAGTATATCACACCGCTATGCGAGACGTGAATGCTGGGTGCGCAGCCCATCCCTTCCCTTCGCAGCCACCCCGCCCCGCTGCACCGCCGCTCCGCTCCGCTCCCACCTGCCGCCCGCCCGGGCTGCGGGGCCGCCGCCCCTGCGCCGCGCACCCCGCGCCTCCAGCACCGGCGCCTCCCCCCGCCGCTGGCGCTGCCCCGGCCACTCCCGCCCCTGCGGCGCCTCCCCGCCACCCCGCCCGCTCCCCGCGCTGCCTCCGGGGTCCCCAGACCTGCTAAGCCCCTTCCCCTCTTCGGCAGCCTCTTACGGAGCGCCGGCGACCACCGAGCTGTTTTCACCTGGGGTGGGGGGAAGCGGAGGAGGATGAGAAGAAGGATGTGAAGGGTGAGGAGAAGAATGAGAAGAAGGGTGAGAAGAATGATTATCGCTGGTGCAGGCCCCTCATGACCTAGGCAGAGAGTCTGTTTTCAAGCCTCCCGTAGGGACATTACTCACATACACATACACACATACTCCCCAGCACTCCAGTTGTGCTAAATACTTTAAAAAAAAAGTTACAAATACTTATTTTGACAGTGAAAATGCACCCTACTCTTGGGTGAGCAAATGTCAGTTGTTTGGGGGTACTCAAGGGAGCAGTTTAGAGCCACATAGCATCCACTGCAAGTTAGGGAAAAAAGATTAGAATTGTTTCACAATTCTTAATGCTGCTTTTCAATTAAGCCAATATTCAGTGACACAAGTTGCCATTTTACCCTTGGTGTCTGATAGCTGCCAATCCCTATTTCCAGTCCCTGGTGAGATAATCAAGAAAAATGTTTAATGCTACAGAGATTTACACACCTTCTTAGTTTTCCACAGTGAATAGTTTCACTGACCACAGTGAAACTATGTAGGAGGTGTAAAGCTAAACATGGAGGTTTTAAGTCTTTGCAAGATTTTAGTTTAAATCCCTCTGTTTTAAATGGCACAAAATAAATTCTTCAAGAATTGGTAATGTCATCCAAGCAGTATGCTTCCTGCCTAATAAAGCATTTATCTGAAAACCAGCCATCAAGGAACACTTGTGTATATACCTTTTCTTCCTCTTGGAATATTACCTGATGTTTGACCACTCTTTCTCCACTTAGTTTTAGTGAATAATGTAAAAATACTAGAAACATGAAGCATGGCTGGTGCAAGAATTGGGATGTTGTACAACAAAATGGTCTGAATATGTTATTTTTGGTTCTTAATGCTTTTGAAGCACTAAGATTTCAGTTTACTTTTAAGTGATGATTTCACAGCTAAAATGCCTCAGTTTAGAGAGACTTTGAGCCTTAGCCTCTGCCTGTCTTGATGCAGTGCATGGATCATTGCAATTATGGCAACATAGACAGGCACTAGTCCATCAAGAAACCGGACTGAGGTCATCAATTTGTTTGACAAAGTATTTTCAGTTTTCCAGTTACCACAGTGAGTCCATGTTGGCCCTGGTAACCACAATTTTTTAGGTAACTGTCTTCCCCACCAGTTGTCACTGTTCACAAGCCAAGTTGTAGTTTACATCCTGCACATGCTACATATTTGCATGTTTGCCCCCTGCCACAATGCTCTGCTGGTGGCTATCTTTGAGGACAACCTTGAAGATAGGCTCAGTATAAGTAAATGAAGGAGACTGTGCTTCATCACTCAACCATGCAGCCTTTTTTGCTGCTTAGACTGCAGTTCTGCATGAGACCTCACTGCCTCCCAGAGCATAATGCACTTAGTTGCAGATGAATGTGTCCTAAAACCTCACTTAATAACAGGAGCAGCCAGTTTTATGCATTAATCGCAATACTTTCAAGTCTCTCTTCCTTTCTATTAATGTTTGGGAAACTTAAGCCGGGGATTTGAGCTGACTGCCCTACAGTACAACTGAGATTTGGAAGAGAGCCAGGAGCTCAGGAATGCCACTCGGAACACATACACTTACAGGGTACATCCAAAACCTATTGTTTTTGGGTAAGCGATGTTACCCAAAAGACTTCTAAGATTTGTTGACTATCTAGTTTGAGATGTTTTTCGTGAGACTTTACCCAGGTATCAATGGCATTTAGATTTTTAATAAAGGATGGGAACATAACCATATTTTGACTTTGCAGACTGAGCTTGGTGAAAATATTATGTCATACCCTAAACTGTGTTGCTAGCTATTCACAGTCCCTTCTTCTGAATTGATATAAATTATCAGATAAGTTATTTTGTTAGTCAGTTGGTCAGGTTTCCTTAACATCCCAGTATTTCAGTTTCTGCTTTGCTCCCATTGAATTCAGTGACAACTTTGCTATTGGTTTCAGGGAGCATTGCAGGAGTCTGCCCATTCTCACACAGATTTCCCTTGCTTAGGTATACATTTGAGTTGATGCCAGAAAATAAGCTGCAAGAATAGAAGTGACAATTCTGGACAAGCATTGCGAATGCAGCCCTCAAGCAGCAACCCCCACGCTGTTTACTTTAGGGTTATGGTGAAAGAGCACAACTAAAGAGGATAAGCCTGTCTGTGCAACGTGCCAGAATGCTTGAGAGGAGTGAAGGCTGCTGCAGGATGGGGAGCTATATGGACTGCTGAAAAGCAACAGGAAACTGTGAAGAGTAACAATGCTTTACCTGACAGCAGAATCAAAAAGTCCTAGAACCAAAGGATGGTTGAGTTTGAAAGGGTCATCTGGTCAAATCCCCCACACGCCCAAGAAGGGTGTGTGGCTAGTTGCTTGGGATGGGTGTATCTGGATGTACTTTTTAGTATCTCCAAGTATGAAGATGACAGCTCCGGACTACCTATTCATTCCAGTGCTCAGTCACCCTTACATCATCAGTTCCCTGATGATGTTCAGAGAGAATCTCCCATTTTACAGCTTCTTTCATGCCCATTGCCTCTGGACCTGTCACTGTGCACCACTGAAAGAGTCTATCCACCTTGCACCCTTCTTCAGTTTTACATTGATGAGATATGCCCTGAGTCTGCTTTTCTCCAGGCTCAAGAGTCTCAACTCTCATCCTCTCCTCAGAAGCACAGTGCTCAGAAGGAGCTTAGAGACACAAGTATGTAGAACAAGTAAGTGATGATCAGTGTGAGCAGAAGCTGCAGCAGAGCTGAGTGGCTGCAGAGGGGAAGTATGTCTGTCACGGAAGTACGAACTGAAGGAAAGTTAAGACTCCTTTTCCTACCATCAGTGCTCTTTCTGCATCTTGCCTGTGAGAAGACAACCATGGATTTACTGAACAAGGAGAAAGAGGGAATATTTAGAGGGTGCACACTTATAGCGCACTTGTAGCACACCTCTTACAGCACACTCCAGTCATGCTCATGAAGTCTTCTTGCTGCAGTATGCCCGGACTGATGAGCACTTAAGCAGAAGGCTTTACTGTGAGCAGCGTGCACCAACCAAGGACGTCCAGAAGAAACAGCTATATTGAAGCAGAATCTGCCTGCAGAAATGCATATTTAGTATGGCCCCAGAATGAAGTCAGTGCATCCAGGCACTGAAAAATATTCACATGTATCAGTTTTTCCACTACTAAAGAACTTTTGCTGGCTTTAACGGCAACAATATATATCCTAACAAATTTTATGCTCACAGGAAACCAGTTTTTTACACATGACTAATTTCAGCATGATGAATTGAAGCATATGAGTGCTTTTGGAAACCAGAGGTTTCCCTGAAGTATCTAGTACTTTTGTTTTTTTCCAGTAGAAAGCAGTGGATATGCATTCTCTGTGGTGTTTACGCCTGCAAATCCCTCCAGAATGAGGAAAATATACTCCTCAAAACTTTATATCCCTTCCAAAGCCAGTCATAGGCTTCACTCTGACCTCAATATTAAGGCTTTATGCTCAGAGTAGATTGCAAAGTTTATGTTGGTATTATTGGAAGTATCATCTATAAATCCCAGTTCATTGCAGTAAGAATATACTACTTCAGAGGTCCTATTTTACAGGGACTTGAAAATCTGGTACTCGACAACCCACTGCTGAAGACAGTTACCTCTATTCATGGGTCATTTACTGTAAAACCAGTTTAAGAATATATAAATAAGCCCGTACAAAAAAAAAAAAAAATTACTGGGCTCTTAGGCTCAACAGTTTCTCAGTCTTTTCATATTGGTCCAACAAATTTCTTAACTACAGTTAAAAATAACATCTTGTACACTCAGATTACAGCAAAGTCAATACCTAAAAACTATTTAAATTATCCAGATTCCATGCACCGTTTTAAACTTAAACTAGATATGAGAAAAATAGTCATTACAGCTAGAATAGAACTTTTCTTGGTACACCACTGTTTTGTTAAAATACCCCCATCTTTATGGTACTTTGATAATGTATAACATATTATCAAACATTAACTTCATGATTTTACTCATCAACAATACAAGAAATCATGCCACTTGGAAGTCAAAAATATACTAAATACAACAGGTGAAGGTTACTTTTGCTTGAGAAAGAGCAAAGTGTACTTTTCAGTCCACAAATTAAATGACTCACTCAACAAAGATGAAGAGGAACATTACTAACAGTAATGACCTCTCTCAAACTCAACCAAAAAAACAAAAGAATCCTTTTAAAAAAAAAAATCCTGCCCCAAATTCCTTTAATTTCATAACTTTGAAAAATCACTCACGGCAGCAAAACTGTGTTTTAATTTACCTTGATTTTGTTACACTGTCTCTGTGACTGCTGCAAATAATTGTCTCCCAGTTGCAAAATCCTACAAAAAAATATACCCTCCAGTAGGTACTGTTCAATAGAATGAGATTCCTGGAATTGCTTGCTAATCTCCCCATAGAACTTAACTTTGATCTCCCTTTAACAGCCAGATTTTGATGGGCTTTGACAATGCCATTTATCTCAGTTTTGCCCAGAAGTTAATAAAATACTTGACATTATGGACATTTTGCAAGTGGGAAAAGAAACCTGCTTCAAGGGAGCAAAGCAAAGCTGAAGAGAAAACAGTCGTCTGGTTTCCCTTCCACTAGCACCTCTTGCCACTGTATGAGGTGCCAGGCACAAATTGTTCTGAGAGTGCAACAGAAGGGCAGGTGGCCTTCTCTTACTCTCTATCTTCTCCATCGCTTTGTGTGTGAGCAAGGAAGTTAATTGGTGCCTGCCCTTCTCTGTCCGCAGTTGTTTCTTCCTCCCTACAGGAAGGAGAAGATGAAGTCCTCATTGCTGAGAGGCGATGAGGTGCCCCAGGGATGCAGATTCCCTCCTGGGGATGAACACGTGCAGTCATTTTCCCTGGAATGGGCCAAAATGGTAGTGTCCTTACTATCAGCTTTATTTCGAGAGACGCAGGAAACCTTTACTACAACGTTTTGAAGAGGAAGAGTAACATATAGAAATGCTTAGCAACAACAGTCTTCAGCCACTAGCAGGAGCAGCGGGTGTCAGCATTTACCCGAGGAGCCGAACTTCTGGCAGGACAGTGGCCACATACTTGTAGTTATGGGCAAATTTTCTAGAACAAGATGGATCACACCACATTTAAAAGGCTTAGGCTCCTGCTCACGAGCAGACCCTTTGGTTTGGGTACCTGTGGGCTGGCTGAAATCAAATACTTCACAACACTCAAAAGCTAAGAAATGCAGCTGCAGCTCTCCTGACAGCACTGAACAGTTCCCCCAAGCAGCGCTTGGTGGTCGTTTCCTCTAAAGCAGCTTTTTTCTTTGCTCGTTATTATTACTTCAACAAAAGAACTCTTCTCCCTTGATTTATTACTCTCCGGGAATATCTGCACAGAAAATCCCTCTCGGGTGGTCACGGCACCACCGGAAAGGTTGACTCCTTGGCTTTGGGGCTCCGGGCACTATAGAGCACAACTCCCGGCAAAGCCGAGCCGTGCTCAGCGGGGCCGGGCAGACGCCGAGGCAGCCGAGGCGGTCGGACACATCTCCTCAAGCCCCGCCGACCGGAGCGGGAGAACGCCCGGGGAGTATCAGCACTCGACGGCGTGGTGCCCCGGCTTCGAGCACCCTGGAGCAGGGGGCAGCCCGTGGGGTCGTCCCGCCAGCCCCCGACCCTCCCGGCTTTCCCTTACCTTCTTCCCCGGCCCGTTCATCCTCCAAGGAGCGGAAGGGAGCGGCGCCGGAGAGCGGGCGCCGCTGCCCAGGTGAGCAGGGCTGGCACGGCGGCCGCTGCCGCTTTCCTCGGGGCCGGCCGCCCTCGGAGCTCCCGCCGCCGCCCCGTGCCTGGCCCCGCTCTGCTGGAAGCGCTCCAGGAAGACAAGATTCGCCTCCGAGCCTCCGGTGAGGAATGAGCGCAGAAACTTCCCCGAGTTACCCGCCCCACGGGCCTCCTCTCTTGTCCCTGCGCTGGATCATTGTTTGCCCTGATCGGGAACATTTACTAATGGGGTAAAGCGTCCGGGGAAAGTACGGCCAGCCAAATGCTCTGAGGCTAGCATGATTTGCATGGGTAAGAGTTACTCAGCTCTCTTTGAGAGAGAGTGGTAAATCCACGTGCAGAACTGATAGCTCACTGCTGGTGCTCTTCAGGATCCTCCAGTAAAACCCAGCCTCACACTCAAGGAGAAGGGACACAAATTGCCTGGAGTTGAGAAGGAGTAGAATAGCCACGATCTGGAGCAAATCTAAACTGCCAGAGGTGGGACTGAAAACATATTTCAAACAGCCTATATTCATCTTTGAGATATCCTAGAATACAGCATGTATGAGGTAGGTGGAGAGCATCATCTTGGGAATGACATCTTTGGGTTTGACTCTTTCACTTTATTACTCTTCCCTCCATGCCTTAAAAATGCTAATGTCTGCTTTTCCATTTGAACAGAGTTCATTAATATAGTCAATGCTTTGTAAAGGTACTCAAGGCCTCAATGAGGGAACTCTATAAGATACTCAGACAACACCATAAAAAACAATCCCTACCCCAAAAAAATCAAAGGCTTGCATACAAGGCAGTGGAGAGCATGTGCATATCACAATAGCAGAGCAACATTAAGGATGACTGGGAGCTTTGGGACAAGTAGTGGTCAAGTCACAGCAACTGTCTAACCAAAACCCTCAACTACTTCACAAAATGAACCCAACACACTAAACCTGTACAGAAAATTAGTTCTAGACAGGAGACGCAAAACCAGCATTGATCAGCAGGTTATGTCAGATTGAGGCTAGGGACTGTGAAGATCTGCCCTATTTCTAGTGAAAAAGACACACAGTCATCAAATACAATCTTTGAGCTCCCCAGAAATGCTAGACAGTGCACATATTGGAATTTCCTCAAAAGCAGGTTAGAACATCCCCCTTTTTGTGGCCATACATCTGCAAGAACTGTTGTCTGCGAGCTCATGTGACAGAGAGACTTTGAAACTCTCTCAAGGTCTTTGTCCTGCATGGACGAGCTGGGTGGGGGGTTAGCTACAGCCTCAGCTGCACACAGCCATATTCTTGGATACTTGGTACAGCAGCCCTGATGTAGTCTCAGAGAAGGCATAACCTTCTTTCTTCAGAACCTCTGCACAAGCACCAGGTATCAGTCAGCCAACTGGAAATTTCAGAATCAACTTAGCTCAGTTATTTCCAGTAACTGTCAGGGAAGAAAGCATCACAGTCTGCCCTGGTACCCTGCTTCCCCAGGTGGACAAATTAGGGATGAATTAATTACTCTTGCCATTCTGTGCAGCCATGCTGTCTTTGCAATAAAAACCCAGAAGTATCTTACCCAGCCATGGCATCACAATAAGGGCAGAGTGCTCATCTAGACACAGGGGGCTCCAAGGGCCCCCAGCATGAAGTTTTGGATACAGCAACAAAGACTTTTTGCAGTTTCCTCACAGTCCTTTCCTTGCATTTCTCCTTCATTATTCTTTTAATGCAGTCCTTTTACACCAGCTAGAATTTAATCTCTCCACAGGTTTTCAGACCATCACAAGAACAAACGGAAAAAAAATCATTAAGGGTTGATGTTAGGAGCTGAAGTAAACAGATATCTAACAATACTGTCTGGTAGAGCACAGCTGGATGAACAGGACACTGCCTGACAGAGATTTATCATGTGAGGCATGCTCAGAAAAGTATTGCTTGTGGCTAAGAAGGAACCATTTTTTCCGAGAGCAAACGTCATTCAGTAATAGTAATACTACTACCACCACTACCACTACTACTACTACTACTACTACTTATTTTAATAAATAGCAACAATAGTTATAGATTTACATTCCTGGACAATTCACTGCCATTTTATATGAAATATGAAGGTGACAAAGCTGTGCGCTTTATGCCGCTTTTTAGGTGGCTGGTTCTTGGGCAGTCCCAGTCCATCTTCTTCATCCTGGACTTGGGGAATGAAACAGAAGTGCTGGTCACTTGAGAGTGAGGGGTGTCAGTTCAAAGAGTTTCCAGCAGACTTCAGACAGTCCTGATAGCATTTGACTTTGACAGGAGTCTGTTAACAAGAGTGAAAGGCTACAGCATACTTCACTAATCCTCTTATCTATAGGCTTCAGAATGTATCAATTATTCAATTTGCCATTGTTAACCTTTCACAATGTAATCTCTGTATGCAGTCAATTCCATACTATTTAAAGTACGTATCAGCTGATGTTATAAATTGCATCAGTTAATATACACAGTAGCTTCTTTTCTTGCCTTGGAGTGGTTCATTGGTTGATAAGACAATCCATTTTTTGTTACACATGTGGTCAGATGGAACTATTTTATATTCTTATGAATTAAAAAAAAATTAAATATAAAAATAGTATAGAAATAGCACAGCAAAATTTGTAAACTACGACCTAGAAAGCCAGAAACATCACACAAGGCAAATACTCATGAGGGATATTACTTATCTCTAGATTTAGTGCAAATCAGAAGAGAACATTACACAACACTGAAGAAGAACTACAAATAGTGAAATGCCCAATCCAAGGAGCCAGACCAGCAAAATAAAGTATTCTAAGATATTTTTGTCTAGAATAGGGAACATACATTTCACTACATATTTCAGATGAGCTTTTCTTACTTTCAAGTATATTTAGGAAACATAAGGACAGGTCCTTTGGTCAGCATGAGGACATTGTTTTGTTCTATCATTAAGCATCACTGGTGGATCATATGATCCAGTCCTGGTTCTGTAGTAAGCCATACTACTAATAGAATCAGATGAAGGAGACATTCTCTAATTGGGAAACAGTTTAAAGGAACTCAGTAATTCCTCATTGCACTGTATTCTTAAAAAAAAAAAAAAAAAAAGGAATTGCAGAAAAAACTCATATTAAAAGTAGTGTAAAATAAAAAATCTTCTCTAGCTCAGGCAAAGTTTTCTGTACTTTTTACTGTCCCCCACAAATGAACAGTAAGTAATAGCTTTGGGAATTTGCTGTTGAGTATTCACTGACATAAATTTTGCTATAAAACAGTATTAGGAGTATTCATCTTAGCCATTGTAGGGAAATTCTTCTTCTCATTTTGGCAGGCTGTGTGCTTACTGAGAATATCTTCCATCCTGGAAAGACATGAACATGGCTTTCAAGAGCTACAAATACTTGGCAAAATGCTGTTACTTGGCTAGGGCACAAAAGAAGGAAGCGACATGAATCACTCTGTGCCTGTAATATCTCAGGGTAACGCTTCAAACACACAAACATGAATTCACTATTTTAGAGCACTCCACAGCAAGACCATGTTGTAAGCAATCCTTTGTCAAAGATGATTATTACATCACAGACTATGTACTCGTGTGACACCCATGCATGGATGGACAGGCACAGGGCTCATGCCAGGGTAACTATGATGAATACAAACTTCACGTGAGTCACTGACTTTTTAAAAACTCATCAGGTCTGGGGCAAAAAACAATATATGTGCAAAACGTGTGTTAATTCTATGGTTACAAATGAATGCTTCTGCACCTGCTAGAATACAAATATTTTAACAGGTGCATTTGAGAACTCTTCAGTGTTATTGCTTAAAACACTACCCAGCTCGTACAGAAATAAGGTAATTTTTTCACCTCTTTGCAATAATGCAATGAACATGCACAAACGCAATTGGTTCTAAACAGCTAATGAGACAGACACAGCAGAATGAATAATTTCTGTTGCATGTTAAAATGTCTAACGCAGAGCTATTGCACCAAAAAATAGTGTTTAGAGATGTGCAAGTCATGGCTTTCTACAAATAAATACAGTTTAGAAAGTCTGACTCTCTTTTTGGCATTTTTGCTTTCTATTCTACATTTAGATGAATTAGTGTAGCACACAGAGGAATGAGCTACTCTAGGAATGTCTAAAGTGATTCAATCTTAGAAATACAGTGAAGGCTCCTTAGGTCCAGCAGTTGGCAGGGAAAAAAGCAACCAAACCATTCTATTTCATGTAACATTAAAATTGCATATCCTTTGCATACAGTACTCTCAGGGTATCTACATATTAGTTGTAGTTATGTCAGGCTTGGAGAAAAACAATTTCCAGAGCAGGAATTGAAAACACTTCAAAAACAACACTTCCAAAAAAAAAAAAAATTCAAACCAAACAAAACCCCATAAAGAGCATAATAAAGCATACCAATTTGTGAAGGATCTGGTGGTAGCAGAACCACACGTTTCTCTCTGAGCTGCACAGTCCTGTCTTTAGTACAACAGCTGCAATCTGTTTATTTCCACAAGCAATGAAGATGACTTGAGTTGCCCTCCAAGAAGCATCCAAGCAGCGTCTTCACTACCTTCTTCCCAGCTGTGGCAGTAGGTGTGTTAAAAACATATCTGTACAAAAGGCACAGAAGTCCTTTGCACATGGCAAATGACAGCATAAAAAGCTGAGGTGTGTTCAAGGCATAATGCTCTAAGGGCAGCAACAAAGAGGTGCAGCTATCCCTTTGTGCCTCATTCCTGAAGGCAGCCTCCAACTTCATAAACCTGGGGGGTAGAGTCACTGAACTGCTTGCTGCATACCAGTAGTTTTACTCACAAAGTGGCAACATGCTATCTGCCAAGCCAAGAACTCCTAGTCTGCAGTTCATCCAGCCTGTAGACTCCACATGGGTATGGATGGATTGCTGGAGGAATGGCAACCAGGTCCTACCTATCTTACCACCTTCTTTGCCATAGTGCTGGATTGCTCTGCATGGCTTTTGAGCTTACAGTAGCTGAATGAGCTCCTCTTTAAGAGACAGGCTGATTCTCACAGGCCCCCTAGCCTGGAAAATCACATCACACAGAGTGTGATATCTCCAGAAGCAAAGCACTCCTCACAGAACTCATAGATAAAGCTACTACTCAGATGAGTGATAACTTCAAGGACAAAAGGTATGAACAGTGCCATTCTTCCCCAGCTTATTTCCAGTAGCAGAATAAACACATGAGATCGCAGATCAGAGGGCAGTCCAACCTACTTCTGGAAAACACTCCTAGAAAAACCTAGAGAAACAAGACCATTTGTAACAATATACAACTCCTTGCAACTTGTTGCTGACCCAAACCATTTTAAACCGCAAGTCAGGAAGGTAAAATATTCTTTATTTGGAGCTGCAAATCTCTGTGTGCAATGTTTACAGGCTTGTATCAATAAACCAAGTCAAATCCATTTTAAAATCTGACTTTAAAATGACATAATGGGTTTCTCAGTGCATTGTATGAGAGGGATTCTTTTTCCGTAGTGGGTTATTTCAGATAGTAACAAATGCCTTAACTTCAGCGAAAGAAAGAAACAAACCCCAGTAAAAAAAATTGTGCTGCCTTAGACTTATGACAGTACCCACTAATGTTTATTAAAATATGCTTTAGCAGAGAGTACCTTTCCTCAGTTTCCCTTCAAACTTCCAAATTCATCCCATTGCTTCTCCCTTCCCTGTGTCCTTCTCCACCTCTGTGAGCTTTTTCTCTCTTGCAGTTTTGCCCTTTTGTCCCACCTGTCCACAGGGTCACACCTTCACTTTCTATTCAAAAAAACCTTTTCCACAGCAGTAATAGTTTGTAAAACTATTGCCTTCTAACACCATCCTTCTCTCACCTCCAAGATTTTGGATTATGCTGTTTGCTATCGCTGCCTAATTTTCCTGCAATTAAGGGGTGACTCCTTAAATCAGCTTTCTGCTTTCTCGCTAATCCATCAATCAGTTCTTTTAAAGGCTGATAATATCCCCCTGTATCAGAGTCCTCCATATTGCTGGAAGAGTCAATAGTGACAGTGACCATTCACTCACAGGACAATCATGATTTCCAGTTGATTGAGCACAACCAGAAGTAGGATTCTAAATACAAAAAAGATCAATCAAAAAAGAAATTTTCAAGATAAAACCAAGAGAGAAAAATTATCCCAAAGCAGTTCTACCTTCTCCTATCTGTGACCATCACCACATATTTATCCTGTCTTATGACCAAGAGTCAAAATTAAAATGATCAAAATTAAATTAATCCAGCTGCATACATTACATACTTCTGCCCATTGCAAGATCATCATCTACAGCTACTGCTGCTCTTTTACTCACATGACTCTGAAATAACAGAGATCAAAAATACTGAAGGCAGATGGATGACTTTCTCATCCTCCTTTGTACAAGGAGTAGGTTAGCATCAGTACTTAATACAACCACAATTGTACATTTGCTTCAGCAGGTCAGAAAAACCTCTCTGAAGAAATTGTGATACCCAGTTCTACACAGGACAATGAAAAAAGAATCAGAAGTACAATCTGTTCTCAAAAGGAGTGAATTCATTGAAACTCTAAGAAAACTCCTTATCTTTGTCCCTGAAAAATTACATTCTAACCCAAGTAACTAAAAACTCTGGCTTACTCTGGAACAATTTCATCCACAATATGCCTGCAGAGCTGTATACAGTAAAAGCACTCAGTTCTGTATCCACAGGCTGGTCAGGCACTTTTCTGGAGTGCTTTCTTTAGAGACCTTATCTCCTTTTCCTCACCTATCTTTGGAAGTTGCCAATAGCCTACAGTCATACATACTTTTCCTCTTGCTCTTTGGATGCTCTCTTTCCTTCCAGTCCATTCATTCCAGGAATCTCCTTGGGCTTGGTTTTGGGTTTTTTTTTTGACCTATAATCTCTCAAACCAATTTTTAATTAAATAATGGTTCTTTAGAGTCTCTCAACTTATCCTGTAGACTGAAGCAGAAACAGGGAATAAAAATAATGTTTTTTGGGTTTTCTTGGCACTGTCTAGGTATGTGGTGTTCCACAGATTACTCAGTTACTGCCCAAGCCTAGTTAATCTGTGAGGCTGATTGCTAGCTGCTCACATGTTCTAATTATGTAAAATTTCCTATCTTTGACCCTGGAAACTATAGAAGTGTCTACACACAAAGTATTTTAAGTCACCACAAATGCTCCCACCTGGTGGAAGTTTTTAACACAGGATAACATTATACAATGCAGTGAAATTTACTTACAGACAGGTGGCAACACTCGTCATGCATGAGGCTTATGCAAGTTCTGTGCATTTGCATAGGCTTTTTAATACGGGTGACACAGTGAATAGTTTTAGGATATGGAATGCCTCCTTGCATGGAAAGCGGAAGTTGGTATGTTTGGAGAAGACATATATGCTTATTTCTCAGAAGGGGACAGAGAAGGGAGTGAGCCATGTACTACAGGTTTGCTTATCCTGTTCCTGAATTCCTGGATTCTATCACATCTACTTTAATCACCTGGAAGTCAAGGCTAGCTGCATACAAGCCCCAAATCCCTGAAAGGACGACGTGCGAATTCCCACTAATGCTGCTGTCTGAGCACCCTCTGGTGGCCCAGAATGAGCAGCTCCAGAGACGAAAACGCCGTCCCGCAAGGTGAGGATGCAGGAGAACGTAGTGTCTCCCCGACTTTGTCTGGACAATTGATGACTGTACGCAATTTAATTACTTTTCTTCATGTCTTTTGTTCCCAGCATTTCCTTAATTTTCACGTCATCTGACTGGTTCAAAACTTGTGTTCATTTAAACTAATTTTCTTTGGAATGTGAGATTAGAATCAACTGAAAAAAAAAAAGACAGCATAATAATATTGGGAGGGAAATATGGAGGGAGCAGAAGTCAAATTTGAAATGCTTTACAATATATGGATGGCATCAAAGTATATTTTAATTTAATTGCAGAACATACTGAATTTACTTGGTTTCAATGCAAGGCTATTCACTGTTTTGCACTTGTATTTAACCTGAAAAATAGTGGAGAGTGATCTAATCTGTCGTGTTCATACATCAGAGCTTTATAGCTCCTTATTTTTCCAGAAAAAAACAAACTTAATTTTACATATGAGAGTATTTTTACCTATGTACAGAATATGTGTCATGTTTGCTCTTTTCTGCAATTATTTGGCAGAATATTTGGCATACAGTCTGTTATCAGTTGGGATCAATGTTCAAGAAGTGTAAAAACAGTGTACTGTTTGTCCTGGTTTCAGCCAGGGTAGAGTTAATTTCTTCTCAGTAGCTGTGACAGTGCTGTGTTTTGGATTCCAAATGAGAATGGTGTTGATAACACACTGATGTTTTGGCTTTTTGCGAAGTCCTGTTTATCCTAAGCCAAAGACTCCTTTTTTCCCCTTGTCTTGTGCTCTGCCAGTGAAGAAATAAAAAAAGAAAACCAAAAAACTGGGAGGGAGCATAGCTGGGACAGGTAACCCAAACTGCCCAAAGGGGTACTCCACATGCCCAGTATATAAATTGGGGGGAGTGACTCAGAAGAGGGGCCAGTCTGAGTTTGGGAAGGATGGTCTGGCATTGGTTATTGGTTGTTGAGCAACTGCAGAGTGCAGCACTTTTTTTTTGTTCCTTCTTATTACTATTGTTTATTATTATTTACTATTATTTGTGGGGTTTTTCCTTTATTTTCAATTATTACATTGGTTTTATCTTAACATACAAGTTTTATTTCAATTCTTCTCCCCATTCCACCAGGGTAGGAGGGGAAGGGAGAGGGTCTTGAGGGAGAGGCTACATGGTGTTTCAAGCCCACCTGAACTTAAAAACACTATTAAAAGAAAAAAAAAATCACCTGAGATAGCATGAGACCTCTCTTTCCTACGGAAATTTCATATATTTACCACATTTCTAGATCCACCAGACATTATTCCTGGAGACTGCCATAATAAAGGCACTTGTGGTTAGAAAGAGTTTAACTAGTGCTGTCAGACAAAAGTCCATCTCTTATACTCTCTTACCTCTACTACAGCTTATCTAACTAAGTTTCCCACAACAGAAAAAAAAAATCATGCGTATATTGCTTGGGTTAATATGGAAAATTACTATTTTCTCCAGGCTTATGGATTGAGAAGAGAAAATTGAAAATAACTCATGTGCTGGATGAAAAGCATGGAAGACAATAACCCTCCTAAGTAATTTAAAAATCCAGGGCAAAATATCACTCCAAAATAGTTAAGAGCCTGGAACTTGGATATCTAAATGCTGGAGTATTTCAGACTGTTCACAAAATATTTTGACTGTCCTTGCTTGGAATCCTGAATACAGGTCCACTAAAAATGCATATTTCCTCTTAACCAGTCATCTACTGAGAGAAAAATCAAAGTGAGAACCCCAGCAGATGTGTCTAGTTACCAATTATCTTTTAGTTTCTTATCTTCTCCTTAAATATATGAGGGGAATAATTTATACCTTGATTATAAGATATGTAGCAGAGGGGTCATTTAAAACCTTAGGTGGAGCATGTATTTCAGAAATACAAGCAGAGAAAAAAAAAAACTTTATTACAGTTAATTACAGTTAAAATGGATTTGGAAGAGAAACTACTCATATTTTAAAGGCAGACATGAAAAATGTAATGAGGGCCAGACCCTGATCTGCACTTACCCCAGTTTTCATTGGTGTAAGCCTGCTGCCTTTGAAAGACTTTCTCTCCCTTCATACTCCTCCCAGTGAGATGAGGATCAGGCCTGCAGCCTACCTGCCCACCCTTGCCATGATGATGATGAGAATGATAATGAAAAAATTAATGAACCTGGAGTCAGAATTAAAAATTGCTTGTACCTAATACTAATTTTCCTCATGGCTGTGAAGCCCTCTTTTTGATGAGAAGAAAAACAGAACAGTTACCAGCTGTTCACATAATGACGAACACTAATAAGGGAAGACATGCATGTTAATGAGCTGGGGGAGGGGAATCAGAAGGGGCACTCATCAGTGCAGCTGTCAGTGCAAATCCTTCCTCTGAGTATTTTGGAAATCTGATGGCATGTCGGCATGTTACACTGGCAAACAGACTTGAGAATGACATCAGCCCCAGGTAAGGAAAACAGCACTTCTAGAGTCTACTTTCAGCCCTGGCCAGGTGATCAGCCTGTCTTTCACCATGCTGTTAACAGTATTAGGACAGGTATTCTCACCATGTGTAATCTTCTAAAATATTATTACTGCAATCACAAATGAACAGTCAAACTGAGATGACCTCATGGGTCCAGCAGAGAACAACAAGTAAAGAGAGATGTGTGGATCAGAACTGGTGGGAGAATAAGGATGCCCTTTGTATTCTCTGGTCTGTATATCACACAAACAAACTGAAGCTTAAAGGCTTGTCTGCATGCAGAGCTCTGGTGTCTTCTTTCAAAGAAGTGATTTCAGTGCAAAACCCAGCAAAAACCAGTCGTCCCTTAGTTTAAACCCAGTATTTTCATCAGTTTTGGGTCAGAGAGCACAGGCTTATGCTGAAATAAGCCATTCAGCCCAAAGCAAAGTTTGCATTTAGGCCTACAGCACTCTAATTAGCCCACATCAGTTATGTGAAGACAGCACCTGCTCCCAAGAGTTGTAGGTGTGACAGACATCAGGCCACAACAGGTGCTAATCAATTGTTTGGAATTCACTTCTCCAAATTTTCTGAAAGCAATCTGAAGAGGTATTAGATTCATGGAGGACTTCAGCAACATGAGTCCTGGTAGCTTTATTAGAATGTGCATTTGTTCACACTGAATAATCTTGGGAAGCTAATTCATCAAAACTGAGCAATGTAGATCTGGAGAATGAGGCCAACCTTAAAGAAAACCATGCTCCAGAGCTTTTGACCTGCTGAGGATTGCTTAGCCCCCATTCACATGTGCCAATCCACACATGCACGAATTATAGTCCTACATAGCTAGAGGTAAGATTCCCAATATGAAGGACAGTGTTTCATGCAAAAACACAATAGGTGATGTAAAACTGCATGGCTGGATCTATGCTGATTTATATCTAAATCTACACTTATACATTAAAAATGCCTTTAAGTTTTTAGATGTGTAAATAGGTCTTGACAAAAGCTCGCTTATCAGGTTTTTACTCCTCAGAAACAGATGTGGCACATAAATCAGTACTGCAAGTTGTTATATCATCCTCCATGTTGGGCTCAGATTGAACAGAAGCTGCCAGGGACACGTTCTTTCCTGATTAATATGAAGACAGTAATTTTCTTTTTTCTTTTTTTACTATTATAGCTGCAAGAAAAGCGTATGCTACACAGCAGTCAGCACTTCTCAGCAGGAAAAATTGAGACCAAGAACACAGAGATCTATGAAATCAGAGATGAAATGGAAAACCTGAACAAGAGACATAAATTAGAAAAATAATTTAGGAAAAAATCAATTTCCTAGTAAGTTCCACTTAGTCTCACAGAATACCCTGAAATAAAATGCAAAACAGGGAGTCCAACTCCATCAAGATGTAAAGGTTGCACAGTATGGAGGTCAGTGGCACCATGTGAATTCATTTAACTCTGAAAAAGTGTTCAAAAAAATAAGTTCAGAAAAGTAAAGGTTTCTGTTGCTTTTGCAAATGCCTGAATTTGAAAGATGTACTGGTAATAGGATGAGGTGCATGGTAAAAAAAGCATACCCACACACAAGTGTTCTACAACTTAGGTTTGCAGGCAAAGGGCACTTCAAGAGGTGAAATGATCTGCTGGTGACCTGACTGACTCCCTACTTAAGTGACCCAACAACATTACAAAGTTCCTCCTGTACATGCTCCCTGCAGCACACAACAGCAGTTAGAATAGGGCTGGAAGAAGCTCCTGGACATCTACCCTGGCTGCCCTCTTGGAAGCAAGACCTTGTACAAAAGAAGAACTCATTGAACAGGGACAGCTGTGCAACTTACTACAATAAATGTGCATTCTGCCTAGAGATTCCATGACACCCATGAAAGGGGAAAAATTTCCAAATCCAGTCATCTTGTGCTGCACACTAGACTCATTCATACTAGTTTCTTCCCTCATAAATTTGGTAGACAACTGGTTATTATCCTCTTCAACACCATGCCTGCAAACTCTTTGTCTATGCACTCTTTTTTGTTTTTTAAGAATTGATAAACCAAATTATTTAGCTTGTCATCCCAACCATGTTTTCAGGTCCTCAAGTCATTCTTGCTATAGTCCTCCAGACTACTTCCAACTTCTGGCACAGTAGGAGCTGAGAGGAGGGTATGCACGGAAAAAGAGATTTCTGAATGCCAAAGAAATGCTTAGATTACTTAGATGAAGCTGTAAATAATCACAAAACCCACTGCCACTCTCTTGGTGAAATCAGTCTTTCAAAAATTTCTAGCACTTCTCCTACATGCAGACCAAGGCTTTCATTCTGCAGAAGCATGAGGACAGAGGTGCATAAGTCACTTTTCCAACCTGGGAAAACCCAGGTCTCATGTCCCATCAGCCAAACAGGCAGCTGAATTTTCAATTGTGACCACAATTATAAAGAGTGTTGAAACCACTAGACTTGTGATTATAGACTCTCTGCATACCTTCAGGGCACCTCTACCTCAGCAACCTTTGACAGGCCATGTCAGGCCAGGCAGAAATACTTTCTGCTCTTGGGAGATGTTGTGTGGGTGTGCTCCTCTGTGACATTACTCTGATCATAATCCCTACTTATGTGGCCATACTGGAAATAAAGCGGTCTCCAGCTGTTGCAGCCCTGGTGATAATGTCAGCGCAAGGAGCCATTGTTCTCACACTGGAGCAAGGCAATTGTATGCCAGTGCATAGCTACAGCACGACCACTTTTGACATGAAACAATAAGAAAAAACTTATGGAAAATTTGGCACAGGAAATTTATCCAATGGGAATTGCAGTCCTCAAGGTTGAAATTTGGTCAAATTCTTCCATGTGTGCTGAATGCCTTACAGAAACTTTAACAGCCCAAAGAAGATCTTGGACTTTCACCTCTTCTGGAAGACTGCAGCACAGTAAGACACTGACCATGTATTGATAAGAGCCTTCAAAGATTGGTTTTGTGCATCAAAGCACTAAAGCTTGTTCATTGACTTTACATATGTGAGTAACCAACATGGCTTCACTAAGAGCAAATCATGCCTGACATATTTGGTGGCCTCCTACCCTGGGTGGATAAGGGAATGTCATCTAAGTGGACCTGTGCAAAGCATTTGATGCTTCTGTGCATGCCCTTGACTCTACAGCGGAGAGCCCTGGATGGACCACCCAGTGGGTAAGGAATTGCCCGAACGCTGCTGCTTCAAGAGTTATGGCCAATGGCCAGGAGTCTGGGTGGAGAGGAGTGCCGGGTGGTGCTCCTTGGGGCTCTGCACTGGGGCCAGGATCACTCACACCCCTGTCAGGGACACAGCCAGTGGGACCAGGTGCACCTGCATCAGGCTGACTGATGACAGCCAGCTTTGCGATGTCACAACTGCCTGAGGGGCCACAGCACCTCCGGAGGGGCCTCCAGCATAAGACATGAACCTGCAGGAGCAGATCCAGAGAAGGGCCACGGAACTGACCAGAGAGCTGTAGCACCTCTCTTATGTGAAAAGGATGAGAGAGTTGGGGTCGTTCAGTTTGCAGAAAAGAAGGTAATGGGGAGACCTCCCAGTACCTAAGGAGGACCAGGAAAGATGGAGACGTGTTTCTTATCAGTGTAATTATAGGATAAGGGTGAATGAAAGAGGATAGCTTATATTAGATATTAGGAATAATTATTTATTGTGAGTGCCTTGAAGCACTGGAAGAAGTTGCTCAGTGAAGCTTAGATGCCACATTCCTGGAAGTATTCAAGGCCAGGTTGGGTGGGGCTTTGAGCAACCTGGTCTAGTGGAAGGTTTCCTTGTCTATGGCAGGGTGTGAAACTAGGAGATCTTTAAGGTCCTTTTCAACCCAAACTATTTTATGAACCTATGATTCTATCACCTGAAAACAGTAGGTAGCAGATGTGCCTATATTTTAAATTCTAAAAATCATTAATTCAATTGCTGACACCACTTATTGCAGCTTCTTCAGCCTCATGTTCATGCACTGGTTGTAAGCGTGCTGATGTAGAGTGCAGACCAGACAACATGGGAATCCCAGTGATGAAATGTGTGCATCCAAGGGATGGCATGAGATTTTTGCTGTAGGCCAGAAGATATGAATAGGAGACATGGCTGAAACGGAAACGGACCGAAGGCAAAAAAATGGGGTCCAGTTGCTTGCTTGCTAAATACATTCTGTTCTGTGCAGTAAAAGCTAGGGACTCTGAGAGTAAAGAGGGCACAAGAATATAATAATACATTAAATCATAAAGCAAAAAAAACTTCATTGAGATGACAGTGGAGTTAAAGCAGTAAACAACTGGAAAGTATAGTTCTAGCACTTCTGCAGCACTTGAGGGCCTTACTGCAAGGATAACAACGTTCTCTTCATGTTGATTTTCTTTGTGATGTATCAATGAGCTCAGCCATATTTTGAGTTTGGTTACTATCTCGCATTCTGAGGATCTAGGGCTAGGAATGTATTTCTGTTCTTATTAACTCTAACTTAAATTCCAAGTAACTGAACTGAACTCAAAGAGGTGTCATCATCAAAAAAACCCCAATAAACAAAGAGATGCAACCATCAATGAAATAACATCACATTCTTATGTAATCAACAGAAACTTACAAGTGGCAAGCATGGTGAAAAAATACCATTCTGAAAGCCTAAAGTGAAGACTGTTATCTTTACTTTGCATACAAGGATTTTTTACTCCAAATGAGCCTTATGGATTCCAAAATACACTTTGTAAAGCCATTGCTAATTGTCAATTGAGTCACTCCAACTGAAGCCAGTAGAAAAAAATCATGCCAGCGCAACTGTCAAGAGTTAGGTATTTCAAGGCTCTAGACTATTTTTAACAGTATATATAATACAGAATATAAAACATGTAATCATTCAAAAGAAAGTTACACCATCTGAAAAGTGCAGTGTTTTCAAAATAAGCAAGTATCCTGACACCTGTAACATTACTGCAATTTGGCTGGCACTGTGGTAACACCAACTATTAGTGCAGCTGTCACTGCACTAATAGTTGGCAATTCAACAAAATGCCGAATACAAACAACCAGTAAATGCTTTATTTAGGTAAGCAAACATAGGGGATCTAAATCAATGACAACAGAAAGATCTTCCTTGGCTAACTGCAGTAGTGTAACACACATAGTTTGGCAGGAGGATGGTGCTGCAAAATGAGAACACATTTTCTCAGTTTGGGATCATGTTCCTGCAAAGTCTGACATAACCATTTTAAATCACAAAATGAGATTAGCTCAGTTCATTAGAGCATGACGCTAATAATGCCCAAGTTGTGAGTTTGATCCCCGTACAGACCATTCACTTAAGAGCTGGACTTGATAATCCTTGGGTCCCTTCCAACTCAGAATATTCTGTGATTCTGTGAAATTTCTCCTCCAGCTTGAAGAGCGGGGCCTATATGTATATGCGTGAAGACTTCTATACCAACACTAAGTTCAGTTTGCATGGACAGATTTTGGTAGCAGGGGAGCTAACAGAGGCGGCTGCTGTAAGAAACTGCCAGAAGCTTCCACTGCAGCCCCAGGAGGAGAACCTCATCAGAGCAGGTGAACACCTGAAAGGAGCCTGTGAAAACTTTTTGGAGCACAGTCCTGGCAGGGACCTGTGAACTCAGAGAAGGATGGTCAAGCTGAAGCAGGTTTCCTGGTAGGACTTGTGTCCCTGTGGAGGACCCACACTGGAGCAGACTGTGGGTGAAAGACTGCACCCTGTGAAAAGGGACCCGTGTTGGAGCAGTTAATGGAGAACCACTGCCTGCAGTCTGGATGTACATTGGAGAAGTTTGTGGAGGACTGTCTCCTGTGGGAGGGACCCCACACTGGGGCAGAGGAAGGACCCCTCTCCTTGTGCAGGAACAACTTGTGATGAACTGGCTGTAACCCTTATTTCCTGTCTCCCTGCACAGGTAGGAAGTAGAGCTTGGAAAAGAGGAAGGGATGTGACGAAGGAGTTTTTAAGATTTTATCTTACTCCTCATTATCCTGTTCTGATTTTTTTAGTAATCAATTCAAGTAAGATCCTGAAGTTCAGTCTGTTCTGCTGGCAATGGTATTTGGTGAGCGACTTCTCCTTATCTCAATCCATGAACGCTTTGTTGCATTTTCTCTCTCCTGCACACTGGCAGAAGGGAGTGAGAGTGTGGCTTTGGTGACTGCTTGGCATCAAGCCAGCATCCAACCACTACCTTGTTCCTGCAAAATCTGACACAACCATTTTGATTTCTCCTGCAGCTTGAAGAGCTGGGGCAGGTGTACGTGTGTGTAGAGTTCTGTACCAGCATCCAAGCCCTTATCTATTTAGTAACCCTGGCCTATGAGCTTCAGCAGTCAGATCATTAGGTGATGGCAACCAGGGTGCACTCACTGAAGTCAGGGTGAAATCCCAGTTGAGGCTCCTATCTTTACATTCCAGAATCTGGTTTCTCTTTTGAGCTGTCAAACCCAGGCACACTGTCTAGTGAATAGAAACTTGTTTCTTTCAAAGCAAAACAAATAAAAACTATGGCGAACAAAATGACATGACTCATTAGTTAAAATCCTCCAAGAAAACATACTCTTTATGTAAATCAGCAGTGGCAGCTATTAATAATCCTGCCAGCTGTTACAGGAAGCCTTTGAAGTATACTGAGATCCCCACTTAAAGGTCTCCTGATAACACATCTACTGCAGCATTTTAAACATGAGCTTTACACTCAGTTAAGCTTTTTTAATCTTTATTTGTAATAACTGAAGTGATTTATCTAAGCTTCAACAGTTCGTTAGTTTTAATGGTGGATACTGGGAATTGGCATATTACTGTAGCCAGGTATCAGCAGTGTCTAGGGGAAAGAAAATACTTAATGCAAGTCACAGGACAGTGAGGAAAGAAGTGAGCATCATGTCAATATTGTAGAGAGTTCTTTAAACATTTTTGTAATGCTTCACCATCGCTCAAATAACGCCAAATAAACAGACATGGATTTTGCAGAAGACCTGAGGAAGAAGGAATGTAGCAGCTTGTTCACAATTCCAAAGTGTGAAAGGTTACATGCATTAAAAGCACATTCAGTTTTCACTCAAATCTGGCTCTGGCAAAATTCAATGTAAATGGCCATATGAGCAAGCAAGGTGCAGACTTCAATCATCACCCTAATGGCAGGATGTCGGCAGGGTGCCACTCGTACAGACATGAGGGAAAACAGGTAAAGCTGAAAGGCACAGCCATCTTTCATATTTCCCAATCAGTCAAAGCAGACAAAAACTATCTCAGTTTGTAATGAAGCCCCACATATTGCAAATTCATCAGAAGATATATCCTTCTTTAAACACACTAAAGACAAACAGTGGATAAAGCTATTTTAGGGAACTTTTGTACTGTGAGCAATTTCCAAGTCAAATCTTTATTATGTAAAGGTAGAAGTCTCAAATGAAGCATTTATATGATAAAATTAAAAATGGAACAACTGCATTAAAAAAGTATTCTTTCCAAGAACAACCCAGTTATACCCTACTTCTCATCAAGTGCTTTAAAAAGCTCTGAACTGTTGGATAGGGGACTTGTCCATCCAGTTATGTTGTGCCCAACCTGAACAAAGAAGCCCACTTCTAGTGGCCCCTGGTAACCATGTTCACATCACATTGACTCTGTAGTAGATAACAACTGCTCATGGTCAAGTAACACATCCAGACAGAAGCTCTGCTCTCTTGTGTCAATCACAAACAAAAAACCCCAAACCTCTTGGTCAACAAAGGTCAGAAAGTCTCTCAGAAAGACTTCCAAACAGAAAACACACCTCAGATATGCCTCAGTGAGGTTTTTTCCTGCCACTGTCTTCATGGAGGATGAGCGCTCCTGCATTACACTGTGCAACCATCCACTAACACATTGTATGCAGACCTGCCTCTAAGCAAATCTTTGGGATCACCATAAATTTGCACAACAGAGAATGCCTCTTTAAAAACTTTGTGACAGCATTAAAAAAACTGAAATGGTCAACTACTGTGCCACTTACTGACTGTATCACCTTCTCTTCTTTTAACCTATGCTTCTTTGCTACGCTCAGTAGAAGAATGCTGGACTTGCCAGCCTGCCAAGCCATCTCCAAAACTCTGGTTTAATCTTTACCATTCACACTCATCACATGCTTATTGTTCTTGCAACTTAACCTCTGTAGAATCATGAATCCCAGCTTCAAAGACAGCTGGTGAAAGGCAGAGTGATCAGCAGATTTTTCCTTGCTGGAAGGACTTCAACTGCCCATTCTCCTTAGGTTCTTTGCTGGTTTTCTTACTAATGTGAGTTCAATACTTCCTTCTGCTTGCCTAACCTGCCTACAGCCTCTACCCCAGCTATATCCAAATGCCAATCAGTTCTTGACTGTACCTTCTGTGGTCATCAGAGAGTTGCAAAGTAGTTGATGGAAAGAACATCCGGTGGTTTTCTTTTCCAGCTCCCTGCTCAAGCAGGGCCACATAGAACTGGTTGCTTTTTGAATACCTCTACAAAGGGAAAAAATAGTCTTATTTCTAGTGCATAGTTGAAGAATCATTATTAGAGATTTGCCAAGGAACTTACGGAAAGAAACTATAATTTTGATTCACAATAAGCCTTACTCAACATCACTGGGCACTTTAGACTATTCCTGCCTGGTGGTGGTACAGGCTGAGTAAAGAGGATAACATGCTGAAAAAACAAGCCCAGTGAGCAATCTGATGGTGGTAACTCAAATATCACAGTTTTACTTATTCAGAATATTGTTTTTTATGCGTAGAAAGCAGCTAAATCAAGAAATCTGATGATCTAGAGAAAAAAAATAAGCCAGAGGAAGCAACAAAGGAAGAAATAAAGGACTGAAGGAGAAAAATGCTGGAGGTGAACAGGTTATTGTGCAGGACTCAGATTGCTACACATTCTAGCTCGACAACCTGTGAATTTTCCAGTCCCACGAAGTCCAGCAGTTGAGGTTTGGCCAAAGCACACCACCTGCAGCAGGAACCAGGCTTGTCTGAAGACTATCAAGGCAACACCATTGTCCTCGGACAGAAAAGGGAAGGAAGATGAACGGAGGGGCTGTAAGGCTTTTTACAACACACAGGCAGGGCATGGTAGATTCAATTTAAGAGTCAGCTCTGTGTGAATGAGGCGCTCTGCTGACTCCCTTGGTGGGCCACGCTAGCTCTTCCTGTCATCTTTCTCAAGATCACTCCTGAGACACTCATTCATTCTTAGGATAATTTTTAAGTCGAAATGTTAAAAAAGTAATGTAAGTGTACTTTTAAACTACTATCTACAGCTACCGTTTTCGTTTGTCTACCTGTCCTCTGGTAATGTGATGCATTCCCTACTCCCTTCGCTGCTCCTGAGCTGCAGAGCAGCACACCAGCGGACAGCTCGGGCCCATGCCGGCGTCGTGCCTGTGCCCTGCCCGGCGGAGGAAGCCGCGGGCGGCGCGGTGCGGGCCGAGGCCGTGCCAGGCCCCGCTCCGCTCCGGCCCCGCGCCCTGAGGGCACACAAGATGGCGGCGGGGCGGAGGCGGGCGGGCGGCGCGGGGCGGCCCCTGCGGCGGGAGGCACTGCTGGGCGCGGCTGCTGGGCGGCTTCCCGGGCACAGCGCGGGAAACCAGGCCGTCAACCCCGTTTCTTCCCCTGCCCTATTAGCGAGGAGCTGCAGAAACGGCAGAAGAGGCAGCATGTGTCCTGTTTGCAGCGCTGAAATGCCACCAGGATGCTTGGGCACAGACGGAGGAGAGCGGATAGTGCCCCGGTGCGCTGAAGGGCTGAACTAGGATCGCTGCTACTGTAAAGCCTTATGCAGGTATGTTCATCAGCAGAGAGGCAGTGCTGGATTAAAATAAGGTGTAGATGAAACCCGTTTAGAAATCAGAAACTCGCTGAGAAAAAAATTCCCACATTTAGAGATCAGAGCACATGGAAAAAGATCACACAGAGAAAAATCCACTGGAATGCACTTTTCAGTACATCTTCTTGGTAACTAAGATGCTGGTTTTGACCTCTCTTCCTGCTGCCGTGGATTCATCTGCTGGCAGAAAGACCCAGTCTTTCACTAAACACAACTTTCACATAACCAGCTGCAGCAGCTTTGCTGGAACAAACACTCCAGTTTCATCCTACATTATGTTTTGTAAAAGCAGTTCATGTGCAAATAGTTCAGGGCCTTGCACACAACACTGATCACACTCCATGTTTTTCTGTGCCAGATGGATGGTTCCGCTCTTAAGATAATAATGTACCTACTTCTCTTTATATTTCAGAAATATGTTTGCTAAGTTGACAAAATTCACTGTGAGGACTACAAAAACTGTTTATATAAACTGATTAATTTTATCCTTAAGAACTTTAGGATTATAGGTATTCACTAACAGTATTTATATATAAAGCAAACTGCTAAAACTTGACTTTAGCTGTATAAAAAAGCAGCTTGAAGTGTCATAAGCTGGGAAAGGCAACAGGATGGTTGGAGGACTGAGAAGGTAAGACAGTTAACCTTTATGCTGTATCTTACTGGTTATAGCCTCCAAAATTATAATAGTGCAATAGCAACTCATGTTCCCCTTCTGACATGAGGGAAAGCAGTACTGCATTTGCACATAAGGCTTGCACACAACTGGTGGTTTTCACCTCATTTGTAAGAGGTCGCTAAAGGATGAAAACTCCTATTTAGCACAATACAAGTCTTTCTACTCAATAAAGGCACACAACTGCTTGATGACAATTACTCAAACTTACCTCCAGTTGTTTTTTTAACAATCTGTGTATTAATGGTACTGCTTTTTCCACTTCCCTAGGCAGCATCAAGAGAGAATAGGATTTGTCGCACCAACACTGAACCAAGACTAAGCTTCAGCCCTTTATATGGAACTGCTGAAAGAGGAAGCTGTTTTCTTTTTTAAGGGCGAAGATTAGAGGGCGGTCTGATCTCACAGTCTCTTTGCTATTCTGGGTGATTTCTTAAAACAAAAAGATGTTTCAGCATACAAAAAACTCCATTTATCTTCTTATTATAAAACAGTACTACCAGCAATGAAGTATTATCAATCTTTTTATTTTCTGAGCTGCTCTTACCGGCAACTTCTTCTCAGTGAGCCCCTCTTAAAAGGGGCTAATTTAGGAACTTGTTTGCTCTGGTCAGTTCTCATTATTTATTTCTCTTTGCTCTATCTCGCTTCTACTCAAACTTTTTTACAGACTTCTACAGTAGTTTCTCAGTTTTCTTCTTATACACACAGCTCTAGGTGGCAGGTTCAGATGTGATTCTTACACACAAGTTCTAAGACTTTAGGTTCTGAATTTGCTTGACTAGAAACCTCTAATTTACACTCGAGGCATGTGCTCTGACACTTATTAGAACAGCAAACCAGCAATACTAGTGTTTATCATAAACACTGCACTGCAATAATACTTGCACATCTAGCTTTTGCTTACAGGCTATTGTCGTGTTCCTTGGGGAGACAGGGCAGCCAGAGGACAGCCACTGTCACTTCACACAGCATGCTAACTTCTTGATGCACTAAAGGCTCTCCGAAATTGTTCACAAAGGCAGGCTATTCTGTTTGTTACAGAGAACTTTAAATCTCTACAGCAGATTGTTTCTAGTCTAGACTTACTGTAGTACTAGCTGAAGTCTCATAAATCTCATAAGTTTCATTAACTAATTCATCTCATTCATCTCTTCTATATAAAATCTGTTTTACAAAATATCAGTCTTTTTTAGTTCTCTTCTTGCACAATCTAATTAAGCACTGTGTCTACTTACACTTGTTTTACTGCTTTGCAAAAAGGCTGTGCTAGTCACAGCTGAAACTCTGATATGCTTACAGACACAGATACACGCACTCCCTCTACCTTTCATCTCAAATTCACTAGAGCTAAGGCTTGAATTGCTGTGAGGGGGAGAATTTTTGGAATTCTTTTAACTTGCTTTATTGTAGTTAAGCATAAATCACTGTACTATAGTTCTCTTGTGTAAAATGCTACTCTTGTTGCAACAAAATCTTAAAATTTCTACAAACACTACTATACAATCTGAGAGCTCATACTCACGGTTAAAATATACTAAATCTACACAAATCACTACATTTAAACACAATAAATACTATCACTGACATTCTTCTACTCGCTTCTCTGCAGGGCATTTCTCTCTCTGCTCCTGCAGCTTGCTGCAGCCGGTGCTTCAGGTCTCACTCGGTTGCTTCAAACACGGGTAGTACTCACTTCTCTGCACTGCATTAATTATACAGCAACACAGTGCCTGGACATCACACACACACACAAACAAACAAACAAAACACACGCGGGCTCAGCAGTTCTGCTCTATCAGAACAATGAACTCATATATGGGTTCACATATATGGGTTCACTTGACTTACTCTTAGGGTCACTAGTGGTCTGCTCTATCAGAATGATGAACTCTGTCTCTAATACAGCTGTTCTATCAGCTATACTTAGACATCTCTGGGTGGTTTACTCTCTAGCTCTCTTTTCTCTCACTCGGGGGCTTTTCAGTACATACCGTATCTTCTTCTGCAGCTAGCAGGTCGTTTTCTGTCCTCGCAGGTGGCAAGTTGAGACGAGCAGAGCCCCACCAGGAAAAAAATCTTAGGGCACGCCTTGGAGGTCCGTCTATCCCCCCCTGCCCCTGCTGGGGCAGAGAACTCCTGCCTGGCTCGCCAAAATGTTTTGCGGAGAAAAGAAGAAACTTCACAACTTTATAAAAGTTGTAAAGCTCAGTATGTTTATTTACGGCGCTGGACGGACGCATGCAGAGAAAATTCTCTTCAAAAGGCATGTGTGCCCCTGAAGACTTCAGGTCTCCTTTTATCTCTCTTCTAAATGCATATGTATACAGTTTCACAATAGGTTCGTACATCTGTGTGACATTTAGCGCCAGTTCTTCTTTATCAAAGGAATTCTTGGGTTGGGGGCAAATTGACTTCGTGGTCTTTTCTGTTTTTCTTTCTCTGTCTCCTTGCTGTCTTGGCATGCGAGTTTTTCTTTCAGCTTTGGCCTCACAGACTTTTCACCTCTTTTAGACACTTCACCTAATTCAGAATGGATCTCTACTCTGTCTCATACTGAAAGCAGTCAGTCTTGACTGCGTGAGACCATGCCTCTCACAGAAGGCAAATGATGTCTTACTTCAAAAGCTTCATGAAATGCAAACTTGTTGATTTACTGTTCTTAGAGCTGTTACACTTGAATAACTGGGGAGAGGGAAAGTTATGGTTCCTACTCACACCACATTAAGGTTTATAGTTTGATTTACTTTGAAGACTACAGAACTAAAAAGAAAATAAGGCAAAAACATTCTTTTAGCATACAGGAGCTTTTTCCTTCTGCTAGCAGGAAGAGGCTTTTAGATAAATGGTGATCTAAAACTTAAAAACTACAGACCAGAACTTACAGAACATTCTTTTTCACAGCTAGAAAAAGCCTCTGAAAATATGAAGTAAAAAGGAATAAATAAAATAAAAAGGAATATTTAATAAAAAGGAATGCATAATAAAGAAAAAGGAATGCAGCAGTAAAGTACATAATACAGCAATACTTGTGTATTATTGCAAAAGCAGTAATACATGTCTGTCACTAAATCAGTAGAAAACTAACTGCTTACAAAGCAAACAGCAAACTCATTTTAGTTATGCTGCTTCAGGCACTGAATACGGATAATTTTATCTTCAAGTCTGTCTGCAAAAGTAAGGTGTGCTTCATGTTGTAAACTTGGGCAAGTTTCACGATTTAAATAATAGATTGGACCTTTTGCTTTATACTGTATGTGTCTAGATTAAGACAAATGGCTGGTAACTTGTTCTGCTTTTACTCCACAGTGCTTCACAGTTGTGTGCATGATCTGGTAGGATGGTGAGACTACCACATTTTCCTTGGACAAGTATCAGAACTTCAACTTGAACAAGCTGGGATAAGTTTTACTCATTTTAGAAGAGCATTCCCATCCAACATATGGACAAGACAGTTTGAAGAAGCACACTGCTTAAATTGACAATGATTTATTGTGTTTAGGAACATCCAATAAACAAAACACCAATCTTTTAGCTTCAGTTTGGAAATCCTTCCCCATCAAAAATCAGTTATTTGTGTTGTTTTTTCTGGCATAAACCCCATTGCCAGCAATGGATGTATCAGAAAAGAAGTTAATAAATACAAACAGACAGCAGTTTTCTAAACATACCTCCTCTTTTAAAGGCATGATACAGATTTACTAAACAAATATCAAACAAGTTCTTCACAGAAGAAAATTTTGCTACAAGCTGTCTCTAAACATTGTTTCCTTCACTAATGCTGGTAGTTTATTTCATGGATTATGGTATTTTTGAACAGTAATGATGAATCATTTAAAAACAAGCCTTTTCCCCCTTTTGCTTTGCCAGATGTATGCTGAGACATGTAGCTAATACTGAACTGTGTGAATTTAAGAGTGGTGTGCCTCTTGTTGAGCATGTCATGGCAAACATGAGGAAACAGCAATATGGTACTTTTTTTACAAGGGATCTGAGGAATTTATTTTTTCATCTTGATTTTAAACCACTGTTCAAGTGTTAAAGGTATCACATTTAAGTGTAACAGATGTTTTGCGTAACTTTCTGTGAAGTGTAAAAACAATGGAAGATTCCTGTTTCTGAGGAAAATAATTTTCAAGTACTTAAATTTGAATATCCCTCTAAACTCCATTCATATCGTATTAAAAATGTGTATAAAAGCATGAAGACTACAGAAAACCAATTAACAGAGTTAATCTTGAATAAGGTTTTCCACAACTGTATTTTACATATAACCAAACTCCTGCTTTAGCAAAAGCAAAAAGAATAAAAATAAAATCTCTCCCAACTATTTATACTCAGGAATTACCTTGCTCTGGGACTAGATAGTTCAGTCTACAGTCCCTCTAACCCAAAGTGTACTCTTAGCTGTATCCCTTTGTGATTTAGCATCTTGGAAGTTTTCAGCAAACCTCTCTCTTGCTTTATCCCAGTTCTTTTTATTCTTGCTCTGAACAAGCTGAACATCTTCAATTGAGGCTGGTCTCCTCATACCTAAACCTGCATGCTTCTGATGTAACTCCAGTTGGATCTGTCAAATACGTGAAATATTGTTGTAATTGCAAGTTAGGTATTCTAAATGCTACAAATTCTGGTTTTGTAATACACATGCCACCCCCTCTCCCCAAGCACTTCTCTTTTATGTTCTAAAACACCTAGATCATACACGAACAGTACCATGAAAATGATGTGTCACATCACCACTTCTGGAACTATGATTTAGAGTCCTGAATAATGTCCCAAAATGCCAAATAACTATTATACATCTCACTGAGTGAGCAGCATATGATCCCTGTGCTGGCTAGTTTGACAACACAGGGTATGCTGTGGCTCTGAGCAGCACTACTGCCAAAAGACAACACATCTCTGGTGACAAAAATGGGGCTAACATGGTTGCCACAGAGGCCCACAACTTGCTGGCTACAGTGACTTCTGCCAGCTTTTCCTCTCTCAATGCCCATCATCTAGCTTGATTTTTGTGCTATGGCAGCCTCTGAGAAAGAATTCCACCCTAAACCAATCTTCAAATTGCATCACATAAATTATTCCAATTTTCCTCCAGACTTTGTATACAAATATGAGATTATTAATTCAATAGTTAGAAGCTGTCTGTCTTCCTTTGCTTACTTTCCTAATGAACACAGTGTAGGAAGGGACAATACTACTGAAAAATTTCAAAATACACCATTAGTCAAAGAAAAAAGAATTTGAGCTTAGTCCTACTGGAATTATTCTTTCTTGACCAGGCTTTTTATAAATTTCAAGAGAATAGTGGCATACAATTAGATACTTTTCACTACAAATACATTCCTATTATTTTTGTCTCGAGTGAAAACCAGGAAGACCTACCGGATCCTTCATGCCACCACCATCCTTTCCCAGACCTTCCCCCTTCTTCCATCCCATCTTCTCCAACATTTTATGTCCTTTGTTGCTGTGGCTGATTTCACTTTGAGGAAAGTTTAAGATAACTGATAAGCAAGAGTTAATATAAAAGAGTGTGCTTTCAAATACTGAAAAACAGAAATGTGCATACATACGGAAATCAGGAATCAGTCCTTCAAGAGCTATACAGAAGAACAAGCCTCAGGTCACTATCAGCTTTCTTAAACCTCCTGAACTACTTGTTTGCTTTAGGAGTTAAAAGATACATCACAGGCAGGAGGGTATGGATTACAATATGGAAAAAGTGGTATCGCTGCCAAATCATCCTCCTGCACCTATTTCATCATCTCACATGTCCTTTTATTAATTCTCACGCACCTACAAGTTCATGCTTCTTAAAAAAAAAACCCAACTACAGCTTACAGAGGCAATGTAACAACTGAAGGAACATCAAGTGTCATTTGAGAGGTATGTAAATACATGTCCTGTGAGTGGCTGGATATTGACAGTGAGAGAAGCTGCAGGTGAAAAATCTGCATATGCACTATTACTGGAACTGAATAGAAAAAATAAAGACTGAACCACTTGAAAAACAGACACTATTGAAGATGTCACTAATGCAGCTGGGGAGTTCTTTACATTTTTGAGTTGGTAAGGAAGTGATATAAGTGTCCTTACTGCCATCCTTAAGCCCTCACATTCCATATAGTTTTACATGGAAGGTGACAAGTTAATAAATAAAAGCACGTGAAATAGGAAGTGCGAAAAACTTAAAATTTTCTAGCTCTCCTAACACAATATATACAGGTTATTTGTAATTTAACAAACTGCATGCTAGTAACAAATTGATACTTATCATTTTTTTAAAGATTCACAAAAGAAAAACATGGGGGATACTTTCCCCCAACCCCAACTTACATATGAACAGAAGCTGAACTATCATCTCTCTGGAAGGTTCCTTCACTTCCAACGGTCTCTCTACGTTTTCCTGCTCTGTCTTTGTACTTTGGATTTTTCACTGCCTTGTTGTCTTCATATTCTGTGTTCTTTCCAAGCAGATTTAATCGCATCAAGACAAAGACAGTGGGGTTTAAATTCTGTGTTTTTGTTAACTTTCCTTTTTCCCTCCAAAACTATGGGAGATTCACCCTTTTTTAGTAATACTAAATCTTGCAACAAAATCTGCAGTCCTCACTCAGTATTTTCTTAGCTTACAAGCATACCTTGTAAACCATATTACTGCCATCATCATGTAATATGCCAAATTCAGTAATTTCTCAGAAGCTGTAAATAAAATAACAGATTCTTTTGACTCTTCTCTTGGTACGAAGAGTCAATCTCTCCATATTAAGCAGAAAATTATGTGCACATCACCACTGGCTTTTTATATAACAATTTATCCTGTTCCTCAGCAACTACTTTTTTTTCAGAACAAATGACAGAATTAAGCATGTTTACAGATTCTGTATCAGTATTATTTTGGTACCTGAAGAATTTCATAGAAATTATGGCATTTTGTTTTCTACATGAATACTTAGTACAAATGCTGGAAGCAACGGCATGTTAAAATTATCTCTACAACAGAAGTAATTTGAATACATAATATTATATTGCCTGTATGTTCATGTTTCTATTCTTCTCTGGACTTAAAAACCTGAAAAAATTCCCATTCCTTTCCATAATTTTTCAGTTGCTCATTATGTTTTCTTTCCAAATGAAAGACAGGACTGCAACTCAGTGAAAACTTAGTCTACAGACATAAAAACAAAGTATCTTGCAAAATCTTAACTTCCAAAGGATTAGGAATCTTGTACACTTTGAAAGGATCTTCAATTTTCAATGGAACTTTCCTGTCCTCTTATCATCATCTTTCTTTGTAGAGGTTTGTAAAGAATACTTATTCAGGGTACAAAAGACAAATGAGGATAAGTTTAAGGGCATTTGAAAACCTCCCTTATTCAACAAAGTCTATGGCTTAAACAGGAATCACAAAGTACTTAAAAGAACCACAAGATGACAAAAACTTAATCAACTTCTACTGTAAACTCACCTGTAAACCGTATTTTACCCGTATTTGTTTTAATGCTTTTCTTCTGACTAGCTCTCTCTCTTCTTTGCTAAGTGCTGAACAAACTAAAAGGAAGAACATAGGATTGAATTTGTAATTACTAAGGTAACAATGTTTTGAATCATAAGACAAAGGAGAGAATTTTTGTTCTGACATTATTATACATAGAGACATATACCAAGAAGAAAATATATCATTATGTACAACTATTACAAGCTAACAAGAAAACTATATGAAAACTGAACTAATTTATTTTTATAAAGTAAACAGCCATAATAAAAAAATGTATCCTGTGATAATATTACTAACCAGAAGACTCTTTTTTCTTGTCCAGGCGAAGATGTGCTCTAACTTGTCCTGGTTCACATCCATCACAAGTATCACTGCCGGGGTGAATATGAAAAGAAAGCACAGTTTCGCCAATCTTCACCTCATCTCCATGCTCCAGGATGTAGGGATCACACTTTGTTTTAGGCTACAGCAAACAAAAGTTTTAGCAGGCAAGTTTAAAACTCATGAAGGACGCAAACTCTATTTCATGCACACTACTTACAACTCAGCAGTTCAGTTTGGTCTCACAAATGTAGGCAACTGTTAATTATAGTGGGTATTTCACTCTAGCAACTGTAACCATAGTTCATTTTTCCTAGCATAACCAAACATTAAGTACTCCAAGTGGCTAAAATCAGAAGGGAACCAAGACAGACAGTAATGTATGAAAGAAGACATACAATGGCATTGTAAGTGATTTGCCATAAAACATTTAAAATGACCACAAGATTAGTTTTCTGCAATATAAAGAGCATTAAAACAGTAGATACTCACCTGGAGAATCTGATTTCCATTAACAACTGTTCCATTCTGGCTGCCTTGATCCACAAGAACATAATTTTGCAAATCGTGGTCAAAATACACTTCTGCATGAAACTGACAAATAGAAACCTAAGTTAAACGTTCTTGTTAAGTGAATACTTAACAATTTAAATGTTATTTTACAGTAAGATTTCAGAATATATGAGTGGCTCTGGTGCTCCAAGTTAATAATTTTTCACATTTTATGATTTCATTCTTATGAAATGTAAATGAATGGGCCACAACAGTATGAACTAATGTATACAGTTAGTGTAATGACTTTGTTCATAAGCTGATTCATTACTGGACAACTGTATTCTTCCAATGTGGCAAGTATGCTTTACTTAAAGAACTGCGAGATTCAGTAATATAGCCTTCTTAACTGTTCTTCTAAATAACAGGCTTTTTGTTCTTAAGGTATTTTATGGCACTGTCATTTAAAAATAAATCTCCTTCTGCTTCCATTTACTTGGTCTTTCATATCTGAAATAACTCCCTAAATACCATGCTTTTATAACTTTCACATAACTCACCTTCTCCTGCATCTTAATACTTAGGACATAATCAGTGCCAATCTTTTGCTGTTTCTTTTATCTCCTTTCTGATACTGAGACTAGTAATGTGGTGGGTTTTTTTGTTTTGTGTTTTGTTTTGGTTTTTGGTTTTTTTTGTCTTGTTGCAGTTCTGTATAGGTATTGCTTCCACAGACCAGAGAAAGTGCAACTCTTAGCCAAATTCATAAAGAGATGTACTACCTCCAAAAAAGACCACTGAACAAACTGAAGTATCAACTTCTCCAACCTACTAGAACCTCCAGTAAAAGCAGTAAGTCTAGAGAAGTGGCTGTTGAAAAGTGACAGTTTCAAAACTGACAATTTAGAGCAATTGTAGTTGCTGTTTTCAGTTAAGAATAAACAACAATTGAAGATTGGCTAGCATTTCTTACTACATGGAACACTCCCATAATGATGCAGACTGACTAGCTTATTCAATAGACATTTTATTTTCTACTTCTGCTTTACTGAATAGAACTAAAACTTCTAAAGAGGTCAAATCTGCAAGGGGTAGCATTTTTTAAAATCTCCCTTTCCACTCAAGAAAAGCAAACACCAAAGCTGACCACAGCTAAAAAGTAAGAACAGTGAGGAAAACAACTAGTACATAACTTTTTATTTCTGCAGATATGTAATTTATCTTTTCACCTTTGACTCCTTATCTAAAAAGTGAAGTAACTTCTTATATAAACTGACAGTACCTGTAAAGTACTAAAATGGTAACATTACAGAAAAATAAAAGTCTTTTGACTTCTTTATTTGCCCAGTTTCAAACACAAGCCTGAAAGTTATTAATAGCAGGGAAATATTTACTCCGGAAATTTTTCTGTATGAAATATAGCAGGTGATTAATGAGAACTATAATTTAAAATAGACACAGTAAAGTGTGTTTCATGAGATACCTGCATTTATAGATTTTTTTTAACAAACTTTTTGCTTGGATGACACAACTTTGTCAATCTACAGTTTTATTTTATTAGGAATGCTGTATTTAAGGTCTGTGTTGAAGTATTTAGCAAAACAGAGCACAGAATTTATAACAGAAATTTCCATTCAATCTACCATTGAAAGGAATTCTGTTAATTTTTCAAACTCCCTCTACATAATTTCCACAGTTGCTTGAAAGAAAATAAAAGAAACCCCTTTGCTCTGAGTGTAACTGCAAGGACTGCATTACTTGGTAAAGAAATTCTTACTATCTGGCATCAAAACTTTATATATCATTAGTACTTAACAGGGTTTGTTATCAAGTTCAATAACTACAAAATAAAGACTCAAAGCTTTTGAAAACACACTGTTGTTTGTGTTAAGTTCCCATTCAGTAAAATACCGTATGTTTTCATTTTTTCCAAATTCAAGTCTGGCTAAACCCATATCTCATTCTGAAAGTTCTTTCAAAAAATTAACACGATGTTCCAAATTTAAAGCCATAAAATCTAAATGTTCATTCATATATTTATGTCTTCTGATCTACCTTTCAGCAGACATGAACAAGAGTTACCTTACTGACTCCAACTTCAGGAATCTGAAGTGTGTGTCCAACATCTTTTTCTCTGGAAAGGCAAGTTGATATACAAATCACAACAAATTATAAGTAAATCTTTTAAGTGGCTCATGAAAGGTATATTTCAGTTGAACTGTAGTATCATATTTCTCTTCAAAGCTATTAGGAATTTTTTACAGATAGAAAACGTGTTGCTGTATGCACAATGTAAAGACTTGCTTCAGGTCCCTTCTGCAATTTGTATAAATGATACAAAGCAGATGATTATAAAAGATCAAAGAGTACCAATAAATTCTTATTTATAAACCTGATATTTCTATCTGAACTGTCATGCAATGCCTTTAACAGTCTGAACTCTGTATCCTTTAGGCTCTTTAGTGCATCTTGGTGCCTGTGTTCTATCGTGAAGCTGAACTCTTGGTCGCATTAGGCAGGTAATACATGTAAACAAAGAGTAATCTCTACAACAGGGTGAGTTTTGGTTTGTTTCCATTTTTTGTTATCAAAACAGTGCAGTAGTAGGAAGAAGGATTTGTGTATTACATTCTTATACTAAGGGATTAAGAAGTAATGCAGCTAGTAAAAGACCTCTATCCAAATTCAAAGTAGAATTGTCTGTTGATCTTCATATACATGACTCAACCTTTGAAGAGCAAATCAAAACATGTCTATCAGCATTAGACAGAAACAGCTTTTCCAGGGGAAGGTTTTCAAGTAAGCATGGAAGAAAGCTTTACATCATCATTAAATTCATCATCCATAATGAGCAAACCAGGTTTAGAACTATAAGAATGCATACAGTGTAGCACAAACAGCTTATCATCTAAAGCCAATGAACAAACCCTACTGAAATTTGAAGGTGTAAGAAGTCTAGTGATCCTGGATTTCTGAAGGGCACTGTTCCGTTTCTGAAAAAAAAAGCTTCAGTGGCCTGGGACAACTTTTGCTTACTTTCAAGGAAACAAGTTTTCAAAGAAGGGCTCGCAGCTGTACTGCCACTAGAACTCAGTCACAACATCAAGTTATCACTAACGATTCAGGTGCGCTGAGCTGCAAGTGTGTATGCTGTTACATTATCATGATGACATGTTATGTGACCTGATTTCCATTTCCTGCTGTGGACTAACCAAACTCAGAGTTCCTCACAGCTGCTGCAGGCTAGGGAGACAAGCATGAGGAGCAGAGACAAGCAATCCTAAGTGCTTTTCACAGCTTTTAAAGAGAGGTCGTTAGAGATATACATGTAAAAAATTTCGTTCAGTCTTACCTTCCAATTGTAGCAGGTTTCACAGCAGTGATAATATAAAGTGATCCAGTCTGTAGAACTGGTGATCTTATTACAATTACTCTGATACAAGGAGGCCAGATCTTTTCTTCATCTATAATTATATAGGAAAAAAAAAAAATCACCACCACCATTACTACCAACACATTTCAGTTTTAACTTTATAGTCAAGTTTTCAAAAAACTGAAAACCATTCAGCCTTTAGCTGGCTGAATAATATACAACTTTCATTAAAAGAAATATGTAACAACATCTGAGAGAAAACTTTGATGAGATTGTAGTTTCAAAGGCTGAGTGCACACCAAAGTATTACAAATATTTTCTTAATTCCAGTGGACAACTCTTTAGTTACAGCAGTAAAATATATATACATTTACAAAATTTACTAGTATACTATAAATTTATGGATCATTAATTGTTACAGATTAGAAAACAATTTTACTTTGAGAAAAGGCAGCACCTTTTTGTTCACCATATCACAGACCTACTGCATATCAAACTTTGCATCTGACAATTTCTATGTCAAATACATTTTTACTGTTTTGTTTTCTCTTAGGAGTGCTATTCATCAACATGGATAAGAAAAAATAATAGCTAGAACCTACAGATGCATATGCTTTTTTGCCTGAAGATTATATTAAGATATTATATTCTGACAGCTGCATGTACTTGGATGTACATTTATAAAACAATCTCCAATGATCTCAGCTAGGACTAGACATAGATGAGAAGAAACTACCTTAAAAGGTACTAGGGGAAGAGATTCTGTCCCCAGTTTTTATTACTTCAGCATTACTGCCAAATTGGATATTAAGAAAAGACAATTTAGTCTGAAAGCCTGATGGTAGCAAGCACATTTTGGCTAGCATTAATCACCCACAATCTGAGTAGTTAAGTAAAGTAATGAAAACATAAGAAACTGACAATAAACTATGAGCAGGGCACAGGCTACAATACAGTTTTCTATGGCTTGTATTTAATTCTTTAATTTGGAATATCCTTTGCACATACATAGTTCTGACTGGCTGCAACAAGCCTTTCACAGGTCACCTTCATTGTTTTTTTGGTATTTTAAGGACCTAGTAGAACACTTTGGTATAAAACAGTATACAGTTTTCCTGTCTATATCCATTTCTCACAATTTGCCACTGGAATATACACAAAATAGGATTTCAACTAGTACTGACTACTCCACACTGCTTTTCACCACAGTAGACTGATCTTGCATTCAGTTGCACATGATGGTTTACAAACAGTATAAAAAATACTGTATATTAATTTAAGAGAGTCAATACATAGAATTACTGTGAATTACTGGTCTAGAACCCCTATTTTAGCACGGTTTAGAGTTTATTTTCTCCTTTCACTTTCCCAATCAAACAAAATTTTTGGGATCCCTGAGGTTTCTACAGAAGCACAGATGTTACATCAGTAACAGCTTTCATAGAAACTACTACTTTTTTTTGTACAAGTGAAGAGAGGGAAAGAAATGCTGGTAACATATAGCACATTTTCAAAGCACCTCAAGTCACATGCTTTTAGATATTTTTTTAAATTATACAAACTGGTTTTTTTTAACAGGCTTCTGGAAAAATACAGTAATACCATATATAATCCACAATAATTCACCTTCATTTTCTGAGTATTCTGAATCACCAGTTTCTTCACTTGTTAATTCCTCCTCACTGTAGGTTTCACAGTCAGAATCTGTAATTTCACCTTCTTCTGGTTCACTCTCTGTGTCTACTGTTCTACTGTCATCTGTACATGCTGCAGCATCTGGCGTACTTTTGTGCGAATGTGAATTTATACCATCTGTAGAAATGGATTCTTTGGCTGTTAGACTGTTTAGTGGTTTTGTGTCCATTTTAGTCTTCTTTCTTATATTTGGAGACTCATCTTCTTCCGTAGAACTTACTTGCTCGGCGGTGGAAAAGCAATTCAGACTGTTAGATGATTTCTGCTCTTCTGTGTCCAAATCCTGGAGGGGAGTTATACAATGTTACAGTCTTTACAGATTGCATTTTTTTACAGAATAGCCTGGAAGTAAATTCTTCACTTAGGAAGAATTATTTTTAGAACTATTAAGAAATAGTTTATTTCACATATGCAGTCAGGAGAACTTTTACATTTCAGTGAAAATATTTTCACATCCTGTTAGATGTGACTGAGACCATCTTCTATTTGGGAAAGTGTGACTGCCCTCCTCTTCTAAACTTCACTTACTCCTCTTCTAAACGTTACTCTTTTCTCACACTTCAAAAGTGTTTAGAAACTTCAGAATCTTGTTCTCATTTTCAAACTTGTACAACATCACTCTGAATATTTTCCTATTTTGCTTTTATGACACTTCTGTCCCTCTCTTATTCAATTCTTGCAACGTGCTTAGAAGGTCTTTAACTGATCTTCATTGTATCCTCCTGCTGTTTTTGTCTTCTTTTTTATTACCAGAGTCCAGCATATCTGGAATGCTCACTCATGCTTTAACTATAGACCAGTACAAGCTTAACTTACGCTATGCGAAATAGTTATACTAAAAATCCTTTTTCTACTGCCAAAAGTTTCTCAATTTCTCTACTGAATATCAGACAGATTGGATCATTACAGGTTCTTCCACTTCCACTTATTTCATCATCAGGAAAAAAAAATCCCAACAACATTTTTTAATGGAGAAACCTCAAGTTTCATATTAATTTTGCCAGAGTACCTTAAAAACATAATTCTCAATCTAGCAGCTTGACAACTATGTTAAAAAAAATAAAAGGAAAAAAAATAAACAATAGAGAAAGAAGAACAGAAGTATCTTTAAAAGACAAATAAAACCTTAGATTAAATTATGTGCCACTTTGAGTTCAAAGTGAAGGCATTCAATTGCCTTGAATTGTATCAAATATTGCAATACAACAGGTAAAAAAATACATCCTTGATGACCTTCCATGTGTTTCCATCTCAAGATAAGTGAAATAATGTGAATATTAATATAATGGAAATTAAAGCACTTTCAGAATTGTTAAAATGCATCAGTGCTACAGACTATTGCAAACACAGGAATTCCTCTCAGCTGTTGGTTAGGAGAGTGTACATTTGAAACACCTTCAGTAAGACAGCAGGTTCTTAGGTAAAACCAATGCTTTTATGCTTTAACTGAAAGACTATTGGTTTGTTCAGGGTTTCTCATTTCTCTATAATGCACTAGCCCTCCTCCCTAAACTCCCTAAGTTCTTGAATAGAAAGGAACAAGATAGGAAGGTCACTGTGTAATGTTGTTTATTTTAAACAAAAAAGTAGTAGTCTTGCCATAAATAAGCCTACACAGTTTAGACATGTCAAACACATTAATTCCATTAGAAATATTTTTGGAAAATCTGATTTTTCATTTTGAGTTATATTTTTCAGTGTGTTTGTCTATATTTACGTTTGGTATGGGTCTTATATTGATACCAAACATAACAAGGTGTTCTGCACCCTAAAACATATTACTTCTATTACAGAGTAATCTAACAAAGTAGTTCAGGGTACGAACCTAATCTGAAAACAAAGAAGCTACACCATCTGCTCAAATCACAAGCAAGGTGAAACAAGACATGACTGTGATGCACTGATGCCCAAGTACAAGGCTCTAACCACTCAACTCCACAGTGAACCCTGTGACATTCTGTGATTTTTGGCATAATTTCAGATATTTTAAACTAGAAAGTAAAAAGGTGCTGTTTTAAAGCCTGGCTACTAAAGAGAAGACTCTTGGTTCTGTGCTCAAACCAGGAATTTTTAAAAACAGTCTTATAAACAGACCAAGGATTCCACACATACATTCATTCTATGATTTTGCCAATATAACCTTCAAGCCTCTTCTCAGCAGCTTCTCTATTTTTTCATAATTGCTGCATTCAACTGTTAAGAAGCAAATAAACTAAATAGTTAAGTACTGATAAAAATGCAGTCTTTACATTTGAAAACCTTGTATGAAATAAAGAATTTTAAAATTGAATATGGATTTTGAGCACTTCATCATTTCATGGATCTGTGTTAAAATGCACATCTGGGCAAAGTGTATAAACATTAAGCATACAGATACTGAATGAACCTTATAGCATTTGACACAATCTTGTGTTGCAGAAATCCTTTTCCATTGTGTGTGACTATGTACTGGTTTTGGCTGGGGTAAAGCTAATTTTATTCACCATGCCTAGTGCAGGGCTGTGCTTTGGATTTGTGTTGAAAATGTGGCTGATAATGCAGAGATTTGTTTCTAGTTTATTGCTAAGCAGCGCTTATACAAACCAAGGCCTCTTCTTGCACCACTCCACCAGCAAGGAGGCTGGGAGTGCACAAGGAGATGGAAGCGAGACACAAGCTATATAGCTGATGCCAGCTGTCCACAGGGTATCCCATACCACATGGCATCATGCTTACCAATAAATGCTGGGGGAGGGACAAGGAAGCAGGAAGGATGTTGAGACTTTGGCCTTTGTTACTATTACCTGTGCTGGAGCCCTGCATTCCTGGGGATACCTGCCCAGGCAGGGAAGCAGTGAATTAATTTCTTGCTTTTTCTTTTGTTTGCACATGTGGCTATATCTCAATCCACAGGTTTTCTTACTCCTGTCCTTCCAATGCTCTTCCCAATCCTGCTGCTGGTGGAGTGAGTGGGCAGCTGTCTGGGGCTCAGCTGCTGACTGGAGTAACCATGGCTGACTACCCGTACTAACATAGAACATGTGTAGCATGTAATAAAGTCTAACTAGGCAAACAGCACCTTGCCTCTTTAGAGTCATCACTTAAAAACCAGGAACTGGCAGTAAGCACAAAATTTGGTAAATACTAGTGTAGTATTTCAGGGTACTAGTGTACCCTGAAAAATGCAGTAAATTCTAGCAATGTACTTAATTTCTCAATGACTACCTAACTCTTCATCCCAAACTCATGCCACAAGACACAAAGTATGCAAGCAGATGGTGATTATAAGCATTTTTTACACCATGATATTTTCTCATACACATACATTTTCTCATTGTCACCTTGCCCAATACATCTAGACTGACAAGAACAGTCATGAGTTAGACATGGATAGACTCAATGTGATCCAGGCTTGAAAAACTTTATATCTTCTGGGTATTATCACATGATCTCTGGGATTTTTCTTACTAAACTGAAGCTGAGAGGTGCGATCAATCTGACAGATAATGAACTATTTTTTAACTACAGAGTTGAATTGGTTCATATTTCTGCATCCCTGACAAAGTCAGCCAAAAGTACTTTGAAATCAGGACATTATGTATCCCATGAGGACTGATCTTATAAGAATAACAAATCATGCTTCTGTGACTGTGTGGTGGTTTTACTAGGAAGAAGTGGGAATTCTGAGATGTTGTAGTCAAACTAATGGGTGCTCAGATTTTGATACTGGCACTTGGTGTGGCCAGTGGGGTTTGGCCACACCTCTGAGAACACACAGGAGTTGAAAACCAGAGCTTCGGCTTTGGGAGGCTCTCTTGGGACTTCGAGGGAAAGAGGTCGGATCGCCCTCCCTCGTCCAGCTGCTGCTGCTGGGCGGGGGAGGGGCAGCCATGTGGTAGGCCTGGGCCTGGACAGAGATGGGAGTGAGGAGGCCCTTGAGGATGGAAGGGTGGAGGAGCCTCAAGAAGCATCGAGCAGCTACTCCCCTCCCACCCAGCTCTCTCAGGAGAGAGAGAGAGGGAGAGCCGGCAAGGACGGAATGTGATAGCAGCTAGCTAAGGAAGAGAAGGGGGGGAAGTGCAGCGAGAAGGTGCTTGGCTGGAGCAGCAGCAAGTGTGGGAGTGTTGGAGCTCTGGGACAGGCAGAGACTGAAATTTTTAACCCTTTTCTTTCATGATTGAGACCTCGCAAAAATGCTGATCTTCTTCAGAGCTGAATAAGGAGAGAGATAAGAGATGAGATAACAAAGACTTGGTTCAAGAGAAGTGGAGAAGACTGGTTGAGTGGGGAGAGAGATGATTGGAGTGGCCTTTTAGCTAGATTTTTGTTAGCTATAGACTGAACCAGTTTTATTCCTGTGACACAGAGACTGCATTTAGGGGGAGGCAGTGCCTCAGAACCGGGAGGGTTCATTGTGGGGACCCCTCGGCCCCAGGGGGTGGGAAAAAATGGGGGGGACAGACTGTGCCTTTTTTGGAGTGAGACAAGGCATCCTTAAAAGACAACCCTAAAAGCAGCTCTGGTCCATGCACAGTGGCGAGAGCCCTGGGCATGGAAGGAAGATGTCACAAAATGGCAAAAGGACTTTCTGGGCGGTGCTGAGTGACATGGAAGCACACGAGGTTTCTACGTGTTTCCAGGGGAAGCCTGTGGTGCAAGAAGGACTCCTCTCCTCTTCACAGACTGAAGTTTGAGTATTCTAAAGGGCAGTGCCAGACTAAGCAGTTAGTGATTTGAAGGAATGTATCAGATTGAAAAATTTTAGTGGTGGAGAGGAAGAAAGTGCTTTTTGTAAAGTTTTCAATTTTTTCCCTTATAGTTTTTTTCCTTCTTTTCTTGTAGTTTAGGTAATAAAGTTTTCTTTATTTCTAAGCTAGAGCCTGCTTTGCTTATTCCTAGTCACATCTCACAGCAGACACCAGGGAGAGGGTATTCTCATGGGGGCATTGGCTCTGTGCCAAGCCCAAACCATGACAGACTGGAACTGATTGTTTTACTTTATAGCGAATATGCCACAAACTTTATAGAGAATATGCACAAACTTTTACAATGACCTGTTGAAACGCAGACTGTCCTACTCAGAAAATATATATTATCATTGTCATTTAACTGTTTTTAATGAAAATTTCAAAGTATTTTAAGCATTTAACTATACTTTTTGCTTTACTGTTACAGAGCAAGACATTTTGTCTTTCAAAACTTCAGTTTTTCTGTACTATGGCTGACCACCACGCATGTTCATGCAATTCTTCAGCATCCTCATACATGGGAACTTATTATTGTGAGCATAATTGGCTCAATTCTAAGAACTGCACTGTTTAAATTATTTTTTCTCTGAATTTATTTTATACAAAGCAGAGAAATATAGACAGATACAACTTTTCTCAAACATGTAGCCTGTGTTTTGGTCTGCTAGAAGTTCATTAGGTTATTTAGCAGATTCATTTGTTCTCAGCACTCTTCTACAGGACTGAATAGTACACCTTTAGCATTGACACCCTCAATATGAAATTAATCTGAAATACAGTATTTTACTAAAGAAATAGTTTCAAACACTTCAAAACAGCTCTTCCACTCAAATGACTAAGGTTTCATGTGCTAAAATCATTCCACAGGTACTTTAGTTACTCTTATCCACCCTACATAATACTCAATTTTCCAGTGCAAAAAATCTAATTAAATGCCAGAAAAAAACCCTCTTCCTACATATAGCATATAGGAGCCATTTTATACACTGGTGGTGGACAGCTCTGAATTAAATAACTGTACCTAAAGAATGAGTAGTTTCTTTAGTCCAGTCTATTTATGTTATACAGCGATGCTAAATACTTCTCTTCCCAAATATTCTAGAATGCCATCAAAGTTTTCTTCAGATGTTACTTACAAAGTATTTAAAATCTATTTGAAAGCTACTTTGCAGGTGAATGAATTTTGACTAAATAGCTTTAAAAGATTTATTAACTCCTTTAGGAAAAAAATATATCCAAACATCAATTACTAGATATTCTTTTTTCTTCAACAAAAATATCAAGGTTAAAGGTAAACATCCATGGACTAATGTGTGTTTTGTCGTCTCAACTCTACCTTTACCAGAAGCTGCCAATCCAAAAGAAGAAATCTTCAGATTAGCCATGGTTTCTGTCAACTGACGTACCTAAAGATGGGATGAATATCAGCAAAAAGTAAACTACATGTGATAAAAAAAGTAAAAAGTCACTGCTTCCAGAGTTGTATGGGAAACACTGCTAAAACCACCTTGCCTTTCCTACAGATGTAGCTATGATGAATCTATAATGGAAAAGAACATGGTAGAAGTTAATTTTGAGTACCACACTGAAATAAAATTTAGTAGGTGGTAGCTTGAAAATGAAAAAAAAAAATAAAATTAAATAAACAATTTATGGAAAAAATGGCATGTGTCAGAACTTCCTTCTAAATTTTGCTATGTATTTCTAACAGCCCCAATGCAGCAAGTAGAACTGCAGGATCACTACTGCACACAGTCTATTCTCCAAACTATATGGAAGCCCTGGATCTTGATACTGGGCCAGGGATCCTATTATCACTTATGTCACCTTTTAAAAAATTTTTGAACTTTTCCAAATTTACTTATTTAAAGGTTTTTCTTGTACAGAAGAAAATACCATGTTTCTTGTCCCACCTTTTTTCTGACCTACCCCTTCAAAAAGATACTAGAACTTAACTGCACGTCTAAAAGTTTCAAGGTATTCTACCAATGCTTTTATATGAACTGCACAGAGGCTAGCACTTCATCCTGGCAAAAAAATCCTGATCGCCAGTTAAAAACAAGCAAGTAGAGACAGCATACTTTGTTTCACAAGTCAAAAGAAAACTATTTGTAATACTGTTTCAGTTTGTGACTGAAAAGCAAGGATGTCTTTAAGGAAAGTTCTTGTATGAATTAGGAACATTTCCTAATACAATTTTTAAGTAATTAGAAATATCTATAAATATTTGTTTACATTTATTCCTTTAACTGAAAAAGAGAAAAAAAATGGATATGATTCTGTAAGTACTGCTGTCTTCCCCTGCTTTACATGGATATTTTTATCAACCACCTCAGCTTCACCCAAGAATTATAAAGTTCATGGGCTGAATGACATGTTACAGAAGGACACCTTGTTTTCTTAACACTAGTGGTCCACAGCCCAGGCATTAAACTAAACCCTTCTCCTACCTGTAGAAAGGCAAGTAAAACCTACTTTGGTCAAAGAAATGAAGCAATGTTGGGACCATTTTTCAGGCTAGCAGCACAATTTAATAATGAATTGGGAAAAGAAGTAATGATGCACTAGTCTTCAAAAGCATTGTTATAACCTGAATAATTTAAACAGCATTCAGGGAAAGAAAAGGGAGAAGGTTGGGCAGTATGTTTGGACAAAAGCATTTCAATATACAATGCTTCAACTACAAAGTCCTGTTTAAAACCAGATGTTTTTAGTTTTATTCTACCATGAACTAATTAGTGCCTTTGCCAATACAAGACTAAACTGGACAACAATAATATTGCCAAAAAATACCATGCATCTATGCATTTGACCGTGCAGCCTATAAATTAAATTTCCAATTTTATAACAGAAAATTACTTTTATTCTAGAAAATCTTAATCTTTTATATTAATGTAACATGGAATTATTAAGTGATTAATAACCACAGTACAAGAATGAAATGTTTTAACACAAATGTAAGCTGTATCTGTAAGTTTTTCTTCTACATCCAGCAGTGCATTTATGAAGAAGTGCACTAATAAAAAGGCATTCTTTTATTTTTGAAGTTTAAAATTGAGAGTGTCCTATGTTTCACTTTGTATTCTCCCTGTTTTTGTTTAAAAAATTAAAAAGACCACAATTACTTCTTTGACATAGACCTTCACTCACTGAACACAGAAGAAAAGATCTGTGCACTACAGTATACTTTAAATGTTTTCCCTGTTACCTTTTTGGTGAAACAAATTAATTCACAAATAAAGCAAAGTACTCAGTTCGCCATGAATAAAACAGACTAGAAAAAAATGGATGTTTACCTCCTACCTTGTGACTGTGGAAGTCTCACAGAAAAGATCTGCTAACAAGACTATCTAAACAAAAATATTGGTATAAAGTAAGCTTAAGACAAACCTCTATTTCTAATATAATCAGATTACAGAAGCAGACTATGATGGGAGTCTAAAAAGTAGTCAACATTATTTGATAGGTCAGAGCTATACATGGCTTAAAATTTTTATAAACACTCTTGTTGGTTTAGGTAACAGTTCATCACAGAACTAAATTTAAGGGACCTATTGATCAGTTTATGATAAAGATTTATTCCTATGAGCTTTTTGTGATTCTTTCCTGACACTCAATGGATAAAGTTCTGTATTGACCAATGCCTTTTGAGAGTGGCAGAATGCTAATTCAGCATTTGCACAGAGCAGGCCCTGAACCTGGGTGCTGGTAAAACTGCACTTTCACTGCAATAGCCCTGTTCTCTTCAGTCTAAAGAATCATTATGCTTAGTGTTTGTAAGTACCCAGATCAAGCTTTCCAAATGGAAAGGTTCACTTGAGGTTTCCTCAAGGAGCAGAAATTCCTGCATTAGCCACAATTTGTTTATAAAATGTGTAATCAGTCAACAATCACTATCCATTTAACCTAATTACACTTTTTCTTAATGTAAATAGTTTCTATTTTCAAGTCTTTCAGATAACCTCACTCTTGATTAAAATTTTTAATCAAGATGTGCACTGATGTTATATGACTATTACGTATGGGTATCTGGACAGTAATGTAATTATTTCACATTTTAACCAATCTGCATGTCTGAGGCCTATATAATGAAGCTATGTAATGGTTAAAGCAATAGCTTTGAAGAATGCAAACCAAAGAGAATTCAAACTAGAGAAATCAACATATTCAATTTTATCTTAAAGTAATAAAACAAATTGAAAGAATATAATTTAACATCAGTAAGAGTGTTCATAACAGAAATGCTCCCTGAGATTTAATAGCTGTGTTAGTACTTGGTGTTTAGGAGTCAGTAATGTTTCTCAAGAAATGGTATGCTTTCTTAGCACTCAGAAAAATTGTGTAATTTAAAATACATATTAATTACAATGGGCATTTATTAAGATGTACAGCTTATCCACACACTAATGACAATGAAAATATCAAGTAAGTGAGCAAGTATCAATAGGAGAACATACTATGCAAAGAAACAACCACCAAATCCCAAATGATAGCAGAGATACAGTAAAATGGCAATGGACTACGCTCTGGAAGGCAGTCACAGAGAAAGGATTGTGTATGAGTGTATTTTCAAAATTTACATTTTTTTGGTTCATAATATGAATCTGAAAAAACCCAACCAAACATAAAAACCAACACCAAATCGTAAGACAGAATCCCAAACCCAAGACATCGCCACTGAATTTCTGATGTAAATCCAGCCCACAAAACACTGAATTCATTCTAGTGTGCCTGCTATTTAAAAAACTTCACTGACACTCAATTTTATACTCCTTTACAGTTGGGTAGTATTTCAAAAAACTTGAAAAAGTGAGGGGATCAAAGTTAAAAGTTTAATTCTTAATCACTCAATGGGAAAGTTATTTGAACACTAACTACAAGTTAGCAACCTGCTGTATATAGTTTTAATATGTTTAAATAGTTTAAAAAGTAGGGTATACATTTTCTGCATAAAACCAAGCCCCAAAGCCTGTAAATTGCATCACAGACAAAAACCCAAGAGATTTTGCATTTTCTGTCTATCAGTTCTGAGGGTACCTTATACTCATCTGCAGCAATCCACTCTGGTTCTTTTCTCTTCTTTTTCCCCTTTTTATCTTTGGTGTGCTTAGTACCAGAGGCCTGGTAAGACTGCAGATCCACTCGTGAATGAAACTGGTATCGGCCACTTTCCACATCACAATAGTAATAAATTCCAGTTGCTGGGTCATAATACAGTTGGTTTTCCTTTATAAGAAATGAAGAACAATGTTATCACATCAATAAAAATACTGTTCAAAGAAGCATCTGATTAATAAAGAACTACATTTTAATTTTGATAAAATGAAAGAACTGTGGTGGCTTGATCCTGGATGGCTACCACATGCCCATCCAACCACTCTGTCGACTCTCTTCCTCAACAAGACTGGTAAAGAAAATAAGATGGAAAGCTCATAGGTCAAGAGATGAAAGTCACTATCATGGGCAAGCCAGATTTGACTTGGAAATAGCTAAAATACAGCTGGGTGAGAAGGATTAAACTCAAAACATCTCTTCCACTTTTTTTTCACAAGCTCAATGGTACTACTTCATTCCCAGTTCCTCTCCCTGTCTTCCCCCACCCGAGTGGTACAGGGAAATGAGGAGTAGAGGGGCTGAGATCAGTTAATGAGAAGTCCCTCTCTGCTGCTGCTTCTCCCCTGCCCAGCATGGGATCTTCAAGAACTGCTCAAGCATGGGTCCTCCACAGGCCACACCTCCTACCAGCAAAGCTCCTTCCAGGGAGATGTGTTCTGAGCTCTGGCATGGGCTCTCCAGTCCCCTAAGTGATGCCTTGGGATTTCAGCTTTTATATTTTTCATGTATTTGTAATCCTGCAGTTTATTATTGTTTAACTCCAAACTCCTTATAGAGTGTTAGCTGCTGCTTTCCCATTTTGGCCAGACAAAACAATTCCCCTCCCGGTCTGGGAATCAAGAAATGTAAACAAAAGCGAGCTGTGGGTTGGAAACAAACTAGGGGTAAATGACTTCATTACCTGAACTGTAAATAGAAGATTACCTCCCAAAATGCAAATGGACCAAACCCATAAATATAAAAACTCGTGACCTGTTGTCCATTTTTTGGGTGTAGCCTCTAGGGGGGTTTTGGCTGCCCTAAATGTACCTAAAGGCCCTTCAATAAATTTAACTGCTTATTCCCTTGATTTTGTCTGGTCTCTGTGTTTAGGTAGCCAAAGAAGGCATCATAAGGAGCAGCGTCTGTGTGGGATCCTCCATGGACTATAGTATGAGTAGTTTCTGCATGGTCTGCTGTGGTGCTGGGAGAACCTCCTCCTGCTCCTTCTTCTTTGCCCCTGGTGTTCACAGGGTTATTTTTCTCACTCACCCCCCGCCACAGACTCCACTGTGCACAGTTATGCCCCTTCTTACACTGGTTTCAGAGAGGCACCACCAGCTTCTCTGATGGCTGTGCCCTGCAGTGGGACCAGCCATGTCCAGGCAGCCCCTGGCCTTCTCTCAGAGAGGCTACCTCCGCACCCTGGCCCCATCATCAGAACTTTGCCAGCAAACCCAATGCAGGAACACTTCCTGTAATTCAGAACTCTAAAATACCAAGGAAAGATATTCTTTTGGATAATTCTAATTTGGATATTTGGATAATAAGTACCATAAACTGCAATCTATAGCCCCAAACATTTATGTACAACTATATCCACAAACGGTGTCAAAACCAATGGTATCCTTTGAGACCTTAAAAACTAAGTCCAGAAGCATCCTGAACAGAGTTGCATACCTCATTCATTTTCTACAGTCGAGCTGAATATAACACTGCAACCAAACTCTCTGTTCTCAGTGCAGTACAGTGTATACATATCTATCCAGAGATCTGTATACATATACAAACACACCTCAGAGGACAAAAAGAAAACCTTTGCAAAAACTATATAAAAACAAACATCAAAAAGTAACCATTAAGAATTTCTAACCCATCATCTAATCTTCTAACACTTCTAAAAGAAGTGTGTTATTTCCCTGTAGAATCAAACTAGTTGGTAACAGTACTCAAGTAAAAGCACAAACATTTTGTGTATTTCCTCCCAAGACTCTTTTCACTGTGGAGAAGCAACTGACTTCAGAAATAGGGTTTTTTTTCTAAACAAGACATCTTTAAACTCAAGCTTTTAGGTTTGAAAGAGTTACAGATCAGCTTTATAGTATATAATCTGTACAACTCCAAGTAACTTGGAGACCTATGAGACATCAAAAAACAGAATTAAAATCTAAACTTGTATCCTATCCTCGCCTGCTATCTTTAATTTGACTGAAATAATTAATAAACTAATTAACAAATTTTTAACTATTCATTTTCAGTAACCTGTTTTTCAAAACATAAGATCAGCTTGGATCTAAGTTCTTCACTCATATCAACTTTTACTAACAAAATTTTTGTGATAGACAAAAAATTCCAAGAATTTAGGACATTATCCTTACTGAATTGTAGTAGAATCCAGTGCTATGGTCATAATACAATCCTGTATTTTCATCATATATAAATCCAGTTTGTGAAACAGCAGCCTCTGCAGCAGCTCTCAAGCTCTCTGCCAAAGAACCTTCTGGTACTGAAGTTTCTTCTGTCTCCTGATAACAGAAAGCAAGAAAGGTAAGTGCTCTGTGAACCTGGACTGTTTCAGTAGACAAAAATCTGGCTGTGGTTTACTGGAAAACTCCTACTTATTTCAACAGGACCAAAACTTCAGCCTGTGTCTTTCATTTTTCTCCAGCTTTACTCAAAAGTGACTCACACCAAATATACACACAAGAAACATCTTGTTTCTTGTCTTAGAGCATCTCTAAGACAGACTTCTGCCCTCTGTTCCATTTCAGATGCTAGAGGCACAAACTCAGTAAACTGAGTGACCTGAGAGAAGGCTGAAGATCAGGGAAGAAAACCAACCCACCACAAAATAAGCAAAGAAACCCCACCAACAATGTTCTTCTCCTTATATCTTGCTTCCTTATGTCAATGGAAGAAAAAATAAAAAGCACTATTTAAGAAAATCAGCATGGACATATTGGACATACTATGCTGAAAAAAAATCTTGCTTCCAGGCTATGCAAGACATATATGCCTTTTTACAAGATCTCTCAAACTCCAAGACACAAATCTAAGAGGGTGCTCCACTTGGAACATACTACAAAAAGAACTAGTTCTGAAGTACAAGGGTATTATCAGCACGAGACCATCACAAAAAAATCATTTTGTATAAAGCTCTCAGGACCGCAAGCACATCTTTTAGATGGAATATTAACAGAATACTGATTTCAAAAGCTCTGGTGCTATCCTTCCTCAGTGGAATATTAACACCTGCCTCTGATTCCTCTGCGGAGTTATGCTCAGTGCCTTCACTCTCATGACTGTGCTGCACTGGTAGCTCAGATGCACAATCTTGAGTATCAGTGTGATTGTAATAATTTTCATAGTAGTAATAATCTGCCAGGGAAGAGAAAGAAAAGTTGAAGTTGCATAAATTAGCAAGGCAGTATTTTACTAATGCAGTTTAAGGATGCTAAATCTTAAACTGGAAATTTATACAGTTAAGTAGTCTAATGAAAATCAAATATTAGGTAGTGCCTCTACTCTGAATTTATTCCAATCCTACCTCTTGTTTTCATATACTTCAAAACTTAGTAAAGTGTGTATGTTTGCAACATGAGATTACTATGTAACCAATTACAATAGCATGGATTCTGCTAGTCCACACTACATTTTATCCTGAATTAATGCCTTGAATGAATACCAAAAGGTCTGAAAGATAAGGTCAGGTTAAGGAATTTAATTCAGCAAAGGATCTAGACCTGAAATGTATTCTATATTACAACATTTTCAAACTAAGATACTGTTCTATATCCCTATTTAAACAGTCACCACCCTCTGTACCTGCTTGTGACCATGCAGCACAGTCCTCTGTCTGTACTTCTACACTAGACGTATCTTTCTCCTTTCTATTATGGATTTCTTTAGTGAGTTCTTCTACCTGAAAGAAAAACTGCATGTTAAAAACAAAATACTGCCATCAATTTTAGTGGTCTGCGATCTCAGAAAAGAGAATCAGCCTATTTTGCATTCCGTAATTCAAACAAAACATAATGGCATCACAGGTGTGATGTGATTTCAAGTGATTTTGGTTGTCAGGAGACAATTTTGTACTTGAATGGCTGGCATGAAGAAACACAATTTCTGCTGACAAAGGAGCACAGAAACTTAACCGAGATTATTCCCAAATGCCCACCCCATAAACTTGGATTTCAAGCAACGATCACTGTCCTGTAGTGATGACTGTGGCATTTACAAAGCACAGAATGCTCTGAGTAGAAGGAACCCACGAGGACCATCAAGTCCAACTCTCGGCCCTGCACAGGACACCCCAAGAGTCACACCATTTGCCTGAGAGCATTGTCCAAATGCTCCTTGAGCTCTGGCAGGCTTAGTGCTGTGACTGCTTCTCTGCTGGACCTCTTCCATTGCCCAAGCATCCCCTGTGTGAAGAACCTTTTTCTTATATCCAATCTAAAATGCCCCTGACACAACTTGAGGCCGTTCCCTCGGGTTCTGCCAGACAGGATATCACTGCCTGCCTCCCCTCACAAAGAAGCTGTACACCGCAATGAGGGCTCCCCTAAACTTCCCTCTTTTGCCATAAGCATTCACAGAGACGTCTTGCCACTCTTCCTTTACCTCACACTTAGTTCAATAAACTTCTTTCCCTCTGACACATGTAATTTTTCCTTCTGACTGCAAATCTAACCCTGCGGTAGAGAAGGTGTTACCGTTCTCACCACCAAGCTCTGACTCGAGACCTCAAACCTGCTCTGGCCCCGAGCAGGCCAGGAGAGCCCGGCGAGCTGCGGGACCGTGTGGAACGGGCACATCGGGAGGAGGGACAAGCGGAGCGCGGGCCGAGCGGCTCCCGGCCGGGGGGGCGGAAGGGTCGGAGGCCGCGGTGTCCAGAGCAAGGGGCCCTACCTGCCTCCTGAGCGCCTCGCCGCTCTCCCGCTCCCGCCGGTACAGACGTTGGGCGCGCCGCAGCCGCCGCCGTGCCCGCTCCAGCTGCTCACGGCACGCGCCCAGTTCCGCCTGCAACGCCGCCGCCGCCTCCTGCTCGCCCGGGTCCGCTCGGCTCTCGGCGCCCGGCGGGGAGGCCATGGCCGCCCGCCCTCCCCTGCGCCGCAGCTCAGCGCCCGCCCTCCGCCCGCCCCGCAGCGCCCGCGCGGCCCCGCCCGCCGGCCCCGGCCATGGCGCCCGCCGGGCGCGAGGGCAGGAAGCGGCGCGGGGCGCGCGCCGCCGCCGCACCGAGATCTGTCCCGTGCGGCGCGCGAGGGTCCGTCCGCGGGGCGGGGGCGGGAACGCGGCGCGGGGCGCGGAAACGCGGGGAGCAGCCGGAAGCGGCGCGCGCGGCAGTGCGCGTGCGCGCGGGAAGGGGCCGGGGCGGGGCCGGGACCGGGGGCGGGGCGAGGGCGGGCCGGAGGCGGGGCCGGAGCCGGAGTCGCGGCGGGACGGGACGGGCGGAGCGGGAGCTCCCGGAGACTGGGCTGACACCGGGAGCTGGGGCGGGCGGTGCTGCCCGTGGACGGCGGCAGCGTCGGGAACAAGATGAGGGATGAGCAGCGACACCCAAAGGCGGGGCGGTCTCGGCGCCGGACGTGCTCGAAGTCTGTTACCGAGCTCCTACATCACCTAGGCTTGGTCGTGTCAGGCAGAGCTTGCTGCTGGTGGTGGGCCCCAGGGTTCCAGCTGCATCACATAAAAAAATGAAAAGTAATTCTAGCGTGTGCTTTCATGCAAAAGTAGGGCGCATTTTTGTTTGAGGGTTTTTTTGAGTGCGTTTGTTAGTTTTAGAGTGGGGAGGGGGATGCCTCTTTAGATTTCTCAGTCAACAGTGTGGCAAACCACACCATCTCCTGGCTAGAAAGTGCCGCGTCTGGAGGTTGTTGCAGTTGGAGCCATTTACACATCATTCAGAGTCAGTGCTGAGAGCTGCAGTACTGCAGCCCTGGATAAATTTCTGTTCCTGAGATTTCTAGAAGCAGTTGAAGAGGTTCTCGGGATTTTCCCCTGAGCCCCATCTCGATACCATAATTTTCCAAACTTAACCTCGCAGGCTTCTTATGTTAAGTGTGATTTGTCTCGGATGGCCACGGTGCTTCTCAGTTTTCAATGAACTGTTGTGATACACTCTGTTGCTTTTGTGCCTTGCTGCAGAAACGAGAAGTATATCAATAGCTTTCAGATCTGACAACAGTGAGTGTGCTGCATAAATGGACATCTACATCTGCTTTCAGATATATCCTGAATGATGCACTGCCTTTACACTTCAAGTACACTTTAAGTAATATATTAATTTCATTTGCATGCATATGTTTTTAACATATTACATTTCCAAAAATACAGTCCAAAGACACCTGAGTTTGAAAAGTATGGTACCTGGTGGTGCTAATTTAACAAGAATGCTGCTGTTCTCTGTGAAGACATGCAGTCATGCGCCACTCATCAAGTACTGCTCTGACTGAAAACCACCACAATCTAATGCCTAATCTCTATAAGGTGGGCTACATAAGCAGGCAAGAAGCAAATCTACTTCTGTCCATATCCTAATTCACAGGAAATAGGAAAAATAATACATATATTTTGTCTTTAAAACATTTTGTGAAAAGATGCAAAGCTCAGCTGTGGACTGGAGGTCCTGAGAGATACTAAAATAACTAACAGAGTTTCAGACCTCAATATACCTCATTGGAAAGGTATGTCTCATTAGTTGAGAATTAGTGTATTGTCTCTATCAAAATTGTTTTAATTTAGATAATGGCTTTTGTTTGCATCAGGATGGTTTCACTTAATGTGTATAAGTAAACAGACCTGAGCTGGAGGGAGATACTTCCTGAAAGATCAGATTTCATTCACTGCCCTGGGTTAAATTGTGCGAAGTTTAGGGAATGGCACTATCTTCTTCTAAAAGACTGGCCTTTGATCTGTACGTTAAATATTCAATTGTAAAAACAATGGATGTTACAGTTTAGGCAGTGAAAAGAAGATGAAGAGTGATTCCAGCTCTCCAAACAGTGGCTATTCCTAAAGGCAGCAGACAGAAATGGAGAGGGTAGACATGACGTGCATCCCTGCCACCAATCTGTCAGTGTCTCTCCACATGCTATGTTCCTACCCGTGCTCTTAGTGTGCCCTTGACATGCACTGATGAACTGCTGTTGCCACCACCCTGTCCATACTCCTCCTTCATCCTCTGGGATTGAGTAGTTGTGCTTGGAAGTATAGGTGGCATCTCAATCCAGCTAGACAGGAAACAGATGCTTAGCTCCTGCACCTCATGTATTAAAAGGAGGTGAGAGCTTTGGTCACAGGGGCATTTGCCACCAAAGAACTGTGGAATAAAGATGAAGTAGCTTGTAGGAAGCAGGGACAGCAAGGCTGCTGAAACACAAACTGTCTGGCCAAGGGCATTATCTCCAGAAGACCGTTCCTCACCAAAAAGCTATCACGAGCCCAGACCTGCATGAAAGAAAATGCCACAGTGCATGCTGCCTGCACAAGCAAAATTCAGGAGCCCAACTCTGTCAGGGCCTGGAGGTGAAGGAAAGGTGAAGACACAGAGCTCTGTTCCTGGCTGTTCTTTCCTTATACTGATACTATGCAGAAACAACCAAGAGTTGCAGAACATTCGCCAGCCCAGCTTGTATGGCTCCAGGATTGCTCTCTCTGTTTCCTCATTCCCCTACCCCAGTGGAGGGTGTGGTCCTCATCTATTCCTTTTTGCAGGTTTCTCCTTCTAAAGGGATGTCGTGGGTTGACAGCCTTTATCCCAATATCGTGTGTTGTGTCTGGCAGCTGTGCCTTTTCTCTCTTCCCCCCCCCCCCGGCCGTCTTGCCGCGGCGGGGCGGGGAAGAGAGGAGGGAGGGTTTGACCAGGCCTCTTTGGCTTTTTGCTTTTGCTGCTTGGCTTGGCTAGCCGCTTTGCTTGCTTGCTTTCTGCTTTTTTGTGCTGTTTTTTTCTTTTCTCTTGTTCCCTCTTTCTTACCCTCCCCTGAAGATACTGGACCGGCTCCAGACCTGACCTGAGAGCTCCAGGACACCCGAAGCTTGCAAAGAAGAGTGGCGCCCTCTCAACACAGTCTGTTTTTTTGTTTTCTTTTCTTTTATTGTGTTGGGGAGTGTTCTTTTGTTACTTGTAAATAAATAGGTTTTGTTTTCCACTTTGCTCCTCCGAGAAATTCCTTCCCGAACCCGGTATTGGGGGAGGGGTGGTTGGAGGTTTGTTTTGTTTTGGGGGGCTCCCTTTTGGAGATTTCCCCTAATTTGTCCTAAACCAGGACAAGGGAGTACAAAGCGGTGGATGAGTGCTTGAAGCCATCATTGCTATCTCATCTTCAAGGCATTGCCCCACCTCTGAGACGGTAAAAGCTTCTATTAATATGATTGTATGTGTTTTCTGTTGCAAAAATGAGCTTAAATGCAGTGATTCAAAATTCCTTGTCATTTGTATCCTTGGTGCTCATAGTTCTGTATTCTTGTCTTGTCTTCTCTTCCTCCAAGTTGGTGCTAGCCCCACTACACTTCAGGTTTTGGGGTAAATCTCTGGCTGTTCTTTTCTGGTTTGAAGTTTCTTAGGAAGTGGTGATCATGGGTTTGGCAGATACATGTTTTTAGCCTTGCAACAGCATGGAGAGTCTGAAAAAGTTCTTCAGGTGGTGATATCATATCTTGAGATACGGATTTTCACAGCAAAATCTTCAAAAATCTTCCTGGAACTTAAAGGTTCCTTCATCAGCATATCACATTTGATGAGGCAATGACAAATGACAATGCCCTATTTAAACTAATAGTAGCACTACTGCACACATCACAACCTACACATAGATCTTAAAGAGAAATCAGCTACAGAAAAGGAAAGAGAAAACCAGTTGAAGTAGATCAAGCTGCAGATCTTTTCAGAGATTTTCTTCCCTGTCAGCACTCTCCTTTCCTTATGGATATACATTATTTGAAAAATGGATGCTTCCAAGCTTGATTAAAGCTCTCTGGTGTGCTCCTAAGCTTTTTTTAAAGCCGAGAACATTGTCTAGAGTGGCACTTCTCAGAGAACAAGTTCTTTAGTACATCCCCTGGAGTCACATGGTCTACCTCTTGCCATGGTGCTGCTTTGAAGAAGGCAGATTGATTGCCTGTGAGTCGATTAAGGGATCCTTTGCCATGATGTGGAGTCAATACTGCAGGAGAGCAGAATGTGTCATGCCAGAGAACTGCATGCAGTTCCTCAGAGCTTGGGCAGATCTCTGGCTTGGCTTTGCTCTGGTCTGGGGTCCCAGCTGATTGCTGATCAGGGGTCCCAGCAGCATCTTCTCAGAGACATGAGGAGTATTTCTGCCGAAAAGCAACCCCAGAACATTATGTATCCAAACAGATGACAGCTGGTCAGTGACCTCTGTTCTGATAGGTACTAAGGATATGGCACAGGGGTTTTGTCAAGCAGGACCAGGAAGTGCTTGTGAAAGGCTGCAGGTACCAGCAAAAAGTCGGTAATTTGCGCTGGAATTCTTGCTATATAAACCTTTTCAGCCAGTGTTAGCTTGCTTTGCAACGCTCAGAGATTTCAAATAGAATCAGTGAACTACTTGCTACAATCTTGCTGTGGCAACTTTGAACCAGTTTTAAGACACCAGTATTAATAAGGATTTAAAATTTCTGCACGTGAGATTCCTTTTGTGCCTGCATCGTGGGTGGCTGTCTCCCATGACAGCATCCTAAGGCTTCTGGGTTCACCCAGACACCAACTGCATGTTGTAGACCTACCCATTGTCCTACTGCAAGGACAGACTCCCCAGTTTGCAGCTGGGAATACTGCTCCCATTTTGAGGCATTTGAAAATGAGACATCACAGCACACAGACTGCAGAGCTTGAGTTCTATGAGCATATTTCCAATACTCATAGAACTTCTGACCTTCAGACATGCAGGTGAACTCAGAAAATCTGAAAAGGTCTAACCATGACTCCATGCAGTGGTCCTTTTCCGCTGGTGTCTCCCTGTAAAGCAGGGATGTTAAAATAGCTTTTACCACTAGGTGGCATTTAAGGATTTGGTTTGGTGGGTTTTGTGGTTTTTGTTTGGTTTTTCTTCCTTTTTTTTCATTTTTTCCCTATTTTTAATTTTTTTTAATTTAATGCTGTGAAATACAGTATTGAAAATTGCCTAACTAGGCCAAATGGATTGCTAACCTGATTTTCTCCCTCCCTCCAGCTGCTGGAGACTGTCACTGAAATTGGCTTGTGGCTGTTCCTTGTGATGATCTAAGGGCTGCCAGCAGATTAAAGGAGCAAGACTCGCCTATTGCATCGATGGGATTTGGTACCCTAGAGAGAGTGAATCACCTGCTTCTAAGGGACAGCTTCTTTCTACCCTTCTCCTTTGGAATGTCTGCTGCTGGGAGATACCTGTATCCTTAGTGCTGTAGAGTGAACAGATATGTTAGCATGGACACCTGAGCTGCTCCAAAGTTGGAATGTTCTTTTTTGAACTTGCTATTAGTGCAGAGGAGTAAATACGAATGTGCCTTTCTTGCTGTACAAGAGATAACACTGTATGCATTTTATCATTGCCCCCTGAGGAGCTTGTTTCAAACAGTACATGCAGATTCAGAGCATGTGTGGCTCACCACCCAGCATCAACCTAAGCTCTTTGGCTTTGATGCTAACTTTGCTTACATGTTTTATAAAGGCTATTAAATACATTTTTCAGTAGCAAAAAGCTTCCAAATATCTGAAATCTTAGCTTAGTGATAGTGAATAAACTTTGACAACTTTGCTGAGTTGCAAAGACAAAAATAGATTAATGCAGGAAAGAGTCAAAGTGGTAAATGAAGGCTGGTCTCTGAAGACAGCAGAGTTCAATATCAGGCTGAAGATCCCAGAACAAAACAAAATTTGATGCTAAAGATGCCAAAATAGTTGCAGGTAGCCCTCTCTGCAATGCTACATCCCCATCACAGAAGGATCCCACTGGCATGACAATCATGGTGGATTTGTTAGCTTGTGTCATGCATGCCCCTTTGTCAGTGCAGCAGCAGGTGAGATCTTTTCTTTGGGGTGTGGTGCTGTGGTGTCCAGTGCCTTCATATGCTCACACCCAAGGAGCATGCCTTCCAACTGTGCTCTGTCCAAGTACTCATGTGCAAACCCACTTCATCCGCTCCATCTGCACTTCTGCACCAGCTGTGCTGACATTCCTCTTGCTCTTCACCCTGGCCTCTGCCAAATTGTAGGCTAACAATGGCCATGCAATGACAACGAAGTGTGTGGTTTGCCTGTACCATGCCCCAGAATCAAAGATGACAGTGCTTGTTACAGGAAGAGAAACAATCACACAGGTCAATTAAAAGCAGATGGCCAAGACCAAGAAAACTGCCTGTGTGGGTTTTTTTATCATGTGATAGCAGGGCAGAAAGTGTGCCCACCTCTCCATGGCCCATCGCACAATAAGAGCATACAAATTTTATGCCTGTTTGATCAGCAACTGTTAAACATTAGTAATTGGTACTAATAATACTATAATACTTATAGTATTAATTATTACATGTGTTTGTGGAAGTTGCAGTATTCCCACTTTCTCTCATCATACAACAGTACAGGTTGCATAATATTCAAGTTCTAGTTTTTGTAAAGAATCAAAAGGAACACAGAAAGACTGGATGATGTGCAGGTATGAATTTGAAACACTTAAACAAATTGCTGACAATTAAAAAGCTCTCTTTACAGGAATTTTTCTTTGAAATGCAGAATGTTTCCATCTGGGTAACTGTGGGGAAAATGAAAAAAAAAGCAGAAGAGATAGTTTTGTGAGGGAAAGTCAGAAGCAAAGGAAGCAAACTCATCACCAGGTTAATTAAACTGTCAGGTTTCTTCAGCTGACTCATATTTCATGTAAAATTCGTGTATAGGTGTATTATCTATTAAAAAGTAGCTGGAGTAGTGATTACCCTCCCCCCCAAAACTGCTTTAGACATTTATAGTCATAGACAGATGCATGTAACTATTCATATTCCAATGTTATTATGTAGGGGCTCTAATTAAGAACAAATCAGGTATGACATGTTTTAATACATGTACCACAGGAATTACCTGACATTCTGCTGGAAGCCTGATGAGTTAAAATTATTTTAATAGCTTTATTGTCTGAATTGGAGCCAAATTGAATTTAATCTCATTAAAACAACAAAAAATTATATTAATTATTAGATAATTAAATGAGAACCAAATGCAACTCAATGTCCAGATTATCCACAGTTTTGATATGAAGACAAATTTTTAATTTTTACATGTCTTTGGGTTGACATGGGCAATATATCAGATTTTTATCTAGTATATTGGAGTTTTTTCTGCAAAAATTACCATCTTTTCTATTCTATGATAAACTAACATTGAGGATTGTGGAGTTTTAGCTTTTTTCATTCTTGGCAGCCTCTTGAGTCTGATTCATTCCTCACATCCAGAACAGCTTCCATCCCTATGGAATGGAACAAAAGTTGTGTCAGATAAGCAATGTTCAACATGATATCCTGTTCCCAATTATACCCCTATGATTTTCCTGTGGTTGCTCCTTCTGGGGGCCCATTTGTCCTGAAAGAGAACACTCAGGCTGTAGTATTTTCAGTTTGCCATGTGAAACAGGTCTTTCAGTACAAACTTTAAACAGGTATTTGTGAATATACTGTCAGATTTTGTATCTGCAATTAACGTGTACTTTCACATAACTCACATACACACACACACACACACACACACATACACACTAGAGATTTTATAATGAAAAACACAGGGTTTTTTGAGTCAGTCAAATAGAGTGGTTTAAAGGGGCATACCTTATTCCCCTCACATAGTCCTTATCAGAAATTTTCTTATAATTTTCCAAATATATTCCATTAAGTCCTAAACCAGATCAGGAATAGTGTTTACTGTGAAGAAAACACAGGGCATGACTAGGAGGGTTGTGCTCTTGAAGGGACATGCTGTACTGTGGGTCGATAGCTGAGGTTCAGCTCAACTCCAAAAACACTGCTGACAAGCCAAAGTGGGGAGATGTGGATGTGCTTCAGAGGGTTCCCTCTGCATGATGGTGAAAGTTGTGGTGTCTTTCTTATCGCACCACTCTGTTTAGTTGGCTTCCCAAACATCAGTAAATCACAAAAATTGGTGTTTTTTAGTATGAGCTCTGAAAAAGTTGTTTTCCTGCTGTGTGTTAGAAAAGTGCAACAAGTAAGCAGGAATGCATTTGTGTTTTGAAAACAGGAAGGTGAACCATGAAAATTCCACCACGACCATGGTCTCAAAGCAGTCCTCAATTTGCATGGCTTTTTGTTTTCCCCGGAAGCTATTACAATGATTTCTTTCCACATAGAGATTCTTCTTAGAAATCAGCTGCTTTGAAACCTTTGGGTTTACCAGGCCCTTCTTTTTAACTGGCACCTCAGGGCAAGTGTGTGAAGAGACATGTAGGAGAATGTCGTTGCTCAGGGGGCAGTGGCTACTTTTTTCTCTTTGCTAGCACAAATACACTAAATTCCTTTGCTAGAATTTCCTTGATACTGACTAGCCTGTACTGTTTGTTTGCCACTGTACTATTCCCTTAAATTTCTGTTGAGATTTACATGTGCAAATACACAAATCACCACAAATTTATCTAGATCTCCATCAGCTGCAAGGCTTAACAGCTGCCTCTTGTTATTAATCACACCAAAACTGACTATTTGGACTTCTTACTGCAGAGTGCCAGTTTGCCTGCCCAATTTTCAAAGAGTATGAGACTGGCTACAGGTGAGACCAACAGAAAGCAAAACTTGTCGCTGTTACTACACTTTTTAATACCTGATCCAGCTACTGAGTTGGTGATGGCAAGCCAATTTTGAAATAGTAGCAAAACTGAATTAACGTCTAACCTATACCTGAGGCTGCTAGCTTTCCCCCTTTCTCTTTCTCTCCTCTTCCTTGCTGCTAGTTTTGCCTCTGCCAAATCATTTAGCAGTCCTCTTTTTCACTGCAGATGGAGCACAAACACTTCTAGAAGTCTCTGCTCATAGTGATGTTCATAACCACAATGATGTTCAGAATGCAGCTACTCATTTAATACTGTAGTATTAAACTGCAATGCTACTCACTGTTGTGCCTCTGTTCAAATGACTTCTTGGTCAGTAATCAGTCCCAGCATCATAACTCTAGTGCAATCATCTATGTTTTTCCTCTGCATAATGGAAGGGTTGAGGAGAGAATTTTGTTACTACATTGCCAGTATAAACTAATCACCTCTACCCTGAGAAGCATACTAATAGCTTTTCAGATGAGAGGGGAAAAAATCTGCTCTGTGCTAGCTAGATTTGTCAGGATACTTTAATAGCAAATAATTTATCTTTTGCTAAAGTAGTGATGAGGACAGAGAGATAAAAACAATGGGTGATTTTGATGTGAAACTGGACAAGAATTAGGAGCTTATTTCAACAGCTATGATGTACTGAGAAATAAATATATTCTCAAGCCATTAAAAGTCTTGAAGGGGCCTGATGGCTGTCAGTGACAAAGGTCTGTGACTTTGATTCGTGCACCCTTGTCCAACAGCTCTTCAGAGAAAACTGGAAAATTTCACAACACAAACGTTATTCCTTATAATCAAGCATCTCAGACCACTTTGTTCCATGGGATGGTGAAGTTTCCCCCTGATCACTTTGATCCTTTCTCTCTCCCCAGTCTTTCTGATACCCTGTGAGGTTATGTGAAGGAGCTAGGGAGCTGGACTGCCAGGCCTGAGTGCAGGTTGTTACAGCTAATGGAAAAGATCTTTTCTGCAAGGCTCAGATCTCGTACCTGGGGCAAGCGGCTCACTTGTTCAAAAGCTATCAGCAGCCACTGGGCCCTCAAACCCGGATTTGCTGAACAAAAAGGAAGGTCAGTCAGTCCCTCTCTCAGGAGCAGAGAGCTGACAGAGCGGGCAAAGGCCACAGCTGCAGCAGTGGCTGCATCCTACACGGCCCCAGCCACACAGTTCTGTGAGTGCCTCTGGCACGTGCAGAAATTGAATGGGGAAGGGAACAGCACATCGTTTGTGGTTCTGGGCTCATCATGCTCTCACCTTGGTCATAGCCAGAGCCAAGAGGCACTGGCTCCTCTGCCAGCTGCCCACCACCTCAGGGCAAGGGTGGCCAGTAGGGTCCTCCCTTCCTGTGCAGGAGCAGGGGGCCACAGTTACGGCCAGCGGGGGGTACAAGTGTGCTGGCCTGGGGAATTGTGCTCAGGATTGTCCCTGTAGGTGCTTGAATTTGTTAGTGGCAATGCAGCTGTGGTGTATCACTGTTCAGCCCCACAAGGTTCTCCTCAACTTCTGGATTACACAAGCATGCCTAGTGCTTCCCTGCCCTCACATAGTTGTATGCAAATACTGAATGTGTGTGAGAGGATTCTGCAAGACTCTTGTGACTCTCCCCTCTTGAGACGAGTTTTCTTGAGATGTTGTGGTCAGAATTTGAGATTAATGAAATTTTTTTCAGGGATTTATAGCAAAATTTGTAGGGGGGGGAATATTTGAGTACTCACATGGGCTGCTGAGATGTTCTGTCTCTCAGAGAAAAGTGTGTTGCTCCTTACAGCTGCATGATCTTATCATTAGGGTGACATGCAGGATTTGGTGGCCATGAAGAAGCGCAGCTCAGACCTGAACACAGCATGGTTTTGTGTTTGGACTCAGGAAAGATATGTCACTCTTCTTCCTCCATCGTCTGTGACTAACCACAAATTTCACGTATGGAACAGTAGATGTATCGAACTTTTTAACCTCAAAACACTGCAGACAAACCAGAAACTAACTTGCTTTAGATAATTAGCATATGCTTGTATGCATTCATTCTATGTCTTCAGTCAAGGAAAACTCAACACATTACTTGTAGGTGGAATTCAAATTCTTTAGTGACAGATTTAAGGTAGAGCTAGCTTGTGCTGATGCCTTTAATGTACTTGGATCTGGTCCATGCACGGAAAAGTAATTTAACTTGGGCAGGTATCACAGTAGCACAGCTGAGCCACTCCCAGAACTGGTAACAAACACCTCCAGGTGTATCACTGTGCTTTGTAAATAAACCTACTTGCTAGCAACCACTCTGTAAATCGCTAATGCAAGACACACTGTAGGGCACAGATAAAGCTTCAGAGGCACATCTAATAAAGCATCCAGCACACACAAGGAACAGCTGTGATATCCCTTCAGTTGCTTTCCTAACCAGATTAGAAAGCCAACGCTAAAGTATTGAAGACACGTGACAAACTGTGTCTGCCTTCTGCTTTGCTTACTAGCTTAAGTGCATTGTGAAAAGTTTTGCATACTTCTCTTCAAAACAGCAAATGAAGCATGAAGTTACATATATGGATCTTGTTTCCTTAAGTTACCCCTACACAGAATTGGTATATAAATGTGGTGATATTCACAAAGGATTGACATTCAGAGTTGTTCTGTAAATAAAATAGAAGCTTCTTTTGTATGTAAGCATATGGTGGTTCTTAAGATACTTCACAGATACCTGACTACAGTGGTTGAAAATATGGTTGTTCTATTCTGTTCAGAAAAACCTTTTGATCCTATTAGGTGCTGGTTGACTGCAGTGCAAGCACATGCCATGGACAGCATGGCTTTTCCAAGGTGATATGAGCTTTATTTTGCCCCTCTGGGTGAGTCCCAGCCCCTGGCCTGTGAGCACAAATGGAGTTGCAGTTCTAAATGGGCTCACAACAGGGTGAGTCATTTGATAGTCAGGCTTGTACTTTCTATCATAGCCAGAAAATCTGCCAGTCACTGACTGAAAGAGGAAAAGATGAGCCTGGATTTGGAGGGACAAAGAAGTTCCTGTTTGTATGATCAGAGGCCTTTGGTCCACAAAGATCTTCTGGGTCACAAGAAATGAGAAGGAACAGTTCCCCTGAAATGCCCCACAGATGCAGAAGACTGACAGAACCCAACACAACAAGGTGTGTAAGGACATATCAGTCCTGGGTGAAGGTGTCTCTAGCTGAGAGTAGGCATGCTGTACACGTGTAGGGCATGAGCAGTCATTGCAGACTTCCTACAAGCCCGCACAAGCCAGTGCACACAGTTCTCTATGTACCCAGGTTACTGAAAGCATTTGTCTCTGTTATGTAAGATTTCAGCTCCAGACTGTTTAGGTTTTTATCCCAAATAAAATGGTAGGGCAGCTTGAAATCCATCTTAGCTATAAGAAGTTGCAAAACTTTAACATCCAGTACTCCAAGCAGATGTTATCAGTGCCTGTAACTCATCTTTTCAGTCACCCTGGTGAAGGGTCATGGTAATATCCCACAAGTTACTTGGTTTCCCTATAACCAAAAAGTAACTATACTAATAAGATGCTTCTTCCTGGAAAATCTAATCAAGTAAATGTCTTTCCCTGCAGTGATTGCTCTATGAAATCCTTTGAAATAAAAATTTTTAAAATTTAGAGCCTTGCAGAGTGTTTTAAGTGATGTTTCCCTTTGAAATCCACTAAGGCCGCATCTGCATTTTTCAATCCAGAAGGTTTTCAGGTGAAGTGAACCATAAGATTGCTCCCAAGTAAACATTCAACTCTAGCTAGAAATGGCCTCATTACTCAGCAGGTTGTACATTCATTACTGGTTCTCATCTGGAGATCTTGCAGAGTCACCTGGAGCCTCGTCTAAGTGTTTTAGCATTGGAAAAAATGGGTATTAATGATTGGACCTAATAGGGCCACATTGTAAGATTTTATTTGAATGCCACTGAGTAACTGGGCCGCCTGGAGCTGACCTGCCTGAAAATGTCAGTACAGCATGTGACTATTGAGAGGGCTAGGCACTGCTGTTTCGATTAGTCATTTTATGACTCTGTCCCTAAATCCATCCATTCAGCCTTTTTTGGGCTTAAATCCAACCCCAGCTGCTCAGGCTGGGAACTGCCTTCTCTTAGGAAGACCAAAGGAAATTATTTGTGCTGTGTCTGTTTGAATCAAAGATCAGATTTCTTCCCGTCACAAGTGAGTTCAAGGCTGTGGGTGACAGGTAGGCCACCACTGTAGCTTATAATTACTCCAGTTAAATCCCCAGCTGCATAATTTAAGTGAAAGTTAAATTAGGATATTGTAAATTAGGATATTGTATACAATATTAGATATTGTATGGTTCCAGATGTAGGTGTCTTGCTTTCTTAAAATAATCTTTAAAATGCAGTCACATGCCTAGAGCTCTGTGATGTGGTAAAACTTTTCTGTCAAGCCATGACAGGTACCAATGGGCTATGCTCCATCTGAATGCAAATCTGACTCCAACCCTAACACTTAAGAGATGCTGTGTTTTGAGATAGCCATCTCTGGAGTCATCCCTCTTATTCAGAACTGGAGGTACACACTAAATTTTGAGATCAAAATGAAGTGAATTTTTAAAATTGCATGAGTTGTGGTGACTGATTTCAGGAAAATGTAGTGATCTCCACTTTTCAGCAATAATGTCCATAGAGTCGGTGTCTGATTATGGGATTGAAGGATAATTCAAATCATAAGGGACTTTCAGAAATCCTTAGAGCAAATTCATGCCCAGAACATAGTCAGCAATGAGGCCAAACCAGATTATACAGGATTGTCACATTACTTCAGTGTCCATTGGTCTTTGCCCTTACCTTCTTTCCTCCTGCACTATCTGAGGATCACACACAGAAAGGTGGTTGGACTTGATGATCTTGGAAGTCTTTCCTAACCTTAATGATGCCATGAGAGTCTCCCAAGTTTGCACCAAATTATGTGAATGTATGTTTTATATATATATATATATATATATATATATATATATATATATATATGTGTTAGGAATGGAGTGAGACCTCCTACCTTAGGTTCAGATTTCTAGCAGTAGCCTTATTTGAGGCGACCTGCATGCACACCAAATTGCTCTCATTCACAAGTTCTTAAGGATGGCCATTTAGGTCTATTATGAAATGAATTATGTACACAAGATTGACAAACAAAAGATTTTAACAGAGTATTTACACCACAGGATAAACAAAAGAACGGCTAGTACATACATGAACAGTGCGTGATGAAGGTACCTATATTACAGGTAGTGAAGAAACAGCACAGACTTAGGAAACCAGTGCAACTTACCACTGAACTGATGACAGAACACACGACTTTCCTTTCACTCAGTTCCCAGGAAAGTCACTCAAGGCAGGTGTCCTCATTTTGAGGAGAGGCGTGCCCACACATTTCCAGGGAATGTGCAGAAGACTTTTGCTTTGAGGAAGTTTTGGGTAGCTTTTGTATTTTGTAAAGTGAAGTGTTGGTCAGTCAGAAACACAAGGCTTACCTCCCTTCAATTTGCTCTCAAGGCAAGAGATAACTCACAACTGAAGAGCTGTCCAGCCTGGGTTATCTCACCAGTTAGCAGATTCATGTGAGGGGGAAAATGCCCTGAGTTATTACACCAGCTGATAGACAAAACAGATAAGCTCTTCCATGGTAGAAGTCCTGCTACAATATATTAGAAAAATACTGGGAAATGGAACCCAAAATGCCTCTGCTCTTATTTACACCTTATTAAGTTGGTTCAGTTCATCCTTAGTTTTATTTACACCTTATTAAGTTGGTTTAGTTCATCCTTAGTTTTGACTCTTGAGTGACCATCTTTCTTCAGCATTATCAGGCTCTCACAGAGTAACATTCAATTTCTGCATTAAAAACATTTACAAAAATGTGCCATATTTTTGTCACGTAGCTGTCACTATAATAGGAATGTCTCAGAAAAATATTTTTTTTACATACAGCAGAATTATATTTCTGAGTTGCACACTAGTCACAGGTCTGTTTCAATTGGCTTGCCAATTCTTTCACATATATCTTTTTCATGTTCACAAATACAGACTTCCTTTCTTTGATGTGTGATAAAAGATGTCTGTTGTTGATACTACAGCCCAGCTTGTCAGTTGATTACAAGGTTGTATGAATTTTCTACCCTATTTCAATACACCATTAATTTTCCTTGGAAAGATCTTAAACAGACGATCTTACTCTTTTAGGCACTTTGGAGAGATACGTCCATTTATTATTCTGTGAATGATATAATAATGAAATTATATATTAATAATGATATATTAATGAAATACCAGCAGAAATATTTCCAAATCATCATCACTCCTTTCTGTCTGTGCAGGAGTTGATCTTTGACCAAAATGGAGATTGAGCTCCAGACTGAAGCAGCTTGGGTGCTCTCCCCTTCTGCTGCAAAGATGCCTTCAAGGACTTGGCTGCCAGATGCTTGTGAATAAGTAGTGTTAATGCTGGAAGTTACCAATGCTGGAAGTTAGGAGAAAGCAGTGACACAACTTCTTTTGCCTATTCTTCAGATTCTATTTACCAAGCAAGCTCTCATCTTGGGCTGAAAGCATGACTCAGACCTGTGTGAAAAAGTGTTTCAAGAAGCTCATGAGTCTTAATCATTATCCTCCACCAGATGTCAGGGAGCTCTCAAAGTTTTTCAGAGACAAAACTCCAGTTCTTATCCATCTGCTTGGGACTAATTAAAATATGGTCTGGACAAGACAAAAACGTATGTTGAATAACTTAGCACAGAAAAAATGAAGTGATAGCAAGATAACTTCTGTGAAACAATTAGCACTCTGCAGGCCACAAACATTCAGAGCTGTTGCCATCCTTTTGCACAGTAATGTTAACAGGCAAACTTTTTGTCCCTGTGCTTATGAATGACTGTAAATGGTCCCATTACTTTCAGTATCTGTCTACAGGCCCCAAAAATCCATTTTGGACAACCAAGGCTGAGCTGATCTGTGTTGGTGGCTTTTGCATAACTTTGCTGCGTCGTATGGAGAAGTATTGTAGGTTTGTCACAGTGCAAAAGAAGTATTGTAGGTTTGTCACAGTGCAAAAGAAGATGGTATTTGTCATCATTGCCTAAAGAAAGGCAGGGAATGTAGAAACAACATCCAGGAAAAAGGGAACAATTCCTGAAACAATTACTCTGGAGGAATTGCATTCAAAAACAGAGTAATGAAGGGATAGTTCTCCTCTAATAGGAGTCAAAGAAGAGGTTTTTGTCTTTAGTTTAGTGATAAATAAAAAATACACATTTTTATGAATACCTGAGAGAGCAAGTAGTCATAATAGAAATCTTCGCATAAAATCCAGCTTCTAAGTGTAGAAATATAAAAAGTTGTTTAGCCTGGAGAAGAAGAGGCTCATGAGACACTTTATCACTCCCTTCAATTATCTGAAAGAAGATTGTAGCCAGGTGGGTGGTGGCTTTCTCCCAAGAGGCAATAGGACCAGAGAAAATGGCCTCAAGTTGCACCAGGAGAAGTTTAACTGGATATTAGAATTTTTTTTTGCTCGCAAAGAGTTGTAAAATATAGAAACAGGCCTTCCAGGGAAATGGTGGAGACACCATCTCTGGAAGTATTTAAAAGACATGTAGATGTGGCACTTGGTATGTGGTTTAATGGTAGACTTGGCTGTGCTGGGCCAATGGTTGAATTTCAGGATCTTAAGGGTCTTTTTCAACCTAAACAATTCTATTATTCTATGGTTCTAAATAACAATTCAAAGTTAAAACAATCTGTATTATTCCATACAGTGGGCTAAAAAAAGAAATATAAATCACAGGGGATTCACGCTGAAATTTCATTCTGGTGACTCAGATACTTGTTTCCAGAAGAAGCCCCATACATAAAATGTACGATAAGAGAAATAAACTAATCATTTTTAAAACCTGTAAATTGTAGAGACTCATTTCCCCCTCCTCCCCTTATCTGCTTCACCAATGCCATCACAAAGCTATCACCCAGCAAGCAGAGAAGGTAGCACTGCAGAAAATATGTGCAAGGAATTGGGAAGCAGATACTTTGAAAAAATGTCATTATGCTACATAAAAATATATTTCTTTTGGGATATTCATATTAAAGTGACAGCTACATCCTAAGAAATATGGGATATTTTCCTAAAATGTGAAAGTTAAAAGTTTCTCTGCAAGATTCTATCTAAACCTCAAATAAACAGGCTTGATTTCTAGACTAGCTGATGAATGTATGTAGCGTTTTTCCAATTTGTTTTGTGGAATGGTAAGACTCTGGCATAAAAGAGCAATACTGGAAGACATATTTGGTAGCTCTTGGGAAAAGCTGGTGTGAGGGCCAAAAAGGGGAAATGAAGGAAAAGCTCTGCATTCCTGTTGTGAGCTCTGGGCCTTTTTATTAGGATTCTGACTGATAAAGTTTCATGCTTCCTACATGATTTTTCTCCTTAAGGTACAAATTGTTAAACCTGAAGTATTCAAAAGGCAAAAATATTGTCTTCCACTGTATAACTGTTGTGATATATTTAATTGTGTGAAGTTACAGCCTTAGCTAATTAGTTGACAAAAATACATTTTTTAGAGCTTTTCCTCTGGATTTTTTCATGGAACTAAGGATGTTTGTTTTTTCTTTAGTTACCTAATAAGAAATGCTTCAGGAGATGTTCATCAGGAGAACAATGACTATTTGGAATATGAATTGTTCTTTTGAATCATCTTTTCAAGGAAAACTTACATGTATCTTACCAAAACACTTCCCATGATTTCCCATGGGGAAAGGTTCACAGCTACATGTGCTGCCTCTACACAATTGCTTGTGTTCAGCTCTTTAGGGAACCAAAACTGAATAGACCAATTTCAAGGATACCTTCATGACTGGTAATACATGAATATCAGGAAATACTCATCTGATTTAGGGTTTTTGTCTTAACACCTGAGAAAAACAGCAGATATATAAAAACCCAAACACTATGAACTCATAAACATTTAGTTTCATGAGCATTTGAGCTAATTCAAGAGACAACATTGGAGAAATGGGCTTATATGATACTTTCAGGGTTTTATTTAATTTCAGTCCTCATCTGTCCTTGATTCTTCAGAGAATCCAAAGACATCAGCTTGGATCTGTGGGCTTTGTCACACCTACAGCTAAGTGATTAATTTGAAATTTGGAAGGACTTTCTGGTTGGGTCATAACCTCCAAAGGCACCTCTTCTGCAACGCCAACAAGCATTTCCACCTTCAGCATGCAGCCACATTTTACCATAACACTGTGAGCCTCCTGTTTGAGTCTGTCCAACATTTTCTGACAATAGCTAGGAAATAAAAAAAATAAAATAATTCTGCTTCATTTTCCTGTTCTGCTGTACAGTGTTGCCCCTGTGTCACTGGGTGGTGGGAAGTAACCAGGTGAGATCTCCAGTACCCCGTCCCAGGTGACACACTCAGTCAAGCCCTTCCCCAGCAGAAAAGATGGGTTTCAAAATGTTTTTGCTGCATCACAGCTGCTTCTGCTGTGATGCAGCCAGGCAGTTAGATAGGTGTCTGGACCAGTTACCAGAGCCAAGGGTTGCAAGAAGTCCCAGCACATGCCAATGCCCCCCAGGAGAGGACTTGTGTTTATAGCCATAGGCAAGTAGAAGGTAGGGGCAGGTGCAGTGGCTCTCAGTTTGGGAGGCCATGCTGCTTGTGATGAGACTGGAGCCAAGGGCCTGCCTTGCTTGCCAAGGGTAGCCAGAAAACTCCCATGGACCTGGGGAGGCTGGGAAGAACCTGGGAAGTGCAGTTATTCTCAGCTCTCAGGAGCTGGTTCCATATACCACCGCTAACTTCTTCAGCCTTTACTGTCTGTTTATTAAGCCAATTTAATCTAGCCTTAAAGTGTAGCTAATATTAAGATCTGTTTCCTGTGCAGAAGGCAGCAGGTCCCAGAAGTTGTCTCACCTGGAGACACGTGATTCTGGAGCCAAAAAACCTCTCCATCACCATGGGCTTCTTGCAACATGCAAAGTTTGGTTTGCAGCTCAGGAAGGTGAGGTGTCGGTCAGAAAGAGGACAAAATGGCTTTTCCCTTCACTAATGTCAAGGTCATGGCAAACATTTCCTTTTCCACAAATATGGCTTTCTAGTCTTCAGTTTCTTCTCTTTGTCTACTCTAGAACTATTATAAAGGTGATTTCTATTACTTTATTAGTGACTAAGTGGCTTTAAAATGGGACTTTTACAATGATGTTATGCTAATATCTAATGGAAAATGTTTTAGTTGAAACCTGAATCATGTTGGCATTTTAACTTCACCTCTGACTCAAATAATTAATATATTAAATGGGCACTGAAATATCTTGAACAGCCAGATTTGAAGTAAAGTATCTTAAATTGAAAAAAATTAAAGCTAATTGAACATGACAGCTTTCAGAAATTTGAAGTAACAGCTCAGATGCACTGAATACCAACCCCCTTCCTTCTCCTGTGCACAAAAAGTCTTTGTTTCTTTTAAACATCAAAATGTCATGAATGTGCCTTTTAATCACATTTGTTAAGAAATGCACTGAGCAGTGGTTAGAAGTAAACATGATTTTTAAATGTTCTTAATTGTTTATCCTCCCCATTATACAGTCTTGGAGCTCATTTACCCCAAATGAGAAAACAAACAACAGTTATTTCCGTGACTCACAAACACTCAGAAAAAAAATAATGGAGTGTTTAGATACTAATCTGAGATTTTCTTGCTCCTTGGAGTAAAAAGATATTCACAGCCAATAAAAAACCATTTTGGTTAGCTCTAGTCATAAAGGACTAGTAGTAATTGCATTCAGGAGCTCAAAATGTTGGTGCTGCTGTTGGCTCTTTCTGTTCTTGTACCCTGGTCTTGGTCTTTGCCATGTAATGGATAAGACATAATCAAGTTTTTCAGTAAGATAAATAGCCTGCTCTCCTCCTTTGAAAGTAAATAAGATTTAGGGGATGGAATGGAGATCTTTACTAGCTTTGTAATTTGAAAACAATTGCTATTAAAGTACAGCTTTCTTACAGAACACATAAACCACTTTTCATTCCCATTCCTATACTACCAATGAAGTAAAAGGCATCTGAAATGTCAAGAATGGTTTTCATTTAATCAATGTTAATGTTTATTCATCAGTTGAGGGATTTATTAAGAAATCATCTCTAGAGGAAAGATGAGGGGGGAAGCTGATGCATCCTTTTAACTGTGGAGCCTTAGACAAAACAAACATGCAGAGACCATGAGAGGGAACAACAGCAAAGACAGAGACCCCAGTTCCATTTCTGGCATCTCCTATTCTTAGCTTCATTGCAAGCAAAATTCAGGTGTAAAACAAACCTGTTTTTCTGACTTTCTCTGGTATCACAGGGTCATATGGTACTTTTAAGGTCACCCATCTTGTGCATTTCTGTGTCAAAAGCTCAGCTCACTGGCAAAAGATACAGACTAGGGCATGCTCAGAACAACAAGAAAGTCAACTAATGCAATAAAGATAAAGGATCTGAGATGAATCTCAGATCTCCCACCCCTTTGGGGACACAGCTGTCTGCATAGGAGCTGGCAGCATCTTGTTGAACGCAGTGGCCAGTTCTGAATAGTCTCATATGGTCACTGAGGCCACCCCAGTCTGGAAACACCCAGGCCATCTGGGCCTCTAGGTCTTGGGGCTCAGTGACCTCCCCAGAGCATACCTGATACTGCCCAGCACATTTGAATGTGTGCCCCAGCATTGACATCAGCTTCTGCAGCATTCTCAGCAAGGCTGGTGTAAAGGGAGCAGCAGAGGTGGGGCAGCATGGAGGTAGCACCCTTTGTTGACCTAAGTTGGATGACATCTTCCAGCCACATGTTTGTTGTCTATTTTAGTATGGGAAATGTTAGTTTGACCCACAGTCATAACGTGGTTTTACAACTCTTGTCCCTTGTGTCCTACTGGTGTCTGATTTCTGGCGGAGTAAGCTAGTCACATGCAGGCCGATCTATGCTGCCTGGAAGAAACTGCTCTTGGAAACATGCCCAGATTTTGTACTGAAGAGATCTGGTACAGAACAGAGGCTGCCAGCAGGTCAACACTTGCCCAGACTGATGGTTCATCAGCCCTTTTTGGTTCCTGGCACCCTGTGGTTAAATGGTACAAATATTTTCAGTGAATCTCAAGAATCAACATTCAGGATAACAAATCTATGCTATTTCATTAACATATCCTCCTGCTTTATGAACTGAGCTGACAAAAAAAGGGGGAAATTACTTCTCTGTGTTTTGATCTCCCCGAAACAGCTGTATTTCAGCATATAGTTTTGACACATAAATTTTCTCAACTTGCAATTACCTTATTTGATGCATGCAAGCTCATGTTGCAACTTAGAATAATTCTAGATTATCTACTTGAAGCATCTTTGCTATTGAAGTCCTGTACCACTTCCAGTTCCTACACACAAAGTACTATCTCCTTCTACTTTATTCAAGTATCAGTAAAAGTTAATGGATGGAAAAACCTAATATCACTACAGCTAAAACATGATATCAGTATATCTCCCTGCAATCATTCTCTGTAGGCCTGCATAGAGGGAAGAAGGCTGGGGGATTTTGGACCCTTGCCAGGATCCCTATTAAAGGCTGATTTGTTCTTCATTGTTTAATAGACAATGTTGAAAACACAAATATCAGTGGGATAAAAATGGTTTATGTAAGTAGCAGTGGGGAAACTCTGTGGTCAACCAAAGGTGAGACTAATCCCCTAACAGAGAGGGGTGAGTAATCACAGCTGAGTCAGAGAGAGCAAGATTTCGCTGGGTGCTGAGTGTGTCCATGAGGAGCTGAGCATTTCTATTCCTGTGACAGTGGTCACTACAAGCAAGACAGGACTTATGTGAGCACCACAACAATTTGGAGACAACTGAATTTCTTGAATTTGTAGTGAAACTGGAACAAGTGGCTTTTTACTATCTGTGAAATGAGAATTACCACTGAGTGATTCATTACTGGAGGTAAAAATGCTCCATGTTAGTACTGCAAAAAAACCCAAAAAAGAATCATTACTATGCATTTCTTTAAAAAGGCCAGATAACCTTTTCAAGAGTGCTATTAAGCCAGGAACAGCATGATCTAGAACAAGAGATGTATTTCCAATGCTAAGCTAAGATCGTGCCACTTTATAGCTCTTGTTAAAAGTGTGCAACATCAGGACAGAATTTAGTATGCCATTTCTCAGGGGAGCCATTTGCCTTATGGTATTTGCAGCTTGCATAAATAGAGGATGAGAGAGATGTTGATTCTGAGTCTTTTCCCTAAGTATTAATACTGAAGAAAACAAAACAGGTGGGTGGCTAGGCCCCAGAGTGTGCTTGGAAGATTGCAAAGGGAAATCGTCTCCTTCAACATATCCATTTGCAAACTTCTGTCTAATGGGTTGTCCCTGGAAAGCAAAGGTGTGTTCCAAAGCAGTATCAGATCCTTAGTTAGCTGTTGTCTCAACGAACTGGGAAGTCTCAGGCTGTTCCAGCAACCTGTCACTGCCAGAAAGGGGAGATTGTGTTTCCACCCTCTCCCAGCCTCAGTTACTCACACCTGGCCCTGAATCAGAGTGGGCCACTGAGTCCTTTGCTAAGCTGCACTGTCTCACTGGCTTGGCAGGGAGTGATGTTCTCCATCACACAGGTTCTCCATGGGAGTGGCACAGAGGAAAGTCACACACACTGGAGAAGCCAGAAGGAAGGAAGAGGAGAACATGAGTGGTGTGACTCCAGCCTCAGTCACTAGCATCCTCTGACATCTCAGCAGAGCAGACAAAACCTACTCTTTTCCTGGCTTCTTTTATTTTTAAAGAAGTAAACAGCTTTAGACCTTCCCTTCTCCCTGTCTCCACCATCATGAAGGATGATGATGATGATGATATGAACACAACTTACCTGTTATATGAACACAACTTACCTGTTGTCTTCATTTGCTGGTGTGTCTGTGTAGGCTCCTAGCACCTCCCCTTGGGGTCTGTGTGCTCCCTGGCAGAATTATGTTGCTCGCTTATCTTCATGGCTCTTGAGGCTTATCTAGTCTTGATAAAGCAAAAGGGTGAAAATAAACCACACTACAGATTTCAGTCAGATGTTCACTTCTAAACACAGGCTTGTGTTCAGTATCAATGCACATCAGTGACCGTATTGTTCAGTCTTGCATTTGGGAGTGCTTTCCAATTAAAAGCAAATCACTGAAAGAGACTTTCAAATTGGTTTCATTGAAGAAGAAGAAATGAAGGGAAGCTACTTGAGATCTGACAATAGCTGGAGTGATTTGTAAGCATGAAGCATGCAAGATAACATTTAATTAACAGTGGCAAAAATAGAACATCACTTTGAATTTACGTAAGTTCTCTTGTTCTACATATGAGCAATGCCCTTGCTTTAAGTTCCTCTTTTCAGAAAAATGTATTAACTCTCCATTCCTGTAGATGATATAACAGTCACAGGTTGGGCAGCATTTCCCCTCCCTTTTTTGAAGATTTCAATACTCACATATAGGGTATCCAGACAGTATGTTCCAAAAAATCTCAATCAAATAATTTTCCCTAAAGCAGTGAAAATTACTGTTTGTATAGTAGAAGTTACAAATAAATCCTCATATATAACTGTGCAGAGATTTGTTTATTAGCTGCTGCATGAGTTTGAAGCATCTCTGGCTTAATCAAGTATTGTGTCCAGAGCGTATGGAGAAGCTGGGACGCCTGTAACTCAGGTGACAATCCTGGCCCCCCGATCAGCAGAGCCAAACAAACAGGGTTTTGGTGCCAGTTGCCTGATCCATTTTGGATGCCTGCTGCTCCCAGGCACTATTTCTCACTGATGACCAGCGAGAGGACCCTGACACTGTGGATGACTCCAATTATTCAGAGGGTCTTGGCTCAGAGCATACCTTCCAACCCCATTATTACTCCAGCGATTCCTATGGATGGGGTCCCACAGCCTCTACTCAGCACACAGTATGACGGTGTTGCTGTCAGTATCCAGTTTCCATCCTGCATCAGAATGCCAGTGTTGAGACACCGCTGAAATGGCCATTAGGTTTGCTCCAAAGCCCCCTCCAACCCCTCTGGCCTGCTGCATCTCCCTTTGCAGTGAATCTGGGCAAGGTGCCTCCCTAAGGACACCATTCCTGCCCACCAGCTCTGGGAGTTGGTGATGGCAGGCTCTGTCATAAGCCTGCCATCACCAGCTCTGGGAGTTGGTGATGGCAGGCTTATGACAGAACAGCAGCTGTTTAGTGGGACTGATGGTGCTGGACAGGGTGCCCACCTTATTCACTGCTCTCGCAAGTCCCATGTGATGGAGAGGGTGTTTTGGACCTGGAATACAATTGGAGAGGCCATATAATGCTGAGGAGCCAGGTTATGGCCTCTCTGTCCATGGAGAACTCCACCCTTCAGTGACTAAGGCCCTGAGCATCTTGGTGTGACTATGGAGCAAGCACCCCGATATCCGCTGAGTCCCATCCAGACAGAGCATGTCTGAGGGCTGGGCACTGCAGTGGGCACATGGCTCACTGGCATTTGAACACAGTTTTACTGCTCTTTTGAGTTTTGCAGACTCACTGCATACTATACTACACCTCTGTAAGTTAGAATAATCAAAGAAATCATATCCCAATATGAAAAACAGCAGTAATTAGTAGTGATAGTAAGCTGTACGGGAATTAGTAGTTAACCCACTAGTAATCAATAACTAATTATACATGGCAATTAATCAATTCTACAGGAAACATGAGCATGGGTGGGATCTATTTATGTGATCTTATTATTCAGAATTAAGCTGTGCTCCAGTTTTTGTGACAGTTGTTTTGAAGTTGCGGGCAGAACTGATGGCTTTTCAATGATGGCGTCTCCTAACTGTACCCCTGGGTTACAATGAACCAGCTTGGTCTTTTCCAAATTATTTTCCTTTTTGCATTTGATGCAATACAGGCTCCAAAACCTACTTGACTTTGATGTGCCCTCTGTAAAGTATGCAAATACATGCTTGTCAGAGCTTTCCCCTCCAGCTCCACTTTTCCTTAATAAGATGGTAAGAGCAACTGTCCAAATCAGCCAAGAGATGGAAATACACTCTGATGGATCATGCTCCCCAATTAGGCTGCTTTTGGATAAGAGCAAGCCACAACCACTGAGACAAATCCCCCAGGATTCAGATTAGTTCATTCTTTATTTTAGATTAGATCTTCTGAACACCATTGCCACTGTATCCTCACCTCCCCACAAAATCGTTCCATTCACTGCCTGTAGAGATTGACAGCTCAGATAGACTGAGAATGAGCAGGTTTCTTATTTTTGTGATCACCGTTATCTGTGTTCAATTTAACAAGATTGTGATAGTACACACAGAGCAATTTCCATGTTCCCATGTGAAGAATCTGTTTCTAACATGAAAAATAATGAATTTGGACAGGTAGGGCTGATATAGCTGTAGTGGCAAATGGATCAGCCAAAACCAATCTCCTTCCAAAAATAGCTACATATTTGGATGTGATTAGATTATAAATGTGGGTGTCAGCTGCATTAAGAATGGACTTCATTATGCAGGGATGGCTTTGTGAAGCTTTCCAGACTTACTTATTTTCTGCCTTTTATTTTGAGGATCCATTTCTTCCTGCTTCTAAGCAAGTTTTTTTTTATTATTTTTATCATCTCCTCCCTTAAAGGAACTCAGGGTACTTGAAGGAGTCTTTTTTTGCCAGTTACACTAGTAATATTTGTTCTTCCCAAAGCTTCAGGTCAGCCCCAGAGCAGCATGAAGACAAAGGATTTTTAGTACAATAACAAACTGCCTACACATTCCCAAAGGTGAGGTTGGAGCTTGACTGATTAAACACTCAGAGAACCTGTTTGGTTACCACTTCATTTGGGATACTTCATTTTAGGCTTCCAATTGATTGTTGTATTTGGCAGAACTTAAGGAGGGTTTACTATAACTCAAACTCAATTATGGTAGTGTAAGAAACATGCCTTATCAATCTCATTTGCCTTGCAAACTGGCCAGATTTCCAAACTGAAGTATTTTCAAGAGAAACCAAAAACCTAGGTTTGTGTTTTAACTTCCTTCAAAAGGTGCCCATTTCAATGCTCAGTTTACTACAGTATCTGAAATTGAGCAGGAATGAGTCCAACAACTACTTAGATATATTGTTGATTTTGTCATGTCTTGTATCCTCACAGAAGAGACAACAAAGTGCTTTGAGCCTGCTTGTTGTTGTGTCTGATTGGTGCAGTTCTTGGGCCCAAAGAATTCATCAGAAGTGAATTTTTCCTTTGTAAATATAGACTTCTTAATTCAAGAGGTCATGAAATCTTTCCAGAGAGGTTAGGTTTTGACTGTACCCCTATACACCTAGTTCCACACTGAAGGGCTTTTAGGGACCCGCAACATCCACATGCAGAGGGCTCTGATATCAAGAGGTGCCTGGCTTGGTTTGCAGTAGGTGGCAGGTGTAGGTTGTGAAGCTGCATGTGTCCAGCTCCTGCTGAGCCACTCGCCTCGTGTGACTCCTCACCACCACAAGGAGTTTTGGTCTGGCAAAGCGAGATAGGATCAGCTGAGACTCTCAGCAAGGACCCCCATCACCATAATTGAACTGCTGACATCTGAACAGAAGAAGTCATCACCATCCAGGTATTTTGAGTTCTACTGTGCTGTACATACCTGCTGTCAGTTAACTAAAGCTGAGTTTTCCAAAGACAGTGATTGTTCTTCAGGCAAATTATTATGATTTTTTATCATCTGCTGTTATGATAATTCTGTAATTATTTTGTTGTGTGACAAGTACTCAGTCATACCCTCTACTATTGCCTCTCACTATTTCAATAACTGAGCTTTATATAATGTTTTATTTAAATGCATGTCAGTGCCTGCCTTTATCTGCACATGTCCAAGGTATGTGCAGTGGTCAGTGGGCCCTGATGATGATCACACTGAGTGATAGAGTAGCTTCTGCTGCTCTCCTCCACAAAAATGATCCTTCCCCAAGCACCTTCTCACCACCAGCAGTGGGAAGCATCCCAGGACAGGAGAAATCCCGTGGGAGAAGAGCCAAGATTATCCTCAATCAACAAGTGAGAGCCAGGCATGGCACAGGGCAAAGGAGAAGAGCTGGTGTGCTGTGCCTGTGACCTTAAAATTCAGAAGATGTTTCTCCTCCAGCTTTGGGGCGTGTGAGATCCTGGCAGAAGCAATAAGGCATTCCTCATACGGCTTCTCCTCTAGGTGCTTTCCCTTCTTCAAGCCCTCCTCTGGATGCTCTCTAATAGCTTTATATTTGTCTTACACTGTGGCCCCAGAGCTGCCCCCAGCACTCGAGGTGAGGCTGTCCCAGCTCAGAGCAGAGCAGGACAATCCCCTCCCTTGCCTGGCTGGCCATGCTGTCCCTGATGTCCCCAGGACACGGGTGGCCCTCCTGGCTGCCAGGGCACAGTGAATGCCAAGTGGTGGGACACCCATGAGAAATGTGCCCTTCGTGAAACAAGCATCATGTGCTTGGCTTGAAGGACATGCCAGGGGCTCTTCAAAATGCTGTGTGAGTCCTGATGAGGGATACTGAGCACCAGTATATAGATGGAAGGTAAATTTTGGTAATAAATCTGCTTGCTTTCCTGTTGAGGGGCAAAGTTATAAAAAAAAAACTATTAGTCAACATTGTAATTGATGGTTTGATGGTAATTTGCAGCAGCATGGTACCATGAATATCAATTTTATTCAAAAGAACAGATAATGAAAACTTTTCATTTTGTAGTGACTCACGTGTAATACACTGCATTTCCTTTAATAGGAAATGATGTGCGTACAAAATCCATAGTTGCTATGATTAGTTGTTGCTGATCTTTAAAGATAAGAAGCAAAGTGGGGGGAAAAAATTGAAAACTGTGTCAATTTATCTACAAGAAAATTATTCAGATACCATAAGTAATGAGTCTCTGAATAAAAATGACTATAATGAATCACTTCCTTGAAGTATAATTTAGCTGTGTTTAGAACTGAGTAAGTACAGCTTTGAGGTCCTAAGAAGTGTGCATTTCATGAAGGCAAGTGAAATTTCTTAGAGCCATTAAAAATTAGCTTGATCTCTGTAATATAATTGGTACTACAAATACTCCAGTGAAGGATAATGGAATCTAGAGCTTTTTGAACCCTATGTGAAAGAAATAATGTAGTCCCTGCAGATACATAAAATCTAATTGGCATGTGAGGCCAGTGCAGTGTGATGGCACAAAAAATCTATTTTAAATTTGCAGGAGCAGACTTTGGGTGGGAAGGAGGTTATACAGTCAAGCAGTTATTAAGTTCTGCAAATCTACTTTCCTTACTTTTCAGCTTTCGTGAAACTCCTTCCTGACTGTTGATTGAAACTTCACCACAGAGAAAGCAGGACATGATTTCACAAACTCAGCGTCAGAGCAGATATTTAGGAGATGTTTTAGAAGTTGCTTAGACTGCCGTTCAGAAGGACCAGACATGTCTTGCTCTGAGTGCTTATTTTCATTGTCAGTTGTGAAAGATAAAAATCAACATAATTTTAGCAGCAAAACTTCAACTTTAAAAAGCAGTAATGTGCTACTCCCATTGTTATAGGGAGTAGCACATTACTGCCAATAAATCTATAATTTTTTTATGTTGCTGCCTTATGAAGAAAGAATCTAATTCTGAGAACATACGGTCACTTCACAAAGAAAAAATTGTTGTAATTTCTCACTATTGCTGGTCATTCTAAGTTACAATTGTTTTTCTGAATTTTGACCTCTGAAGACAGAAATCAATGGAATTGAAGAATCATTAAATATCCTGAGTTGGAAGGGAGGCATGAGAGTCAAAGTGCGTGTCCTGGCCCTGTACAGGACATCACTGTGAATCCCACTATGTGCCTGAGAGCATTGTCCAAATAATTCTTGAGCTCTGTTTGGCTTGGTGCTGGAGAGCCTGTTCCAGTGCCCAACCACCCAAAAGGGTAAAGATCCTTTTTCTGACATCCAACTTAAACCTTCCCTGTTACAAATTTAGGCCATCCTCTTGGTCTGTCACTGGTCACCACAGAGAAGAGATCAGTGCCTGTCCATCCTCTTCCTCTCACCAGAAGAAGATGTAGGCTGCAATGAGGTCTCCCCTCAGTGTCCTCCAGGCTGAGCAGACCAGGTGATCTCAGCTGCTCCTCACAGGGCTTCCCCTCAAGGCCCTTCAGCATCGTCATGGCGCTCCTTTGGACACTCTCTAGCCTTGCATGAGGCTGTTGTGGCACCCAGAGCTGCCCCCAGCACTCGAGGTGAGGCTGCCCCAGTGCAGAGCAGAGCAGGACAATCCCCTCCCTTGCCTGGCTGGCCATGCTGTGCCTGATGTCCCCAGGACACGGGTGGCCCTCCTGGCTGCCAGGGCACTGCTGACCATGGTCAACTTGCCATCAGCCAGGACCCACTGGTCCCTTTTCATGTTGCTGCTTCCCAGCATCTCATTTCCCATTCTGTCCATCCCAGGGCAGAATCTGTTACTTGCCATTTTTAAACTTCATGTGGTTGGTGATTGTCCATCTCTCTCATTTGTTGGGGTCTCTCTGTGGGGCCTCTCTGCCTTCAAGGGAGACAGCTCATCCCAATTTAGTGTGATCAGGACAACTTTGATAAAAGATTTCTAATCCACCTTATTGAAAATAACCCTTAATTTCTAAGTGTTATTTTTCCTTTAAGAATCCCAAACAGCTTGAACAAATCTCTATCTGTTCTTGTATCAAGTCCTATTTTATAAGGCTCTTGGCTGCGATTCTCTCAGTTTGTTAGAGCACAGTGCAAATAACACCAGGATTGTGGGTTTGATCCCAGTATGGAGACCATTCAGTAAAGAGTTGGACTTCATGATCCTTGTGAGTCCCTTTCAACTCAGAATATTCTGTGATCTGCGATTGCTCTGTGTTGGTGGGTCTGGTTACAACGTTCCCCTTTCCATTGCCAAAAAACTCATGACAAACCTTTTTCAGTTGACTGGTTCTTTCAAATGCCTAGAGTCACTTCTCTAGGGACAGATTTTTTTCCCAGTACCTCCGGAATATTTCCATCTTCTCTTCTGAATAATTTTGACAACAAAGACTCTACACTCTCTATTAAATCTCTGCATTACAATTCACATATTTCAGTTATAACCTGGTATAGATTGAAAGAAAAACCCCAACAATTCAGCTAAAGAATTGCATGGTTTTAAGTAAAAAAGTTTTCATTGTCAAATCTCAGTGAATTTGAGATTTTTAAGGTGGGAAATTTAACTTCCCTCTGGGCACTACATCATTTTTTCTGAACAGCCACCCCGGATTTAATGCTGTTTCATGTCCTGTATCCCTCTGTCTTTGAAGAGATTTTTTTTAAGTTGGAATTGTTGATTATTTACTTTCCCTGCATTCAACAATTCTTAACAGTAGTCTCTTTAGTAGTTTTTGTGGTGCTGAAGAGTTTTTCAGTCACTGCTTATTGTTGGCTCACCTATGAGTTCAAGGCTTGTTGTTTTCTTTCCAAGCCTAGCACAGTGCTCTTGTGCCATGTGCTGTTGTGGTATCATGACCCCTTTTATATCACTTACCTAAAAAACTTCAGTGGTGACACCAAGTAAAAAAAGATGAAGAAAACCAATCAATTCTCAGACATCAGAGTCTGCACTAACACTGTCACACTTTTCCCCCAGGATTTTTTGGGTTTTAGCATTAATTGTGAGATTTGATGATTTTGCCTGCAGTGATGGATGACAGGGTGTCTAAATACTGGACATACAGTTTGTTATCAGAGCCAACATTTCAAAACACTTCCTCATCAAAGACTTTTATTACATTTTTGTTGTTAGGGACTTGATTTCTTTCTTTATTCTTAAGAGGCTTTCCATTTTTTGTCATCCCCTGGGCTACAACCTTGTTAATTGATAAGTGCTTTCCTTGTTTCTTTCAACAGATGTTCAAGTTATTCACCTATTTCTAATCCTTTTTTTTTTACTCATCTGCAAAATTTCCAGTTTCCTTATTTTTTATGTTTCTTCTTGCAGTGCTTTTATTGTCTTTTTAATTTTTTTTTCACTTATGAGGATATTTATTTCCTTATTTCTCCAGTACTAAACCCTTGAGGATTCATGCCATTTGACATCTGAGAGCTGAGTTCTTGTGACTGAAGTTCTGCAACTCCTGAAATGATGAGGGCCTCCATAAATACGCATACACAGATTGAAGTGACTTGATTTTCTTCATGAGGTAGGTGTTACAGCACAGACCAGAGAATGCCTGGTTGTCTGGGATCCAGGTTTGTCAAAGAGAGCCATCAGGGAGGAGTGATACTATTGATGGTGCTGCCTAAATTTATGTTGATTAGAAGACAGCCAGTTCTAAGAAAACCAATATGTACTGGAGTACTTCACATGAAACAGGATCAACAGGAGGTGCAGCCCATCATATACTGTCTTCTTCATTTTCCTTTATCCATAACAATGAGTTTTCTTACTAATAAAGTCAACTTCTGCACCACATGGAAGGTAAAATCTCAAATCTCTTAGCATTAAGAATCTTTTCTACAAGGCCTTGGTGTTTCAGAGGTATTTGAGCCGTGTTAGCATTGAAAAAGAGGCACCACAAGAAACTGAAAGGTGGAAAATCCCACCATGAAACTGCATGAAGCAAAAGCCTCTGAGTTTACCTTCACTGGTGACAGTCCTCAGCTATTGGATCTGAAATATGTTGTTGCAGTTTCAACTCCTCTGTTTCCTAGTGACCAAGGTATAATGTTTTAAAGACCTCTACCTCTCCCCACTTTGAAGGGAGGCATATGAATGGGAACAGTTTGACATAAGAGCTTATTCCTAAATGGCGCAGTGCAGAAACTGCTCTGGTTCACTGAAGGGTGCTCAGAAAAGGCTGGTGGGACTACACACAGCTAGGGCCACCATGACAGGTACAGGAACCCAGAAAGGATTAACTGGGCAAGATGTTAGGAGACAGACATGCTCTGTCACTTCAAGCTTTCTCAGAAAAAAAGCTTTTTCATTGACCCCTGTTTTTCTCTACACGACTGACCAAATCAGTGGCCTTCTATAATGGAGTGACTATATCAGTGGACAAGGGAAGGGTTACAGATGTTATTTATCTGGTCTTCTATAAAGCCTTTGACACAGTCCCTCACAATATACTTCTCTCTAAATTGGAGAGAAGGATTTTATGGGTGGATTGTTAGGTGGATGAGATTGGCTTGATAGTTGCATCCGGACTGTAGAGTCAATGGCTCAGAGTCCCAGTGTACATCAGTGACAGGTGATGTCCCTCAGGGGCCTGTACTGGGACCAGTGTGATTTAATATCTTCATTAATGTCACAGATGAGGGGACCAAGTGCACCAAGCTGAATGTACCTGATGCCATCCAGAGGCACATGGACAAGCCCTAAGGGAGGGCCCGTGGGAATCCCATGAGGTTTAACAAGGTCATGTGCAAGGTGCTGCCCGTGGGTCAGAGCAGCCCTGGTACCAGCACAGGCTGGGCATGAACAGATCCCAGCAGCCCTGCCCAGAAGGAATTGGGGGTGCTGGTGGCTGAGAGGCTGGACATGCCCCAGCCACGGGCACTGCCAGCCCAGAGAGCCACACGTGTCCTGGGCTGCATCCAGAGCAGGGTGGGCAGCAGGGCAGGGAGGGGATTCTGCCCCTCTGCTCTGCTCTGCTGAGACCCCACCTGCAGGGCTGCATCAGCTCTGGGCTCCCAGCACAGCAAGGACAGGGACCTGCTGGAGGGAGTCCAGAGGAGGCCACAGAGAGATCAGAGGGATAGAGCACCTCTCCTCTCACGAAAGGCTGAGACTACTGGACTTCTTCAGCCTGGAAAGGGGAAGTCTTAGGGGTGATCTAATTTTGGCCTTCCAGTACCTGAAGGGAGCCTACAAGAAAGATGGAGAGAGATTTTTTACAAGAGCATGCAATGGCAGAATAAGGGACATGGATTCAAACTGAGAGTAGGTTTAGGTTAGGTATTAGGAAGGAAATCTTTACTGTGAGGGTGGTGAGACACCAAAACAGGTTGCCCAAGGAAGTTGTGCATGCCCCATCCCCAGAAGTGTTCAAGGCCAGGCTGGATGGAGCTCTGGGCAGCTTGGTCTAGTGAAAGGTATTCCTGCCTACAGTAGAAGGGATGGAACTACATGACATTTAAGGTCCCTTCAAACTCAGGCCATTCTATGATTTTAGGATTATGGGATGTGATGTTTCTGACATTGGATGGTGATACCAACACTGCCAGCACTTCAGCACAGCTTGGGAAGCCCACAGGGGTTTGCATGAGGCTGGAGCAGAGATGTAGTGACCAAGAACCCCCCAGTCAGAGACCTGAGTCAGGGTTGCTTCATGTCGTGGAGTAGCCATCAGTATTTCTGTCTGTTTTCCTTGGAATTAAGTGAAGCATTCCCACAATCCCCACTTTTCCATAAACACAGCCCTGCAGGGGTGGATACACTCACCTGAGTCTGACCAGTCTGCCAAAGACATCCATCTGTTCATGAGTCAGTCACAAAAACAGGGCTTCCAAAATGAAAAGAGGGAGATTCCGAGGCATGCTCTGGTATTCACGCCCTTCAGCCACGGAAGTTAACTGCAGAGATGCTGAATAATCAAGACACTTGACTTTGGATGCATGACTGTGAGATTAAGAGCCACAATTTAGAGTGAAAGATTTCAGGAATGTAGCTGGATCAATTAGGTTTCATCATTAATTGAGCGCTGGAGGAGGAACAGTTTACTCTTGTTACTGGCAGGTGCCACTCCCAGAAAACATACCAATCAGACCTTGCTCTCAAAGCTGGTCCTCTACTGTACTTGTGCTTCCTGGAGTTCTTCAGGAAAGGCTGACAGTCCTTTCCTGGAAATGCCTGGAAAAAATAAATCAATATTTTTGTATCCTTGCCTTCATGGGTCAGCAGGACACCTGACCAAAAATCTGAAAGAGGGAAGGTACCAGTAAGTGTACTTCTGAAACCGATTCTGTGTGGAGGGAAAACCAACCTAGAGAAACCAAATTTTTGCTCATAATAGTTCATGGTTTTTCACCAACATGTATTCAAAATTTTCATTTCCAGAAAACTGCACAAGACTTAGGAAGTTTAATCAGTATGTTAAAAGACCTCTTCAGAAAAAATACAATATAAGAACTCTTTGCCAACTCTTTGAATGTATTTATTTATGTTTGGATTTGTGTAAGGAAGACTCATGCTATAAATTTTCATTAAAAACATGTCATTAGAAATAAATAGTACATTTATAGTCATAAGTAAAACAGTAGTTTTTATGCACACGAATGTTTGGCTTCCTCTTACAAAACAGGAATTGTATTTCACCACACTTTTTTGTTTATTTGTTTATACTTGATATAAAAGGATAAAGCTGCTGCATGAAGTTTATATTTATTGTGGGTTTAATATATCCCCATACTAGTTTTTTTGTCTATTTTCCTAATAATATTGATACAGGAAAAATATCCCTCTATTCTTGCTATTGATTTTCGATATGGTAAATGAGCTTAAACATTGCAGAAAGAACATAATGATAATAACAAAGATTAATACATTTGTTGCTTTCTCCTGCTTGCTGATGGGAATGACTGATTTGTATGAGAAAATAATTATGCTTACAGAAAGGCTTGACACCACCAGCTACTTAAAGGAAAAAAAATACATCATTATAGAACTTTATTTTCATTAGCTATGTGAAGATGCATGTCCTGGTTTCTCAGATACTAGGAAAGCAGAATTCCTCAATGCTGTTCTCCTTTCTTGTTTCGGTTTCCTGCAGATCCAGCTGATGATACTCAAATGTCACACGGTTGATGTGTTTGCCACTGGAGACCATCCGCAGCACAGTGTTGTCACAGCCAATCTTCATCTGGGCTGTTTAGGGAAAAGAGATATAAAGGGGCTATAAAGACGCATTTATATGAGAGAAAGTGAGGGAAAAGAGATATATAATGATGGGAATTATGAAGCACCAATACATGCAGTTTTGGAAATAAAGCAAATTCATGTGTCATGATGACTTGCTGGTGATGGTATTGCTGATTAACTTTTGTGTTTGTGAGTTTTGCTTTACAATGCTTGGTTATTTAATCAAGTATCCTCCCCTCCTCCAAAGGCTATTCCATATCTGTGGGCTGCTGTTAGATACCATGAGTGATGGGTAAGGGTAATGGCACTCTGTCCTGGAGTTAGCCAAAATTAGCAACATCAAAATGTTTCCCATTAGAAGGATGAGTGGATTTGTGTGTAAGGACATTCTTCACAGGAAGAAGGGCATTTGAGAGTCCCATCAAGACAAACTCAAATGGTAGTGCCCAGCACGTGGTCCTTCCACTCTGAGGGAAATTGAGTGTCACTAACTGCTGCTTTAGGCAAGCCATTTGAGTGGAGGCTTGGCAAAGCCTTTTTGTTTGGGGAGCTTGGGGGAACTTCCTCACTTCAGATCAGGAGCTGCTGAGATGGATTTCCACTTCCTTCACACCACCAGGAAAACACATTTTAATCTCATTCCAGTGCTCAGGATTATCATTCAACAGCAGTGCTTACCAGTTAAATCTTTGAAAAGTGCCTGGACTGTTCAGTTGTAGTATGATGAAAGGCAAGGGAGACCACAAGGGCCAGGCACATTCCTGCCCTGCAGCTCTGTGGAAATGCTGCTTCTCCAGTGCCCTGTCGGTACTGCTGAGATATGGCCGGTGTGCCTCAGCGGTTAGTCTGTCATACCACTGCCACACTTTGCAGTCTGCTATTGAATATTGGGGAAACTGGAAGTTCTTATTTTTATGGGGAGAAAGAAGGCACTGGACCAGCATGATAATGAAACAGGTTCAGAGCTCCAGCAAGTTCAAAATATAGAATGGGAGCTCTGAGGCTTTTGGGGTATGTGTTACACCAGCAGCAGAAAAGCTCTTAACTGAAAATGTAACAATTTGTTTACAACAAATGTAAAATGTTGTGAATTTCCAGACCTTTTTATGTGCTGACATTCTAATATTTATTTTTGTCATAGGACAAGAATTTTTAAAATATGTCTAATTCAGCCTTGTCATAATGGTTACTAAAGGGGCAAATGAAGGTGGTCATGGGTGTGCTGTAACACATAGCCAAACCACAGGCTTCAGCTCTCATGTTCTGCTAAATGTGAAATTCACCCTCTAGCAGGAAGTCCAGATGTGTGGGGGGATCTCTGCATGTCTTATTATGGTTAATTATTTTATTATGTGGAGGTAATTGGAAGAAGTTCTTACCAGACCCATGAAAGGAATGGCAGAGGTCAGCTAGTGGAAACATCTTGGATGGGTCTAAGCCAGCTCCTCCAAGAAGCTCTACAAAATCTCCCACTCCTGCACAGCTTGCAGATGGTTTCTTAAAAAGGCAGAGGCCAAAAGTTATTTACCATTCATCTTCAAAATGTAGCAGTTCTGCAGATACTATTGGAACTAACAATAGGTTTTAGAATCTCCTGTGCTTAAAGCTGTGTGAAATCAGTTTCTCATCCTGAGCAGTACTACCTTGATTTTATATTAGTAAGTTGATTTTCTTAAGGCATTCCAAAGAAAGACCTAAGTAGACTCTGAAAATTACTGACAAGTAGAAAACATGTTGATTCAACTGCTTTTAATGCAGATAGGCAATCTGGTTCTGGGTGCTTAAACACATAATCAAATTAATGCAGGCATGGGCTGTATGTATACCTATATTCAGCTGGCAGGCAGGAACTTCAGTTCCACTATACCATACTCACTCCTAAAAAAATGCTAAAATGCACCATTGTGGCAAAGTTCAATTAAGGTAGAAATTAACAAAAAGAGTATTTTTTCTGAGAGCAATGGCTTACTATATATTAAACCCACAATTTTCCTGAAATTAATGCTGTTTGCCAAAAATCTTTTGCATAGACACCTTGAGTACCTTTGGGCTGTCACCCCTATGCTGCTATTTAAGTGCCTGGTTTCTTTACCTTCCTTTGCTGTTGTCCTTTTCTGCTCACCACTGAATAAGTCAACTAATTCACTTGCTCATCTCTCAAAACCTAGCTTGTTCAGACACTGGCAATCTCCTTGAAGAGCTCAGGCTGTCAGACTCACTGCCAGGAGAAAAAAAATTTCCTTGCTCTATTCTTCTGAATATATTGTAATTGACACCTTCTTACAGCATCCAGACACAGGTATCACCAATAGCTCCCGTCTTCTTCTGTTGGTTTGTCATCAAACACCAAATACCCCAGATCAGACCAGAGAATGCTCAGCATATGGAGCAGGCAATCATTTGTGAGCACATTTGTACTTTGTGATAATACCTTGCTATCTAGTGGCTCCATTCTCTCTTCAGAGCATTTTCTGCTTTCATTAATTTAAATACAGACAGACAGCTCTCAGAGAGAGTGCTCCTTTCCTTATAATAAAATCCTTATCCTTTGCTATGGCAAACAATCGTTACATTCATTAATGGTGCTTTGCATGATCTGGGTGCCATTGCAACATTACAGAGACAATAGTGACAGAGACAGCCCCAGCTCTCCTCTCTGGGAGAAACCAGAGCCCTCATCGTGCACACAAGAGGTCCAGAACACCCATGCCTTAGCAGCCAGCATCACAGCCTATCCCTGCTTCACCCCTTCCTGCTTCTGTGCCCACAAAAATTGCACATGCTAATATTTTCTTAGGAAATAAAGTTCTCACCTTTAAAAAGAGACCATTTAAATGTCCCAGGATAAGATCAGATATTTTTATCACCACTGGGTAGATTATGGAGAAGCTGCAGTTTCTGTGCTGGTGAGGAATGACCATGGTAAACCTTCCCGAGGGGGTCTGAGAGATGACATTGCAAGCTGGGACATGGGAAAAGGTACAAGAGTTACTTGTCCGGTCATCATTGCATGTAGCAAAACTACATCATTACACTACCAAAAAAGCAGAGATATAGTTTAATTTCTGTGAGTTACAACCAAAGGCTGAAAAAAAAATTTGTGGTATTTTCTGAGGTTCTTGCATAGCATTTGTTCCTTAAAAATTCTGTCCCCCTTTTTTTACTATATAGCATGAGGTCTGACAGAACCTGAGGGTGAAGCAGTCATTAGAAGAGCTCACACCTGAAATCTGTACATCAGGGGCTCATGCTGTCAAGGGCTCATACAGTTTGTCAGTTTCAAGGAGGCTAAACATGGATGGAGGAAGGAATTGTATTTAGTTTTGACAGCTTATTGCCTGATATTGCCAGTGACTCCCTAAATCCTGTTCTGCTCCTCTGAACTGGAGTTCCTTAGGCTGCAAAATATCTCATTGAAATGGGAGCATGATTTTGTCTTTAAGTTCAAACTTAAGAGTTCATGTAAAGGAGTAATTTCTACGTGAGCAACCCGAGGGATCCTTGGCATAGCTCTGGAGTCCTGCAATTGCTGCAGCAGGACAGTGACACCAGCCACCTCCAGCAGCTGAATACAATAATCACATCTGTGGGCATGAAGCCACACCAGAGTGGGGATCTAGCTTGCGGGCCCAAGTCTGAATAATTTGGAGTGAAGATGTAGCAGACATACTGTCACTGCTTTTCGGTTTGGGGGGAGGCTTTTTTTTTCTTTTTTTGTGTTTTTATTTGGGTTTTTTTCCCCCTTTTCTTGTTTTTGGGGAGTTCGTTTGTTGTTTGGGTGGGGTTTTTTTGTTTGTTTGATTTTTGGTTTTTGTTTGTTTTGCTTTTGTTTTGTTTGGTCACTTCGAGTAATTAGGAGATAAATCAGACTGGCCTGAACAATAATTGTTAAATGTCCTGTCCTCTTTGGAAAACATAATTCAAGTGAGGAACAGGTTACCCAGACAAGTTGTGGGTGCCCCACTGCTGGAAAAGTTCACAACCAGGTTGGATGAGGCCCTGGATAACCTGGTCTAGCATGTGGCATTCCTGGCCATGGTGAGGGGGGTTGAAACAAGATGATCTTTATGATCTCTTTCAACCCAAGCTATTCTATGATTCTGTGACAATTTGTGCCTTGCCAGCTCAGAGGCTTAGGCAAAGAACTTGCAGGTAGATCTCTGTGATCATATATCTCTCATAACTACCATATAACCATTCAATACACTGATTTTACTGTTGACCTGTCTCAAATATTTTTTCCTCATTGTTCATCCAGATCTAGAAAATGCTGAGATTGAAGTTACTCAATTAATACTATTTGTTCTAGCTAAATATGTTGGAACATGCCAATATTAGATTGGGAGGGATCTTATTTGAAAGAAAGAACCTTATGGTCTTGCATATTGAAGCCTGTGTGACCTCTTAAGGTCCTTTGTTTTCTTGGGACACACACTGAGGCTGAGCAGGCATGCAGGTGCACATGGCTCCACCACAGCCATGTCAGTGCGGATAACCACAGTGAGAAAACTCAGGGCAAAGCAACACATTCTCTTGGCTTCCTGCCCCAAATTCAAGCGCCCTTGGCGGAATGAAATACAGACTTACGGAAGAGGTTGCTGCTTTTCTTGACTGTAACAGTAAATCCATTGCCTGGTAGCTGAATCCTGAAGAAGATCATTGCCACATTCTGTGATGATCTGATGGTCCTCTGAATATTCCCACTTTCACAGAAGTCTACGTATCTTTGAGAAGTGGTGAGAGGATGGTCCAAGGAACTGGGAAATTTCTCTCCCTTGAGTATCCATCCATCAAACACCTACAGAGGTCCAATAATATAAAACTAGGTTTTGTTTAATACTCCGTTAGCAGAGAGCAGAAACGTGAAGTATAACAGATGCTCTTTTCTTTTGACACCAAATAACCTGTTCAAAGCCACAAACTGCAAACAAAAATTGGCTGTATTTATTGATTTCCTAATATTTGACTAATTATTCATGCTTCAATGGATGTTTAGGAAAGGGATACGTGTAACTTTTTTTTTTATCTCCCTCAGGTGAAAACTTTTGTTACCTACTTCTTTTTTTTTTCACATTCTTTTTTTTTCTTTGCAATTGCATTGTTACTATGGGGAGTTTTTGACCAGCTTGATTTAGATGCTTTACAGCTTGTCATTAATAGTCCCAGTGGTCATGCAGAGATATTGGAATACAGAAACCTTTAGGGAGGAATTATTGTCAGAGGTATTGCTCTCACTTGTGTCAGCTATTTTACCTCATCCTAACCACTAGAAAACAAAACAAATCCTGCATTATTTGTTTGAACCTTAAGCATCAACTTCTACAAATCTTTCCTTCATAACAAAAAAGCAACAATTTTCCCTCACCATCTTCAGATCAGAAGCAGAAATACGTATTAGTTCTAGCATAGATAAGCAGCTGCCTGCCTTGCTGCTCAATTCCCTCCTAGCTGCTCTCACATGGCAATTCCTTGAACACTTCAGTCAATATTCCCAAAATTCAAGGACCAGGTTCAGCTGTCACTTCAGTCAGTAATTCTGATGTGAGACTTCCTGATGAAAAAACATCAGGATCTGTCTCTGGATTTGCCAGAACTGTACGTTTCTGGAGTAATGGGATGCAGATGCTCAAATTACATGAGAGAAAAGCTGCCTCAATATATATAGAGAGAGAGCAATATAATAGAGAAGTTTGGGACACCATTACCAAAGAAAGGAAAGCTCAATAAAACATAAAAGACATCTTGGCATTTTTCTAGCCTCCATGAGTGACCATGAGTGCAGGTACAAAAGCCTTAGCCCCACAAGAGACTGAAATCAGCCTCCCTGCAGACACGTGGGGAGGGATCTCAGCCACGATATGGAATGGAAGGACAGAATTCTGAGCAGGAGACAAGGAAAGGGCTGAAGGGCAGCTTTCCTCCTTCACCCTGTTCCTGGACCTCAGCTTGCCACTAGATGGGTTGCGGTCTGTTCTGTGCCTTGCCAGTTCAGCACAAAGGGAAAAGTGCAAGGCGAAGGGAGCCAGGGACCATCGAGTCTCCCCTTCTGCCCTTGACAGAGTTCAGATCTTGGTGAAAGCTCCTGCCTGCCAGAGAAATGTGCTGGTAAAGTTTTTTAACTCTGGAATATAAATGGTTCTGAGTCATGAACCTCTTTCTGTTCTGAGCCGATATCCTGAAAAGTTCTAGCAGGGAATTTTTAAAGAAAACCTGCAATGATCCACTCACTATTAATCTGATGCTAAGTGACCTGAGAGCAGAGGTCCCAGAGCAGTAACAACGATCCAGAGATCTGTATCATTATCTGCTGGGCTCATCTGATTCACAGTGCAATGAGTAAATCCTACTGCCCAAGTTTCAGCTGTCCACCTGGGTATGGACACACCATAGAGGCACTTCTGGAAAAGTTCAGAAGAGCCAGTACTGTAGGCTGGAGAGGGATCCTCATTCTGCTTCTGGCTTTGCTTTAGAGTGGTGGTGATGGGGGGGACACAGAGTGCCTCAGGGAGGGGAAAGAGCCATCCCAGGGGAGGTTGCTTTGCCTGTTTTTTACACACAAACACACACAAGACATAGATGTGAACATGCGCTCGCCTGCCCCTTGCACACACAGCAAACACCTCACAAGCCAGAGCAGAGCAGAGACTTGCAGCTACTTACCTTCAGGAAGTCCCCGCCTTGGCAGTCGATGTTTACAAAGTCGTAGTGAATTGTGATGAGCTCCTCGGGCTCCCCGATGAAGAAGGTTGCGCAGTGCAGCTGTGGCTGGTCTGCGGTGAAGGTGAACTGCCCCTCTATACTCAGCATGTCAATGCACCCTGGAGAAGAAGGGACAAAAGGCTGCTGCCTCTGCCTGCTCTGGAGGAAGACTCCGTGCCAGCTCCCACTGTGCAGGGAAGGAGGGGGACAGGAGAGACCCCCCCGCACTGGGATCCGGCTGGCAGTGAGGACAGGGAGAGCCAGCTGAAGCAATTAGGAGCCTGCTGAGCATCAGAGGATGAATAGTAACTGGCAGGTGTGAGCACAAACGTGTGGCGGGGGGAATGAGGGGGGATGGTGTGTCAGTGCATCTCTGAGCAGAAAACTCTGTGTGTACATGTGCACAAGTGTACAAACACTCTATTCTTTCAGATTTCTCTCCAGTCACAGCTGCTACACCTGCCCCACCCCTTGGCAATGTGATCCTGCCTAGGGACACGGGTAGGAAATCCCCATCTGACTCCAGTTATTTGGGACCATTAACTACGAATCCCAACCCTCCGCCTTAAACCACAGGTTTCTGCATGTTTAATGCTCTGTCCTTCTTCTCCCTAGTCTTGCACAAAGCTCCTGCAGCTCTGTTACTCCCAATTAGCCCCTTTCCTTCCCTGAGGTACCCACAGGATTCTCTACCTGTCAGTAGTCCCTACCAGAGCACCAAAGAAACTCACGGAGCGACCGCCGGTAGATCTGTCCTGCTGACAGCTCTCGCTTCAGATCCTCACTGAGTAGTAGGAAGGGGTCATCTTCACCAGCATCCCTCACCTGGTTAAACATGGAGGGCAAAAAGAGTCTGGGGCAAAGTGAAATGCAGCTGTCTCCCTGCACCTCTCAAGAACAGGCACAGCATGTTATGTCCCCCCTCAAGAAACAGTGCAGCTCCAGAAGAGGTCAGGCTGAAAGCTGCCAACCTGCAGTAGAGGGGAAATAAACTTGGGATCTAAGAGCTGAGCCCAGCAGCTAAGTGCATTGAGAGTTTCTTAAATCCTCAGCAAAATTGCTGAGCATAAATTAATAGAGGGGTAGTAGAGAATACATGGGACTGTTGCATTAATGTTACCCAGGCGTAAGCTTAATGCAGGAGAAGTAGGAATAGGAGAGGGAGAGGGAATAAAGCACAATGCTTGAAAGGTGAGAGCACAAGTTAGAAGAGAGCAGCTAAAAGCACAGTGAGATGTTTAATCACCAGCCCTATTGCTCACCTCCAGGTATCTGGTTTCTCCTTTGGAAGCTGCCAGGAAGATGAGAACGAGGTGGCATTGAAACTGGAAAGCAGACGGCATGCTGACACCTCCTCTGGCGGCTGTCCCCCTGGCCAGGTTTCTCCGGGTCTGTGCCGGTATGCAGAAGCCGCTGGGGTGTCTTGGAGCGACTCTTTTTATAGAGCTGTTGGGAGGGGAGGCACTTGGTCCCCGTACTGATAGGGTAACCCATGGTAACTGAATTCCTCTCGCAGTGACACAGTACGTGGGCATGACAAGGGTCCAAATTACAGCCACAAATTTTCAAGACGGTTGAATTCCCCTCTCTGGCAGATGTCTTTCCTCCTAATCTATCTGGTGGAATAGCTGAAAACCTCTGGGGGAGAGAGGCCATCCCTGTGCATATATACAGGGCACTCATACACTGTGTTTGTTTCCAGTTATTCCAAAGCAAGCAATGAGGAGCATCCCTGCCTCCTCCTGGGGCAGTCCCGGGGTATTTCAGACCTGGAGGGCTTTCTGCCTACCTTGTGCTGCTCTGTGACATGCAGCTCTCTGCAGTGCCTCTGCCTGTGCCAGGTGCTTCCTGCTGGCCAGGCCTGGGTGGGCACCCCTGTGTCCCAGGCAGGTTTGCAGCCTGTGCCTGCATCCCTCCAGGGCTCTACAGCAGGCACACAGACAAAACCAGACAGCTCTTGCCACTGAAAACAGCTCTCATACAGAAATTATGAAAACTTGGGCTTCCCAAGGGCATATTCATTACAAAACTCCTGATACCGCTTCAGCCTGGATCCGCAAGTGAAACCTGAGAAGACATTTAAAAGTTGAGCCTGTGAGTGAAAATTCGTAACTCTGCAGAATACTAAAAATCTGGAACTCAGCAGAGGTATTAGATGTAGGGTATATATCTGAAACCTATTTAAGTTCCTTGGGAATTACAAGTTTTTTTGGAAAAATGAAGGGTTTAGTCCCAGTCTGTGTTAGAGGATGGCTGGAACATTAATCAGGATGGTGAGAGGTGCCTTGGAGACCATGAGGACCAGAAGGGGCTGCAGAGGACCCCAGCCTTACTTTCTTTTTTTTTTTTTTGCTCACTCTCTAAAGAGATTGGTATGGTTAAAATTATAGCTTGACCCCTCTAATTCCAAATTCTGGCTGCAGTGTCCCAGTTTGCCCTGCCAGTCCACAACCTATACCTCAGACACTGAGTGTTGAGGAATATTCAGTGCAGGGAGCTGAGTGTGCAGCTGCAGTGAGAGCTGCAGATGGAGGTCTGGGGGGCAGGAGTCTGAGCCCAAAGTAAGAGGCTGCGAACTGCCAACCTTTTGAATTCCAGAAGGCCTAGGGACCTGTGGTGCCAGCCAGGTGACCAGACACTACAGCAAGAGTTGAAGACTCAGCTGGAAGACCACGGACCTTCACATCCATAGACTGTGAGGGTGCAAAAGCCCAGGCAGTCCTTTGTTCAGGGTCCCTCTCTGGAGGCACCAGCTCAAGGTTTCTATTCTGCTGCTGCACCATTATAAAATTACCTAAAAGAGACAGAGGTCTGAGGGTCTGCTGTGGGAAACCTGGGTTTGAACTGGTGAGGAAAGATAGCCTGCCTGCATGTGGGATGTGTAGGGAGTTGAGTGGGGACCCATCCACTCCCTGGAGCTGCCTGGTATGAAGGAGCTTGGATCCCAGCAGTTAAAGGCTCTCATGGTGGGTGTGACTGCCTGAGTGCCTCCTGAATGGTCAGACTGGGACATTATCTTGCTGTGAGTCCTTGAAGATTGTCAGTGAAGGACAGCGTGTTTGATTGTGTGTCAATTTGTTACTGAAGATTTCAGATTTCAGATTTCAGATTTCAGAATTCAACTCCAAAAATTAGTGAAGGACACATGGTGCTGCAGCTAAAATATTATGACTCTGTTAAGCCAGATATGAGGTAATCTGCTCAGAATGAAACATACAGCAGTGATGTCACCATAGTTTAAACGTTTGCCTATGAACAGCTAAAATTTGGGCTTAGCACAACATTCACCGGTGGAAGTACAGCAGGAAGCTCCACAGTAGGACACCCTGGCAGATGAAGTGAGGGTACTGTCCTTCTCCAATAAACAAGGTGGTGGGAGGGACAATAGGTGCCATCTCCATATCTACTGTAATTTATTGCTCACACAGGGCTTAAGGTGACTTTGAAATTCCTATGCAACACCTTAGAGCCTGTTATGAATACACAGATATTCTGTGCAAAAGCTGAACTCAGGTACCCTTTGCTGTTGATGTGGAACTTAATTTTAACAAAAGTGCCAAGATTTTTTTTTCCCCCCACTTTTCAGCTCTGGGCTCAGCAGGAGCTGTTGAAGCACAATGACATCCTGACCAGCCTCATCACAAAGCCCCCCAGTGCCTGGAGTAACTCTCTGTGTCTTCAAAGACAGGGCTGTCCTCAGCCCTCAGTCTCATATGCCTTCTTTTGTGCAGACCTAATGCTTGGGGAAAGCAAGTGTTTGGGACGGAGTAGGGAACCACACTCAAAGAGATGCAGCTGCTGCTGCTGCCTGGGGCTCTGCTGCCTCAGGTGGAGCTCAAACAGATCCCCAAAAGGAACCACTCAAGGGGGAAAGAGGGGGTTCATCTCCTAGCCCTGTATCCCAGCTGCCAGAAGGTGAGAGAGGATGTGAGGCCATCTTCTCACTCAACTGTGCTGCCTCCTCACTGTATCACAAGTCCCCTCTACCCTCCCTTTGTGTCCTGCAGCACTGCTTTTGTTAAAAGTCACTTGCAGAAGCTGAGATTTTCAGGAGATGAGAATGTGACTAACAAAGCAAAGAAAAATCTCTTTGAATTGGGTTCAAAACACCCCTGCAGCATTTCAGAAGGGAAAAGCACCTTCAATGTGATAGAAACCCTTGGTGAATGAGGAGAGTGTCATTTTTCTTTCATGGAGTTGAGTCATGATAACACTCTGAAGGACAAATTTTTTTGTTAATATCAAATTGTTTAGCACAGTAAAATGCCTTTAAAGCGACACCCTGTCACAGGCTAAACAATCCAGTTGATTAGCACCTTGGTCTGCTAACAGCTGTGGGTTATCCTGGGAGCAGCCCTTTTCCCCGGCAGAAATGACGGAAAGCCATGGTGCTGGTTAGAGCCTGGGCTGAGTGCAGGGCATCGCTCACTCTGCTCTGCTGCAGCTCGAGATGGTATTGTTTAGGCACCCCAGCCTTTGCAGAGCCTCGGGCTGTTAAAGCAGGGCTCATGGATGGGCTTTTCAGGAACATGCTTTGGAGGACCTGCCTTCCCCACTTGTGCTCAAAGTTTGTCGGTGTCTTGTCAGATATTATAGAAAAATGAAATCCCAGCTATAGTAAGAAGTGGAGAAAATAAAGCTGAATAAAGACAGTAGTGAAACAAACTCCATTTACCCTCTCCCACAGTAATCAAATCATGCTTTGTCCTACAATAGAGATGGTAAATGCAGAATCTTCTCATAGAAAGTGACAGGAAGAATACACATGAAGTGCTCAGTAGTGAGATTTCTTAGTGAGAAGTTCTTGAGCTACAGACAATCCTTAGGGATACTTCCCTGTAGCAAAGAGGGGCCAGGTGTTGTGAACCCTTTTGGCTCTCAAAAGGGTCCCTTGGGTGCCCATCTCTTCTTACACCTCAGCTGCAACCTGACTTCATGCACAAGCAGCTCGAGCAGACCAAACCCCTCACTAGCATCAGGGTCTTAAACATGAGTCAATATTTTCTGTCTAGACACAGTTCCAGGCAAGCTTCACCCCACAGGGATCAGCCTGGCTGCTGCATGTCCCATGGGGGCTCCTCTGCTTCTCTGTGACTGGTGATTCCTTGAACTGAGAGGAGCAGCAGTGAGACTGCAGTACAACTGCTCCAGGAAAGAGGATCAGTCCTGCCTCAGGCACTCTGTCCTCAGCTGTTCATGCTGATTTCTCTCTACTGCTCAGCACAGGCTGAAGAGATGCCATGTGGGGTCATGCACAGTGTGAGACATCTGACAGGGCTATAAACTTCATATCGTGTCTGTCAGCTGCTAAACATTGTGCTGAGCTACACTTATTTCCCTTATGCTTTTTTCCACTCTAATTGAGAACTCATTCAGGGGTTAGCTTTTCATTTCCCTCATGGTGTCTGTGAGATGTAGTACTAGTCATTCCTGACTTGTTATCATGTGGCTGCAGGTCTCATATCAATATCGGTGTCTTTGAAGAGCAGGAGACTGCTGCACATCACTTCTAGTTTATTACACATGTTCAACTGTTTGTGAATCCTTCAGTATATTGTTTCTGTACAACGGGATCAGTTAGCCCAGATTAAAGTGAGAAAGAAACCTAGTGTCTCTATAGTGTCACAACTGCTACAGTGAAGGCTAAATTTTTTGTCCCATATTTGCTAAATCCCAATTAGTCACTGCTTTGAAATAACACCACAGAAAAGAAAATGAGGGGAAGACTGTACAGCAATTCACAGTCCTGAAAGCCATTAGGAAACCACAACTTTGATACAGACATGTACAAGATTTCACTTCAAACTCTGTCTGAGACAAAGACAAATGTGCAAGAAGTTCCTGTTCCTGGCTCAGAGGACTATGGACATACAATAGGAAAGATAGAATTCAGCATGGCTAAAGTAAATTGACCCTGTCAATGGTTTGAAGATATGTCCTATTTGCAAGAACCCAATCAGATTTGCAATGACAGCTGAAGGAGAACATTTCCAGCAGCAGGAACACAAAGTCTGGGATCACATTTTGTGCTTCAATCCTTTAGTCTTGTCTTTGTTTCAATATCAAGCAGGTGTTCCAACCTCAGTCCATGATCCAGCCTCAGCCCAGGACTCCTCCCTCTGTAATCAGTCCACACCTCCATAAATCAGAAATCACTGATTTCTCTCACTACCTGTCTGCCTCAGCTTTGTGATGGGTATGCCAAGCCTCTTCCAAATCTCACCACACATCTCTCTGTAAGATCACTTCTATTACTTCTCTCTGTGTGTCTAAATTTGCTTTAAATAGAGTTGAACTTTCCATAAGGTGAAGGAAGAGTGGCTTGTTAACTTTGGGCAGTTTGACACAAGAGATGGTGTGATTTGTCACATTAAGTGGCTCAGAGGGACGACAAACGCATGTGATTTATGAACTGAAAGTCTATCAGCATCAAGCAGGCTTGATGATAAGTGTTGCATTAACTCCATTTATGGCATTGGCTAAAAGCAAAGACTGTGAAACTTGTAATTTAGCGGGTTACAAATAATCATGCAAACATTATATTCAGACACAGATTGCCCTGAGGGCGGTTATCACTACCAGCTCTGCCTGTGAGTCAACCAGCATCTACACAAAACAGCCAGGGCCAAGAAGTGGGAGAAAAGTTTTTTCTCAGGAAGAAGAGAAGAGATATGAGAATGGGTGACTGGAAAATGCACATGCCATTGCTCTGGTGCCATTACTGGATGTTTCTTGAGCTGTTCAATTTTAGCGTGGACTTTCCTCCTCTGTGGATCCTTTAAACAAAATCTCTGCCCTCAAGGGTTGCTGCAAGAAGGCCTCACCACCAGAACTGCACACAGGTGTCAGCATGGCCCCTAGGCAGCCTCTCTGAGCCCATCATATTTGCCTTTGCCAGCTGCAGCAGCTACTCTCATCAGTCCCAGTGCCCCTGCAGAAGAACAGTCTGCTTTCCAAAACATGGCACAGTTACTGCATCTAGACTTTGTTTGGAAGTGTAACCCTCACGGCCCAGGTCACATCCTGTTCTAGATCTCCTTTCCCACAGCTGCAACTTTCTCCCAGTGATCCTCCCCAAAGCAACAGACCCTGTTCCTTCTCTCCCAAATTTTCTGTTCAGCTTGGGGCTACTAGAACATTTATCACTTTGTTTTCAATGCTGAGCCAGTTTATTACACAGAATATTATCTCAGATATGTTGAGAAATCCCTGTATTTTCACATATCGTGTTTCAAAATTTGTTTAATCTCTGAAATACCTTTGAAAAAGCACTACTTTCCTAAGTGATATTTTAAGATGCTTTGGGTTTTTTATCCAAGGACAAGAATTTCTTAGCTGAAGCGACTCTCCCTGAGGAGGATAATTCTCATCCAGAAAAAACTGTAATTCAACACAATTCTGGTAGTGTTAGACATCACAGTAATGGACCCAACTTCAGAAACACTGTGAACTGTTACACAATTCAGGCAGTCAGTATGAGTCAGATAAGAGAAGTCAGCATACCAAACATAATAGTATATTTATCCTTTCAACTGCTCCCTCTGCGCAGTCCTTTGTTTTTCATGTATGTGATTCCTTACCAGTCATCCCCAGTACTGTGCAGTTGGCAGTGCCAATTTGATCAGTTAGGCTCCAAATGCTTTTAGGTGAAAGTACAGGAATATCTTGTGTTAGTATAGAAATCACATATGTTGAAGGACCTTGGCTCACCTGGTCAGCATTTTTCCACCTCCTGATGTCTAAAGGCAACTTCACCTTTGCTGGCAATGTTACAGAGCATCTTTAGCTCAAGAGCAGGAATGGGCTTTTCCATTTCAAATATTAACTATTCTCCTTCGTGCAATACTACTCCTAGGGCACCAAAAATGACCAAAAAACCTCCTCCTCTGAGAGATAGTTTTTTCCTAAAACTGCAGCATTCAGTCATTAGTGCAAGGGCAAACCAGTTTTGCTTTCATCTACTGAAGGCATCAATAGTGCAATGGGATGGAACTCTCCAGCCCTGTGTCTCATCCAGACACATCACTCACCCATGGGGATCTGTTTGCTACTGCCCCTTGATGTCCCCAGCCAGAGCTGAGGAATTTACATTTTTCTGCAGAAATCTCAACTTCTCGCCATTTTTCTACTCCAAGAAAACAATCTGGAGTAGGGTTCCAGGTGGTTCAGTTGCTTTTCTGCCCTTTATAACTTGTTCTACACACAGATCTTTTTCCTGTAGTGCTTTATTTTGTAGCGCTTTTCTGAGTTCATGCAACTACTGAGAATGTAAAATCAAAGCCATATGTGGAGTTTTAAGGCAGAGTCCATTGACAGATATTTGAAAGCTATACTGTAATGATTGCTCTGCACCCCATGCAGTCAAAAGGGACTTGAGAGGGCAGCTTGGGATTTAAAGCAAATGTGTGACAGGAACATTTTCCACTGATTTTCCCCCAAAGACTTGGGTTCTGAGCAGCTACTTCTTCTGTCCTCCTCTTTGCTGTCTTGTTGCAATATTTGCAGTTTTATAGACATGTCCTTATTTAGCCAACCAGCTTACAGAAACACAACTTTCCATTGAAGGCTAATTTAGAGTCTCAAGCACATGTTCTCAGCTGCTGCAAAATTATGCCACTGAGTGCAATAGGCTCTGTCATTTTACATCAGCTGAGAATCTGCTTGCAAGGGCAAAATAAGTGGATGCAGCTGCAGTTCTCTTCCTTGGGAGTTGCCCCTTATATACAACTGATAGCAGGTGGCTGAGAGCTGGTATTTAAAAATGACAAGTTTTTTGGTGTTTCTTTTTTTTAAAATACTTTTGCTGAAGTTCGTTCATGTGCTCTCTTTGATGGCTGCCCGCTCTATAGCCCACCATCCTCCAACTCAAAGGAAAGGATGTGGACACAATTAATTTAGAAAATGGATTTCCAGATCATAAATTAAACATTCTCTCTCATGCCATATCATGTGGCAGAAGAAAGATCAAATCAAAAATATTACCCCTTTTTTCTTCAAATAATACAGTGCTATTCAACAGATGTAATTATCCCTAAAGGCACATGCAATAATTGATGGCCTGTCAATCAAAGCCCTTATTAGACATGCACATGATGTCACGCCACAGTATAAATCTTAATCTAAATCTAAATCTTCCTGCCAGTCAAAAACCTTTATATAGATTAATCTGATTTCAGATACAAGTTTTGTGTGCGACCTTTTACCCAACATTTTCAAGGCTGTGATCAGAGAGGAACTGGATCTGTTATGTGTGCTGTTGAGGTCATATGATGGACTCTAGGATGTCCCTGAGAGTTTTTTCTCCTGGCCCTGCCTGCTTTATGCTCTAGCATGGAGCCTGCAAAGGGGTCTGCTTTGGGTGGCTGAGGAACCTGTGGTGGACCTGCACTGCTACATTGGTGGACAGCAATTAATAACATTGCTAGCTACTGGAAACATCATCTGTTCTGCTGGGGTCTCCTGGGGTCACTTCTTTTTCCCTTCTCACAATGCCAGGCAACTTTGTATCTCATCTTCACAGGGAGAAAAGTGTTGTGGAAGACTGTTATCTCATTGCATTTGACGACTTCCATGATCCTTGGGATTATTCTCCTACTGCACTTCCACACCTTCCTTTGAAAGGTGGTGCCCTCCTACTGGACCTAGCTGGTAATCACAGCTTGGAGGCACAGCTCCATTACAAACTCCTTGTCTTCATGGTGGTGTCATGTGCAGCTCTTTGGGATTGGGAGCTGGATAACAAATCTGAAGAAGTTATAAATTTACCAGCAGGTAATGCATCAAGCTTTGTGTTGCCAGTTGCACAGGCACTTCAAATCTCTTTTGAACTGAAATAAAAGCAAATGGCAGAGGCTGAGGCTTTCAAGATAATGGAATTTGTCTTCTGCAAATCTGCTCTTTAGATGTCAAGCAAAGCAATTTCACAATATAGAGAAAAGATCTTGTCTGGCACCGTTCTATTTTTATTGGGTTTTGATGTAACTTAAAAATATTAGGCCATGTTTTGGTGTTCAATTTTCTATAGGTTTTTAAGACAGCCTGATATAACAAATGGAAAAAATGTCTGTAGTTAGACATCATTCCTAATGCTGCGGCACTCTGGAGAAAGCCACACAGCAAGCTCGATCTGCATGTAAAACTTCGAAGTACTCCCTAGATCCATGAACTACAGAAAGACTTGAAGTCAGCAGGAAAATGTCAGTAAACAATGAGAAAAAAATCCTGCCTTCAGGTTTGAAAGAGAGTGTGAAGACCCAAAAATGTTCACATCTGCAGGACATCATGCTTATAGTGAGGTTGGCCTTGTATGCACCCTCTTGCATAGCCAGTGGCAGTGGTTTCAATGCTGTTTTCCTTCTTTAAGAGTGCTTACAGAATAGAGGATTGCTCACAGGTTTTTTTCTGGCTCAGAGGCAATTGAAAACTTTCAGGTGATCCTCATATATCTTTCTTAAAAGCGATGTCTACTGGAGCAACTAATGTTCTAATGGAACGTTAGTTGGCTCCTGTGTGAGAGGAGTGAGAGAGGGCCATGGGTGCCGTGGGTCAGCCCACAGGTAGCCCAGGAATAGGATGGCTAGTCTTACCCCAGGGCCCCGTATTGTGTGAAGGCTTTGTGGGTTTGAGCTTTTGAATGTGTTTTGTGCATTTTCTTACTTTTCTGCTTGGTTTCCCATCTTTGTACAAAAAGGTTTCTTCTGACAGAAAAGACAAAGTTTAACATTTGTCCTTGTAGTTAAAACAGCAACAAAGAAACACCTAACAAGACAAGCTAAAACCAGTGATTTATGAGGTTTTATGAAAATTTGTTGGAAAAAAGATCATTTGAGTCATTCTCCTCTGACTCTCCCACAGCTCATCTGCAAGTCAGCCCCTTCCACAGAGCAGTTAGGATGCACACAATCCCTAGCAAGTCCAGCTGATGAGATGGCTCCTCTGGCCCTCTGCACTGCAGCAGTGACTCTTGCTGCCTGACTCCAGGGCAAATTGCTGCTGCTAGCTGTGACCCAGCATAATGCTGCTATGCACGTGGGCTGCTACATGTACAAGGGTTCATCAGGGTTGGGCTTCTTTCTGGAGCTTCTTTCCAGAAAGATTCTTGTTCAATATTTTTAGAGAAGGAAGTGGTTTTTACTGGGATAACTGTACTTCTTTCAGCTTGGAGTTGAAGATTTAAACAGGTCTTCTTTCACTTACCCTTGGACAACAGGGAAAGGCATAGTGGCTAGCAACTCTCTGGGGCCCCTGAGAAACCATAAAAGTGGTCTTATATTTTCTGGCTGATACTTTTGCCATCCTGGTCCAACACTTGCAATGATATTGAAGTGCATGACATAAAAGGGATCAAAAAGTTGTCCAGTTGTTGCCAGTTTTACTTTTGTACTTTCTGTCTTGTTGGCCTAGAAGATATTTTGTGAATCCTTCATAACTTTTTCATTGAAGGGTTAAAGCATGCTGTGGCACTGTCACCATTGCAAAGTTTGCTTTTCTTCCAAGATAACACCATTTGGTGGTGGCCCTGTTCTTAGGATGATGTCTGCCCCCTGTTACATTTATTACACCCTGCAAAATCCCCTGCTAGTAAGAAATTACATATTCTTAATCATATGTAATTTCATACAAAGGTACACTTTGCTAAATTATATTTGGATGCCTGGGAAGGAGAGACAAGTGAACTAATTCCACAAATATTGCCTAGCAGGGCACATCTTTATTGGGGAGTGGTTTTTTAATAATGTTTTACACAAACAGAAATTCTTCATTTAATTCAGATGCCCTTTATTATAGTTTGAGGTTACCAGCAAAATAACAAGCATATAAGAGCTCTCCATGCAGGAAAAAAAGCCACAATATCCTGCCACTGAGGATGCTTAAGTATGCTTAATTCAAACAGGAGTGTGTAAATACTCTTAACTCAACCCAAGAGCAAGCTAACACTGGAAGGGGTTTGCCTACTCTCTTTGCCTGGCCGTGGGGCTCAGGGAACTCCTACTTCCATACAGGGTGGGGATCAGTGTAAGATGAAATAATAATTTTTCCATAAGATGACTCACATTACAAAGCTGTACCCTGGAATTTCATCATTAAATCTTCCACAAGTGGTCCTAAAAGGCATCCTTTTAACTATGCCAAAGTAGTCAAAGCAGAAGGCATTTACACATCTCCCCCAAAGACCCAGTCCTTCCATCAGCCCTCCAAGCAATTTGGTGACTAAATCTTCTATGTACTTGAATAATTTATGATATGAATAAATTCATTTATGCCAAGTGAAGAGGTTGACTACTGGGATGAAGCAATGCCAACAGAACAAAATTGAAGCTGGAGACAGGAGGAAATGAACCCATAAAAATGGCAAGCAGTATTGTATGCTCCAGCAGCAAGAGACAGCTGTGACCACATCTGAAATATGAGTGTGGGGAGCAGCAGCTAACAAAGGTTTTAGAATAAGCAGAACTGAGCTAAAAAGAATCTGCTGGTTTTGAGCTGCAAAATAAGATTATTATAATATGACTGAAAACTAAATTGCAGGTGTTGTGTCTCATTCCAAAATTTTTCCATGCAAAAAGTACATAAGTAACATTCCCATGCCTTTTACTTTCCACTGACATTGAAGAAATGGAAGTCTCAACTCGTGCCAAAATGATCTGTCACCCCAAGCCCTTGACCTGGCCAACTGATAAAGGCATGTTACAGATGCATGGAGTGCAAAGACTGGAAATACTGCACATCTCAAGTAGTGTAAGCTGGCTGTGGTCCAGCTTACACCAGCTGCTGATTAACTCCATAAATGTCTTAGAGCAGTAACAGTTGGAGGAATTATGGTTTGCATTTACTAAACACCAATGAGGGTTACCTAACTAGGCGTGCTTTGCTTGCATTTACAGACAGGAAATTGATTACATTGAGGATTTTTAAAATTCCTCTTTCTTTAGCTGTTCTTCAAAGAAATCATTACATGCCACTGTCAAAGCAGCAACCAGAATGACAAATTCATTAAAATCCACTTCATTGTCCTTATTGGAGTCCAGGTCATTCATAATTTTATCGACCAGGAGGGGGTCCTTTTGGCCCTAGAGAGAAAGAAAAGTGACTTAGCTGTGCAGGTCTTGAAAGCGCAATTCTGACACGCCTGGCACCACTGCTATGTTACAAGGCTAGTGTTATTAAATAAAAGGCTGCATTAAATATGCACCTGAACAGTAATACATCTCTAGTCACTGCAACATCAGAAACTAAAGAGAGTGCAGCCCTTAAAAAGGTATACAGGTTCTTAATAAGGACTGAAATGAGTCAAACAGATTTTAGGAGATACTAAACATGGATCTCTTTTGCCAAGGTGGATCTGTAAAGTGCATTTCTTTGTATCATCCCTTGACAAACAGTACTTAGATTTCCAACAGAATACTCATAAATTGTCAGGTTATATATCCATTCACTAAATTCAGAAGAACTCTGGTCAGCAAAAAACCATCCTATTCAGTGGGAGCAAGAACATTGAATCTCATAATAATAAATCAATAGCCAAGATTAAAAGAAAATCCAATTCAAGGAAATGAATGCAATGTAAAGAAACTCCTTCTGGGATAAGGTTCACAATAATTTTTATAATTAAGGGGACACATAAAACCATTATTTTTAAAGCTTTGATTCCATAAAAGCATCTATGCTGTGTAATGTAGAACACAACAAACATGCAAAGAGATATTCTTATCAGCAGCTTATCATTGAAAGGATTTCCTTAGCACCTCTCTGCAGGACACACAAGATCAGTACTGTGTGGCCAGTGTGCACAAGCTACTTTCCTGTCTCATGACAACTGGTTGCTGCATTTATGTCTTCAATGGATTTATTTATGCCTTATTATTAAAAACAAACAAACAAACAAACAAACAAACAAATTGACCATTATTTAGCATTGATCTTGCTACTGCTCCTAGGCAGGCCTAGCCCTCCCACTCAAAAGCACTGTGGAGTTTGCAGAGCACCAGTACCCTTCTCTGCTGCCAGTGGTACATGGAGGATACTGACCACCCTCTGAAAACGTATTTCTCAAATGGGACATTTGACATCATATTCTTCTGTACAGCTCCACAAAGAACTGTTATCTGAGAGACTGTGACAGGATGGGCCTTGCACAAGGAGGTGCTATCCCTATCCAAGCACTTGGATAGCTGCTTAACCCACTCATGACACCCAGGAGGTTCAAAAGCTGCATCTTACTGAAAGGAAGTCAGTGAGCTCACTGGTGAGGAGCTCCTTGAGTTCTCCTTTACTGAGCTTGTTCCTGTCTCCTTCTTTGCCCGAGTAGTGATGGAAAATCCTGATCAAGGTGTCCATTGCATCTTCCAGTGGAGTGGTCATAGCAGCGAGCAGGAGAGCTGTGGGGCAAAGATATGGTCACTGACATTGCCCAGGAGTCAAACCAAAGGCCAGTCTCTGGGAAGGGAAGGAGGGCCAGATGAAGACAGAGATTGTTAGGCTAAGAGTCAGGCTTTCAGCTGATCTATCCTGTTGGCTGTGTGTGAGCAAGGATGGACTGCAATAAAAAAACCCCCATGGTCCTGAACTCATAAGCAATTGATTCAAAAAGGTAAATGGAAAGAAAGGATTTTTATTTAAGAAAACAAGCTACTGTGTATCCATTTTATAAAGCTGCTGTAAAAGGAAAACTTTTGCGCCTATGCCTGAAAATACAGGAAAAATGAAGGCATACTTTCTTTCCTGATAATTTAAAAATTTTCTCAAGAAAATGTCTTCAAAAAGTTCCATCTGGGAAAGTAAAAGTGCATTTACGCAGAAAGCTCCACACCAGTTTAAAGGTGGTCAGAGGAAGATCACTTGTAATAAGTACCATCTGTCAATTTATTCAGTCATATTTGCTTGGGCTGAGCCTTTTTCCTATAAATTGCCTGCAGTAAACAGATGTGAGCTGATCATCCCCAAGGTTTGCTTCATTGAGCATGCAGTAAGAAGATACACAGGGAAGCAACATAAAAAAACCAGATGGAAATGCAATTACTTGCAAAGTAGTGGATTCCAAAAGTAACTGAAAGTAGAAATCAAGAATAAGTGAAACATGTTGAATGAGCCCCAGAGAAAGATTAAAAAGCCAGAATGCACTTCAGAGTAGGACTGGAGTCCTAAACAATACCATAATGCAGAGGTTAAGACTTACCTGCTTTACAGGCTAGCGGAGGTGTACGCAAGAAAATACCCAGATCACAGAAGGTGATGGTCACCTTCCTTTCAAAACCCATGCACAGGCTCTTGTTATCAGGCTGAGAGGGTGGATTACACAAATAGAGACAGACGTATAATTGTCACAGGGATGACAGGTCTTCTGTTTCCCTCTGCATTTGCCTACTCTGTTCAATAAAACCCTCTTGCTCTAACTAGGTCACTAAAATATTCACCAGGCAGAGTAAAGGCTGCATTTGGAACACATGGGATACTTTTTATCATTGACCTTTTACAAATATGCCCATTCAGGGCCGTGAAGGTCAAAATTACAAAATGTTAACAATCACCAAGTTGATATAAAACAACTTTCCACCATTTTAAAAAGAACATTTTCTAATCTCTCTCTCAGCATTTCTACAGTAGAACTGCCTCAGCTGGCAGCCAGAGTGCAAAGGTGCCTGGGTACCTGGAGGTAGTTGTGCCTGTGAGATTGCCACATATCCCTTGAGATATCTGCTTTAATTGTCAGATATCTCCGTACATCTAAAATATTATCTCTTGATGAATGAAATTCTTGCTGTAGTCCCCAGGAGGAAATCAGGGAACCAGTATCAGTGGAAAGTGTGCCTGGAATTGCAGTGTACATTGAACAACAGTCTGGCTTCATTTTTACAGTCCTGCACAAAAACTGCAGCCTAGTATTCTTTCTCTGAATAAATGACCTGGCCGCAGAAGGGCAATAAGTGTCTTCTGCCCAAACTTCAGGAACTTGTGGATGGCTGAGGGATACAGGAAACAGCTTCACCATGGTAGGGTGCACCACCCCAAATAACAAATGACCAGGGTTTTTATAACAGACACACGAAACAGAAAACTGCTTGTGAGTTTGCTTGAGGGTTTAGTTTCCCTTAATAGAGCCTTGTACCAGCTGCACACACTTGTCCAGCAAGCACAACTGTGCAGACAAACAGTGGAGCTACAGCTCCTTCTTTTTTTCATTCCAGCCAGAGGGAAAGAGAATTAGGTGGGCATTGTTTTTAGCTCTGAAATCCTCCAAGCACTCCTAATTTTGACTACTACTATATATCTCAGCCCACACCCCTGCCTGCCTCCTGTGCCTTCAGACGTGTTTCTTCTGCCTGTGCTGTTGTGACAAGACTCCACAACCTGGGGGTCTTGTGTGGGCCTCTGGGGGAAAAGGGAGGGAAGAAGAGGGGGTGGAACACATAGAAATACTGGATCCCAGTGATAAGGGAAGTGACCATGTGTGAAGTTTCATTTCCAAAATACACAGGCCCCTCTGGCTAGGGGCTCCTGTGTGCAGGGCATACACCTGCAACTGCCATCCCTGTGGCCAGGAGTACTCACTGGGGAAGGGCAAGCCAGCACACAGGGAAATGTTATAAAAGGTTAAGGTAGAAACCAGAGGAACAAGAGGAACATATCTCTCCTGCAGTCAGAGGAAAGTGAAGGAGGACAGCTGCTCTCCGTACCTCTTCTGTATTTGGGGAAAGCTCATGGGTGCGATTTTGTGCAGGAGTTGTCCTTGTGCTTCTGTCCTCCTATAAACACTGCAATCTAGCTGGATCATATAGAGCATATGAGAGAAGAAGATGAGTGATATCAGGCACAGCATATCTCTCCCACTCAGTTCTGGGAATCCTCTGTGTCTGCAGATGAGAAGAAAAAGCACGGAGCTCCTAATGTAGCTACAGCCACATGGTTCTCTCTTGCCTGTGATTCACTAATGATTATAACTATTGCTCAGAAATATTATACAGATAAACATCAAAATACTTGGTTGTTTTTTGTTGTTGGGTTTATGTGGGTTTTTGCCATTTATTCAACAGCAACTTCACCCACGCCCAGAAGAAAAACCACAGCTGACTCAATATATAAGCATGAAATCCCTCTGTTTGTCTATACATTATTACACTGATCCTCTGGCTAATGAATATTGCAAATTAATTATCTAAGCAGAGCCTACAGGAGGTACAACTTCCAGGAAGCAGGTGTAAACTTTCAGAGTTGCCATCCTTAGGACAGAAGAAAGAAAGGGTTTCCTTTATTATCTCCAGAACATCAGCTCAATAATTTATACAGTGATATAATATGCGCAGATTCTTTCTACAGGTACTTTCACTCCAGCTAATTGTGCAAGGAACCTTCTTTTCCACCCATTAGTGGGTGACATACACAGGGAGCAGCCGCAGTGAGCTTGCTTTTCAAGGAGTCCACACAGTTTGCTGTGACCAAGTCCTTTCCTCCCTGGCTAGCAAAATCCTGCCAGTGGCTCCAGTGACAGCAGATGTCTCACAACTTCGGTGAAGGCAAATCCCAGCACTGTATACTCAAAATTCATTATAATCAATCAATCAATCAATCAATCAATCAATCAAAACTGTTTCATACTCCTCATCCAACATCCCAGAACAATCTGGTTTAGTATGATAACCAGTTGGCACTGAAGATAACTAAATTCAGCACAGCCTGTAAAGCAATTCAGCATCAGGCCAAGACCTGACTGTGTCAGCAAACACCACTCTCCCATCAGTTCTCACCCTGAACTCTGGTTTCCAGCAGGTTAAGCACAGGAGCAGCATCAGATGTGGCTGACAGAGAACGTAGGACTGCCTGTAGACATGGTGAAGGATGGTGTCTTCCTCATTCATGCCTTAACTTTGTCCATCAGAGCCTGCCAAATGTGTTGGTGGGAAAGAACCACTGGAGATGCTTAGTTCCACCGCCTGCTCAAAGCTGGATAATCTTCAGCATTAGACTAGACAGACACAGTTTTGTTAGGTAAATATTAAAAACCTCCAAGGATGAGGATTTCACAAGTTCTTGGGTAACCTGCTTAGGTGTTGCACTATCTCCCTGTGAAAGATGACTGCCCTAACATCCAGTCTGAGCATCCCAAAGTACAGTGGTGAACACTGGCCCTTTTTGCACCTACCTACCACTACCACAAATACTTTGACCTTATAAATGACCTTCAAATAGTCTTGACTCTTCACTTAAACTCAAAAATAAATTTGGAAGCAGTCTATCTATCTAGCAGTCTACCCTGACTCACCCAATCTATTTCCATATTTCACTGTCCCTTTCAGGTTACGTCCTTGACCCTTACCTACTCTCCCAATGAGTGTTTCAACATTAAAGAGCGCCCTGTGGAAGTGCTTGTGAGTGTCAGAAGGCAAAGAGGCAGAGTCTCCACCTGGCCTAGCACAAGTAGTCTACAAGGCTGAATTGTGTATGCCATGTTTTCTCAAGCAAGTGATAGACCTAGGCTTATTCAATGAGTCAGTCACTGTGACTTCCAGAAGATCATCAGAGGGATGGGGTACCTGTCATGTGAGGACAAGCTCAGTGACCTGAGGTTATTCAGCCTGGAGAAGAGAAAGCACTGGGGTGATCTAATTGTGGCCTTCCAGTAGCCAAAGGGAGCTGATAAGAAGGCTGGAGAAGGGCTTGTAAAAGAGCATGTAGTGACAGGACAAGAGGTAATGGCAGCAAATGGACAGAGAGTTGGTTTACATTTGATAAAAGGAGCACATTCTTTTCTGAGAGGGTGGTGAGGCACTGGCACAGGTTGCCCAAGGAAGTTGTGGATGCCCCATGCCGGGGAGTCTTCAAGGCCAGGCTGGATGGAGCTCTGGGAAACCTGGTCTAGTGGAAGGTGCCCCTGGACACTGCAGATTAGCTGGAACCAGGTGATCCTTAAGGTGATCCTTCCAAACCAAAGTTTTCTGTGATTTTATGATTTCACTGGAGGCTGTTGAGAGAAAGGAAGGTTGTTCCTTGCCCTGTAAATCTGAAAAAGGACCCAACATGCAGGACTGATTCCCCTTATTTTAGTTAGGGTAATATAAACACGCACCCAGCTAGGAGGGTCTATGGTACTGTTCCTCCTCTCCCACTTGGAGATGGGACAGTCAGATCACAGGCAGAAAATCTTATTACTCTTTTTGAGGTCTCTGCTCCTCAAAAAATGAGCAGAGCTCTGACTTGTTTGAAAATAGTCAGTCTTTGACATAGGTCAGCAGTCTTCTTCCTCCACAACTGGGAACGAGCTTTGGCTTATTCACCAGGATTTCTCCTTGATCTTTAGACAACATGACACAAGCTGCCTTTAAGCCAGAGCAGTTGATAAAGTGCCACTCTAAGCCATAGTAAAATACTACTCAGCTTAAGAGTGAGAATCTTGTGCTTAGGGCATTTGGCTTTCAACATTTGCCAGAATGTGTGTGGGGAACATTTTCTCAAAAGTAATTATTGCACTGGGAAAGGCAAGTCAGCCTCCCACCCATATACTGTCATTATTTATTTTTCTCAAACTCACACAGCTCTTGGTATGCACATATTTTGAATCAGTGTTGTAGTCCCAAAGTGGGAAAAGGGTGAAATGGGAGGCAAAACTGCAAGGTTCATAAGGACATTTATACTACACAACAAAAATCCTATATTGGATTAGAGCCTAGATTAGACTAGAGTGTATTAAATAGATTAAGGAGTTTATGAGACTTACATTTGAGTCAGAAGTTCTTGTTAAATTATAACGAGCATTTTTGCATTTTAGGAGGGTTAGCATCTTCATTGGTGGTTTGTTGCCATATCTGGGTGGCTTATTGATCTATTAATTTACATAAGAAATGTCTCCCTCCCCTGTAGGTTCCAGCTGACCTCTTCAAAGTTGTTTAAACTGCTGTGATCCCATAGGCAACAGAACAGCAAACAACAGTTAAATGTCTTGCTAGTAGCTTTTACCACCTAGATTTGGTGATTTACTCTAGGTATCTTTTTTAATGGGTTACACTTCAAGGGCTGCCTAACTGAAGTGTGTCCGTATATTCTCGGTTGAATCCTGTTTTGAACAAGTTACACACCTCTTTTCCAAATACATAAGTGACTTTTTCACTGAACTGTCAAGATCATTGAATCCTGCTTGTTCCCATAGTTGTCATTCCTCTTGTGATATCCACTTAGCACAGAAATTGTGGTATTGTCAGTATTTGAGGTACTGACTTCAGTTACCACATACTGCATTCTTCTCCTCCTCATAGAAAATTGTTCACCATTTCCTACCCCTGTGAGCAACCATCCATTATTAGCCTGTGAAGGCAACATCTACTGTATATGAATGCACTGTGCTGTATATGAATATGTAAAATATGTAGAAAACTTTCATTAACCCTAAATTGGAGTTTAGAAGTATTTCTGGCTACAATTCTTTCTCTTATGCCTCTGAAGTAGAGAGATCTGTCCAGCTGTGTATCAGCCAAGAAATTTATGAATTTAACGTCTATCTACGCCCAGGAAGGATGCCAAAATAGTGTAAAATATCTTGGTGTAGATGGAGAATCTGAGCCAGTTGTGCCCAGGTAGTGGCAAAGGGTCCTGTTACAGAGCAGCCTGGTAATCAGAGACCACACACCCAGTGCCAGCTGGCTGTTGCAGCTCACATTACAGCTTGGCAATACATCACCATCTGAACAAAGCCAGGATACTCTTTCTCCTCGCATTAGATCTGCTGATCAGTAGGGCAAACCCATCCCTTGGAGATATGGTGGCTCTGACTGGCTCATGTTTTTTCTAATCCATACCAACATGCAGCAGTCTTCAGTCTGATTCACTCCAATGTCTGGTTCCTTCCGCAACGGTTTTGCAGCTAGGTCCAGGTTATGTTTCATAATTATTGGGATCTCTCCTTGCAGGCAGTGGTCCTGTGTCCCAGGATGGTGAGCAAGGCACCTAGTAAGTTGTAGTGGTAACAAAATCTTACACAGATTTTCTATAGTCTTAGGTGGGTTGTTGAATCGTTCCTGTCTCAGTTCCTCCTTCCTGGTTTCCAAGAATTCATACAGCAGCTGCTGCTTTGGGAATGGGACTCCAGGGTCTTGTGTGAGCACCTTTCTGTTGCCAAGGAGCATCTCTGAGCAGTGAGGGCTCCTGCCCCATGTAATCATGCAATGCTACACGTGCTTGACCATGCCATAGTGTGTGGGCTGGCCATCATAACTCCAGATGCAGAGATCACTGCATTTTTCCATCTTCTCTACCCACCCTGTGAGCTCAAGTGGGCCCATTTACAGATGACTGGCAAATAAATTCACACCTTCTTCATCACCAGTGCCAAACTAAGTAGTAAAAATGCAACAGGAGAAAAAGCATTCCAGATCAACATCATTCAGTTTTTCTGGGCACTACTAATGTTAAATCAATATAGAAAAATGAGGAAAATATAGTGTTCTCTTAATTTGTGTGTATATAAAAAGTAGGAATATTCCTTTGGTCTGGAGCTGCCCCTTAGTGTCCTGCTGAAGAACTGCTTCTTCCAGATCTCAAGCTAGCAACAAATGCCAAAGCTGTGGCAACCAAGGAAGAGGAATCCCCTCCTGTCTGCTCCAAGGTACACACAGATGTTTCACTACTGCTTTAAGCCCAGTACAGGGGTCAGCATTGTCAACAGCACACCAGTCAAGAAGCAATATCATTAAAAATTATGGAGGAAAGAAATAACCATTGCTCACAGCCCTGTTAGTAAAGCTATAAACTCTGCAGAGAATTTAAGTACTTAATACAGGTCAGTGTTTAAATAATGGAATTTAAGCTCATGCTTTGCTGAAGTCAGGCTTTGTACTCCACTATTGGCCCTTAACAACTCATCCCAAATTTATCAGCTGCAGAGGGAAAAAGAAAGTTCAGAAGCACTTAAGGTTAATGCTCCTCTTTGAAGAGTAAATGCAGGAAAAGTCTAGAGTAGTGTAATGTTGACCAGAAACTTTACCGGAGCATTCTGCAAACAGCCACAGACTCTTGTCCAAGTGCAATGGGATCAAGAAACCTCAAGAGGGCATCGAGAATCAGTAGATGGTGAGGATATTAAAAAAAAAAAGGCTTTAAAAAAAGGTAAGGACCTGGCTGAAAGTCTAAATATTTTGCACGTGTTTTCACTGTGGTGGAGCTTGAAGAGGTTCCCAGAGGATAGAGAAAGAGATATGTTGAAGCATCTGTCCCAGTTGAAGTGAAGGTAGAAGATGTGATAGGACAGATCCTCAACAAGACAGGTAACAAGCCAGGACAGGATGGAATCCAGCCTAGACTTCTAGAACTTGAGGCAGATGAACAATGGGAGCCTCTGGCTCAGGAACACAGCAAGGAAAACTGACTGGTGCTATGCCAAGTGCTACCCAGAGAGCCAGTGAACATCAGGTCTGCTGTCATGTTGAACAAAGAGGTAGAGACCCACCTGAAAACCAGAAGGGTGGGAACACGACTAAACACAGTACACCAGGGAAAAGTAAAGAACAGTCACAATGCAAATCTGCTGGCACTCCCTGAAGGAGTTTGTGATGACTGACCTCCCTGATTACTGCCCACATTTTTCCCAGAAAGCATTTCTCACTCTTAAGGCTGCCATGGGATACAATGAAAAGAATCACACAGGAGATGTCTAACTGGAAGATAGGTAATAATAAATTATTGGGAGCAGAACAAGCAATGGGGTCTCACAGGCACATGTTCTGGCGGCAGTGCTAATCAATATGGTCATTGATCATTTCAGAAGGGGAAGGAGAATGAATGGATACTTTTTTTGTTGATACAAGCTAAAGTTCTGCTGTGAAGGATGCAAGAGAACCTCATGAAATGAAGCGTTATAATGTCAGATAAATTCAACACATATTAAACACAAAGTGTCATGGGTACCTTTTAAGCTCTTATTTGGCTATAAGAATTAATGAGAGAGATCTTGAGGTTACTGCAAGTGAACTTGTTGGTTCAGTAAGAACCTGAAAACAAACAGGGCTAGGAAAGAAATGCAACACAAAATCACAGAAGTGTTTTTATGCCACTGAGCTCAAGGGAAGGCCATTTATTCAACATCATGGCAGTCTTCCCATCTTCATCTTCCTCACAGTACAGCAGAATTATAAGAACAGCAAAGAAACAGCTTCTATGTTAGAAAGAGCTAAATATGCAAGACATCTCAGCCTGCAGAAGTATGTAACTGGGAATGTCCAAGAATTATGTGTATTGAACAGCGGCACAGAGAAGGTAAGAAGTAATTATTCATTGTGCTTACAGTACTCCCTGGATGTTATTACAGCTATTAGAGCTGCAGTTGCTCTGAGGGATCTACTCCAGAAAAGTGAATTTCTGATAGTACTAGGAAAGAAGCTGGACCAACCCTACAGGTGCAATGCGTGTATCAGCAGAAGCCAGCTTGAGCATTAGAGGCTGATGTAAATTTGGAGGCAGAGGTAGTTAATGTACAATTGATTTAATTGTCTTTAAAAGACAAGGAAATTAGTTGGTTGTTCCTGGTTTAATGAGCACCATAAATATTGATATTTTGCATGCGTGTGAAAATCAAGAACAGCTGAGATGGTGGAAGTAACGGAGAAAGTCAACAGGCATAATTTCCTCGTCACACCTTTGAATGTGGGGCTGCATGTTTTCTCTCCATTTGGAGGAGAAATTGATAATACACTACAGTGTGTAGATACTCTCCAATGTACCAGCAAGATGCACCACCCCTTCTGTTGTGCCTCCATCCCTCCCTTTGCAGGACAGTAGCAGGAGCTCCTGGCTCCCAAAGCCTGGGAGGTACCACATGCTAGCCATACCTCATGCAAGCTGTACCTGGCCAGTCAGGGAACTCCTTCATGCCAAACAATGTGATGGTCCCGGGGCTTCCTGTTGGTCTCCTGGCTCACACCCTGGCCACACACTGCCAATCTCATACCACAGCCCTGTGCCACCTGGCATGTCTGGTGCCAAGAGGCTATGTATAAGCCCAGCATGGTGACACAGAATGCACTTGCACTTGTGTGTCTCTGGAAACCACACAAACATATTCTCAAGCCTTGCCAGCACTTGCTGGGTACTGTTGTTCTGATTCCTCTGTCACTTCTCTTTGCTGTTTTTATCCTTGCTTCTGCACCTCCCATGAATAATACTTGAAGCATTTCAGCCCCTGCATTTGCAAAGGGCTCCCCTGGCTCTAGTGGCCTTCATCGCATCTCAGTCTGCAGCATGAGTTTCTTACAAGGTTGTGCATCATTTCCCATCATCCTGCTACAGGAAGCCTCTTTTCTGTAGGTGATCAGTTAGCTCACATTCAAGTCTGCTACATTAGATGCAGAAAATTAGCATGAATGGAAAAAAAAATTAATGGTTCAGCAAACACCTTCAGTGCATAAAACCAAAGACACAGATGTTGGAAGCGACAAAGCAAACACAGGTGATTGCGGAACTATTACGCAATCAATACACATCATGGTTGAAATATATAATCAAAATTTGGAAAAAGAGGGAAATAAAATCACCAAAGTGAGTTAAAATGGGTGAGTAAGAGTTTTGAAGGATGAATGCCTACAAAGCAATTACACTGAAATGTGCATTGCCTGTGTCCCATTAAAATAAGACATCATGTCTGCTGTAGGAAACAGAGCAGTCATCCACAAATCCTTTGCTCTATTGCCTTCTAAAAGGATGTTATGTTTTATTGCTCTTGTTCTATTTCCCAAGTACTTCTATAACAAAGCCTTAAAAAAGCTTAAGTTACATTCACAGCCTCCTCCTCATCTCCTCCCTGCCATGCTGAACAGTATTACACCTTTTATCAAAATGTCTTCTCTTTACTTCAAAGAGTGACATAACACTGTTTAAACTCTTTCGGAATCACAGGACATTGTACAGGTTGCATTCAAACTCTGTGATTGCAGTAAGTTTTCTATATCTGTTATACCTGAGAGTTTAATAATATTAATATTGTACCTTCTAAGAAGCATATATCACTCTGAACAGAAATTCCTTCATAATCAGATTCATATGAATTTCTGTTATTTGCTTTTCAGACATTTGAAAATATAAGAGTCCCTGAGCTATGAAAAGGAGAATGTCAGTGACTAATATGATGCGCAACATTTTAAAGTTTTTACTTTTACTTTCCCTGCAAGTATTTTTTTGCCTTTTTTTTTTTTTTTTTTTTTTTTTTTTTTGCAGTGATTTTAGTGTGACATTAGATTTTACCTGTATGGAAAATCTTTTCTAAACTAACTCTTTTGCCTTCATTTAAAGGTTTTTTTAAAGTTCATTGTCACTCTGTTATTTCCAGTGAAAGCAGGACAATACACTGACACATATGCAGCGACTGTTGTTAAATGAGGTTTTAGGTGTACTTTTGATGACACAAAGCACCACCATTAGTGAATTAAAAAGCTTGATGATATCACCATCCCTACTGGTTCTCTTGTTCTAGAATATTCTGGTTTCTTCTGGTAATTGGCAAATATAAGAGGCTGGTGGGTTTGCAGGAGCAAGTTTATGCTACTGTCCTCTTTCTATTGTGTTGAGTTGGATATTTAAATATCTTCCTTTTGGTACAAAAGTGAAAGTATCCTTATTTTCAGATAAAAAGAAGCAATATCAAATAATGGAGGCTGTTAAGACTCCTTCCTTGGAGGCATACTCTGACAGAAGTATGTCAGAAACTAGTATTATATCATTAGTGACTGCTGCCTTAATTGTACAGCCCTCTAATTATGGTACCTTCATTAATTGCACATGCTGTAACTTCCAGTAGTCATTGAAAAATAAGAGGCACTGATGTCTTTTATTGTAGGGATTATCCATGCAAAATTATGCCACTCATGGAACTTTCAAACAAATGACAGATGTTGCTGATCTGTGGAAAGTTCCTAAATGATATAACAAATTATGTTTTTCGTCAGGCAACTGAGCCCAGGCATTCCCCATTTTTCATGCTACTGTCAAGAAAAGTCTGCAGTAAAATGAAAGGCAGATGCTCTGATTTCCTCTAATGATGCAATCCCACTAGTGGGACAGGTCCAGCACTCTCAGTTGTACCTGACTCACCTGGCACAATATGCTGCAGCTCAAGAAATGCATTCCAGCCCACTTTCTGCCTGTGATATCAAACAGACAAGGACTTGCAGCATCTTGCAAGAGTACTACAATTCCTCAGTGAGGAATCACAGAATCACTAGGTTGGAACAGTCTCTTAAGATCATTGAGTACAACCCATGCCCTAACACCTCAACTAAACCATGGCAGCAAGTGCCACATCTTTTTTTAAACAAATCCAGGGACGGTGACTCCACCACCATTCCAGTACTTTATCACCCTTTCCATAAAAACCTTTTTCCTAATATCCAACCTATATTGGATAGATGGCAAAAATTAGGTGCATATCAAGCTCTGCTTTTGCTCAAAGATTGATTTCTTACTTTAGAAGTACATTTTTTTCTTGAGTCCACTCTTGTGAAGCAGCCTCAGCCACCACTCTCAGCAACACGAAGTTATTTGTAACTACAATGGCCATAGTAAATATGCATTAAGTCAAAAGCAGAAGTTGCAGGTGAAGCAACATTTCCTCAATGGAAAGCTTCACATGGGCTCAGATGATCTGGAAATAAAGACAGAAATCAACTATCACTGACAATAAACTTTGGCTTGTCATACTATTCCAGAAATCTGGAGATTAAAAGACTTAGACAGGAACACCTCTTCTTGCTCAGATAAGCTTATGCTTTGAAGATTTGGTTTTAGCAGTGTTTCAAATCAAAGAAAAAACAAAGGAGATTGAAAGATATTGTGAGAATATTCTGCTTTGAAAGTTACACTCCAGGAGCCCTATATCTCCCCAGCAATCTGCTTCCCTGATCCCAAACCTAGCAGGGATATTTAATATCACTTGTTAAGGCCTTCTTCTTCTCTTACATCAGAAATGTATGTGTATTTTGAAATGCGGAATTACAAAATAAAGCACAGCACACGGAAACCGGATTCTTTCATGCTGGTTTGTTAAAGAGTGTGCAATAACAGTTGGAAACAGAAGAGGGAGCAGTTAATCACAGTATCAGCTCTGTTTGCCGATACTCGGAAAGTTAAAGCATGATCCCGTATGTAACATTCTTTCCCCCGATGATCGACGGAGTCGTCAGCTAGTTCCTGAACATCACCGACCTCCTTGGGCTTGGACTGACAGCTTGGCTGGCGTGTGACACGTAGCTCTCCACCTTCGCTGAGAAGCTGTGGTCCTGCACCTTGCCCTGTCCCTTTTGTCTGCCCAGACGGCGCCATTTCCCAGCACTGTGAGCCTCCTGAAGCTAGGAGGCTGCTATGCAACAGTGTGGGTGTGATCTCAGTGGAGGGCTGTCTACTCCACGGAAACACCAAGAGCCGAAGACCTTGCATCTCTGACTTTAGTGCAATGGCTTCGGCTCCTCATGGGGACGGTGGGTGCTCTGGGAGGGAGGAAAGCGGCTGCCAGGCAAGATGAACCACCTTCTGCAGGTGTCTGCCTACTCATTTAGGATACTTGGATACCAAAGTAGAGATGTGTGTCTTGAGCTCACTTCCTCACAAACTGTGAAGAACTCTCTCTTTGAAAAAAGAATTAATTGCTCAGCAAAGAGGCACCATGAGTTCATGCTAAGGGAAACTGTGCATCAGCTGGCATAAGATGTGTGCCATGTGCACACTTGAGTGACACCACTACCTGAACTGGAACACGAACGGTCCTCAAGCCACAGTGCCCTGTGGAGCCCTTGTTCTTCCCAATCACATCTGACAGATCTGGTTCAGTGTCTTTGAGTGCTACAACCAGACTCTAGGGTTGGTGTTCATGCCAAACACTGTTTAAACTTAAACCACACATGGAAGAACAAAGATTGTTGAAACAAGAAGGCTGCTTTCTAAAGACCTGCTATCTTGATTTCAGGGGTAAGCAGTGGAAACCATGACCTTAGCAGCAATGTCAGGCAGTGCCATTTCCCCATGCCTGGCAGAGGTATCTCCACTGTGCTGTCCCATGTCCTAGAGACAGAACCTTTGTTATTCATCTGCTCATGCCCTGCTATAGCAGTTACCAAAGTGAAGGTAGCTGGTAGTGGACTCTCTCTCTCCTCTCACTCTTGCCATCTCTTCCTCAGCACCCTCTTGGCTCAAGCTGCAGAATTTGATTACACAGACCTCACTGTGGCCTGACTTCTGCTGATGCTGGAGCCAGTCCTACATCCTTCAATAGCAAACCTGAAAAAAGACACCTGCATTCTTCAGAAACATCAGACCAAACAGACCCTTGACAAGCAGTTCACCAACCATCACCTTTAGAGATTTTCGTCGTCATCTCCATTGCTGACCCTGCTAACCAAAATGCCATGCTTGCTGAGAGTGCTGCAAGGCTCCTCAGCCTTGTCAGCTCACCCAGGGTCTGGCAGTCACTCAGACATTTACTGAGGATAATCTTACTGGCTATTGTTGTAGTGTTCATGACTCTGCCTATTTAGTCATAGTGACACAGAGAGCTTCCAGGCAACCAGCCTAATACACACAACAGTCTTTATAAATTATGACAGAGCAGTTCCATAACTTCTTTCATTTCGTTTCACCATAAAATCACTCTTCATAGCAATAGTATACTTCACCCCAGCTCACATAAAATATCATTACAATACAGCCATCCCGAGCACTTCAAGCTGTACTCCTGAAATTACTGGAGACACATTAGTGACTTCAAACCAAAGCAGGCAACTTCATTTGAATGGGTTACAGCACCACTTGCCTCCAACATGTCCTGGATTAGTGCTAGGGGCTTGTCCGAGATACTTTTACACTTTGAACCATGTTGTTCAGCTCATCCACTCACAGAAAGCCAGACAGGTTTGCCAGACTGGGATTTGAAGATGAAATGTCAAGGGTCGTGTTGTGTCCATCTGAAAGTATGTGCTAGTCTTGAGTCACCGCCAGCTAAATACAGGGAACACCACAGTGTGGCGCTCCCTCCCGAGACAATGCAGTCATTTTGGCTCGTCGACTGCTTCTTGTGTTTTCTTTATGTCCCCCTGGCTTTTGAAAATGCATGACACAGGACACTCTTCAGCACATTAAGGAAACTCCTACCCATCACATTTTATCTTTTAATGTATGTTCTTCAAGTTAATTATTGCATTTATTTATTTATGGGTTACCCTCTCCAAAAAAGCAGCATATCCCCCCTTGTTTTACCCACCCAAATTACTCCTTTTTCCCAAGTGCTTACATACACAGACACAGGCTCCATCCAAATGAGCTCTACCTCTCCACTTGCTGCAGTCCACAGGATTATGTGATAGAGCAGTCCCCACTGCAGTCATTCCGCTGGGGAAGCATGGACTCAGCTGCTAAACCACAACACCATGAGTACATACTGTCCTGAACTCAGACTCTGTGGAGAAAGCATGAATACTGATAGTGTTCTGTACTGCTACACTGCCATATAATTAAAGGCAGATTAGCCCAAATGTTCAACACTTCCCTGAACTAAGCCCTTACTAAGCAACAGGAACTGTATTCATACCATGAACTATGGAAGAGTATCTCCTCTCCAAGATATCACATGGCCATTAAAAGCCTGGTAAATGCTATAAATTGGGGAAGGGAGGGGAAAGGGTATTATTAAATGAACAGCACTTTGGACTCAACACACTGAACTCTGTCCCTAGCAGTTTGCTTCTTGAAGGTGAGGCACAAAGCTGGAGTGCCGTTGCTGAACCAAATGTAGTTGATAACTGCAACAGAGATATTCACTCATGCCACTCATGTTTGCTCTCAGATGCACTCACCATTTGATGCATGCTTGACAATTAAAATCCTGCCACTCTTAAGAATTACTATACATTGATTTTTAGAAGTATTTTAAAACACAGACATCTCTCCTGCCCGTTGTTTCACCAAAGATCTCTACACCAACTGACTGGTTATGGGAGCTGTAATACCTGGAGGTGACCTACTGATAGAGCTGAGAGTTGTTATCGGGGCATTTCTCAAGTTCCATACGTAGACTGGTCAAATTTAGGCTTTTCTTCTCCTCCCACATTTTGTTGCCTTGCTTCACTATACAAGTGCTCATTCATGCTCTTTACTGCATATTACTAACACTTTTGAAACAAAGGATTGAGGCTTAGTCCATGTGTGTGCTACCTGCAGACCTTGTTGACATGCAGAACTCCGAACACAGACCTAACTTTAGCAGCAGGACTCTGCTTTACAACATGCATAATCATCCCATGGAGACCAGGTGTAGCAAATTCTACCATGAAGGCACAGTCTCTAGGTTACAGCTACATTAGGGCTCTAGCTATGGGTCAGGTGGTTAGAGATTACACTCATTCTCTCCTGTGGACACTTCTATGCTCTGGCAAAAAGCAATATCCAGGTGAGCACCACACTGATACAAGTTGCACATAGCATTCAAAAGCCATGTGGCAGGGAAGCAGGGTACCCAGAGACATGGGAGTGGATATGCTAGCTATCTCTGCACTTGGAATGCTGTTTCTATACTGAGGCACAGACACTGGAGATTGGCAGGATTTAATCACAAATACCAGGTGGTCCTTGGTACTACTGAGCTGACTCTGTACCACAGATGCAATCCCAGGTTCTTTATGAACTCCAGGGTAGCTATGAACCTCCTTGTCTCCACGTTCACGCAAATAGACCTTTTTCCCCTTTTCCTGGCCTCCAAGAGCTGGCCAGACCATCAGGGAAGCTGGTTGTGGACACACTTCAATGACATAAAAATCCATGTCACAAAATCTAGCATTGGATCACTGAGTCCTCATGGATTGAGAGAAGTGATCACAGCATCTCTGCACAGCATTCCATGCATCCCTCACAATCTCTAGTCTTTTTTCCATTATCTGAAGCATCTCCACCTCCCTTGGCCTGGATGACAGAGAGCTGACTATGTAGCCAGCCTGTTGTACTGGTCCTGCTAGCAAACAGTGCCTGGAGAATGTTTACGTGCAAACCCAAAGAAGGTTATCACTCCTGAGACAAAACATGTTGGTAATATATACCCTCCTGGCTGTTGTTGAATCAAAATGATGATGACTACTGTGTTTATGCCATATTTAAGAGTGATGCTATTTATTAATCATGTTCAAAGAGCCTATGACAGATCAAATACATCCGTAATGAAACTTAGGTCCCAAACGGCTGTTATTGTAGGTAGGCATTATACTGCTTGATTCCCAGGGCACTTACAACATAATGTGCTAAATATCTTCAGTTGTCATACCACAGTCAGACAAAATGAATGCTAAATTTGGTGGGCACAGGTGGTATTCATTGAGGAGTTATGAAAAAACTTAGACAAAATAGCTGAATTACTAACTGAAGTATAATCTCTTGCCAGAATTATACCTGACTACTGGGAGCCAATGCTGTAATCAATAAAAGGTTCTGACATGTCAAGGGAAATAGTTCCATGAGCTCAGTACAAGTACTGAGCAGACAGTGAAGAGTCTAAGAAGGGTCATCACTATGGAACTTCTTGACCTTTCCGGTAAAAGTCACCACTGTTGTTGTTAAGAGAATTCTGGACCTAAAAACTTTATGGAGTTCTTGGAAGAGGCCAAGCACAAGTGGAGATAAGGGTGATCCCGCATATCCAGTCTACTTGAATTTCCAAAAGATTTTTTTGGCAAAATTTCTGATCAAAGATTTTCAAATAAAGTAGAATTCAGCCATGGAATAAGAGGGAAGGTTGTTTTAGAATAAGTGATTGCAAAGAAAGAAATACACAGTAGCAGAAAAAGTCAGTCATCACTATGCCAGTAACTTACCAGTGTGGTGCCAGACTTGTACTGTTCTGTATGTTTGTAAATGGTCTGAAGAGGGTAAAGCACCGAGGAACAAAAGTTTGCAGCTAACATTCTAACTTGGCTTACAGAACTATGGCTTGTGAAAAGACTGTAACCAGTCAGGAGAGAGATGTAATTAGACAGCTGCATGAAAATACCAGCTCATTGTTAACGAGCAGGAGCAAAAAAAAAATAAAACCAACAATGGATAATCAGGGCTATTGGGTAAGCAACACAGTGCAAAATAGAAGTCATCACTGTACCATCCACTGCTTGACTATTATGTGTCATTTGGAGACAGTGTATGGAAATGGGAAGGTCTGAGAGAAAGGAAACAAGACTGTTGCTGAGTGGCTGACTGGGAAGGAACTGGCTATGACACCTCAATGTGCAAAGTACCTAAGAGGGAATATGATACTGGCTTACAAAATTTCAAGTGGATGGACAAGACAGTAAGGGACTAACTCACATTATCTTCTCCTTTAGGAATGAGGGGCCATCCAATGAAGACTGTGGGTCCTGATTCAAAGTGAATAAAGAGGTTGACAACATGACACTCAAATGAGGCCAGCCAAAAATTCTAATGTTGAAGGTAGCAGGATTTTGAGACACTGCGATGGGGGATGTGATTCTTGGCTGTGCTGGTTTTACTCCTACCTGAGTGTCTGCCTCTAACTTCTTTCTGTTGCTGTTACACATTCTCTAGTCAGATAAACCTGCTCAGCAGCAGCTTTCCTCACAGCTGGCAAGGACTTTAGCTGCCCCAGTCTTTGTCTCCTTTTTCTTTCTGAACTTCAGAGCACATTTCAACTATGCTCCAAAGTGCATCACACAAGTGGTGCTGGCCACATCTTCTGTGTATCTGGTATGCTGGCCAGGTGCCTTGTGCAGCAGCAGTCCTGCTGTTTTCTTGATATGTCCCTTGATGCCTTGCTGTCTTGATGACCTCCAGAGTAGAAGATGGGAAGATTACTCTAGCAGAGCTGGATCTACCCTGAGCCAGAGTGAGCAGAGCCATTCCTATGGTCATGGGTGGAGGCTTGCTCCCTGCTGCTTGGAAGGTTTGGCAGCTACTGTGCTTTGACTTGCCTTGCAGTTGCACAGTGGAAGCATGTTGGTGGGGAGACAGTCTGAGCCTCTCTCCTGTTCTGGACACAGAGCTCATCCAGCAAAACAACAAAATACTGTTCCAAGCCAAAAGTAAACTTTTCACCATCCTCCTAGTTTAACTTTAACCCAGAACTGATCCAGTCCACCCCAAGGTCACACTTGCTTGTGACAGTATAAGGAAACAGCATGATCACATAATGCTGGGTTAAGAGAAAGGCTAATCTATTTCTCAGGTGTGGCATAACCTTGAGCTGCTTGTGAGAGCTTGACATAGTGCACATAAAATACACCTGATTTTCAACTCCCTGATGCTTTCATGAATGTTGCACTGATGATTTTTTTAGCATCTAAACCTTTAATCAGCAATAGCTAGGAAGAATTTTTAGGTTCTCTTAGTGTTTGAATTACAAAGTTGGCACTGTTCAGGAATATATTAATTTTAAGCTGAAAACAACCACATTTATACCAACCAACCCTGCCCAAGAGTACAGCCTCCCCTTCTCCACTCCCCCCACCCCCAAAAACGTTTAAGCAACCATCTCCACCCTCACAGGCTGTATGTTCTTACCCCACCACTACCTGGCTGCACAGGCACATAATTGCCAATTCCAGGAACTGAATAAATGAACAACCAGCCTAGTCTAACTGCTTTGTTAAATGAAGCAAACTAATTCATGCTAAATTCAGGATAAGGATTTGCAATATAGCTACACAGAAGGAAAGCTTCACTCAAATGACTGTGAGCTCTTTGAATAGTATTCTCCAAAATCTGTCACACATCACAGAGCCCCATTTTAAAAAGAAATCATTCTATTTATTAGAACTTCTTTCTCAAGAAACTTTCAACATACTGCAGTACCATCTAATTCTTACTTGTACCATTGGCAGACCTCCACTGTTGCCACAGGCAAGAAAGATCCTTCATTGCAGCCTGCTTTGCCAACCTGCAGGTGAAGGCTAGAAGGGAGAGATGGTCAAGAGGATCAGCACTTTCCTTCACAGGAGCTGCAATAGAGTTGTCTAATTATTTGACAGGAATGACAGGAAAGAAACAAAGAGAGTACAGATAAACAAACAGTGCTTAGTGCACTTCTGATTAAATAATGCAAGAAATAAATTTTGTTCCCCAAAAGACAGGCTATATTAAGCATGTCATATTTTAGACATTTAACAGTCATCTGTGAATCATGAGCAGTCTCTTTGTGGTATTACACACTGCCAATCTATCATCTTTACAACATATAACCTATAACCTTTGTACTCCTGATAGAGCACAGGTAGGTCTGTAAGTACATGAACTGGATGCCCTTTCTTCATATTACTGACTACTGCATATAGAGCAGGAAGCATACTGCTTAACATGATACAAGGAACAGACTACGGTAGGAGTTCAGAGACAGCCTTTTGTGAAGACAGTGTAACTCTCTTAATTTCAAATTCTTCCAGTGAACTGTGGCCTGTTAGGTACATTCATTTTCCAGTAAGGGTGCTAACACCTTCAGTTCAGTAATAAATATGCAATTATTTCCCTGCACTTGTCAGGAAACAGGAGGAGAAAATTGTTTATGGCTGAGAAGCATTTGTGTTCCAAGTCATCTAGAGCTGGAGTAACTCTCCACTTCTTAATGAGACATATTTTAATATACATTGCTATTTTAGCTAGGCCCTCTGAAATACTATCACAAAACATCCTACTTTCATTGCTCCCCAAACAAACGTGTCATTAGGTAAATCTTACTTTACCCATTTAGACATTACAGCTACAGCTGTCATGCTTGTAACAATTGTTAGGAATATCATCTTTGTTATATGAAGCCAGGCAAGCTGAACTAGTCAAGTTGAACTACTATTGAATTGCATGTAAAAGAACAAAAGAGAGCACTCAACTCAAATGTGTTACAAAAAAAAAATCTTATTTAGATGTCTTAAAAAATACAAAGCGCATTTTATAAAATCAAATATCTATCCATCAAAACTTTGTTGTATATCCCCATATAAGATCATGTACTGGCAAATGTTAAGTAACAGTGGATAATCTCAAATAACATTTTTTCCCAGTTCTAGCTGATAAGATCAGCTGTCAACTCAAATAGGATAACTTTATAGGTTTTTGCTATGTTAGTATTTACAGCACAGTAACTTGGAGAACAATATATAAATTATAATATACCAAAGATAATAAGCAATCTGATCCAAGATGGTGAAGTGGATTCTCTTCTACTTCTTTCTACAGCTTCAAATGATGTTCAGTGTAAGCAGGTAGACAGAGCAAGGTCCTATACAGACAATCTGTTCAGATGCATAATAGATTACAGTTACAGTAACACAAAACAGATTTTTCTGGCAATTAAAAATACTAACAATACTGTATAATATTCCAGAGACATTTTGCTTTTTAGCAACTTTTATATTCAACAAGAATGTCTTCAGCCTCACTTCTAGGTCAGCAGCATTTTTGCACAGCATCTGAAATGTCTTCTTTTTTTTTCCCCAGTTTCCCAGGAAGATTTATCTGCTTATGATTTCTACATAAAATAAGCAACTGTCAGTTCCAAATTCCACACTTCAATGTAATTAAAATGCAGAGGTGTTTCATCAGACTTTCTTGTACAAAGTCTATTGTCACTCACACCCTTTCATTAGTAATAACAAAAGTTCACTTTTCTAAGATTAAACTCAGTAGGTAGATTTATTGGTCCTACTTGAGTTTGAAGAGTAAGAATTTGATTTCTTGAGGTACTTGCTTGATGAGAGAGACACTTGCATCCTCTGTGTAGTTCGCACACTTCGGCAAAGAAGAGCATATTTAAGGTTGTCTCTGAAGTCTTTTGAAATATAATAGTAGATGAATGGATCAATACCACTATTCAAAGCGGAAAGACACAGCGCAGTTATGTACCACACATACAGATGGCTCTGGCTGTAGGCTTTGAGGAGTGAATAGTGCACAATAATCAGCACATTGCTAGGTGTAAAACAGATGAGATACATGGACAGGACAACAACAATGAGTTTGATTGCTCTTTTTCGTTTCTTCCCAGTGCTTACATCTATGATGGAAGCGCTCAGGGTCTTAATCATTAGAATGTATGCAACAGCAGTGATGATAGCTGGGATTAAGAAGAGTCCAATTGCAAGTGAGAGGAAATAACTGAACATATCATGAGCCGAAACATTTTCAGGCAACACATCATGGCAGGTTGTGATGTTAAGATTTGAAATATATGCTGTCTGATTAACAAGATACAATGGTATGTTGCCCAACAAAATCAGTATCCAGATAGCAATGGAGATGCCCAAAGCAATTTCTGACTTCTTTTTTGAATTCACTATGGGGTTCACTACAACCCAATACCGTTGTACACTGAGACATGTCATGAAAAGGATGGAACAGTACATATTTCCATAGAAAAACCCAACAAATACTTTGCAGAGACCTTCACCAAATAGCCAGTTATTGCCATTTAGATGGTATGAAATCTTCAGTGGGAACCAGACAACAAAAAGAAGGTCTGCCAATGCCAAGTTAATCATGTAAATCACAGCTGGATGTTTCTTCTTTGTTCGGAAAAAAAAGACCCAGAGGGCTATGGCATTGCTTGGCAAGCCAATTATAAAGACAAGTATATAAACAATGGGAATAAAAACTGTAGTCAGCTTTCCTGTGAGGACTTCTGCTACAAATTCATCCACCTCGTATAACTCTTCAGAATTATTTGCATTTGGAACCTTATAGCCAATGAAACTTCTTCCTTTTGGTTTGCTGGAGCCATCATTCTCTAAAATTAAAAAAAAAAAAAAAGAAAAAGTTGTTATTGGTGTTGAAGTACAGACTTTTAGCCCTTTAAAAAAATAAACTAGATACAGCGATCTGATCTGAACATTTACAGACAGTCTCATCAGCAGAAAAATTAAGACTGATATTCAAACACTTGATGATTTATCTTCCCTTTCTTTTAAATTTATTAACCAAAGGACCACCTTTATCCCTTCAAGAATTCAAGGATTCTACCAGAAACCAAAACATTTCTCCATGTCACCAGTGATATTAAAAATGCCTTGTTAAAAGTGCCGTGTTAAAAGGCTCCTACCACCTAAACAGTTACAGTTGAAACTGCTTCAACTACCCCAGGGCACCATTAGCTTTTCAGACAGAAGTGCCAGATCACCTGAGTGCTGGGTCACACCAGTCTAATTTAACTGCAGCAGAAGCTTTGCCAGTTTAGATGGCCCAAAAATCAGGTATGCAGTTAAAAAGAACATACTACCTTCAGACAAGCTAAAACTGAAATACAGAATGCCATGTCCAAAGCCATGCACAAATAGTCTCTAGGGCATGCCACACATTACAGTGTATCCAGACAGAAATTTGAACACACTATCTCTGTGCATGAAGTTGCAACACAGTTCTCATGTGGGATCTCCTTCAGGAGAGTCGCTCCCTGTGATTTTTACTCGATTTTTACAGTTTCAGGTGGTAGAGCTGACACCTAAGATTGCTTCATACACAAACTGCTGTCACTACAAGCTTTGCTCTGCCCCTTTTCGAATGCTGTGGGAGCTTACAAACCATATGGGTGAGACAGGTGCTCCTGTCTCAAGTCCTGTAGGACAGACTTTGAACAGCCCGGTTCAGAACCCCTGCACACACAGCACAGTCCTCCTCTGCTAACAGGCTAAACTGCACAAGCAATATCCTGGAATCCACACCATTCTGAATAGTCAGACATTCACCTATTGACACCCATTCCACACCGCTAAACTGTATGGGCATGGAAGCTGACTGGTTTATGGAGGATTATTTCTAAACTTTCTATCAATATTTGTGGACTTGTTTAGCCAAAGCCCCCCAACTGTAATATAAAAAGAGTCTTTTTGAGTGCCTGAACAGTGAGCAGCCATGAACAATGCTGAAGCACAGCCTGCCCCTTTGTTAAAAAATAATTAATACAGTTCCAAATGAAAAAATGCTTCCACCTTACATTTTAAAGAATTCTTACACAATATGTAAATACACAAGTGTGTGTTTCTCAGTATAGATTCTGCAGTCCACTTTAGATAGCTGTTCCTTTCAAATTATAACTGCAAAAGTCTGATTTGATTCCTGCATTTGATTCCTGTCTAGACTCTGCAACCTTCTGATAATGCATACAAAAATATTGACACTCTTCAGAATTTTGAATTAAGTTAACTTTAATTCACTTGAGCACTTGAAGATCTCCAGACCTAGGCAGCCTTCTCTGGAAAACTGAGAAGCAAGGTAACTTTTTGCCTGTACAATGACACGGACAAATCTTTGCAGTAGACTGCATGAAGACAGATGCTTAAATTATACTAAGAAAACTACCATCCTAAAGAAAATTAATTCAAATGCCAAATAGTCATTAGGGTCTATATGTGGTGTAATTACAACAAACAAAGCAGAATTATAAAAATTCTCTATTCAGACATTCAAGCCTCACGATCACATCAGCAATACTGTTCACTGTACTGCAAAAGTTAATTATAATGCAGCAATCCTAGTTCCCTATGCTGAGCTATGAATGGGAGAACCCATAAAACCACCCTAAAGGACATAGCTTACAGATACCAGATATTGAAGTGATAATGAGCTAAGCAATGCTGATTTTCTTAGGCTCACAGCTTAGCTGAGAAAGATCCTAGGAGATGCTTGGAAGCAGACCTTACAGACTGAGTTGACAGCAGCGATCAGGACACAGTAATAAAATGCACCATACAGTGCCATGTTAAGTACCTGTCCATCAGAAAGTGGTCGATACCATCGAATTCCAGTCATGCTATTTTTATTCTATTCCAAAGACTCAAATTATTGTAGAGAACTAGAAGAGTAAATACTACCACTTTGTTATTACTAAAGTTTTGTGATCAGATATAAAACAATGCTTTGCAATTGAAGTTCAGAGGTTAGGTAGGAAAAAAAAAGCCTCGTCAAAAAGTCCTGAAGTGTTAGTGTGAGACAGTACAGTAAGAGGTATACTAAAGTGGATGCACAGATACCTGAACCACAGACAGGACTTTGTACTGCAAGAGCGTCAGCATAAAGACAAAGGTTTGTTTTATTCTACTTTGTAAGACAGAGTGATTTCACAGACCAAGTCTTGTTTTTATGCTGACTTTAATTCGAGTCTCAAAACATACTTTTTTCAGTCCAACTAGCAACCTATACATATAAGGAGACAGTGTCCTGTTACCCTGCAGTTAACACTCCCTCACTGAGCAACCAATCCTTTGTTAGGTATGTGCATTTCTACATCCTTTCCTTACTCATTCACCACTTGCCGTTTTCCATAACAATCGAGCTCTTTTCCAGAAGAGTTTCACCCTGCTTGACTCACGTACAGAGAATGCAGTTGACTTGCTAATCTGCCCACGGGAAAAGCGTTACTCTCTCCTCCCACAAAAGACTGTTTCAACAGCTTTGCCATTTGTCCAGAAGATATAACCCACTACATACCAAACACAGGATTATGCCTACCCTGCAGACACAAAAGTGACAGCAGCATAGAGTATCCAAAAATTAACTAGTTTACTCGTGGTAGTAATACTCCAAACAGGACTAAATTTAAGATTATTCTGGGTTTTGGATCTTTAACCTCTCTCCCTCTTCTCCGAGAATTCCAAATTCCTTACTCCGCCCAGGTCAGACAATTAGGCTATTAAATGGCAACTTGATTCAGGAACTCCGCTCTGAAGAACACAATTTGCAGTTACCTGTTATCAATCCCTTGAGAAAATATGACGTATGCTTGGCTTCAATACGTATACAACGTATATCCTATGCTTGGTTTCAATATTTGCACAATCTTTACGCATATGATTTTGTTAGGTAAATAAGCCCGGTAAATGAAATATGGAAGGACACAGTGAAAAGGTATGCACAGATATGGCAATGGGGTTTATTATAAAACGTGGCGAAAAGTTAACTTTAAGTAGTGAAATATTAATATAGTTTACGCTTTTTTCCTCAAACTGCACTTATGTTCAACAAGCAATAGCACAGACTAAAAAATTTTAAAGAATCCTAGCTTCTTAGATCAGGGAAAAAAAAAACCCAAGAACATGGTCTTTAAAGATTTTTCATGTTTATCGCAAGGGGAGGCAGGAAGCGGACAATAAGAAGGTTGGACAGGGGCATTTTACAAGGCCACTAAGTGACAGGACCAGACGAAATGGTTTTAAATGGAAAGAGAGCACATTTAGACTACAAGGTAGGGAGAAATTCTTTATGTGAGGGTGGTGAGGGGCTGGAACAGGTTGTCCAGAGAAGTTATGGATGTCCCGTGCGCGCCAGTGTTCAAGGCCAGGCTAGACGGGGCTCTAAGCAACCTGGTCTAGTGGAAGCTGTCCCTGCCCGGGACAGAGGGGAAGGGGTTAGAACTAGATGGGAGCTTTTCGCTCCCTTTTAAGCCAGCCCGTTCCACGATTCTCTACAAGGCGAGTGAAGCCAAGCCCCACGCGTCCCACAAGCCCTGAGAGGGCTGCTCGCCGCGTCCGGCTGCTCGCCCGTGAAGCGCTCTCCCTGACGGCCGGGGAGCCCTGCCCGCGGGTCCCGGCGGCCACACTGCCACCCGCACGAGCTTTCCGACCCTCTCCGCTCCGGGCTCCTCGAACCCCAGACAGGCCAGACACCTGCCCCGCCGAGCGCCGCGCCGCGCCCCCGCCCGCGGCTGAGGGGCGGCCGAGCCCGCCGGGGGTGCCGCGCTGACCGCCCCGCCGATGCCAGCCGAGCTGGCAGCTCACGCCGCTCCGCTCACCTCCAGCAGTGGCGGCAGCTCGCAGCAGCACACAGAACAGCAGCACCAGGCACAACCCACAGCGTGCAGCCATCTCCCCGCTCCGGCCGCCGCCACTCCGCCCGCACTCCCGGCCAGTTTCGCCTGATACCTGAGCGGGGCGGGACGGAGGGCGCGGCCGGGCCCCGGACCAGCCCCGTGGCGGGCGGGGCCAGCCTGGGCCCTTCCCTCTCGGCGGAGGGTGGCGGCGCTGTCGCCGAAATGGTGGGAGTCGTTCGCCGCTGGGTCCGGTTAGCCCAGCGCGAAATGGCGGGTGCGCCGCAGCCCCCGCAGGCTGTTGGTCACCGTCAGGCCGCGCCTGGCAACCGCTCGGCCGCTGAGGGGCGGAGCAGCTCCGGAGGTCCCGGCTCTTACCCTGCTCACGCTGCGCCCGCGGTCGCCCGTCCCCGAGGCCGCCGGTGGGCCCTGCCCGCGGGGGCTGCGCTGTTAACGGCCCCTGACTGCCCAGGACAGCTGAGCGGCGCGCTGCAGGAGCGGTCCGTGCCAGGCTGCTGCTGGAGCCGGGCAGGATTGTTCTGGGTCACACCGGCAGGGCCCAGCCGCGTTTAGTGGGGGTGTGTTACTTCGGCTGCCTCGTAACACACTGTGTTGTGCCTTCCAAGTTTCTTCCGTGCTATAACATCACAGAATCGTGGAATCACTGAACAGGGCAGGTTGGAAGAGGCCATAGAAAGGCATCTCATCTAGTCTCCCTGCCCAAGCAGGATCCTCTGGGAGTGCATTACTCAGGATTTTGTCCTGTCCAGTGAGCTTTTGAATACTTCTGAAGAAGAAGACGTCACACCTTCTCTGGTCAATCTCTTCAGTGCTCTGTCACCCTCACAGTAGAGAAGTTCTTGCTCATGTTCATGTGGAACGTCCTGTGCATCAGTTTTTGCCTGTTACATTTCTTCTGTTGCTTGACACAACTGTGAAAAGCATGGTCCATCTTCTTGACAGCCTCCCTTCAGATCATTAAAAACATTGATGAGCATTGTGTTGTCAGCAAGTTCTCTGAGGAGGCATCTGGCCCTTCGTCAAAGTCATGGATAAGCACGTCAAACAGCACTGGGCCCAGATATGTCATATATGTGTTACATGTGTCATATGACAGGCAGGAAAAAGTCTAATTGCTGCTTAGCCCCCAAGCATCTTGTGGTACTATGCTGTCATGAACCAGTAAGAAAGGTTAAGTAAGATGTTTTCACTTGGCAGCTTCACTTAAGCTTAGAATACACCAACTTCTCTTTGGTTTTGCAAATAGGGATTTCAGGAACAAAATTAAACACAAAGTAATGTCATCAGTGTTTTCTGTTTATCTGCACAGATATGAATTTTGAACATTTTCATTGTCATCAAATCAAGCACACTGCTTACCAAATTCCAGAATTAAAAGCATGTGTTCAACCCTGGTTGGTTCACACCTACAGTCAAAAATGCTCTCTCTGCCTTATTCTGCAAAATGCTCTGTGTGCAAGCAGTGATAAAATTGCCTTCTTTTCCCCTTTTTTGAATGAGCATTATATTTATATGCATATACTCTGTGGTTCGGGTTTTACGTGGTTCTGAAAGAGAATAAATATTTTTGGTTTTGTCTTTCTGTGGTGGTCATGAGATACAATTGGGAGTAGATGTCTGGGAGTACATGGCACTGGGAAGTTTTGGGTGTCAAAATTGATATTAAGGGCCTCTTGATTTTGAGTCTTTGTTATAAATTACTGCATGCTTAAAGCACACTTCCTGTTTGTCTTCTACACAAGTTCCTGTTTGTCACCCACACAGTTTATGGATTTCTCATCTAAGTCCCAGCCTTCTAGCTAAACACTGGGAAAGTCATAGCCCATCCCTCCAGCCTACCTCCCTGTCTCACTTTCAGTGCCATTTTATTTACTTTACTATTATAAACCACTTCATAGGCATTTAATCCTGCTTTTAATCACCTTGTACAGTGAGCTGTAGTCTTCTCATTTGGCTTTTTATTTAGCCTCCCTTTACTAGTCTCCAGAGATTTTCCTCTCAGATCTCTATTACTAAGTCTTTCTCTCTCTCATCCACCAGCTATAGCTGGTGCTCTCCTGCCAGTGCCCTGTTACAATTTTCATTCTTAGTACTCTCTTGATTTATTCCATCCAGTCCATTTTTTGTCCCCTTTACATTCAGAGCAGACAGCTCTTTCTCTCCCTCTCTTGGATCAAGCAACAGTGGAAGGAACTAAGCACACGTGAGAAAAGTATTTATTGCTGTTGCTAAGTAAAATCTGTTCCCAGCTGTCCCATGACAGACCATGACAGGAGAAGCCCTGTGGCTGTGTGTAGAAGCACGTGTCACTGCAAGTGCATCTTCTGGAAATGTAGTTCTGGACTTTGCTCCAGGTGAGTGTAAGGAAACGATACCAGCATAGGTTTGTAATTTGTCTAGTTTCTTGTAGAGGTCTCAGAAACGTGTAATTGATGGGAAGATAACTTCCTTCAAATTTTTCTATTAGTATAAAATCATTAGATTCTCAAACAATTAAAAATGGAGCTTATAAAAGGGAATGTCAGGAGACTTTAATATCAGAGAACGCTATCAACCTTTCTTATAAGAGAGACCTTATTGCTGCCTTATGTAGAAGGGGTTTTTGAGAAAGGTGGGGAGAAACATTTTACCTGTAGTGATAGGACAATGGCTAACATGTTTAGCTAAAAAGAAGGTAGATTTATATAAGAGATAAGGAAAGAGATTCTTTACTGTGAGAGTGGTGGGACAGCAGCCAAGAGACATTGTGGATGGGGCATTTCTGGAAAAGTTCAAGGCCAGGTTGAATGGGGCTTTGAGCAACCTGGTCTTATAAAAGGTGTCTCTGCCCATGGAATGGCATTGTACTAGATGATCATAAAAGATCTCTTCCAACACCAATTACTCTATGATTCTATAGCAAACTAGTGGTCTTTGGCACTTGTAAGCAGTTCCTGCAGTCTGTGCAGTGCCAGCCAGGCTTTTGTTCTGATTTCGTTCCACTCAATTTATTGAGAAATTAGAGTTCCTAGTTTGCACTTTCAGAAGGCATAATATTTGTTACGAAGATTCCCCACATACAGTCTACAAATCAGTTCTTCCTCGAGACTTAAAAAATATTTAAGAGAAACTAGAAGTTGTCTTACTCCTGCTCAAATCACTTCTCAACAGAGCAATGTCAAAACTTGTTTATTTTAGATGTTTTTGTTGAAGACAGCTGATTTGTCAAACCTATTTGCAGTCCTAGTGTGTCATTTATCAAACAGTTTGGAAAGAAAATTAACCATTTGTAAATAAACACAAAGCAACTGTGTTCTTGTTCACACTTGTTTATAATTGAGATAAGTTCAAGTGCCACAGGAAAAGTAAGTACGTGACTGTAGAGGCTTATGAAACCTTTGTTCTCTGTCACAAACTGTGTTCCAAATTTTCTTGGGTTTTCTATGTAATTTGCTTTTTCTGTTACATATTTGTTTATATCTGTGTTTGTGTACACACACACATATATATAAAATACATATATATGCATATATAAATATAAAAATACACATATACTCCTATGTCATATTATAATGAATTTGGAAAAATCATCTTTAATACAGTGGCTTGAAGGGAGGTTTGACCTTGCACGTTATTGCTTATTAAAGCATACCCAAAGCTGACAAAAGGTAAGTGAACAGCAGCTCGTAATTCCCTGCTCTGTCAATGTTTGTTTGGAGCATGTTGTCATGAGAGTCTCATGCACCTTGGGACAAAGGCCATTACTGAAATGTACCCTCCCTTGCACTTTGAGTAGCTAGTGAGTGTTGTTTTAACGCAGCTGAGCACATGGGCTCCAAAGAGGACCCTCTGTGATATACTCCTTGGGACTTGAGTAATTTTAGCAGCATGGTGATGTCATGTAAACATGAAGATATATTACTGTCAAAGATAATTGTTACCCCTTTAGTAATTGAGAAATGAATGTGGTGTTATTGCAAGGCACTTGTCAGTACTCGTGAAGTGTGTGCTAGAATAAATGTGTGGGAGCATTTTTATTATGTAGGGTTTGTTGTGTGTACTTTTTTGCTCCATGGGAGTTTCTGAATTCAGATGGCAAATATGTTTTTAGTGTGTGGTTTATTTTAATTATATGGTATGTCTGTTGGGGGAGAAGATAAGGGATAGTTGTTTGTGCCTTGTATCTGACACAAATATATGGATTTTTTTTTTAAGGAGCAAGAAGAATTTGGTTTTGGAAGGGAGAAGAAATAAAAATGCCCTAACTTTAAAAATCAGTATGTCTTGTAGGGCTCACACAGCACTTAAACTATCCTTCAAAGAATGTGGCCAGTGCAAGTGTTCTTGGAGGGAGAGTAAAGGTTGGGTCAAATGAAACAATGTCAAGAATTTAATTTTAAAAACTAATGTAATTTTGGATTCAGAAGAGCTGATGCATTATCTCTCAGTGCTTTAGCCTGCCCTCAGGCTAGCCACCTGTCTTCTTGGAAACTTAGGGGAGTACCTAATGTACTCAGTTCTCAGGAATGTAGAATCATGCTACAATGGTTCTTGCTTGGTGCCTAGTAATTTTGAACATCCACACCAGTGCAGATATATTCTGGTGATAAAACTGATGGCTCAGTTTAGCTTGGTTAAATATGTTTGGTAATGTATTTGTAGAACTGACTGCCAGAGCTAATATGTCTGCCCTCCGACTGCCCTCTGCCACTGGGCTGGGGAGGTCTGTGTGTGACCTCACATGCATTATGTGATAAGGTTGCTCTCAGTGGGAGATGAGATGAATTCATTTCGAGAGCAAGTTAAACAATTTTTGGTTTGACATTTCCTTCAATAAAGAATGTTCTGCTCTCTCAGCTATCCTGGCTGCATACACTGAATCCGTGACTAAATTAAATAGTTGTTTGAATTTCTCAAAGGCCCTAATGGCGGTTGCTAATTCAGTGATTTGAGGAATCCCTTCAACTGCTTGAACATCACACTCCCACTTCTGAGTGTTTGGATTTCTCCAGGTCATCACAGATTTGTGTGACCTCCCAGAACATCAGTGAAAACAGAGCCTTGAGTGGTGTCTTACTTTTTAAAGAATTTGGGACCAGATGAAACATTTATTTGAGTAATTTGTGTTTTGGATAATGAGTTGAAATTTGGCTGGGATAACTGTCAAGAGGAATTGGAGATATTCGTTTGTCTGGAGTAGAGTTTCTAATTCATTACATTTCAGTGGTAAATAAATGCATGCGAGGTCACACCCAGCAAGGGTCTGGACACAGGTTCTGGCCTTAATAATAAGTTGGGTCATTAGCTCTTGAGGAGTAGTTACGGTTTTCTTTGGTTGGTGGGGTAAAAACAACCACTCAATAATTAATAATTGGGCTACAGAGGAAGAGTCCCATTGAAAAAGAAGACCATGGAACTGGGGGGACTTACCAAGGACTGCAAACTGGAAGGGTAAAATTGGATCCATGCAATGAGCTTGATGAGTTGAGATTGCATGCGCTACTTTCTGGAGGGTGTTACGGGCTTCGGGGGTGATGATGTGTTGTGAGTCCAGGTTATTGTCTTCTCGCAACAGGTCAAAAAGATATGCTAGTTCTTCAGTAGTCAATCCTAACAGGGATTGGATCCAATTGATGAAACCACACAATTGTTGTAGATCTCTCAGCATTTGGGGGTCATCTTTGATGGCAGTGTTTTGAGAGACGATGGTCTGTTCACCAGTTAAAAAGCTGAGGTATTCCCATGGACAAGTGTGTTGGATTTTTTCTGGAGCAATCTTGAAACCAACTTCCTCAATGGCTGTGACAGTCGTTTTAATTATGGAATTGAAATGAATCTTTGAATAGATTAAGATGTCATCCATGTAAAGAAGGACAACAGCTTCTGGGAAGACTTTTCTTATCAGTGATAAGATTCTGGTAATGAACATTTGGCACAACACGGGAATTTTTCATTCCCTATGTAAAGTACGCTATTGATATCTTTTAAAGGGGGCTTGATGGTTGACTGATGGGACTGAAAAGGCAAATCTGGGAACATCCCTGGGGTGGAGCGGAATAGTAAAGAAACAGTCCTTGATATCCAGGACTGTGAGTTGCCAGTCCCTGGGGAGCATGGAGGGTGAGGGGAGACCTGGCTGTAAAGGACCCATATCTTCCAGGATTCATTGATCTTGCAGAAGTCCTGGAGGAGTCTCCACTTGTTTTTACCTGGTTTCTTTATAACAAAAACAGGGGTGTTCCAAGTACTAGTGGATGGTATAATGTGCCCTTTGGATAATTGCTTGTCAGCTAGTAATTGGAGTCCCTCAAGTTTGTCTTTTGTGAGGGGCCACTGATCCACCCACACTGGTTTGTTGGTCTTCCAGACCAGTGGTGGAATGGCATACTCCACAGTGGCCCCAACTAGAAATCCCAGGTTGGTTGTGGGATTTCTAGCCTCGCCCCCACTGGGACAAAACATGTCTGCCCAATAATGTGATGTTGCTTGGTACTATAAAAGATCTCACTGTCGCAATTTGTCCCTCTGGTCTTTCCGCATTGATAAGATTTTTGCTCCTCAGGGAAGTGACAGATCCTCTGATCCCAGAAATTGTGCCACTGGGGGACACCAACTTCCAGTCATCTGGCCATTTGCATTGTGGTATGAGGGTGACATCAGCCCCAGTGTCAGCCATTCCTGTGATAGAAAGAGTCTTTCCTCTATAAGACATGGCAATGCAAACCTTTGGCTTTTCCCTGCCGAGGACATGAGAAAGGTAAGTGTCATAATGATCTAAGTAATCTTGCCCATTTAATACATAACATTTGGGCAAAGGGTGTGATCTTGGTTAAAGTGAAAGGTGGGTTAGTACAGATGATTGAAACAGTCACCTCTTGACCAGGATCACCTGAGACGATTTCTGGGATGATGTAATATTGGTGGGTGTATGAATAATATCTCCCATTAGCAGTACTTGGGTGGGACTCTCACCTAGGCTAGGGTCGAGGTATCCTACAGGTACCCTTACAACATTTTCGTTGTTGAGCATCGTGTACAGAGAGCTGTATAAAACATGACTTGTTGATTGATTTTATTGGTTGCTTCGCCAGAAAAATCGGAGTTCCTCTGAGTGATGTCTTTCCTCTGAAATGTACTGTCCAGGAATTGGGTCTCCTTTATGGTGGGGAAAATGGGGTGATACAACCTTCCACTTCTTGTCATGGGGTGGGGTCGTGTCGTGCTCTGCAGTCTGTTTCCCGGCTGGTACTGTGGACAATAATCTCTGGATGACTTAAACACAGGGTGAGGACAGTGTGCTCAGATGTGCCCCATCTGCCCGCAGTTAAAACGCCTGATATTGTTCTGTGTTGCCACTACTTCCCCCACCCCTTTACTGAGTGGTAAGGCAACAGTGTGTTCAAGGGAAGTTACCTTTGAGCAGCCTTCTACCATCTGATGAATCATTGATTCCAGATCCTGAGGTAGTGTTCTTAATACCTTTTTACATTTGGAGTTGGCATTATTGGCTGCCATTTTTCTCAGGAGTTCCTCCCCAGCCCCTCTGTTATCTATTTGCTTGTCTATAGCATCCTTTAACCTGTCAATGAACTTGATAAAAGATTCATCAATGCCCTGTTGGATGGCAGAAAAGTTCCATTGGGGGGCGTTGCCATCTGGTATTTTGAGTAATGCTGAGCAAGTGGCATTTTTGATGTCATGTAAAACAGGAAAGGGTAGATTGGCCTGAATGAATTATCAAATTCATTCTCCCCGGACAAAGTGTCCATGGCATCTTTTGCATCTCCGTCTCCCACCTCATGCTTTGCAATTATTGGTTTTAGCAATTTTTTCCTTTGTGTCTCCCATAACATAAATCCAGTGGGAGACAACAGGATCGTCATTAAATACCGAATGTTATGTTGTACCAATGTATGTCCCAAAAAAGTAATTTCAAGCACATTTTTGAAAGAGGGTGAGTTCCTTCTGTAGGCTTTTGTTGCCTTTCTCAGTTCTTTCACTTCAGTGTATGGTAGCTGTTCCTACATGGGCTTCCTTCCCCTCCTTAAAATAACTGGTGCAACAAAGCGGTCTAAGTCTTGTGCTAAATCTAGATTCCCATCCTTCAAGGCCTCTTTCCTAATCTATGCCCAGCTCCCTCCCGGCCAGATGTTGTGGCCTGAGGTGTCACTGTCCTCGTCTTCCAAGGAGATGGGGAAGGACAGGCTGGGGTATGAAGTCTCCTGTTGACCGGTAGAATTCAGTGGCGTGGACCTGTGAAGGCCAAAATGGCCACCTTCTGGCCAGGCCCACTTCCAGTTCCTGTGGCACAGGAACTGGAACTGGCAAGCATTGAAGGGGAGCGGTCTACATCAGGGGTGGGGCCACAATTGGCTTTTCAGGGGAAGGGGTGGGTCCCAACGCACACACCATCGCCGTCACGGGCAGGGAGGGACCCGACACAAGGGTGGAATGCAGTGACCGGGGATGGAGAGGTGGAATGGTGGGAAGGACTGAGTATGAGGGGAAACCACCACTTTATGCCTTGGGACTTAAGATGGGGGTCACTGCCATGTGGCCAACACCATTATGTTCAATGAACACAGAGAAGAAGTAGGGTGAGGTGGTGTTGGATCAAGGTGGAGGTTAGGGCTTGGACTGGTGTGGCCAGTGCCAGCCCAAGAAAGGGACAGAAGGGGACATGAGGTAGCAGGAGGCAGGTGGCTCTCCTGTGCCTCGGGGCAGGTTCTACATCCTGGCCCATCCTTTGGGGAAGAGGAATTAGGGTTGGAGAGGGAGGAGGGGGCAATTGGGGAGAACTGGGGCCCCAACTTTCTCCCTTTTCCTTTACTAACTTAACAATAGCATCAAACAGAGGATATACTCTCCCGACCTTAAGATTCCCGCTGCCCTGTTCCCTGTATGAACATTTCCCAACCTTTCCCCAGAACCTAACAGAATGGACATCCTCCTGGGTAATTCCTGGCAAGTGTTTAAACAGAAAGTGAAGAAAAAACTTTAAATCTTTTTTCAAAAAAGAAACATCTCCCAACACCAGGGTTATCTTAACTTGGATATAGATTTCCTACTGCACGATGGACAGTTTAATTCCCAAGGTTGCCTTCCCATGAGATAAAAGTAGAACAGAAAAGAAGAGCTTGTGTGGGTACCTCTCCCAGCACCCAGCAGCACCCTAGCTGCAGCATTTACCAAGCAGAACACGAGCCAAAAGAAAGGGTCTCGTGGGGGTCTGTTGGTTCCAGGTGATCCTCTGGAGATGTCAGACTCCGCAGGACATGCTCCAAGAGGATTGGTGACCGGCCAGTTGAAGGATGTCTCAGACAATCAAGATGATCTTACGGAGCTGGAGTTCTGAGGTGACTGGTGTCCAGGCACAAGGACTCATGGAGCAGAAGCACGCTGGAGACGCTCTCAGGGATCCTCCTGAAGAGGTCCCTGTTTGGGCGCCAGCTGCAGCTGCATGACAGATGTTGCTGGGATGGCCACCTTCTCAAGACCATATTCCCCAAGAAGATAGATAGCCTAGTTAAGCATCAGACGCTCATACGGCCAGTTGTTGAGGTTAAACCAACAGAAGGAAGCAGGAGTGGCTCTTGTATTCCAGTGACTGTTTATTGACAGGAGCATTGAAGGGGTACCGGGATAGCAAAGAGGCCCGACCAAGGGAGAGTCCAGGGTTTTTAACCAACCCGGAGTAGGAGGTGTATAACAACCTGAAGGCCAGTGGGTGAAAGGACAAGGGGAGGTACAGAAGTGGGATCAGGGGACGACAACCAATGAGGGAACAGGGGAGGAGTGACAAAAATGTGGACCAATGGGAGGGTAGAGAACAATGAAATTTCCAGAACTGGGGTGGGGATTGAAGGTGATGTTACAAGTACTATTAACATAAAACCCAGAGAATTGTGGGAAAATGCTCCAAGGAGTCACCCTAACCTAAACCATGCTATCCTCCCAAGGCATCTCAGCCTCTCCTTCATCCAGGTGGGATACTACAGCTGAGTTTGTAAAGTTATCTTGAGGAGAATTGACATTTATTTTCAGTATGGATTTATTACAATTCTTGTCTTGTTTGTACCTCTATGCTGGAAGGAATATAGGGAGGAGTGTATAAAATAACAATTCCTCTTCAGGTAATCTGAATCATTACATCGTGAATCACACACATACTGTGTGCCCACAGTGTTGTCTTGCATCAAAGAAGGTTGTTGTCTGTTGTCTGTACATACTTCGGTGTAGTTTGTTTGCTGTTCCATTGAGCACCAATATATGATTTGTTGGATATTCTTTACTCCATCCAAATCTTCCCTAAAGAGAATTGGACAAAGTCCAGAGACGATGTAAACAACTGGAATACCTGAAGAACCTTTGTATTCTAAAGACTTGTTGAGTCTAAAGAACAGTTGGAGAGACCTGATGATGTACCTAAAATATGTCCAGGGCTGCAGCACATTTTCCATATTCACTGAGTTGGCTAAAGTGTGGGCAAAGCTACATATTAGGAAAAATGTTTTAACAATCAGCACCAGTTTTGTTGAGCACTCATTTTCTAGAGAATCTGTAGGACATCCATCACTGTCACTTTTAAAGTTGAGACAAACGAGAATGATGTAGGCATGTGTAGTTCATCCTGGCAGGAGAATTAGGTGATGCCTTGAGCACAGAAGCAATGCCTCCAGCACAGCAGTTAGTGACTCTACAGCAATGTTTCTAGCTGAATCAAATCCCAGACCTTTATTGCACTGACCTCAGTGGTGTTACTTTTATTTAGAATCTGAATACAATAAGATTTGATGTAGTGTTCTACTTTGTGATTCATCCTCAATGGTTTCACAGAGCTGCACTTCTGTTAAAAAATAAAACAAAAAAAAGGTATTGAAATGCTTTCAAGACCCTGTCTAATCTGATTCTCACTAGGAACACCAGATCTTTAGGTCGTGCTCGACATTACTGAGCAATTGTGAGTCAGGCAACAAGGAGGAATCTTTACCTTTTGAGAGAGAAACTTGTTCAGCACCCCTGCATTCTTGCTTCCCCACCACACAGATGACAACAGTTTTCCCAACCAAGTGAAGGACCAGTAGCTCAGAGGGAGAAGCACCAGGTGGAACACTGAAGAAAACCACCACCAACTAGGTTTCAGAGTAGCAGTAGACCACTGAGGATGCCCATGGGATTTGTACCCATTTTGAAGAGCTAAACTGCAGGTGTGGAGAAATGCCAGTCACAAGCGACAAAGTTTGGTGAACAGTGGGAATAACTGCTTTTTGAGTTTGCGATAAAGAGCATGAGGAGAGTGACATTGAACCACACACCTGGTCCCCTTCAAAGAGCAGTACCTCATGCATCTACTTCCACCAGCCATTTCATGCTTCTCAGTTTACTAGAAGTATATTTTTGAGTGATGTTGTGCTACCCTACTGTTACTATGCCTCACATCACAGTTCTCAGAATTTTTGACTCCTTCTCGCTCGTGTAGGGGGTGCCTATGAAAAGAAATTCACAAATCAAGGGAAAAAGCAGTGACTTATGAGTAATGACTTGGTGATACTTTTTTTCTTTCCCTCTCAAGATCCCTTTTTCTGCTTACCAGAACTACAACATACTGTGCAACATTTAAGTAAATCTCCTGCTAATCCACAGATGAGAAAAATGCACGTGGAGAAGCAGGGATGGGCTGAGGAGAAGCTGTGTGAAAGGAAGAACAGTCTTCCTCAGAGGAGGCTCCTGAAATATATGCCAAGTTAAAACTGTAAACTTGCTTTAACCTAAGCTGTAGTCAGTAAAAGCAGGTGGTGCTTTACTGCTGAAGTGAACAGCTGATACAATGGGAGCTGTGATTTGGTCGGTGCATTCTGCATGTATCAGTTTCAGATGGTGTTGGTTTTGATTGCCTCAGTTTTGTTGAGAATATGTAATTATCACAATGTACATAAGTCCTGATACAGCTGTAGGGATTGATGAACTCTGAGAATTGTTGATGGTTCCTTGAACTTAGAGTTTGCCCAAGCAGTTATGCTATTCTCTTGGCGAATGAGTGCCAACAGTCAGCATGCATTTAATGGCAACAATGAAATCTTGTGCACAACAATTAAGCACTTGCTAATGCTGGGATCTGTTAATCAGATAATCTTTTTAGATTCCAAATGATATTTTCAAAGAACAAAACAGAAATTAATTCTGAGAGCTTCATGGAAGATCTCTGTGCAAAGATTTTAGTTCAGTTGGAGAGATGAACATGAACATTCATTCATTACAGGGCTGACCAATGTAAAAAATATATGAACAGTATGAACATTGTTAAATAAGGAGGGTTTAAGGGCAGAATTCCTAAATCTGAAAACTGTCCTACTCTAAACAGTTTTTCTCTATGTAGTTGCTTCATCAACTTTCTATTTTTAGGACTGTCTCTTACTCATCCTTGAAAATTGATACTTGTAATAAATTAAAAGTAATAACTTTTAGGAATATATGATTTATTGAATCACAGTATCATGTTCTAAATTGGGATGAGTCTAAGGTTTATACTGTACCTGATTATTTCCCCATTTTTATTCTGTAACCTTTGGAAGTTTATGATAGCTGCTAGTCTGAATTGCCCTTTAAGTTGCATGTATGAAATACAACATTTTGTCCTCATCTCCTAACCAGTTGTGAAAATCTTAACAGAATCATAAATTTATTAACTTCTGACCATGAATTTAACCTGTGTATTTACCTGGTATGTGAGTGTATCCATATTATATACATATGTTCCCAATTTATCAGTGATCTAAATAAGATATGAACAATTGTAATTTTTCTAGTCATCATGATAGTGAAATTTTGCAACTGGCATCTGGTAGAAGGATGGGGGAAAAGAAAATACTTGAAAGGCCATAGATTTTCTTTTTCTTCACAATGTACGTTGACTTGTACTATTCCATACCATCCGTGTGGGTTGGCCCATAGGCAGGGGCAACTGCATAAGAATCATGGCATACTTATCCAAAGAGAGGCAGAATTTTAACAGGATCAGTTCTCCAGTCTAGTTGTTGTCATGCCTGTGTTGATGTAAAAGGGAGAGTGTTTCAGATACGTGCTTAAAAAGTCGAAGGGTAATGAGTGGGTCAGGCAGTTCATGAGGTAACAGTCCTGGTTTATGATATTTAAAGGAAGCATGATGTTAGAGTTCAAAAAAGGCAAGTAGAAGAAATTATTGTTTTGGCATTGTCTGTTTTGGCAGGGACTAATATCTTGACTATTTTAGTTTTGTGCCAATAGATTAATATCAAGGAAATTAACCAATAGACATACCAATGACTTGCAAGCTACATTGAACAGGATTAAAGTTAACTTCTACAGCTTGGCATAACATACAAAATGGTCACATTAATAATTTAGGCTTTGACAGGAGTCCAACAATATTTATGGCACATGATAGAAGTGATAGAAAGATGATAGAAAATATTGAATCACATTTGTATAAGACCTGACTTAGGCACCTGGGAACACTTCAGTCTATTCACAACCTGTTCTACACAACTAGGGGCTGGGGTCAACCACCCAAACACTGAACCAGGTCCAGATATAAAAATCATGGCACAAAGGACATCCAGAAGGTAGGAGACTTGTGAAGTTTCTTGACAAACGATGCTGGGCATGCAAGAGGTTTCCACAAATTCTCATGAGCATGGTGCAATTCTTGTGGAATACTAAAGAGGCAAACCATAACTAACTGGTGAATTTCCTTGAGCAGAATGTATTATTTGAATGAAAGAGTAATCGGGGAAATACCATTAGTATTTGTCCTCTTTTTCTTTTCTGTGCATCTGCTTATGGTAACTGTTGTGGCTGGTATCCAGGCCAGTGGATCTTCCTTTGAATAGTGTGGTCATTTGCCATAGTTTTCAGGGTCTTCTGAGGTGTATGTTGAACTTTAGTAGGGCCATGTATCATTATGGATGTTATTCAGGTTACACTCTGATGTCCTCCATTGCTTCTCTGTGTTTCCTTCTTCATGCCAGCACAGCCACAATTTGCTGATGGAGAGGACTCCTGGAGCCATTCTGTGCTCTCCAGGGAGAACAACTGTGTCATGCATTGGCAGGATCTGCAGGTTTGGCTGGGCCAGCATTCACAGCAGTGGACTGCAATAAAGATCACCATTTGGGGGAGATGCTGGCACTTTGTAACTTTGCAGAATTTCCTGCATCAAATGTTACCTGTGAAAGGACAGGGTAGGTCTCTATACATGCTGCCTTGTGATATACCTTCCTTGCAAACAGATGTTGTTAGTTGTTGCTTAGGGATGGGCAAATTAGAAAGGCTGAAGGAGAAAAGAAATCTTTGTTTGAACCCATGTATCTCCCAGTTCTCTAACATGGAGAAGATGTGTCTGCTTGGTTTGAGCACATATGGTCTTTTCATAGATTTGATGTCATCCCACTAATTCCAGTAAATGCTGTTTCACCATAATTCAAGTGGTTTGCAGATAACTTTTTTGAGAATTCTTGCTATCATAGTCATTAAGGTGAAAAGGCACTGCTTTTTTTCCTTCTTAGGGATCGTTTAATAAAACATGCAGAGATTTGAACTATTTCTAATTATTTTATCAGTGGCTTGTGGTCTATCTAGAAGCAGAGCCCAATGTCCACAAAGAAATTAGTTTAATGGAAAAAGTGTGTCAGTTGACCAGGATGCCTGAAAATTATTTGGAAATTCCCAGTATTAAGAGGCATGTGAGGAGGAGATCCATGCAGCTGTGCTGAGTCACACAGCACAGCATCCTGTCTGTTCTCACAGTGTTTATTCAGTGCAACAGGATACATCCTTGTCCCCTCCCAGTGTCTCAACCCACCTCCCACTCTCTGCACCATCAGGGAAAAACCACAAACACTTTATCATATTCAATACCATTGATTGGCCCAAAATTGGAGCCTGCCACAGTATTAAAAAAAGCTAGTGTTATGACCAAAAATAATTTTATTACGAATGGTATAACTTCTTTATAATTTTAATGAGACACATAATAATTATTATCATTCATACTTAGAAAAAAAAATTCTATTCAGCTGAAATTTTTCTAGTTTTTAAACTGAAGATACATAATGTGTATGTCCTAGCCGTAACATGTTCTAGACATTAATTATGAAAATGCTTAATCAATTCATATTTAGAAGCAAATTGCTTCTAAAGAAGCAAAGAGCTGTTAGGATTTGCAGGTTATTTGCTGCATGTGCAGAGCAGTCACTTTCACCACTGAAGAGAAGGACTGTTAGAGAAGGACAGAACACTTCCATCTGCCTTGCTGCAGGAGGGCCATGTTGGAATGTCATACCTCTGGATGCCACATTGTCCCTGCTTCTGCCTTGATGTCCTTTGGAGTGGCAGGGAGAAGTGAACACAAGCAATACTATACACCAGCAACCCTACCTAGATCACCTGAGCACAGCACAGCAGTACTGGTACCCACCTCAAATGTGAGGCTATTGCTGCAAGGCACAAAATCAGGAAATATTTTCATTTTCTCCTTTTTCTGTCTAAAATTGTTAAATGTTTTTGGGGGATGCACAGGGAGGAAGCAGGACTTGGATTGCTAATCAGCCCCCAGTGCAAGGAGCAAGCAGTTAATTCCTTCAGGAAAGGTGAAATAGTTTCTTCTGACAGTTGTATTTATTCCAGTTGCACTGGATTGTACTAGTCCCAGGCAATTTTCACTCCTTTGGTTGCTAGGTGACTGTGTGAAGTGAGATGCTTCATCCCAAGATGCAGGCATAAGAGCATTCGGCAAGAGCCTGTGTTCACCAGCTTCTCGTGAGGGATATTCTTGGTTTTTTGATGGCCTGTTGTTTCCAGTTCTCAGGTAGTGGTGTACTTGGCACAAGCCAGGGTCTGTTATGGAGGCTTCCCATACCTGCTTCTGCCAAGGTTCTAGTTCAGTAGCCACTGCAAGTCTGGGCTTGGCTTCTGCAGGCACAGTTGCTTCTGAGACCCTCTTTCTCACAGAATCACAGAATGGGTCAGGTTGGAAGGGACCCCTGTGGGTCATGTTGTCCAGCCTCTCTGCTCCAGCAGGGTCATCCCAGAGCACATGGCACAGGATTGTGTCCAGATGGTTCCTGAATATCTCCAGTGAAATTCTCCACAACTCTCTGGTCAATCTGTTCCAGTGTCTGGTCACCTGCACAGTAAAGAAGTTCTTCATGTTCAGGTGGAACTTCCAGTACATAAATTTCTACCCATGGCTTCCTGCCTTATTGCCTGGCACTATTTCTGCTGTGCTTAACGCAACTAAACTCACAGTTCTGGCTCTTGATGAGTGAGGAGCTATTTTCCCCTTTTCCTTCCTCTCTCCCAGCCAAGTGTTGATGCAGCAGGGTGAGGTCAGAGATCTCCTGCCAGTTTCACTCACTGCTGGGGGAAGGTCCCTGATAAACTCACACCCAGCAGCTTTCTTTGTTAAATCAAAGTAAAAACCTTTTTACACTATGTTTAAAAATTTTACATTGAAACAATATGATCTTACCTCTGTATACTCTTTTAGTGGTTAAGAATTGTCATTTTGCAAAACAGTGTAAGAGACTAAAGTGTAGGAGCAGCAGTACTTGGATTTTAGGTCCCTACAAGTTCTGCATGGTTGTTACCTGCAGTAGCTACTCAGTATGTTAGCTAATGTCTCTGGCTTTGACAGCAAATTAACTAGGAGTATGGGTGTGGGAATTAAGAAAGTCTAAATGTTTCACAAAGGTTTGCTTATTGAAAGGTATAGTCTTAGGGTTCCAAAGGTTAATTCTGAATATTTAATTCAACATATCAATTGATGTTGGTAACTTCAACACTAGCCTTATTGCTGAGCATTTTCTGCAAAATGAAGCCCAGTACTTTTCTACCTACCTACCAATCTGTGGTTCCAGGGATTTGAAATAAAGAAAATGTTGGATTTTATTTTGCCCAGTGTATTTAGGCTTGTTGAGACTTTAGCAGAAAAGCTGGTTGATCTGGTTTTTCTAGGATGGAGTCATAACCGTATTACCTTTCCTGACCTGATGAAAGATAGGTTTTTTATAGCATGCATATTGTGGTGTACACATAAAAATGATTTAAATATGATTAATCTACCTCTACTTATACAGAAAAAATTACATTAAAAATATAATGAATATGTAATTAAATATTCAGTACTGGTCATAGGAGAATACAATGAAGTATTGTATGAAGATCTGAAGGATTTATGAAAAGTAATTAGGTGATTCAGGTAAAAACCTGATCCAAAGAGATAAAACTCTTGGTATTTGGCCTCCAACTCCCTGCAAAGAAAGTAGCCTTGTTCCTGCCAGCCTCCCACGTTGGGCGGAGCAACAAGAGGCTGCCCCAGTGAGCTTGGACCTCTGGATGAACTGCAGGCAAGGCTGTCCCTGCTGGAACAAACTAGCTTCCTTTGGCCTTAATGGGAGTTACAGATACTCTCTTTTGGAAGATTTGTCTGAGCGGAGCTGGGAGAGAACAGGTCTGGCTGTTTCTGCTCTGTAAAAGCATGACACTTTCTCCTCTGTAAAAGCAGACACCCTGACTGCAAAGACAAAAAACTGCCCCAAAACCAGCAGTATGTCCTTCCTGCAGTTAGGGCCCTCCATGCCTAAGGGCTTAGGGGCTGGCTGCTGAAAGTAAAAGTGCTGCCTGCTCCATGCCTGAGAGATATCAGATCTCTAACGCAGAAGATCCTGATTCTGCTTTACCACTGGATGTGGCAAAAAAAAATTCTTCTTTGTTCTCAACCTTCTCCTCCCCAAAAGAAAGTCTGCAGAGAAACAGAGGGAAGAGGAACACTGCCCTTTTTTACCCATTACCTTGAGGACTGAGATGTGTAAAGGTAGCTTAGGTCGCTCTTCATACTAAGCAGCGCTTCTATCACCAAGTTAAAAACGAACTGCAGTATTTGGACATTTTGCTTTCTATTTATTAAAAGTGACCTGGCAGGATATGACCTAATACCACAAAATCTTCAAAAATGTGAAATAAAAATATGAAGGGTCATTCCCTACATTGCTTTCCACATTCTCAATATCTAATGAAGTGAACAATTTAAACATGCGCCAAAACTTTACAAAATTATCAGGTTCATTCCTGACAGCAGTGAATTCCCCTATGTTATTACTGACTATGTAACATAATGGCAAACATCCTATTGCCAGACAGTACCAGTCTTTTTTAGAGCGCTTGTTCAGGGAGCTGTAAAACAATTTTAACTATTATATATTCATTCATTTTAACTAGTATATATTTTCCCTTTCTTTAGACCTCTCTCTTTAGTTCCCAAAACACTACCACTTACCAGGCAATTGGAAAAAAACACAGATCTGTTGAAAATTAGACAGTGGTAACAGCATGTCTATAGTTGAGTTAAAAAGAAGTTGTTGACAGTCACTTCCCAGGTTGATACTATTTTGCAAATAATAAGCATAGTTTTTCATTCATTTATTTTCTGTACCTTTAGCCATTAGAATATATGCAAGTTGCATTTTTAAAGGTTTTTTAGTTCTGGGATAGTCAGGACTTTTTTTAAAATTTTACACAAAAGCTGGATTCTCATTGTAACTAAGTTCAGCATTTAAAATTTAAGAAAATACAGTAATTATAATCCTCATAGTAAAGCCTCTTGGGTAGTAATTATCAGCTCTTCAGGGCAAGGATTGCATAGTGGCTTACTCAGTAGGTACACTTTGCACTGTTTGTGCTTGCTTTTTCTAGGTGCTATCAAAATATACATTCAACTTACTAACTTTTAAGGAAAAACCCATCCTGAAGTGATGAAATGAGGAGGTAGCCTGGAGTGATGCCAGCGTGTGCTGATGCCAACACTGAGCTCTTGACACAGAGGCTCACTGTGCATGGAGAGCAATGAGGATATTCATTGCTGCCTTATTCTTTTGTGTTTTCTGTTCCCCACCCATGAGTAAGTCTTACAATAAAATGAGTCAGATAAAACTATGCCATATCTGGCCTGCCACAGGACAGAGGATCCCCTCCCCGCTGGACAGTGCCAAAATAAAGGACTTGATGTCTCAGTTCATCTAGTGAGCCTGTGCCCGAGGACACTATCTGCATCATCCTGTGGTTTTCAGCAGTCAAATACAACATGGTATGAGCAGAAAGATGGGCTTCTGGAAAAGAAGACCAGCTTTGGTGAACTCAGGGAAAAAAAATTAAAAACCTTGGGATGAGGAGCAGGAAACTGAAGAGGACCGTAAAGATTCCATGAGGATATGCAAAGAGAAAACTGTAACAGTCAAAGTACTGCCATAAAATACAATACAAAATGTTTTTATAAATACATTGACTCCAAAAGATGGTGTAAGGAGAATCTCCATCCTTTATTGGATGTGGGGCCAAACAGTGACAAAGGAAGAGAAAAAGGCTGAGGTACTTAAGTGCCTTCTGTTCTTCAGAATGAAGCAAATATAAAGAGCAGAATGAAGCTCCCATAATCCAAGGAGAAATAGTCAGTAATTTGCTATACCACTTATACACAAGCCTATGTGGCCACATGGGATCTACCTAAGGGTACTGAGGGAGCTGCTGCAAGTGCTCACCAAGCTTCTTTGCGCCACGTATCAGCAGTCCTGGCAAACTGGGGAGGTCCCAGCTGGCACAAGAAGGGCTGGAAGGAGGATCCACAGGATCCACTGGCTGTGGTCAGTCAGACCTTGGTGCCAGGGAAGGTCGCAGAGCAGGTCAGCCTGAGTGTCATCACCCATCCAACATGGATTTGTGAAAGGCAGGTCCTGCTTGACCAACTCGATCTTCTTCTATGACGAGGTGATACACTTAGTGGACAAAGGAAAGGCTCTGTATTTTTTCTGCATATATATTTTAAAAGCCTTTGGCCATTTCCCACAGCATTATTCCAGAGAAACCAGCTGCTCAGGGCTTGCACAGGTGCACTGTTTTCTGGGTAGAAAATTGGCTCGATAGTAAAGACCAGAGAGTGGCAGTGAATGGAATTATATCCAGCTGGTGGCCGGTCACCAGTGCTGTTCCCCAGGGCTCAGCACTGGGGCAAGTCATATTTAGTACCTTCACTGATGATCTGGATGAGGGCATTGAGTGCCCCCTCAGTAAGTTCAGAGATGACACCAAGCTGGATGGGAGTGCTGATCTGCTGGAGGGCAGGGAGGCTCTGCAGAGGGATCTGGGCAGGCTGGATCACGGCTGAGGCCAACAGTGAGAGGTTCAACAAGGCCCAGTGCTGGGTCCTGCCCTTGGGTCACAGCAACCCCAGACAGCTCCACAGGCTGGGGCAGAGTGGCTGGAAAGGACCTGGGGGTGCTGGTGGCAGGAGCTGAACATGAGCCAGGCTGTGCCCAGGTGGCCAAGAAGGCCAATGGCATCCTGGCCTGTGCCAGCAGTGCTGTGGCCAGCAGGAGCAGGGCAGGGACTGTCCCCCTGTGCTGGGCACTGGTGAGGCCACACCTCAAATTTTGTGCTTTCATTTTTGGGACCCTCACAAAAGGAAGTACATTGAAGTGCTGGAGCATGTCCAGAGAAGAGCAAACGAGCTGGTGAAGGGTCTGGAGCACAAATCCTGTGAGGAGCAGCTGAGGGAGTGGGGGGTATGTAGTCTGGAGGAGGGGCATTGCTCTTTACAAATACCTGATAATGCAGCCTGGTCAGTCTGTTCTTCCAAGTAATAAGTGACAGCATCAGAAGCAATGGGTTCAAGTAGCATCAGGAGAGATTAGACATTTGAAAATGGTTATTCAAGAAAAGGGTTGTCAAACATTGGGACGGGCTGCCCAGGGAAGTTGCGGAATCATCATCCCTGGAAGTGCTCACATGTGGATGTGGCACTTTGGGACATGGTTTAGTGGTGAACTTGGCAATGTTAGGTTAACACTTGGACACAATGATCTTAAGGGTAATTTCTCAGTGAAATGATTCTGTGATGATTGGCAGTTATTTTAGTTCTATTTGTAAATAGAACTAAACTGTTCAAATTTAAAAGAACAATATTTTCTAATTAGTGTTCCTCTTCAGAATGGTTTATTATCTCACTGTTTTTGTCATAATGAGTGTAAGGTTCCAATAGATCATAATGGATAATTTCCATCACACATTTTTGATATACTAAGCTGAGCTCTGACTTGGGGACAGGCAGTGCAAGATCAAGATTTATGTGCGTTTAAATAGTAGGAGTCAGTTAGTGATGCTAACTGAGTCAATTAGTGATGAGTAACCTGAAAAAGCTGCACTTTCACATATGGTTAAAAGCAAACCTTCAGTAGATGAAAGGCTCTTCAGTCCTGCCCTTGACTGAAAAGAAGGGGAAAAGAATGGAAAATCCCTTGAATACATAGTGAAAGCTAATGAAAGGCTGAAAAACTCATGGTTATTAATGATTGCCGTATCCTCAATTTAGATAAAAAGATAATTTTTTTAATGAACTGGTAGAGAGTATTTCTATACTGTCAGCTTTTCCCAGCCCTGCTTATTAATGGAATCATAACACAGTGACAAAATGCGCAGCAAGAATAGCATGTGGAAGGAAGTAATCTGCAAAATGGCTTCCTACCTGGCACTGAATTTTACCGTAGCTATTACAAAGTGAGTGTTGCCGACAGCTTTGGCAATTCATTGTGCTGAATGTCACTGAAATGTCACAGTGCAATAACTTGCCTTTAATTAAAGAAGCAGTTACACTTGATAGAACTGGCTGCTATACCCTACACACAAGCCCATGATACCAAACCAAGACATGTGCAAAATATATTGGCAGTGACTCCAGCAGAAACTGCAGCAACAAAACCTAAAAAACCTTTCTGGATAGAGCTCTGACTACACAACAAAGGAAGATATTAGCAGAAAGAAAGAGGCCTGCTACTCTTCATCTACTATCTTCATTCTTTGTGCAATTAAAATTTGTAGTGCAGTGAATAGAACTGCTAGAGTAAACATCCAGCTACATAATTTGTACCTATGAAAGAGTTGTTGAGAGAAAGCTCTTAGCTATGTATGAGAAGGAGAGCACAGCGATTGCATGGATGATTATGATTAGATTTATTGCTGATACAATAATATTGCAAGGGAAGTATAAATAAATAATCACTTTGTCATCTACTGCAATAGATTATAGTATAGTCAGGTCATGTCCCTCCTGTTGAGTTGTAAAGTTCAGTGAGACCACAATTGCTTTCTAAATTTCTCAGGGAAGTCTAGGTGCAGCTAGGTTTACTTAGTCCAAGACTGGTCAACAGTTGATCTCCAAAATGCTACAATATAAGCAGGTTTGGCTAGAAATGTTTAGGTTTAGAGTCTTTGGCCTTACAGAAGTTCCAATTGCAAAGCAGGAAAGCACCTATGTTGGTACTTCAGGATTTCATGTCTGTATGGTAGCGCTTTTTACTCACTCTCCAAAAGTGAGTGTTCCTTGCAGACATCCCTGCCAGCGAAGGGGTCCACCCTGAATCTGCCTGCAACATCAGGAGAATAGTTTGCCCAGTTGACCTAGCCTCCATCAACACTTTATCCTTATGCAGGCTGATGTGTACCAAAGTCAATCAAAAACCTCTCAGCTCCCCCATCTCTGGAATTCATTAATTATGCCATCATCCAGACAGTTCCTCCTGCAATATCTGCCTGGTGTTTTATATTAGGACAAACCATATTGATTGCTAGACGGACAGTGGTGTGGTGGGGAAGGACACACATGAAGATCTGTTCGTCTTTCTTCACCATCACGGTGAACTGCTTGCAACACTCAATAGAATTTTAGAATAAGCAGAAAATGTACTATATGCTGAAAGTTGGTTATAAAACTAGGGCTGTGATAGCAAGCTGTACTGGGCATTACACAAATGAAGCTGCCCTTGCTATGCTTCAATCAAAATATGTTGCAATTATAGTAGGTTCTTGTCCAATACAACAAGCAAGAGTCAAAAGCTCTCCAAGCAACCTCTTACAGAAAGGACAGCAATGCTATCTATTTGTCCCTACCTTTGTCCCAAAATATTTGTTCCATGAGTTTAAGGAGCTACCACATCCTGCAAGGACTTGCTCATGGTATTTCAGCTTTGTTTATAAAATGAGGTCCAAATGCTTTTCTACGTAGAATTTATTCCTGTTGAACTATACTGAAAGATCATCTTTGAAAATGTCATGCTTTTGTTGTGTGTAGTCTCATTGCTGCAGACTGGTTTGCTAGAGAAGTCCGGGGATTAGGCTGTGGGGCTGGATGTTGTTATCAGTGTCATTATGAGCAGTGATTGACTCTGGTTTTATGGCTCAGAAAACATCTGCTTCTCTATGTGAGAAAGAAAAACAGGAAATGCCTGCTTGAGATTGCTGTTGCTGCAGTGTTGCAGTGACAGCAATCAATTAAAATAAAACTCTGATAAATGACTAATACAGGTCAGGGGGCTGTCAGGGTGCGTTCCCATTGTGCACACACTCCAGAGTGGCTCTACGTTTTGCTCTGAGAGTATTTTTTTCCCAGTTCTTATATTGACTTATAAGCCCCTGGTTAATTTTTTCCCCCCTGTCCTCTGCCCAACTTTCTGTAGCAAGAAAGAGTGAGCAAACAGTTTTTGTGGATGTCTGGTGTTTGGCCAGACCACAACAGTGACCTATAGGAAAAGCATTCAATAAAAATGTCCTTGAAGTTATTCAGAAAGAGGAAGAAATATTAACACTTGAACAGAGAGATAAAGCAATGTAGAAGTTAGGCTAGCAGCATTTTCTCCCTCCTCCTGTTCTTCCCCATCTAGAACTGAATTCTCAGTACACATGCTTTAGGCACGCTGTAAAGGTTTATCCACATTCAGGTTATACAACTACTCCAGCTATGCTAGCTGATCCAGTTTTGGAGCTGAATTTTTTTGCATTATATAGTTCCTACAAAAAATGTCAGATGTGAATGGTATCACTTTACAAATCCACAGGTTTGCTGCAGGCAGGGAGAAATCTTCTGGGTTAGAGCATAGTGTTAATAACGCAAGGGTCATGTGTTGGATCCGTTTTTTGATCCCTCACTTAAGGGTTGGACTTAATGGTCTTTGCAGATCCCTACCAACACAGAATATTCTGTGATTCTTCTGTTTGCAACAATATTGATGAGCAATAGAACATTGAATAGGCAGTAAGGATTGTTTCTTTTAAAAGAGAAAAGATGAGAGGAAAATCAAAGGAGTGACCATATCAGAAAATAAATACTTGAATCTCTGAGTTAAGTTGTTGAGTAATGACTAACTAGGTGACAGCAAACCCTGTGTGCTTTGAAAGTAGATCTCCAAGACATCTTGCTGTGTAAATGATGATGGGAACTGTGTGGGATATTGTCTTGGACAAGAAGCACTCAGTGTGTCAGGAGGTTTTGGTAAACAGGACATAGTAGGAGGTGGCAGTAATGGAATGCACACTTCCAGAGCTGGATGCCTGTTTTCAATTAAGTGCCATTCTATGAGAAAGAAAGTGTTCGGCAGCATCATTATTTCCCATCAGTGTTACTGCTGGCTTGTGTCCACCATATCACCTTCTAGCAGATACACAGGGTCTAAGCGCTCCCCACCCTCTGGAGTGGATGGACCTGGGTGCCTGGGTGAAATTTGAAAGCTTTGGTCTTAGGAACATAGCCTGCTTCCTGTACTGTTGATAGTGAATGCTCTTTCCAGTTGGTAAGCCAAAAAATTGCATTATTGAAACACATATCTAAAGAGGGGGGGGGAAAAGAGCATTATAAGGAGCCAAAAGTGATTAAAATTTTTAGAGGTAATCTGACTCTAAAAGCATATTCAATTATTTTCCATTTCTATGTTCCCTTCTGAGGAAAGCGTCTGTAAAAGAAGCCTGCCCTCTGTACAGGAGTCAAAGTGAGAGACATGGCAGGCCAGCGACAGTGGGCTGTGAGCTCCATGGGAGCATGAACTGGGAGCCCTGAGCCCAAGTGCTGTGGCACCACCTTCACTGCTGCCCTGGGCACATGCTGCCCCAACCCTGAGGATGAGAATATATATATAGGAGCTTCCCAAGAATTGCTGGCTATGGTACATAATAGTGTGACACAAAAAAATAGTGAAGACACGAAGTTCCTAACACAAAACTGAAATGATCCAAAGGCAAGAACAGTGACTCTCCCAGGTCCACAAAGGAACAAAGAAGAATTTGACTCAATTTCATTCATTTTTATTTTAGTGAGGGAACAGCAGGACAGGTTTTTATTGTAGGTTGACGCTATCAGCTCTGCCCTTGACGGGATTATGTTGTGTGCAATGCATTTAGTGACATGTTTTAAATGTTAGACCCTGCTTTTGAGGAGAGATGCTTATTTAGAGGTTACAGGCACCACTACTGTAAGGCTGATAGCACAAAGATAAAAAAAAAAAATATTTCCCAAAACTTTGCTGAATCTTTTTACAAGTTCTGTTTAAAATAAAGCCACTTACTTTTCCAACAAAATTCCTGTATTTTTTCACCTTTTCAAGTACACATAGTGGTTGAGAGGGTTAATCAGTATTTTATAGTTCTGCATACTCAGATCTGGTTTCTAGTGGTCTCCTCCCCAACAAATCAAATTACAACAGCCATATCTAGTTATTTTAATGCTCTCTAGTGTTGACTTGGATTATAGCATGTTATTTGTTCATCCTCTGCAGCTGTATTAGCAATGACTAACAGCACTTGCAAATTATAATGAAAAAGCATTTATTTGGGTCATTATTTTAACGACATTGTACATTATAATGTTAGAGGTTACATTAATTTCTTTTTTAAAAATTTGCTCAGCATCTTTTAAGATTATACTGTGGTTAGATCAAAAAAGATGAAAATGATTGTAAAAAGGCCTTATTCAGGAATTTATTTAAATATTGCTCTGAGCATATTAGACCCTTCTCATTCTTCCCTCAGCTCTTGGACACCTCCAGTGCAAAGCTGTAACTGACGATCTACTGGCAGGCTCGTACTTTCTTTCCACTTCTGGATCCTGTCTAAAATGGGGAGAGATCCAATGACCTGACACAGTTTGCCTGTTGCAAAACATTGTTAACAAACTTTGCAGCCATGCTCACATTTCTGGCTAGGGTTCACCTAAATAGGTACGTAGAACTTAGAGCCAGCAGACCATATTTTGTCTGAGTCAGGCTGCATGCAGGTGGCAGGCTGGAATGCAGGTGCATGCTCAGCATTACCTGATACAATTGGCAGGAACATGCCAATCCCTGCAGAATCCTTGCCTTGCTAAATTAAGCAAATCCTCCCATGTGAAATTAGTTATACCAGTGACTGTTGGTATGTGAGGTATTCTACCAAGAGAAACCATGTTGATTGCAAATCTTCCTCCATCAATATTGCTGCAACATGCAGCTGGCATAACTGGAAGATTAGCAAGCTTCCTTATGCGTGTTTAGTGCCTGACACATCCTTGTCTCCAAATGTTATATAGCACAAGCTGGTTCTATAGCTTGCTCCGTATAAAAAATTATGCATTTTATATCCAACATTATGGAAGAAAAATGAAGGAAAGACTCAAGAGCAGAAGGTACGGGTAAAACAGCATATACATAAATGGTTTCACTTCTCTTGGTCAGATGTTTACTTCTTCCTCTTCCCCCTGAAACAGCTAGCAGTGCAAGGTGCAGTAAGCATGATATGGTTAGGTTTTCCTGTTAATTTAAACACGTCAGTCTAAATTGCAGTACTTTCCTGGTTCAGTTTCTTCAAAAAGCTACCCCATTCTGCTTTGCTGCATGGCCATGCTCAGCCGTTCATAGAATCTTCAATTCATAGAATGACTTGGATTGGAAAGGACCTTACAGATCACCCAGTTCCAACCCCTTGCTGTGGGCAGATATTCCTTCCACTAGACCAGGTTGCTCAGAGCCCCATCCAACCTTGGCTTGAATACTTCCAAGGATGGAGCATCCAGAACTACTCTGGGCAACTAAATCTACTCTCCTTTGGTTTAAAGCCATTATGCCATATCCCATCCCTGAAGGTCCTGGTAAGTCTCCCTCTCTTTCTTATCAACTTCCTTCAGGTACTGAAAGGCTGAAGTAAGGTCACCCCGAGTCCTCTCCAGGCTGAACAACCCCAGCTCTCTTTGCCTATCCTCACAGGAGAGGTGTTCCATTCCTCTGATCATCTTCACAGTCCTCCTCTCAACATGGGCTAAAAAGCAGTCCCCCAGGCTGTAACTGCAGGAAGCACAGAGGTAATTCTTTTCAGACAGGGAAGAGCAAACGTGTCTTGATGGTTTCAAGATGGATTTGGATTTTGCTGAAAAACAAGACCATCCCTAATGTGATATTAAATGAAATGAGAATGTAACTTGACTATGTCCATTTGTGGGGTCTTAGGCTTGCAGACCACACAGATGTATCAATCTCACTCATGTACTTAAAAATGGCAAAACCTTGAGAACAAAAATCTATGCTTAAATCCATTAAGGAATAGACACAAACCAACAAGAGATCATAGTTAGAAAGTCTCTCACTGTCACACCGTATGCAGAACGATTAGGTCTTGTATCACTTTTGCTGGACTAAAGACACTTTTTTTCCACTGCTGTACTTCTTGGCAGATTTTTGTGGCAAATCCTATAAACAAATTCCTACTTAATTGGATTTCCATTTTCATGTAGAGTCGTATCACCTACATGCTTGTTTCTAAAACTGAATTTCTGTTATTTTTGCTTTACTGTTCTTTGTAGCAAAAGACTGCTCCACAGAATGAAGTTAGCTATTGGTTAGCTAAATACCACAGCCATTTCAGTAGATATGGACACAGAGTAAAATGTGAAAAATGTCCATGCTAAAAGGGATAAAAGATATTTTCAAGTCCTAAATATATGTTTGATGATTAACCACGTGCAAGAAAGCCCATTTGGAAACAGCATAACAAGATGATAAATAGAGATATTCCAATGTATTTTTAGGAGAACCATTTACTTAATTTGAAACAAAATCTCACAAATTTTTCTGAAACTAATTCTCAAAAATACCACATTCCTAACTGAAATGGCTAGCAAATGGTAGCAAAACTAAAAAAACTAATGGTAGCAAAAACAAAAACAAGCTAGCTCCAGCTGCTGGAAATTATCTCCCATGTCACACACTGCACCAAGCAATAGCTGGGTTTTGGTTCCTCACATTCTGAAAACCATACAGACTGTTTTGAAGTGGAATATGTAAAAACATAAAATAAACAATTTCAGTGTCCAGAATAATGCTAAGAAAGTAAGTTAATAGATAAAAAGTATAAAATAATGCTAAGAAAGTAAGTTAATAGATAATTCTAGAAATGACATATACAAGAAGAAAAAAAGCCTGCAAAGTTATTTTCACTCTTTTCAGGAACAACTGGATGGATAGAATGATTCCATATATAATAATTTATTCAACCTGATAGGTATAGTTCAAAATACTAAACTGAGATTTCTACAATAAACTGAACAATGCAAAGGATTTGTCTGAAAAAAAAGGTTTATTTGAAAAACACTCAACAACTATTATTAAGAAATTATTTTTCCTCTCTACATTAACATATTTACATATACTATACATCTATATATATATATATATATATATATATATATATATATATATATGCACACACACATACAGAGTTTTAATTTGAATTGTGTATTACTATATTGGATCCATAAAGCTATGTATCATACAACAACTTGGTGTAAGGGTTTGCACTTCTTGGATATAACAGTCTTCTTTTTGTTTGTAACTGTGTAAAATTAAACAATTTGAAGACACATTATCTCAATGCATTGCTAGTAATTTCCTGTAGACACTGTTATTCACATTAGTAGTCAATGTAGCCCTTCTAGTACTAGTGGTAGACATCAACTGGCCACTGCTGTTACTAATGTTAGGATCAAAAGTCTTTTTACAATTGAAGAGACTGAAAAATTGTCTCTGATACTGAGAAGAAGCATAGTAGTAAATAAAGGGGTCAATGCAGCAGCTAATGCTGCTGATAGAAACACAGAGTAGATAGGCAAAGTACAGATACTCTAAGCTGTTGTCATACGAAAAATGGATGTAATGAATTAAGAGGAGAACATTTGTTGGTCCAAAGCAAATAACGAAAACAGAAAAAACAGCCACACACAAGAGCAAGGCACGTGTCTTCTTATTTTGCTTTGCAACAATGGTGGAAGAACTAAGACAGCGAATGATACACACATAACAGACAGTAGAAATTATAAATGGCACTATGAAAAACACAGAAGAGAAGATAGAGAAGAAGTGGACGTAATAGCCGTGAAGTTCGGATTCTCTCAGCACATCGTGGCACGTCGTTATATTTAACCTGGGTATTTCCATTGTTTGCTCTCGCAGGAGAAAAGGAATAACCCCGGTTATTGCTACAAGCCATATGATGAAACAAACCAGTGAGGCACGAGGTAGTGTACGCCACCCCAGGGACTGCATGGGGTACACCACGGCTAGGAAGCGATCAACGCTTATGCTCGTCATAAGCATTATTGAGCAGTACATGTTGCAGAAGAAGGCAGCAGTGATGAAACGGCACATCTGAGGCCCAAAAACCCAGTCATTTCCAGAAAAGTGATAAACAATCTTAAATGGAAGTACACTTACAAAGAGAACATCTGCAAGGGCCAAATTCAGCATGTATATTACAGCTGGCTTTTCGATTTTCATCTTTTTCAGAAACACGAGTATCGCTGTAATGTTCAGAGGGAGACTCAGCACAAGCACTACGGTGTAAACTGAAGGAACAAAACGAGTCAGCCATGGACTGGTGAGGTATCTTGCCGTTTGAACTGATATCATTCGTCGTTCAGGTAGGAATGATGCAGTCTGATTGGTGGCTCCCGATCCAACTTCCAAGTCATTTTCTGTATCACCATCAACAGGAATAAGATCAGCCACTGGATCGGAAGAAAGACGGATGGAAAAGCTTCTGATGATGTGTGGTATGCTGCTGTTATTTGGAAAGCCTGAAAAGTAAAAAGTATTAAGATTAATAAGTCAATATTTAGATGGTATGGGGAAGTGAAAACATCTTTCAAGAAGGAAAGTTAAGATTACATTAGGTAAACAAAAAAATAAGGGTTAATTTCTGATTCAAAGCATTTTATCAGGTTGCCCACAGGTCACCATTTTATTTTAGCTCCTCCTGCTACAAATTTAGGTAAGATGTCCTTCTTTGTCTCCCATCTCTTAGCCTGAAAGCTTTCATTAGTAGTGATTCTAGCTATGCTCAAGGATCCAATCTAATCTATGCTCTCCTTGGGCAACTTTAACACTAACACAACAGGCAATCTGCCAGCCTTGAACTGTCTTGGCCAGACCCCTCACACATTTTGTAAGAAATGAGATGCTGGCATAAGTGCCCATGCACAAAATTGCCACTAGAAGTACTAGAAGTACTCATCATCAAAATCACAAAAAGTAAAAGTGCAACTAAAGCATCATGGTTTTGAAATATTTCTGTGTGCTCTGGAAACATCTTACTCAACTCGAAGGCCCCCATTAAGAGAGATGGCAGAGCAGTTCCCAAGGTAGATGTGGATCAACCTTTTGCTTGCAACAGATGGGTAGCCACAGATTGCACTGAAACACTTCCCGAGTTCTACTTATCGTAACCCACAGTGTGCAGGACAGCATGTGTCTGCCATACCCCCAGGGCACCTCTGAAACCTGCAGTTCCCTCTACAGCAAAGTCTCCTGCAGCATGCTTCCATAGCTAAGTCATGACAGGCCATCTCTTCTTTTTGAATGTAACAAGCCAGGAAATCAGTGTCATGAAGCATTAAATGTCTGGCAGGGAGTTATTTATGTAAAAAAAAAACAAAAACAAAAACAACCAATCAATCAAAATAACTATTTAGGCATTATTTCAGCAAAGTTGTTTGTATGGAGAAATATTTTCTGAGACTGTAATTTTTGGTTTTGGCTTAATCTGCTTTGGCATAGAATAATTCAAGTGTACTGTGGGTAGACAGAAGTGAGAAAATTACAACTACTCAAGTAAACAGTCACCTGTTTACCTGTGCAATTGATCCTTTGTTGGATCTTTGATAATTAAAACAAAAATGAGGGTGTCTTAGCTCACATCTGTGAGCTGAAAGTACATGATTCACCTGTGTAAGATCATGCTTGTTAGAAGCAATTATTTGTTCCATAGTAATTGAAACCAAATTTTTTAGCAAAATCTCTGAAGGAAGCAGATGGCAAAGAGAAAAATGGCTGCATCTTTAAGCAGGCAGTTACCTCCCTTTGTGCACAGGCAGTGGCAGAAGGACCCCACCCGGCAGGGATTTTTGTGAAATTCAAACTTGAATGTGGGGGGGAGATCAGAGGACTGGTAAGGCAATTTGGTGATTTTATTTAGAGCGGCTGTGCTTTATGTACCATGCTCTGTCACAGCAGCATTCTAGGGGCCAGAGACAAAAGGGAAGTGTTGGAGAGAACAGTTTTCATATGCAAAGTGACTAGATTGCAACCTCTGCCGGTCAGAAAAAAAAGATGCTGGGAGCTTGTTACAGAAACTGTAGTGGGAATGATGTAGTTAGAAACAGAAATGATAGAAGTACGTGAGATTTGGTGATTGCACAGAAGGGCACTAAACGCATTTATACTAGGGTCTATTCTGTCTTTTTTAAGAGAACATGAACAACAAGCAGAACTATAGAGCCTTAATCTTTAACACATTATAAATTTAGTTCAAGCAGCTGGATGGCTCAAAGAATCAGCTCCTAGGCTTTGCAGCCAAGCTGCAGCACAAGTCCTTTTGTATGACACCTCTAACTTTAGCCTGTGGCTGACATCAGAGAGTTAGGAGATTGACTGTATTTAATGATCTTTGCAATAGAAGTATGTCACAAATGACAGCACTGGTCTTCATCTCTTTTGGGGAGCATTATAACTATACTTGAATGAACAACCTCCTCTCCCCATATTTCTTACAGCTGGAAGCTTGTCTCCATGGTAAAGACACCAGTAAAAGCGAGGAAAAATCTGTCAACTGTACCTACTGTATCTCCAGTACACACAAGTTTTATGAATTTAAGACTTTTAATTCTACGAGTATTTATTTTCAAACCAGAAAACTATTGAAAGAAAAGACAATGATAATTTTAGTCCCCCAAAGGTTGACATGTCCATCTTGCTTTCTCCACCATTGTAGAACAGTGTGGAGAACCAAACAAAGAGCTGACATGGTTCCATGTGAGGAATGCATGTTTTTGGGAACACAAATATAAATAGACTTGAGAGAGTAAAGCCTGGAGGCCTGGAGTTAGGAACTGTGTTGCCAAGACTACCACTGCGTGATATGGTCACTGAGACACCAGCACCTCTCTCATCCCAGTATCCCTCAGCTTTGAAGGACCTGAGCTGTGCTGCAGTTTCACACTTTGGAGAACCAGCAAACCAACTTCATCAGTCACTGACCCTTCATGACTGAGGTTAAGTCTCTTGGTGTTGATGCTCTGGGTGATAACCTGACCCACTTCTCGTTACTAACCCCTAACTGAGAACAGTACAAAAATATGCTACAAGAAAAAAATGCTATGACCGCGACAAGTACCTTTCACTGACTACCAGCCAGCGTATTAGCTATTGCTTATAGTTAACTGTACATTGCTAATAATTTGAATTATATCCTAAATTCTTGGCGACATCTTATTTACAAGTTTATTAGATTAAGGGATTTAGAGTCACTTTTACTCCATTACAGAAATTTTCTAAAAGTAGAATCCTATTACAATAAATCAGAACAAAAACATGTGTAAATAATTCAAGTTTATTTAAAACTATCTGGAATATTTTGGTGAAAACTATGTGTTCTTGTTATAAGCAGAGGCTTTCTAAGTTCAGAGTTGAACTCAATCTTCATTCTGTCAACATCACCTCCATGCTGACTCCTATTCTCAATCCATGTCCCCATTCTGAACTTAGATGACAAGAGGTACTGCTTGCAAGCCAGCTTTGTGGAAAAATGTAATGAGGCATCACACTTGCTATTTCAGTGCCACTTGATAATATAAAGAATGGTGACTTAAACTTTCTTGATTGAACTAAATTTAATTTGAAAGCTTGACAGCCACGTATCAGTTCTTATCCTTTACCAAGCTGCTTGTAGGACACAGTGTAATTCTAGAAAAAACAGTAAGCACTGCATACTCTGAAACAGAAAGGCAGACAAATACTGCCCTGAGGTTTTGTATTCCTTCTGTGGCAGTGTTTATGTGAAAAGGTGAAGATAGAGATTTATTCACAGAAGGGAACAGGATGAAATAATGTAATATTATTTCAAAAGATTGTAATGAACCTTCATAGCAAACAGAAAGGCCAGAACAGGAAAGAGGCATTACCTTTAAACTGGGTTAGTACAAGACTGCCAATATACAGTAGCTCTACAGAAAATCTTTTGAAACTACTGATAGCTACAACTACAACAGAATCTGTGAAATTATTCTTTCTAGCTGTTTCCAAGCTATAGATATCATTTGTCTAAAATGTATTTCACTGCAGCCTAATTATTTTTTAATAATTAAAAAAATTTTGTTAGAAAAACACAAGTACAGCTTGTGTAGTGATTACAAATGTTCAGAAGGTCATCTTATTTTCTAGCCTGCCATCCAGTCCTTTTGGAAGAACTCAAGCTTGGTTGATTTCTGTTTTTATAACAAATAGGAACTCTGTCATATCAGCAATGAGAATAACCCTTTATCAAAATGTCTATAAAATTTAAACAGGTATGAACTGTTTAACAAATAGACGGTTAAACTGTGAACAAATAGACAGCAGGATAAAGCACTGAGGTTTTATCCTTGAGGTGTGTGTACTCAGGACACTGAATAATAAGCAGAGTCTTTTCTTTGCCTCCAACAAGTACTTCAAAAGGCAAAAATTACATAGAATCAGTATGACACTCAAGTTGCCAAAGTCTTCTCTTATTCCCTGTGGTTTTTTCATCAGTTCTCCAACAAGGACAAAGAGGAATTATGTAGAAAGCTCAGCAAGTTTGTCATTGTTTAATTTTAACACTCCACAATGTGCTATTTTCTATCAATTATTACATATTGTTCATCTCACAATCAGTACACACATATTTTGTTTACCCTGACATTTTTTTTAAATACAGACATATGTTGTAATTTCTTTTCATGTCTATTTTTATTTGCAAAGGACTACTCTGCATCCCATTTGTGAAAGAAAATACAACAGCTTTGACCAATCTTAAGCTCCAGAAGAAACTTGGAAAGTATTTCTGTAGGCCCATGGACAGGATGTTATAAACCAGCAGACTTCACATCCCAAGGGATATCTTTGTGATGTGAGAGACTAGAGAATAGGCTCCTACACAAGCCAATTAAAAATGTTCCCTGTGTGCTGCTGGACAACAAATAATACTGATTTATGGGCATTGCTGGTGACAGCTGCATACTAGCTTATAACAAATAGATTTATTTTATCTCCTCTTTGTATAACCCCAAGTGATAAGCATCTAGAATCTAAATTACTCAATAGCCCATAAATTAGGCATATGAAGGCAGACTGTGAAGCGCATGCCAGACACGTTAATGACAAAATAAGACACAATCTTGTAGGAGTGATGATAGTTATTTGTTTTTATAAAAATAAAACTGAATTGTGTATGCGTTCACATCTCCATTTATACAGAATTCATTATTAGATTACACAACTGATGTAGTAGCAATCTGAACACATTTACTTGAACTGTTGTTTTCTTGCAACTGGGTGTCTGCTCCGTTTTGCTTTCCTATCTCATCTCTTTAACCTCATATGCTGGCTTCAACCAATATAATCACTCTATTTTGCCAGCAGTGTCCCAAGGCAGGGAAGTCCAGGTGAGTTCAGACCTTAGTCACCTTAACAGCACTGGTCAGATAGTTTGTAGGCACTTTACACCAACCTACTGCCAAGCTAGTGCTTTTTCACCTGCCCAAAGGAACAGCACAGGTCAGTAATGTGGTAACTGTGCACAGTGAAGGACAGGGGAAAAGCAGGAGAGAAGCTGCAGGTCAAGGCCAGAGCAGATCTCGGGATACAGCAGTGCACAGGCAACAAGAACATTGTGAAGTACATTGTGGTAAAAACAGGTTATCTAGGACAATGGGGAAACTACATTATTGCAATGGCGATGAGCAGAAGAAGAGCAGAAGACATATTCAGGGGATCGGGTTTTGTTTGTTCTGTTGTGCATGAAGTAACTAGAAGAACACCACCAACAGTGAAAGTTTTGTCTAGCATTAACATGTACAGTTTGTTTTTTACACCAGCACCTCCTTTTCTTAAACAGATATTTTTTTTTAGACTTCCCCTTTGAACATGACTTTGACAGCTTCCTTCCCACTTGTTCTTGTGCCAAAAAGTTGTCTAGCAAAAATTATTTACCTTCTCTGATGCTTCCCTCCCAGCACAATTACAAACACTAGGTCTATTCCCTTTCAGTTTAGCTCAGTAGTAAAAGTATGTTATGCTCTGAAATTTCCTCTTAGCTGCTCATCCAATCAGCCCTTTCACGTATGTAGGACCTCAGGCTTTACTGCATGCCGTCTCGTGGGACTAAGTTATTTCTACTGCAGCACTATCACCACTAGCTGACTGAAAGAAATCTTAAACTGAATCAAGCAAAACAATAATAGCAAAAAAAACCCTGTGCTAATCTGTAAATGTACAATCCTTTGTAGGGCTGTACCTCTGCCATAAAGTGAGAGCTTACATGCATGTACGTCTTCTCTCACCTTCCTTTCCTCAGCATCTCCATCGTCTAACAAGCTCTGAGCGGGATGGAGCCATGGGCTCACCAGTTAGGGTACTGATGTTGCTGTTAGTGAATAACCCTGAAATAACCATGGAAGTCATCTGTCTACTTGGGGTGCATATTCTGAACTGTTTTGTGCTGGCAGATCATCCGAAGTTTGCACTGCCCAGCAGCAAGTCTCGCCGACCAGGTCCGTTCCACCACCACCTGCTGCTGCCTCCTGCCGCCCTCAGCTACGGCGTCACCCACAGCCATCCCTCACCACCCCGAACAGCCTCTCCTCGCCGCTGCTATGAGCACAAAGAGCCGAGGACAACTCGGCCCGAACTCGCACTAGAGCTCCAGGCGGGAGCCGCACGGCCCGGCCGGTGCGGGCACACGGTGCCGTGCGCCCGGGCCCGTTCCGGTCACGGCCCGCGCTGAAGGCACTCCGCGGGCCCCGCCGCCAGCCCCGGGCCCGGCCCCGCCCCGCGCACCCACCTGGCCGGGCCGGCGGGCAGCACAGCAGCGCCAGGGCGCACAGCAGCGCCCGGGGCCCCATGGCCGCGCCTTCCTTCCCGCACTCCCTCCGTCTGTCCGTCCGTCCGTCCGTCCGTCCGTCCGTGCGGGCGAACCTCAGCAGGCTGGGGCTGTCGAGGAGCCGCACCGGGACTCGCTGCTGCCGCAGGGAGGGGGCTGCGCTCCGCGGGCGCGGCGGCGCGGGAGGGGAGGGGAAGGGAGGGAGAGAGGGAAGGAAGGGGAGGAGAAGGCGCAGGGACAGCGGCCCCACGGGACACAGAGCCCCGCGGCAGCCCCCGCGCCCGGCTGGGACACGGGAAGCGGTGGCGGGCTTGGCCGGGGTGAGAGGTCGGGAGCGCCGGAACAAAGGGTTATGTTCAAGGAATTATTTTAAGCTAAGTTTGCCAAATTTGCCGTCCGAATGCCTCACGGGAGCAGTTCCAAGGCCACATGAAATGCCTGCATTACTCACAGCTGAAAGATCACGCTGGTTCAGAAAAGCCCCTTACAGTTGATCTACTTCGTATAAAGGAGATGACGTCCAAGCTTGCTTTTATTGCATGTGTTCAGTAAACTGCTCTGCAAACACAGGGCAACCCAAAAGTGATTCATTGCCCGGCTCTGCCGCCCTGTCTGCTGTACAAAATCCCCGAGAAAGCGGTGCTGCTCCCCAGTCCGGTGGCAGTGCCATGGACAAACCTCGGAAAACTATTGCATTCCTTTAGAGATGCTCATGAATCAAGAGGGGTTGAAGCAAAACCTACCTGAAAGCTGTACAAGAAAATATTTTGGAAATTTTGCAGCTATTACTTAGAAGCTTTGCCCTAAAAACATCCCACTGATGTTTGAGTGCTTTGTGTTTACTAAGCCCGTAAGACGGTCAGAAGCTCTAAAGTGGACACTGTCTTGCTAGGGAGTGCTATCCATGCCTCAACTGTACTGTTTACAGCTGTACAGACAAAAATGGGAAGGAGGGGAAGGCTGATTTGAACTTGCTTATATGTATGAAGTGCCTTTATTACTGCAGAAGCACCGACCTTTGTTTTTAGTGGAGAATGAAGACCCTGGAAAACAAATTTCCCTCATCATAAGTACTGATTCTCAGCAAGCTCTGTGTCCCTATGGTGCTTTTCTTACAGTGCTAGCACTAGTTATATGGCATGCTTAAGCTGACTCTGTTTGCATAGAGCAAGAAATAAATGCAAGTTTTACAGCTGGCCAGCCTTCCTACAGTTCTAGCATCCCACATGCTCTAGGAAACCTAGAAAAAATGCCGTATACTTAATTGAGCTGTTCATCTGTTTAGAAAATACCATGATAAGAGGTGATTATTTCATCTGGTAAGAGGAAGTGAAGTTATTCTTGGTCATTTCTGTAGTCTCACAGTTGTATAAACACACACAAAGATTGCTCTTCTAACTATCTAAACCCAAAAGAGAACTGAACAAAACCAGGTCATTGTAAACATTACTCAGGTTCTCAAAAAAACCCATATATTGCCAGTATTTTTCTTACATTTCAAGAAGCCTTAACCAGTGGGTCAATGCTTGAGGAATACATTAGATTACAGAGTTTGTGAAACATATGAAGAGAAACATTGAACCTCCAGGAAGTATTTTAGTCACAGACATTAGAAACAGTCATAGTGCTATTCCATTTCATCTTTGTAACCTAGTTATTATAAATACAGCAAGTGAATAAAACTCATGCTTTTGAAATTTTATGTCTGCATACAAAAACCAAATTTAAATTTTGTTTCCTTTGGTTTTGTGAATCAACTTGCTTCTTCCTCTCAAGATAACTTATTGTAACAGAGGTGAAGAGTTCATGACTTATAAAACTTTAGTTTTTAATTCTACTTCTTGCATCTTTTTCAGAATTTTGGTTTTGTTATTTTTTTTTTTTTTAGTAGAGGTATGTTACAGAACAAAACTTCATTCCTCCTGTTAGACACGCTAAGTTTACCAAAAAAGACTGCATCTCCCTAGTGAGACTGCTACCTCATCACTGTTTGTGGAAGGAGATCGTTCTTGCTGCCAATGCAGATTACCCTGTAGCATGTCAGAGGTGGGTAGTTACTGCTGAAAGATGAGCATAGAAACATGCCTCAAAAGCAGGGAAATCAGTTGTCTATCTAGTTACAAACTTTTCAAAATCACACGTGACTGTCAGTGTTTGGATTTTCTGGGAATGAAAGTTTTTGTTTCATTCCTGTATTCTTTAAAAGAAAGTTGGACAGCTAAAGGAGGTCCACAGACCAGTGCAAAGAGAAACAGAAAAATCTAGTGCTTGTGTTGGTGTTCCTGTCTGCCTGGCCTAAGCAGAAGGATGTTGTTCTGCAATTCTGTGGGTAGTTTTGTATCTTCAGAGGCCCTTGAGAATGGAAAAGTTCCAAAATAAACTAAGTCAGCTGCCAAGCACTCTTAGTCAACTCTGAAGACACGTGATAGAAAAATGCAAGCCTTGGGGTTAACAGGCTAAGACTATTGCCTATTATAATTTCTTTTCACTACCGCCAGTTAAGGAGGACAAAGTTGAGAGATAGGCAGGTTGTGCAAAGAAAGATGCATTTTCTCCTGTAGCAACAACTGATGCATAGGCCCAATTCAGTTGTACTGGCTTTTTTTTCCTCGGGTTTTGAATCAGCAATGCAAGTCTTTCCACACCACCATTTCATGACTGAAGCTGGTTTCACAAGTCCTATCTAATGTTGAAGTCCCCACATTGTATCTTACAATAGCCTCTAAAAAGCCTCTTTTCTGTTGTAGTTAGTAGCTGTCAGCAGCAGTGGGTGATAACAGAATCACTTTGCTCATTTGTGTGGTGCTACACACTACCATCAATCTTATGTGGGGGTAGAAAACATTGTGGTCAGTCCTGTTCAGCAGTCCTGTTCATATTATTGGTCAGTGGAAAGGTCCTAAATGGAACTACCTAATTGAGGAAAAAAGCTTATAAAGGAGTTCAAAGAAATTAAATGGAAATTACTCTTTGATGTGCACTAGGAAGAACAGGAAGCCCAGGAAATGGCTGGGCTGGTACACAGGGTGTACCATTCATACTTGTCATTATGTGGGAACCAAAGAAGCTTTTCTAAGTTTGCCCACTCCAGGAAATAACTGAGGAATGTGCTATTTGCATTAGAACCAGGCAGGTACTAGATGTGTCAAGTGTATCACACAAAATTGCATTTCAAGGAGTGAGTTACTCCCATAAAGACTGTGGGTCTCTGGCATGTCTCACCAGCACAACTCCAGGCTTTTGACACGATACCTCAAGAGTCTCTTCTTAGAAGCAACATCACACCTGTGGCAGATTTAATGCTCAGCTAGAGTTTGTTAAAAATATAGCCATTAGTCAAGTCTGTTGCAAATAAAAAGGGGGAAAAAAGATTGGGAATTTAATATTCAAGTAAAATTCAGTTCTCTTCTTTGGAAGGAAAAGTGATGCACTGTTTTCACTTTTCTATCCAGCTATTTTAAGTGAAGCTGGGTATCAATACTACAGCACTTATGCAATATTAAAATGGTTTATACATAACCAGCTGGAAGAAAAATGGAATCACGTCATAGTTTTTTAATCCTTTAATTAGGGATATTATCTGGTTTAAAGTAGTCATGTATTCAAACTTAATGTCATGCATAAATTAATACCTCTGGCAAATGTAATAATTTTTCAGCTTGTGTAGCACCACAGATCAGTTAGTATATCAGCTGAGTTTGTAATCCATGTATCTGCCAGTGACTTGACACTGTTCTATTCCCTTACCAGATTTAATACTTATTTAATATTTGCTTTTATAATTCATTCCAGAATGTCTCACTCTCCATCTTCTGAAGTGTTTGTTATAAGAAAAGTGAGAGAAGGAAGTATTTTTTATTGGTCACATTACCTGTGGCACAAACTTTGTAGGTATAAGTGGTAGTTCCAAAGCAAAATCATCATCACATTCAATAGCATAAAGGCCATGAAGTCTTCACTGCTGAGCAGCTTTTCTCAAGTGTACTGGGGACTGTCAGGCTTAGTTGCATGCAATTTTATAAATGCACTGAAAGAAGTTCATTCAATTACCATCTAGATTGCAGCTTTAATAATTCCTTGAAATGAAATGTAGGGATCAAGCCAGTTTAATTAGGTAATGTTTATTTTACATAGAACAATCTCCAAAGAATATTTAAAAAACCCAATCTAAATACTGATTTTATTGCATTTATTTTCTTACAAAAAAAAAAAAAAAAAAAAAAAAGACAGGCACAATTTAGGTATTCAAATACTTCAAACTGAACAACTGTTCGCTATTCAGATTTCCCCAATACCACTCCAAAGGCTGTGAAAGTAGAAAACGTCATTTTGCACGAGGCAGTAGTGCATTTAGTAGGAATGAATCGCAAAATATATTTTTGTGAAGCAAGTCGTTATTGTCGCTTTATAATTACCTATAAAATTTTTTGAATTGCACAATAAGTTTGCTTTGCAATTACAACTGCCACAAAATAGGTCTAGTATGTAACTAAGTACCTGCTCAAACTATCCCTTAGAAACAAATTAGGTTTTCTTTTGGTAAATACTTAAAGTCTAGTATCAGCTATATTATATATCTGAGGTAATTTTAAAAATGTTTCAATAGGAAGAGGTTTATATATTTAACTAAATGCAATTTCTGCCTACCTTGAAATCTACACAAAAGGTGTGTATCATAAAGAATATTTTCATTTGAAAGTACCAACACCAATGAAATCTTGAGCTGTTTAAATGAATAGATTTCTCGGTTTTCTGTTTTTTTATCAATGCTGAAAAGGCACTGTGTACATTCTTCTGAACTTTTGGTGTTTTAGGGTGTGTTTTTAAAATTTAACAAGCATCCAATGACAACTTCAAATGTTTATAAGCAAAAAAATACTGAATAGACTTCCCGCTGATTGATGAAGTCCATGATATCTGAAAGTACTCATTTTCCATAGAACTTCTTATTCAGCAAGAATATGAGCAAATTCACATTCACTTTAGCTTTATCAAACATTTTCATTACAGCCACACCTTCATACTGCATCTGAAGCAAATCCTGAAATGAGAAAAAGATCATTAGTGTCTGTCCAAATCCATACCTTACAGTAACAAGATGTGATAAACATCACCAACTGCAGGTCCTTCGTAACTTAAACAATTGCAAGCAAGTATTGGATACATGCAGAAAACATTACATGTCCTCTAGATCTTAAGCTACAGATGGTCAGTAACAGCAAATCAGAAGAAATACTGTTTTCTGTGTATTTCCTCTTTTTTTTTTAGTATTTCCTGCTTGCTGCCTGAACTAATGTTGAGGTTGATTTCATACAGTTGCCCCAAGATAAACATTAATTCAATGCCAATGCCCAGCATCCTGCAGAAGTTACATAGTTGTTCTCCACATTAGCTGCTGCTCTGTACTAATTGACTGGTTCATGGATACATGTGAAAAAATATTGAAAAGGTTTGCAGTTACACGAAGTGCAACAGCAGCTATACAGCAAAGTAGCAAAATTCAAACCTGGAAATGGAGCTGCACTTTTTCCATCTCAACTCCTAAAAATTTTGCTTTGATTTCAAAGTCACCCACTTCTTCTCCAGGTGTGATATCAAACATCACGTTCTTAAACCTTGAAACAAGAAAGATAATTGAATACATAGGCTGTGCAGTTTTGTATAATCCAGAGACAGCTTTGGGGAAAAAGCCTGCAGAACATAGAACTTTGACCACAAGCAGTGTTGTTGGTGTCAAAAGAATCACTCCATCCCTCCCTGCACTGCATTCCATACAGTGTTTTCTTAGAGACGGTCTGGTAGTATTGGTAATATGAAATACAGAATTCTAAAGTCTTTTGTACTGGAGAAACAACCCCCCAAAAAAACCCAGCCCAAAAAACCCCAACCAAATAAAACAACCTACCAACTAAAACCAAACCAACAACAAAACAAGAGACCAAAAAAGAAAAAAAAGTCTTTAGAAGGTTTAGTGAACAAATTGGATCCAACACCCAGTGGTAGAAACAGGACAAGCAGATTTTCCTTCTCCTGTGCCCAAGCATCTCCTTGCAGGTACATATTTGCCTCATGTGGCTTCCCCTACCTGATAAATCCCCGTGGGGGGAAAAAAAAAAAAAAAAAAAGAAAAAAAAAATGGAAAAAACTTTTCCATGCAGCAGGTGAACGGTAAGGTGCAAAGAATGGAAGACTTTCACTACCACAGCCTCAAAATGGAAGAATACAAAAGGGATGTTAAACCACCACATCCGTTCACCCTGCTGTAGAGTGAGGAAGAGCGGAAAACCTGAGCGTTACTAAGTTACTTGAAAGTAACTGGTCAATATATCAAAAAAGATTGCTACAACTGCATAAAAACGTGGTCATTAATAGTGAGTCTGCTGCTAAACTTGCACTTGTCCATGTAAGACAGTGCTAGGGCTGGCTCGTTAAAATATTTTCCCAAAGTAATAATACAGCAAGGTACAAAGTTAAAAAAATTATAATAATTAGACTGTAGCATCCTTCTGAATGCAGAAGTCTGAGGCAATTTTAGCTGTGCACAGGAAATTGTTAAGATTTCTTTTATCAAAAGCCAGGCCCCTTCAGAAATTGCTGATTAGAAAATACTTGGAATTGCACTTACTGATTGGTTTGAAGATCTTCAATTTCTAAGATGACACCTTTTTCATGAAGTCTTGCAGCTGTGTACTTTAGTGGGGTCTGTTTCAGCTTTTTGCTTCCCTTCACCTCCTCTTTTCCATCAAATTTAATTGACCTCCGTGAATTTCTAGAAAGAGAACAAGAAAATGGCTTTTGGTGTGTTTATCAGATCCTTAATACTTCTGTTACTCTTCAGCCATATTTAACTTTCTTTCACTCTTTCTTGAACTTCTCTAAAAAAACCAAATTAACATCCCAAAAAATCTGAGAGTTAGAGGAATTTTTAGCATGCAGTGAATCATCTAAATATCTTGCCAATGATTTTGAATCATCTTTTGGCACTTCTTTCAATTCTATCGTGAAATGCAACTCTGATCCTCAAAAGTCCTCAATTTTCAGTTTAAAATAGCAATTTGTAAACTTAAGGTGACATAAATGGTAAATACTGTGTAATTTAGAGTTAATTTTTGGATCAATGAAGCATATACTAGGAAAATTCCTATTCATGTCAGTAAAATGTTTTCATTTTAACACTTTGGTGGCATTGGTGGGGGGATTGCTTTCAAGTAACTCCATTATATCTGAAAGGTAAATATTTAGGTATTTATTTCCCCCTTTTCCATTCTAAAAATAAACCCCAAACTTTATAAAAAAGGAAGAAACCAATAATTACTTCCCAAAGCTTCATGACCTCCAACCTTGCAAGTGGATCTGCAAAGTAACACCAATTAAATATATTGAAAACTTCTACACATCTCTTTACATAGACATAGACTTTTCTTTCTCCAGGCAGTCATTAATAAATGCAAGACTTTAATATCCAGATGCTGACACAGTTAACAACTCTCATGGACCTTTTGCAGACTGTCAATCTGTTGGAATCAATACTTTAAACTACAGATGAACACCTGCTCTCCCTCTTGATGAAACTAAAAGACACATTAAAAGAAAGACTCAACTCACCTCCTTGTTAAGTTGTCTAAGCAAGTTTTTATATAGGTGTTGTAATAATTAATTTGTTCCTCATAAAATGCTGTCTTGGAGTTAAGTGCATTCAAAGTCTGCTGGAGTTTCACCAGTTCAGCTTTTCGATGATGTCTGTATCTTCTTTGATTCCGGATATCCTAAATAAATTTATTAATTTTATTGTTTTATTAATTTGAAATTTTAAAAAGCCTCAGTTCATTACCATTCCAATTTGTAATTACAAAATCTGAGTTCATTACTGAGAGAAAGCACAAAATTATCCTGTTAGTTCTTACAAGAACAGTACTTGTAGGAAGTACTATGGTTTGTTCACATGGCAGTCACATTGCTGCTGATATATAGAATTGGTGTTGAATTTTTCTGTGCTCTACAGGGCCTAACAGACCCAGAACTCAAAAGAAAAATGTCATTGTTGTGCCGAAGATAGTTGAATATTCTAAGGTTCTTATGGCCACTATGGGTTGTGGATGTGGAATAGGATTTGTTGAGAACAGTCCCTGCGCTTTATCAGCATCAGGATGGGCACCACATTGGCCCACTATTCTTGTGTCCTGCCTAACCACAGCAGATCAGTGTTGATAACAATCAGATTATCTTTCATAGGGGTTTAAGGCTTTTGAAACCTTATCAAGACCACAGCCATTCTTAATTGAAACAGCACCAAGAAATTCCAATTAAACTGGAATTGTTGAAGTATACAAGGTTATATTGAAACATTATAGAGGAGAGTTAAATCATCATCAGCATCAAATTCAATATCAGATTTGGATAACAAAGGTTGCAGTTTTATGTCATTCATTTCTGACAGTTATTCAGGAGTGTACTGTCTCTCACTTATTTTGTCAGGGAACGAAAACAATTTGCTTTGTATGTGGATACTTCAGTAGTTTAGGGTAGCATTCCCTGAAAAATATGTGTTTTACGTCTCTAATTGGAATGCATTTAGGCTAGATGTTAAACAACATTGATATACAGGGAAACACTCAGTTTACCTTAGCAATCTCATTTATAATTTCTTGGTACTTAGTTGCTGAAGACACTAGTCCTGCTTGTTCCAATGTCCGGAGATTTCTCTGAATTTTCCTTTTCTTTTGTTCTATTGGTAGCTGCCCATCTTCAAAAATAGACTGACTGTGCTTCATTTTCTCTGGAGTTTTGGAATCTAAGATGGCACGTTTTTCTACAAGCTTCAAATTCTCAGATTCCTGGCAGGGGGGAAAAAATCCAGAACAGTTATTTTCCAGATTTTAATAACAGTTAAGAGTTCAAGTACATTGAATTCTCAAGTACATTGAACAGGAGATTTTCAAGAATCAGGGTGCAATCTTTATGTCCTTTTACCACTTGGTCTAAAAGTACCCCATTTACTATGCCTTTGGACATACTTTAGGTACGTAGTGACAACACCGAGACACATATTTGAATTAATCAAAGTGTCTAATTCAGCCAGGCTCAATAACTTCACCAAGTTGTGGGAAGACTGTCCAGATCTCACATATGCACACACTGAGGTGAGCTAAAATCTGCACATTATTAGAATGCAGTTTTGTGTGTCACTGTCTATGGGAGAGACTGCAGCTGTGGGCTCTTCCCACTCGATTCCCATACTAAGGATAGCAGTAGTTCCCTGAGATTTGCTTGTATAGATTAAGCAAATAAACTAAAGGGTCAGGCAAGCTGAGTTACAATACTGAATTTAATGGGTGGGAACAAAGATAGAGTAGAAAGATTCACCTCAGCTATTTCTTGTATTATAATACAGGAGAGAAAAGACCATCTTTACAAAAAAAAGTAAAGAAAAAAATATTCTAGTCACATTCTAGTGACTCCAGTATAGTAAGAAAAAATATTCTAGTCTAGTCTAGCTCACACCAAGATTTATATTTTGTTTCCATCTGAAGTTGTTTCCAATTATACAGTAAAAAAACCCAACTATACAAGTCTCATAGTTTAAAGACTCTAACTCTGAATAGTCTAAAACCATCAACAAACAATTTCATTGTTATAATGAGATGGAGAAAGCTATCAGAGATCTGTAAAGGTCTTCAAATAGCTATAATAAATTACTTCCTTCCCTGTTCAGGCACAGTATAAGACTTACCTGTTGTGCAGTGGCTGGTGTTTCTAATATTTCTAAGAGTGTATCCCCTGGTTGGGTTCGTATCACATCCACAATGAGTCTTTTGGTCCTTTTGAAAAGGATATGTAGATATTACAACACAGTTATCACTGTATCACTTGTACATGTAATTTCTTCGACCATAAAAGTAGTAAACTCCCCGTTTATTATGGATTATTGGTAAAATTTGCTTTCTAGCTTTTTATGTTTCACAGCTTCCTTTAACAACATTGAGGATCTGATTTCTACACAGTCTGAATAGAGAAATGCATGTAAGCTTCCCCCCATTTATTTTAGAAAACAGACAACCCACTAGTGCAGTAAAACCATTACTGTTAATAAAATACAAGCAATTTTATTAATTTTGTATTAATGTGGATTTTAATTGTGATCGTGACAAAACAGCAGACAGAAATGTAATGTTTGAAAAGCCTGAACTACTCATCATTCCATTAAGGGTCATATTTACTGAATACAGTGGAAATGCACTCAGAACTGCTGAACTTTGAAGGAATTTTTCATTTGATGTAGCGCATTTACACAAACCACTTAAGGACACATATTTCTCTAGCGACAAGAGACAAGAAGCATTTCCTTGCTAAAAAAAGGGAAGCTGCTACACCCTGATATGTTAACCAGTTCTTTTCTTGGTAAGAATTTATCTCATTCCTGCTGCCTATTTGTTCATAATACTTCCAAGAACATCCTGCTACAGAATTCTATTAATTTAGAGGACAGGTTACCGAAATAGTTCATTATACTTAACAATTAACAGAAAATTAAGGATGTAGCTTAAGTTTCCAAGAAAAATGTCTAAGTATTGTAAAAATTTCTATGATAAAGCCTAATAGTTTAAAGTGATAGTCTACCTAAGTACAGAAGTAAAACATCACTCCATTGAACAAATCCAGAATACCTATTTCTGATTTAAAAAAACCCAAACAGCTTAATGGATCAGATTTTAATTACAGCCCATGTCTGCCCTTCTAGTTATTGGTGCGCTGTCTTTCCATTTTAATGTGAATTTTTGCCTTCACACACATGGGGTCCATATAAGCACAGTAATAGAAGACAGCAACATCCTGTTCTCCCCCTTTCTCAGATTGTACTAGGATCTGAAGTAGGCCAATCCCTTTTCTGGATAGCTTGAAATAACATCAAAAGATGGGTGTCAATAATGTAAAAGAAGTGCTGTTATATAATTAATTTTTACTATAAAGTAGCCTGCATTCCAGTGTATCCCTGCAGCCATTTTTAAATTTGTTTCCAAGACAAAATAAACACAATTTTCTTTTTCCTGGATAAAAGCATGAAGCATGTGCTATTCCTGCTGAAGTAACAGTTAGATTCTTTAAAAAAGGCTGATGACAGTATATCTGGAAAGTGTTTATTTTTGAGGGGGAGGAAAGGACATGGTAATACTGTCTGACCCTTATAAGTGTAGACTGCTTTTCATCTCTGTTTTCCCAAGGCTGTGGCATTTTAAAGTAGAGTGCTTTTACAGCTTCATGAAAAAACATTTCCTAGATAATGATACAGTCATGCTCCAAAACACAGATGGCAATATATTTCTTTTTTCTGGAAAAACTGACAGTTATTCTGAGTTTTGTAAAAGTTTGAGTAGCACTGAACACAAACTGTCTTTTGAAAACTGAATGCACTCAGCACCTCAGAAATGTACTTAGGCAGGGTAAATATTTAAAAAGCAATAGTTAGAAGCAAACAAACAAACGATAAGCATTGCCAGAATATACATGTTTGAACAAAACTTACTTTATCATCAAACTTTTGAGATCCTGATCTTCACCTTCTCGTAACTCATATTTGCTTGTTAGAGACAGTGAAATCTCTGTTTTTGCAAGTTGATTCAGTGTGCTTTCCCTGTTGGGGTCATTGGGATCAACAGCTCCTTCCCCTAAAAGGAAACATATTTTACTCCAAGTTTTCCAATTTTCCCACGATTCAGCACATGAAGCAAACAAGTACCTAGATTAATCACTGTAAACAATCAGAAATATTAAACTTATTATATAGCGCCTCCAGCTCCTTCCACTTAGAAGCAGGCTTTTTTTGGGCATTGAACAATCAAAACAACAACTTAGCTATTTATAAGCCCAGCTACAAGGTTTTGGAAAGTAAACCAATCCTTGCTTTTCAGGCTCCTTATGTGCAGAAGACTTTCATGTTGTCTCCTTAAAGTATAATACAAGCAATGTAACATCCTTTATCCTAACGTGCAGTGATAATGAAGAAACAGAAGAATAGCAGCTATGTTAACAGGCTACTCACTTGAATGTTGCTGTTATTCATGACTCCTAGCTACTTTCTAAACAGTTTTCTAATACATGTAAATTAAATACCACTCAAATGCATTACTTTCTAAGAAATTTGCTAATTTTAACAAAGTAATTTTTATTTGGATAATTAAGTATCAAAAGAAAAAAATGGCTGGTTTTAGAATTTTCTTTATACTTTGTTTAAGTTTCTACCTAACACTAGCAAATCTTAAGATCAGCTTGTTAAAAAAAAATCACTTGTTTCCTATCTGCACAACTGGATCACTCAAAATAATAGTAATGTTTGGATTTTGAAACACACATTAATTTTTAGAGTGAGTATTGTAGTTAAGAAAAACATTCAAATATGAGGTTCAATGTTACAATAAGTGTTTGGAAAATAATTCTGTAGTAAACAGAGAAGCAGAAGCTACTGGTCTGAGAGACACAAGAGTATTTAAGTCAAGTTTCTGTTTAATTCGGCCCCTAAAATGAAGTTACCCATAAAGACAAAAAACAACATACCAAGGAAAGATTCTATATCAGGAACAGGTCCCAGACCTTCCAGCAATTCATTCAGCAGGTCATTAGTTTCAGTAGCAATGGCATCCTGGTGTTCCAAAAGCAGCTATAAACAAATGTAAATGAAGTCATCATCCAGAAAAAGCTTTCCTGGAATCTTTATACTTGAAACTAAGTCTGGAAACTAAATATTGAAAAACACAGACCTATCATGATCAGGATTATGGAGGACCTTCCCAAGATCAGGAAGCACCCTGGATTCTGGGCTAGAGTTTGGAACTGCCCTTGCTGTAAAACAGCTTGTCTTGCTTCTCCAGCTATTGTCTCTGGAGTGCTCAATATCACAGCTGAGCAGAAGGTTTGCAATTAGGACTAACAAAGTCCTAATTGTCACAGAATAAAGGATGGTAATCGCAAGTAGAGCATTTTGGTGCTGCATCCTTAACACCCAAAGGAATAAAGTATTGGTGATCCACAGAAAGACACCTATTTTATGTATATCCATTCCAGTAGCTTACAACAGTGTCAGTGGTACCTTTCAGAAAGGACTATATTTTCTAAGTGAGGAACGAGCTCTGCAGCACCCACTGCACCACCTAATAGACATGTTATGCCAGTCACTAGACTCACTGGAAGGACTAAGGTTCACATACAACTTCTGGTCATTACCTGCAGGCAGAGGTCTGCTGCTTCAAAAATTAAAAGAACAGGCAAAAAGACAAACCAGAAATTTTTTTTAGCAGATTAGGTTATTAGTTTTCACTTGAATGAAACTAACTTATAGAGTGGCTTACTGTGAGTGTGGCATTCTGCCTTTTCCATAGTGTATCTGGCAGTATTTGAGATTCTTTGTGGTGTTTGTGGCCTTTTTTTTTTTTTTTTTTATGGGGAAAGGTTACTGTGGGGTATTTTTTTGACTTGGGTGGGACAACACACGGGGGACATATTGCCAGCCAGGAAACAGATAGTAGCATCCAAGTTTTAGGAGGAACAAGTGGTAAAGATTTAACTTACACGCTATTAAGTCATGCTTCAGACTGCAGTTATTCTGCTCTTTACCCACAGTAAGAACAGGAGTGATACCACAGCAGCATTTTTTCTAAATCTGATGTTTTACTCAGTTTCCAAGAAGTCACATGACAGAATGCCAGAGCTGCAAGTTTCTATTCCCAAAGATTTTCCCTCAAGCTATCACTTTCTTACCCAAGACAGAAGATTGTTTTAAAGTTGGAAATGTCACATGAGACTGGAACATAATTGTTCTTTCCCCTCATCAGAAAGTGTTACATACTAACTATTATTCAAGATGATGCTTTTGCATGAAAGCAGCATTTAGATTTTTCCTAGGAAAAAAATAAAATCTAATATTCAGCTTCAGAACATTTCAGAGATGAAGTGAAGAAATTACTTCAAAAATAAGAATGAAAACTACGCTTTCCCCAGAGAGTGCAAATATTTGATAATCTGTATACTATAGTCCATTGACTAGTCTATTTTGATTGACTTACTGAATGGGTATTGATAATTTCTTCAATGGAAATATATATGACAGGCTTGCTAAGGGTCACCATATCAGAGTATTCATCAATATTGAATTTCTCCTCTGGTTCAGGAACATCACATGCTGCTTGAAAAAAATTCCTAAGAGAAAATGAGAAAGACTTCAATAATTGTCCCTTATAAATTCACTTTATTTAGCCTGTATAAAAAAGCCATAGTCAAGTCTTTGACATGCATTATGTTTCTTTTATAGCCTGCAATCTACCCTCAATGTTTCAAGGAGGCAATATGTCAATACAAGTAAATCTTCTCTTTCCTGGGTAGCTGGTAGAAGACTGTTTTCAAGGGGCTGGGTTTTTCCCCCTACTTAGTAAACAAGGTAAATTTTAAGGACTTAGAGAAATATCTATTTAATAGCCATTAAATAGATATTTCTCTAAGTCCTTAAAATTATGAAAGGATTTCCCTGTTATTTTATGAAGGCAATTCGCAGTATGAGGTGTGCTGAGAAGGAATGGATTGAAATACATGCACAAAATTCCCATTTGTCCCATAAATATTTATATTGCTGTTAGGCCAAAAATGAGGTGCTCAAAATGAGAGAACATGTAGATTGTTTATAAATAGAAGAATCTTGAGAGGAAAAAATGCAGAGTGTGGTTGAAGTGTTACTTCAGTATGACTAGCATGCACATGGAGTACTGAGACCTGCTTCCCAAAACGACAACTGGTGTCTCTCCAAGCTACTGACTTCTTCAGGGATGAGCACAGATAACCAAGAACCAGCAGGGTCCTCTTGTAGAGAACCACTTTGTTTTCTGAAGTGAAAAGACCTGAAGTGCAGCAGCTGGGAAAAACAGGGTTTTGGATGATGCCTATGGGTTTCCTGCAGGAGTCATATTGTGCCAGCCCTATGGTGTTGAACAGGATATGTGTTTCAGGTTCACAGCACCTTTAAAGTATTGGAAAAGAATAATTAAAAAGAAAAAGGAAAATGGGCTGAGATTCTTCACTTTGGAGAGGAAAAGCTGGGGACTACACATCAAGTTATAAAACATCACAGTGGTATTGCATGAGATGTGTTCAGAATTCATTAATCAGTCCAAAAACTAATGGCCAGTAGGGTATGCAATGAAACTGCAGGAAAATTTTAATTTTAACTAACAGGTAGCAAACTTCTAAATATTGCTACAGGAGGAGTTGTGAAGGCAGATGATCTCAAAGGCTTAGGAAGGGTGTGGACAAGTTTCTGCACAAAAGTAAAAGATCCAGGCAGGCGTAAAAGCTTTGAGCATAGCTAACATTGCTAATATTGTTCCAAAGGGGAACAGGCAGCTAAGGGCAGCCAGTGTTGCTGTCTAAGAAGGGCTTAGTTAAAGTACAGAGCATAGGCATACAGATATTTAAGTTAGCTTAATTAGGAGAGGGATTCTTCCTTTTGTAGCAATCAAGGGCTGACTAAAGCAGCGCTCTTTTATTAGCATTTGTTATTCTAGCTGTAACACTTTCTACTTTATAGCTTCTTCATGTTTATGTCGTGCGCCTAAATACTTCATTAAAATTACTAATTATCTCATTATTGTTAAAATTACTAATTATTTATCATACTTTTTATTAATTGAATTATCTCTGTGTCCATGATTGACGTCTTTCAAGGAAACGCATTATATGAACAGTGCATTTGCTTTCACAAAGGGCAGACACTAAAGACAGAAACTCTGAGTGCAAGTTTATTGCAAAACTCAACAATACCACAAAGTAATAGCAATGAATGGGCAATAACCCGAAAGAACTTGTGTCCCAGAATGTAGGAAAACATGCAGCTTCCTACAATTGCAAGATAAAAGAATGATATCTGTGTAGAATCCATCAGCAAAGATGAGAGAATAAAAACAAACCCTACAACTTTGTCCTGACAAGTATTTTTGTCTTCCTCAGACAAAATGTCCAGATGTCCTCCCAAATCAAAGGAGACATTGATTTGTCTGGATAATGAGTTACCACAGTCTGTTCTAAGTCTGTTTTGCTGTAAGGAACTGCAAGCAAGACAGCAGAGGTGATCTCAAATTAATGCACAAGCTAAAATACAACCTGTTAATCCTGCTCTAGCTTCCTTGTCAGTGAGCATTTCTCTTTGCCACATCACTCAACATTTTTAATATTTTGAACAGGAAATTCCTATCAACAAGGAGTCCACCTCCCTTACTCATCCTAGAGGAAAGCTCTTACTCTGTAGGTACTTGTGAGGGCTGTGCATACCTGAACTTCTGGTAGGTCTGTGAGAGGTAAGTGTTCATAGATGACAGATGTTCACTTTCTCCTTCAAAGAGTTTGTTAGAAGCAGCATGCTGGAGGACTTTTGCCACACAGCCTAGGTTCCTCCTCTGGTCAGGGTGTATCTGACCCCCAGCTGTTATATCAATTATATCAAAGCCATCAGGAGCAACTATGGCCGGGTTCATGTAGCGATAGTACAGAAGGTTGCCAACAATCTAAAGAAACAGTTAGAGAAAGAAGTTAAGAAATCTTTCCTTTGCATACAGGAATGACACCTTACAAAACATGACCAATCATTTCTACTTCTAAATTAGACTATAGGAACTGGTGCTACAAGAATCCTTAAGACACACATTATCTAGGAGGCTAACTGGAAGAACATCTTACATGATACTCCTCCTACAACACCTCTGTGAACATCAGTTATGGACTTTCACAACCACATTTCAATTTGATACTGGCTGTAGTTCAGCTAATGCAAAGCATGGAGTTAAACACAAACACAACTCTTCTAAATTTTGCAAGATTCTGCTCCCAAGGCTGCAGATACTGGCAGCATTTAATGCACTTGTTGATAACGGGACCCATTAATTCTTCAAGGGACTGGACTGCAATGTAGCCCTAGAAATCTAGAGACCAGATTTCCCAAACTGCAGTTTCTGTAACAATGCTGCAGCATCTTCTGAAGATGGCAACTTCAAAGAATTCCTGGTCTCAGAAACAGGCAGGACTTTGCTTTCTGCAATTTGCTTTAGCTTATATGCATGCCCCTGCAGAACTTCCAGCTTACACATTTAAAGGCTTTCAAGTGGGTACTCCATTTGTTACCTAAGTTTTTAAATGTGTTGAGCAGTTGTAATCAGTATTGCTGGAGTGATGGACAGTGAAGAACGGGCAAGTTCAGGTAAAATGAAAACCTTGTACTTTTAGAACCATGTAATTAAACACTGATAAAAGGGTCTTTATTGAAGTACAATTTAGTCCTAATTTGACAGGGTTGTCAATTTTAGAAGGTTGTCAATTTTAGAAGCTGTTTAGAAGGCTTATGGAGCAATGCCCCTAAGTTCTCTAAAGAGACACCATGGCTGTGGCAGGGTAACAACAGCCACTTGGCCAGCACCATACTTACACTCACACCTTATTTTTCAGTCTGCACAAATGCTATTTCTACAACTTTTACAAGCATCTTAAGTGTAATGCGATCCAAGTGTAGTATAATCTACTCAAACTTTTCTTTTAGAAACCTTCCTCATTGGATTTAAATTACAATTTCTTAACATTTTAAACTTTAGATAGGGGAGAAAAAAAGAAGAGGACTACAGTGTTCTCCAATCAAAGGACTAGTGATCACAATGATCACTGGTCATCACTGGTGATCATTACCATTCCAAGCCCCAGGATGATTCAGATAAACTCCAGCCTTGTCAGTACAGTTACTGTCCAAAACAGGTTGAGCACCCTCTTCCATAAGAGTATTCACATACTTAGATGGTGGCAACAGAATTCCCTGTTCCCCCCTTCCTCAGCCTCTTTGCAACTCAATAAGAAGTGCCAAATTCCTTCAATAAATGCTGGTTTCCCAGTTCCTTAGAATATTTAGTGGTAATAAAAATCTACTTTGTCAGTAAAACAACAAGCTGCTGGCAGTGTGCCCTAGGAAGTCTACCTTTAAGAGTTCATCTTCAGTTGCATCCGGGAATTTCTCATGGAGTGAGCTCTTCAGAACTTTGGCTATGTATCTCATTCCATAACTACATGTAGAACAGATGAAAAGGCAAAATAGTGGAAAAGACTTAGACGAAACAGAAAGCAATCATTCTAGTCAGCGTAAATTACTGGCTTCTTGCCCACTTGCCCATGAAACACTAGAATGAGTTGATAATGGAAAACACAAAACGTTTCGAGTACAGGGAGAGGTTTGCCAGGCTGCTAAAGCCAGGCAGAGAAACCACTCCCTCTACTGGGCAGCCCATCCCAGAGGAAGTATCACAAGGCTTTGAAAGCATGAGAAGGATTTGAAAGGCTCTCCATCACAGAGGTTCAAGTGAACTGCACACGAACTGCCTCTTGGAGAGTCCTAACAGAGCACTTACGGCATCATATTGAGGGAAGAGAATATGGATGTGAGAACTTTGTCAGTGACGGCCCGCAGACTCTGAATAGATGATTCCAGTTTATTGACCACTTCTGCGTGTGTCAGTGCTTGTTCTGTGGTCACATCATATGGCAGTTTGCTGCAAAGCAAAAAATAAACATGAAACCAGGTTATATACATTTGAGAATAACATGTTTTTTTTTTCTTCATAAGGGCCATCAGTGAACAAAAGCCTGACAAATACAACTGAAGCTGGATTTCGTTACTAAAATTTTTTTGTTGTTTTAGATGCTTTGGCTTCCTTTTTTTGGAGGTAACTAATTTGCTTAGTTGGGAGTGCACAGGTTATCACGCACCTTCCCTTAATAACAAAAGCAGAAAACAAATATAAAGCGTGCATCTCCACATCCTTATCCCAGCATAGCTCATCAAAAGCCTTGGACACTACTAACATGCTGTTAGTAAAAAACTTGAGAAAAAGACTAAGTTGTTCCATGGCATAATCTATTACATTTACAAAGATTACGTAATATACTTTAGAAGGTCATGACAATAAAAGTGATCCTTTCATTTTTCAGAACAAGTAAGTTAAAGCACCTGTTTGTCAAGCATCTCTCCCCAAAATCTCTCTGCTGAAGGAAGATTGAGAAGGGGTCCATGGGCACAAGTACAGAACAGTTTGACAGAGAAAGAATAGGAGAGCAGAACTGAGGGGTTCCTCATGTGTATGGTACAATATGTCCATCTTCCTCACTCACCTGGCCTCACCAGTCTGCATTTCTAGCTGGTTTACCCATGCCTTGTAAACATCCACAGGACTAGTGTTGATTATGAGAGACTTGTCCTCCATGATTTCCTTCACCACGGGGGCCAGGAGCTGGCGCAGGGTGTTCTGCCCACGAGCGCCTCGATTGAAGCTCACAACCATCTTAATGACAGTGGGGTTCCCAGTCACGATATCCTGGATCTGGTCTACCTTAGAGCTGTATCAGGAACAGAAGAGTTCTCCCTTATGTGTGCAGTAATCCGTATTTTTGAATCCCACACTTTCAAAACTACTCGATTTCTATGTTGAAACCTCTTTATATCCTACTTCTTAAGGCTTTTATATAAAAAGAAGTGGTATATAGAGACTACCGTCTGAATTCTGCATGTATTATAGTAATCTCCTGGAACATAGCATAGTCCATGGCAGCTAATTTATACCTGTTTCAGACCCAAATACCTGTTCAGCCAGTATCCATTAAGGCCATAAAATAACATTTCATTATTTCAGGATTTACAGAACATAAGATTATATGAAGAAAGATAATACTTTACCCTTACATACTCAAGCACAAACCAAGAAGCCCTAGCCTCTTTTTACAAGCCATTTTTTCATAGAGGAATACAGTCTACCATAGAAAGATTATTTTTTTCTTGAATCAGGGATCACTTGAGTTTAAGAGTGACACACAGAAAACAAAGCTGTCTTATAATAAAATTATGTATGTAATTTTATGGTAGTTTAAAGATTAACCACCAGCTCCCTTTAAGCATGAAGCATTCATTGAACTGTCTAAAACACAAACTAGCTGAACACTTTCTGTGATTGCACATACTTTATCTCCTCTTCTAGAGCAGTTTTGAAGAGTTTAAGAAGCAGATATTCTTCCCGTTGATTGGAGGCATAGTTGTATAGAGTGAAGATGACTGTATCCATAAACTTCGTTGATTTGTTTTGCGGCATCTGGAAAATCAGCTTTGCCAGATACGTAGGATTAGTCTACAAAGCAAAAGAAAATTACTTGCATATGGTTGTCCAGGACAAACTCCCCCCCCTGCTTGGAGGGCAGCTCTCTACATTTGTTCACACTTAAAGCAGTTATGTTGACTCAAATATATGTCAATTTTCCATACGTGCTTTACTTTTCTCCAAATCCTAGTACATAAGAAACATGGAATACTGCACAGTCAATGAGAAACTCCATTAAGGATTTTATTTGCAGTCTCTGAATAGCAAATAGAGAGTCTCTGCATCTAGTCTATGTATTTGTTGACAATTAGAATTTACCATATGACAATAGCTATCTACCAATAAAACTTGGCATACTACATGTCTGCTTTGGAGGGAGTCTGTCCTGGCAGAATCTAAAATTCTTCTAGAAAAATGTTGGTGAGGTCAGATAAAAAAAGCACAAGAACAGATACATCATGTCCTGTGAACTGCATTGCAGACCACTTCCCTAGCACCACATAAAATGTACGCCACTAGTGACAGTAATTTACGTGGACTACATGGAGGTAAACATTTCTCTTCAGACAGAATGTTCTGTACAGACTGAAGTATGCTCAAGCAAAAACCAGCCATATTTGCTGCACACTTTAAAAACAACAAGGATTTTCTCAATTACAGGAAGTATTAGAAATTTACCATAGTGTCTGCTGCAGTCTGCATGTTATTAGGAAATATTTTCATAATCACTAATACAATAATTAAAAAATAAATATTACAATATATTTCTATTTTTTCTTTAAAAAAATTGCTGCCATGTTAATTTTTGCATCAAAATTTACCTGCAGAAGGTAGAATAAGTGTTGATAAGCCTCCAATTTTTTTCTTCTCTCCTTACTCAAACCTTTGATGCCCTGTTTGTCAACCATAACCATCTCTTCCAGTTGACTTTTGCTCTTTTTGTTAAGTTTCTTACTGTGCAGTACCACATCCTGCAGAAAGATGATCAAAACTCTGGATTATATATTCACAAAACAGGCAGATTGGAAAAATGAACATTTTCCCAACCATGTTAAATGCGGTATTACTCTAAGTGCCTTAATTAGCAAATTTGTAAATTTTGCTGTGCTACTCACTACCCAGTTTTTTAACATTTTCATCTTTCAACAGTATGGCTTACTAACAATGATTGTGTGAAGTCTGATCTCCTACACAGACTAATTCATGATTAATTAGCATTGAACAAGCTGTTGAATATGATCAGAAGTCTACTCTAACACAGAAAAGATGTAAAAGATTTTAAATCTGCCAAGTAATTTCTATTGTCCACAACTGGCAAAATACAGCGATGTACAACTCAGGACAACAGAACAACATCAAGCACAAGGCAGAAACAAGCAAAGATAGTGCTTAATTTACCAGGAGTACTTTGACTGAGCACTAGTACAGGCTGCTCAGATTGTGGGCGATAGTCAGCCATCTGGACATGGTCCTGGGCAACCTGTTCCGGGTGTCCCTGCTTGTGTAGTGGGTTTGGACCAGATGACCTCCAGGGATCCCTTCCAGCCTCAGCTGTGATTGTGTAACCCTGAGTTCCTTCCATATGGGGAAGTGCTCAGTGCATGCTACCAAGGGAACCTGAACAGAGCCTGCTGACCTGAAGAGTGATTCTGTTTTTCACCAGCAATCCAATCTTTATGTCCATTAAGTTCAAATCCTTCTCCAGCTGTTGATTGGATCGAATTTTTGTAACCACTTCTTCCCTTAACCTCATTACTTCCAGTTCTTCTTGGAAGTCTAAGTCACTTTGGTCCAAGAGGTAGGCAAATTTGCGCAGAACAGTCAAGGGTGGATTTTCAGCACCAACTGCAGTTGAAGAAAATACTGTTAGTTGATGCAATACTGAACATCCCTAAAGCCCTCAGGAAGCTGATCACTATGCAGAAAATGTGAAGTTTATGCCAGTTATGCAATATTTTTGTCATACTTTAAAAGTAAGCTATGCAAAATAGTTTCCGCTGTAGAACAATTGTGTTACAAACACTTGGACCTGCTTTTGCAGTTAAATAAGAGACTGAAATCTCATGTGAAACTTATAAAAAAACCTTAGAGCACAGCAACATACTTGCCCCCAAACATACAACACCCAAATGTTGCTACTTACTTAGTGTTCTGTAGTCCTCCCTGGCCTTGTTTGCTCTAAGAAATGCTTGTATTTTCACAATTTGGTCATTCTGAAAAGAGTCAAGATTAGGCAAAATAATTAGCTGTGACACACTTCTGCTCAGAAGCATACTGTAAACCTTGCACCCTGTTTCCCAAAACTGCTCCTGCAAACGTACCACCACACTTTAATACTTCATGTTCAAAATGGATAAAAAATTACTTACATGATCCTTGAAGTATTGTAGGCGGTTCCTGTAAGCTCTCCTTGCTAGCCACATTTTGACCCACGACTGAATCTGAAAATTAAATAAATAAATTTTAAAAGTTAAGGGACACTGCACAAACTTTTGTGTGTGTGTTTAAGTTTACTTTTGAATGTCTGCTTTGGCAGCCAAGCTGTTCTTGTGTGCTCAGGGCCACAGATGAGTGTACCAGCAGGCTCCTAATGGCCAGTGACCAGAGAAAGGGGTTCCTACTAGGGCACTATATCAAGCAGAGTTCAGGTTTCTACCACCTGTGTGTAACATTATCTTTGGAAATAATTTATACCTTCAGGTCTCAGACTTCAATTCTAAACCAGTTCCCCTCAAAAATAAGAGATTCTGTCACAATATTCCATCTGTGATCTACAATCCAATCATGATGTAATGGTCCCATTAGCATCGAAAAGCGAGCACTTTGCAGAGAGAGAGATTTGAGAGCTTTTAAGGAAATAATACACTGTCATCCCAAATGTTTTCTAGTTTAGTGCTAGGAATAGACATGTAAGGAAATCTCTTTGAACAGCCCCTTAAGTTCAGCAAAGCCTGTTGAAAGTCAAATGCAGAGCTTTCAAGAAGCAATTTGCTTAACCTATCAGCTAAACAACTTTGAATGCCATGCAAATTTCTGGAAAACGTCCACCCCGTGCTCCCAGTCTCTGATTCCCAGGTAGTGATGGACTATGTTAAGGAATAAAGCATACTTGGTCCCCAAAACACATTGGGTGTTCTTACCTTAACAATAGCAGCAACATTGCCTTGAAGCACCTTTAACCTGTCAACATAGCTTTTCCTTTGTTTGAATCCTTTCCAGAAAGCCTATTATAGAGAAGGCAGAAGACTATTATCCCTAGTAACACACTCATGTTTATTAAATCTATGTAACATACTAAAATAATTAACAGTGATTTTTTTAGGAAAAAGTCTGCCATTGTGATAAAGAGATAACTAAGGTATAAGTAAGCTTGCCTCTGCCTCTATTTTTTAAGGTGCCCTCAATACATGACATGTTAATTTTGACCAATCTCAGCACACTTTATTGTCCAGTGCTATTTCCTTCACCATCCTGAATTCATCCTTACTCTTATTACCAGTACATCCACATCCTTAGCATCCCAGTCACTGACTTCATCCCACAAGTCACTTCCAGCTCTTGCCATTACTTAGCCTCATCTCCCATCCCTGGAACAGCAATGGAGTGCCTAAATCTGGGGACCATCTCTGTCCATGTGGATAAAAGATGATGATCAGGAATAGCCACCATGGGTTTGTAAAGTAAGCGTGTAAGGGTAAGGGGAGAGCAGTGGATATTGTCTACTTGACAGAAGTGGGGATTTCAAGACTGTCTCCTAACGATATCCTCATAGACAAACTCAGGAGTGCAGGCTGGATGAGTGGACAGTGAGGTGGATCAAGGACTGGCTGAACAACAGATCCCAGAGGGTTACAATCAGTGTCACATTGGAGGCCTGTCCCTAGTGGTGTCCCTCTAGTGTCACCCCTAGTGGTATTCAATGCTGTACTGTTTAACTTATTCATCCATGACTTGGATGAAGGGGCAGATGCCTCCTCAGCAAATTCACTGAGAACACAGAGCTGGGCAGAGTGGCTGATACCCTGGAGTGCTGTGCAGCCCTTCAGAAGGACCTCAGCAGGTTGGAGAAATGGACAAAGAACCATCTGAAGTTCAGCAAGGGCAAGTGCAGGATCCTGCAGCTGGGGAGGAACAACCCCAGGCACCAGCACAGGCTGGGGCTGCCCTGCTGGGGAGCAGCTCTGTGGAGAAGGACCTGGGGGTCCTGGTGGAGAAGAAGCTGTCCATGAGCCAACAGTGTGTCCTGGTGGCCAAGAAGGACAACGGTATCCTGGGGGCATTGGGAAGAGCATTGCCAGCAGGTGTTGGGAGGTGATCCTGCCCCTCTACTCAGCCCTGCTGAGGCCTCACCAGGAGTGTGTCCAGTTCTGGGCTCCTCAGGACAACAGAGACATGGAGCTGCTGGAGTGGGTTCAGTGGAATCCAAAAAGATGATGTGGGGTCTAGGGCATCTCCCTTACAAGGAAAGGCAGAGGGAGCTGGGCCTGTTTAGCCTTAAGAAGAGATGACTGAGAGGGCACCTCATCAACGTCTGTAATTATCTGAAGGGAGGGTATCAAGAGGGTGGATCAGGCCCTTCTCAGTAGTGCTGAGCAAAAAGGACAGGAGGCAATGGGCAGACACTGATGCACAATAAGTTCCATCTGAGTATGGGGGAAGAACTTCTTTACTGTACAGGTGACCATGTACTGCAACAGATCGACCAGAGAAGTTGCGGAGCCTTTGGGGATATTCCAGAAGCATGTGGGTAAAAGCCTGTGCCATGTGCTCTGGGATAACCCTGCTTGAAAAGTGAGTTAGTGAAAAGGACCAGATGACCTGCTGTGGTCTCTACCAGCCCTACCCATTTTGTCACTCTGTTGCATCCAGAAATTGTCCCTTACCTATCTGGACCCACATTGCTCTTGCCCTGGTCTCTTTTCCATGTTTATTCCTTCAGCTGACTCTGTTTGCTAGCTCAGAAACAAACACTTGTCAAGGAATCCAATGACAGGGATATCAGATACTTTTACTGCTGCTTTTGCCTATCATCTCTATCAGCCAGTGACACCAGCCTTGTTCTCTATTAGTTGTCTTTCCACAAGTCTTTTTTACTTTAATGCAAATAGAAAGAAAACAGAGAACAACTTTATTTACCTACATGTCTCCATATTTTGAACTTATTTGCACAGACTTTGAATTTCTCAAAGTACAATTCTTTACTGGGCTCAGACACCATGCTGGAAAATGAAAAGTCAATCCCAATAACAACCACTGGAAGTAAATATATTTGTCAATTGTTAAACATAGCTACTGTAGATTTAAAAAATTCTCTTGTATATATATATATATATATATTTTTTTTTTTTTTTTTTTTTTTGTGGGTGGGTGGTAGAACAAATTGCTCCTAAGGGAAGCTGGATATTTCACCATCTAAAACCAGTGTGCATGCCTCTGTCACTGTTTGCACCCTCAGCAGAACATTTCCTTTTAGAGTTCAGCAAACCGGAAACATCCAAGAAATACTGCCAAAGAACACCAGGGCAGCTGCCACTCCCTGTCCAGCTATGACTTCATGGAGCAGAAACAAACCACTTCCAACTAGGGATAGTCTACTAAGGAATGTATTTCTTAAGTCATGCTTTGCCAAGGAATTTTTGCTTCGATACTTAACAAATACCTTCTGGTCTTGTACTCTGCATAGTTAGGCACACCACAAAAAAATCTAAGCATGCCAGAACAAAGCCAGGGCTGTGCATTAATGAACTTTTCCCAAGTAACTTTCACTGGAGGTGGATACAATAGATTAGTTTAAAATTGGATATTTGCTACATGAAAGCACAAAAATTTGTAGATGTAGAAGTTTAAATCGCTGCTGCTGGAAACAGGGAGACAGATCTGTTTGAGAATTTTATCAGCGGCAGTAACCAGTCATGTCACCTGTTACATGCGAAAAGCAGCCCAAGCCACATTACCTTCTTGTTCTAGAACAGTACCTGTATTTTGATGGCAGATGGTTCCTGGTTTTGAAGATAGGCTTTTCTCTCCTGAAAGTTTTTTCTGACTAAGAATCCCCTTGCTCGGGCTTGCAGCCCAACAATCAGATTTTCATTAGCAAGCCACAGCTGCTCTCGATTGTAATCTGCTGTAACTTGCCCAGCAATGTTCTGTTAAGAGATGATGGAAAAAGGTCATTTAAAAGACAAAACTGTCCTGGAATTTGTACTATGTTCTCTCTACCTCCACAGTTCATGTTCATACTATCCAAATCCCTCTGATCTACCCCTACATTTGAATCAGTAAGAAGAAAGAGCTGTGGTGTTACTGCTGACCCCTACATGACAGGTAACTGAACAGCTTTCAAGCTTCAGTTACTCAAGTGAGTATGCGATTTTAAGAGGGTATTCTTTTATACATTAGCAGAGTTCTGCTTTCCTAACACTTACAAGTGTCTTGTACAACTCAGATGTCTAGAAGTACTAACTGAAGCAACAGGCTCTCTGTTTCAGAAGGACTTACACTGACTCGAGCTCTTTGTGTAGAGGAGTAAGCCTGTAACTTAGGTGAGCTGCATCAGAATATAGAAGAACAAATTACTCTGAGGCTTGTGTGATCTGCTTTGTTCTACTTCACACTCATGCAAAACCTCTACAGAAAGGGAGGTAAAACAGCACACTCATCCTCTTGAATCTGGAGATACATGAATGCTGTCAGAGGATTAGATTTAAACAGAAAATGGTGGTTCCACCTTCTCACAAATACATCATAAAATTATTTGTTATAGGTCAATGGAAAGTCCTATAAAAGGATATGGAAGCAATCAGACTTTACTCCATTGTTGTATGCTGATGGTCTTTAAAAGAAATGCTGTAACTTCCAGTAAGGAAATCCCTAAATCATTGTCAGACACTAGACAGGAGACTGTGCTGCCTATCACTGTCTGCTTAGACTTAAGTTGCTGCTCTTTTCAGAAGCAGATACTGATAAAGTGACCTTCAGTTTGACCCACCACAGCCTCTTGATAATTTCATGTCTCACGCTCTCTCAAAGGTTTATGTTGCTTTTGCAATAAAAACCAACGTTTTAGCCGCCTACCTGGATTTCTTCACCAGTTAACCATGAAGTTTTTGGTACAACTCCTTTGGGGGCAACACAGGTACCCTCTTCAGTTTCCACATTGTAATAGTAATCATACATGGCTTTCATTACAAGTTTAATCCATGGACTTTCACTGGAATCTAAAAGCAGTTCATACAGTTAGTATACATTTGTGTCCTGTTTCACTGATAAATTACAACTCTCCTACTCATTTCCCCTCCCTGTACTTGCTGTGAAGCCCTTTGACATGCAAAATCTCTCTATATCTTGGGCCTTTTTGTAGTAAGGATTTTCAAAATACCCTGCTAGGTGGATGAGAGTCATTCCTCTAGAGCAAACTGGTGATAAGGTTAATAAAACATCTACAAGGTTGGTACAGATCCTCTGCTACCCTCTCCAAACCCTAACGTGTCAAGTTAGTGCTCCTGAAACAGTGTGTCCTCTGTCTTACATAATCCCTCATAAGTGAAACAGACTGTGTTTATAAAAAATATTTTTCTTGTCTTCTGCCCAAATTCTGGACTTACTGACTCTTACCTCATACACGACATTTCCTATATCCACATCATTTTCTTGCTTATTGCTTTGGTAAACTAGTTTGCATCCTGACAGGCAGGAAAAACCTCATTTCCTCATGGACAAAAGGCCCCAAGATAAAACTAGTAAGGCCTTAAAAATATTCATGTTCCAAAGTGAAACATGCCTATCTACTGTAAGAACGGGTGCTACACTGACAGTAATTGTTTTTGTAACCATTAGCTAACCTTGGCTGCTGTTAGCTCTGACAAAACATCCCATCATCTGCTAAGAACAGATTCTAGCCCCAGCTTTTGCTGGTAACTGCTGCTCTGGCAATGCACAGGGACCATAATTGCACTGTGAACACTGTCAGATACTGGCTTGATCTTTGACAGCAATCCATAAGACTGATGCATGCATCTCTGCATCTGCTATAATGAAAAAAATTGTCAGCGAGCAATAGAGTTTTCTGAGAGAATGGACTAATCTATTGACAGTCACAGAGGAGCTGCCCTAAATAGACTCAGAGGCAGGTTTGAGATTCTAGGAAGCCTCTGCTAGACTCTAGAAGTCACTAGACTTACTTCTCAGCAGGTACTGTGGTCTGCATTACGTGCACAACAGCACAATGTCATGTAAAATGCACTTGGAAAAGTATAGCATTTATCAAAAGACTTTAAAGCAGCCGCTGTCTCCCTCAATTTACAGATACCTCCTGTTCTAGGTTTCTGGTTGCCTCAGTGATATGAAAATGTGGAACTGTCCTGTTTAGGAAGTTTTTTACCTTCTGTAGTTTTCATGTTCTTGGCTTCAGAGAGCTTCCTGAAGTAGGCTTCAGCACATTCAGGAATGACTCGTAGTCCAAACCTTGACTGTAGTATCATCAGGATTGGCTGTGAATCACCTTTCTCCAAGCTCTTGTTAATCACTGATATTCCAACAGCCACTAGGGTCAAATAATAACAGAGAAAAATTAAGCGTCGTATACTCTATGTACCCATAACTCTAGCCTCCAGAAACTTTGAAAATGGGCTTCTAACACTGGCACACGCAGACAACATGGCATACACAGCAATTCAGTGCTTTACTCATTTACATCTTCCTTCACGCTTGTAAGGACAAGTGTGTTAGGCAGAAAGTGCCTGCTCCACCCAGGCTTGGATGCGGCCACAGCACAACTGAGAGCTGTCTGAGGGCATAGCTGCTCCCCATCACGGGACATGCCAGGTGACAGCAGGGCAGGGCTTGAGGATGGCAGGTGCCCACACACTCAGCCTGCCCTAAGAGACAGGCCATCATCTGCTGATCACCTGGTAGCCTTCTAGAGGTACATGAAGTAATTTGGTTACAGGCTGTAAATGTTAACATTCACTTCTATTGTACAAAATGGGAATTAAAACTGATTGCCTTGAGTAAATTCTTGCAGCAGCCTCCTCAGCATCGTGAAGCAACCCTTTCTTGACCTCGCCTCCTCAGGAACTTGTTTAAAGCTAATTCACGGCCTTGAATTTGCCAGAGATGCAGCTTTTGCTTTCAGGGCATATAAAAGCACCCTGAGAGGTGATGCTTTGAAGGATGTGCAGACTTTGATGTTATATGGCATTACCCGTACTCTAATTCAGGGCTTCCTTGCTCAGATCCCACCATCCCTGAGGGAAGAGATTCCCCAACACCTGGCAGCATACATGTGGAAGAACACACCACTTCAAAAGTACCTTATCCACTAGATGTTTGGGCTGCTTTAGAAATAACTGCTCTGGTCTTTAAAGGTGTTCCTTCACATCTAAATTCAGGATCCATACACAGAGAAACAAGTGAATAGAACTAGAACATCCATTCTGTGCTTTGGAACAGACCTCTGCCCAGCACACACACGTACTGGAAATGCCTTTCTACCATTGCTGTGGCACTGTGATAGCCAGGCATCAGGCCTCAGCAGCAAGGAAGCAGAAAAAACTGGGAAGCCACACATTACAGCTGGCTGCTGCTAACCCCAGGCTCATACACAGTCCCATATGCCTCATCAACTCTGTTCAGCAGTATTTGAATGCCTTCCTTCCTCCTTTTCATCATGTAGTAACAGTGCTGGAAGTTATTTTTACAAAGACAAAAGAAAACACAACTTAAGCTAAGATGCATTTGTGTAGGTCCACTGCCATCTGGCTTTTCCCCATCCTTTAATTAATTATGTTTGTATTTTTGAAGGAAAAGGTAAGAAAAGTATTTATCAGGGAAAAAAACTCAACTCAGCAGAAATTATTCCTTTTGTTTCAAGTGCTAGCAATTAATACTGTGGCTGTTGCTCTAGAGCAAGGCCATTTGGACCCTGAAAAATCATAAGATTACTGGGAGTTAGGCATCCCCAACTGCCAGAAAACTGTCAGCTCCAGTCTGCTTCTCTAGCAGTTAGGATGCCAGTACCAGACCAGCACTGCAAAGGGCTTTTTTCCACACCCATCCTCCCTTTTAAACAGCTGTGATATACAAAGCCACAGTTGTCTGGCGTGATAAGCCTGAACTCTCAACAAGGCCAAAGATCAGCTTTTTCCTATAACTTGGACTCTCTCAGGACACACAGACTTCCTGCTTTGACAGACTCTTCCTGTGCAAGACCGAAGTCAGTGTTCAAATCTACTCCTGAAGGCTATACAACTGATATTTGGCTGATCTCTTTTTGTCCACCACTTAGATAAGAAGTACAATGGTTGAACTCATTAAAGAAGGGAAGCAAGGTGATGCAAAACACAGAGCAAGCACCACAAGAAGTTAGGAAGTGCACCAGCACTTACTGAACATTTCTTCCTAAATAAAGGTAGAAGTCCTTTACTGACACAGATGACTGTAAAAGCCTTTCAAAATTTTAGTAATGTACCATTTAGTATTTATATAAGGCATAGAAGTTAGTTTGGAAGTGATCAAGACTGTTTCAGTACCACTGCCAGTATCTTCTCTTATTTTACTGCTTATTTTATTGCCATTACTGCCAGAATCTCAAAACCACTTTTTAAACTGAAAAATACATCTTTGACTACCTTGTGAAAGTTTTGGAGTTGTTTTCCTTTCAAAAATAGTGCCTGTGTGATAGATCAAAAAAAAGTTCCTTTCTAAGTGGTGATCAAGCTGAACTTTAAGTTTAGACTACGTGAACACAACATGCAAACTTCCTGAGACAGGATGTGTTGGTTATAGGAAGCATCAGGTTCTGTGCCGTGGGGAAATGTTAAATCTCAGGTTTTAGTTGCAAAACTTTAGAGCTCTTTAAGAATGAATGCCCTGTGCTGACAGTGCTTCTTTCCAACTCACCGGGCAGAGTACACAAAATTAGGTTTTTTTCCTAAAAGTGAAATGTTAAAACAGTTCCACTGAGCATCCTTGATCGTGAAAAGCTGTGCATTTACTACCAACACAGATTATAAGAAAAAATTTTAGTACAACAACTAGGTAGTGGATGGACCAGTGATTTACCATTAGCAACATTGTATGGTATTGCTGTATGAAATATGCTGTCCTAATTTCTGCAGGGTGCTTATGTTACATATTCTTAATGATTTTACTCCAGTGAACACTAATGAGGGAATTTTTAAGTTGCTCATTAGGTTTAACTCAAATCTGTTTATAAGCTACGTGTTTCCTTCCCTTCTATGTGCTCATGTTTCCTCATGGCTCTGAGTGGCATTCATGGGAAGCAGGTTTTTCCACAAAAGAAGGTATCAGCACTCCCTCAGTACAACAAGCTTGCTTGAGACAATGTGTGTGTATCTGACCCTGTCTCAGAAAACACAAGCCCAGTGCTTTCTATGTATGTGTGACCTACAAAAATACTTCACCTATCTTCAGTGCATCTGCCTTGCTATGTGAAGATATTAGTTGTTTAAATAATTTCCAAAGTTACAGTAACACAAAATGCAACGTTCCTGTAGCAGGGATAGCTATTTGTGGTGTCCATCTGTGTTCTCTTCCACCCAGCCCTTCCCAAGCAGTAACTCCTGACGTGCCTGCGTGCTCACGGCACAGGGCACGGCTGAGCACAGCACTGCAGGAATGCACCGACTGCTGCACTCGCATTCACAAGCTCCAGAGGTGCAACAGAAAGCAGCACTGACTCACCACAGCCAAGGGGAGCAGAAGGCTGACCAACACCCCCTGCCTTGTCTGTGCTGTGCTGGCCCGGCCTGGAACTGGCAGGCACATCGCCGTGCTCGCCAACCTGCCCCATAAACCCACTGGTGCTTGCTTCTACTTTGCTTGCCAAAGTTTATTATGTACCATGAATATTTTTTCTATAATTATTATAGTCACTCAAAGCTTTGACAGAAGGTGTTCAGTGCATTCAGTACACACCACTCTGACAGATTAAGCCTCAGCATTTTTCCTACAGATTTCCTCTTCCTTACAGATTGGCAGAGCATATACTTTTCAAAAAGAGCTAGCATTCCTTGTACACTGCTTTAAAAGTTAATATGTTCCTGGTTTTTGTTTGTCAGCAATCCAGAAAAGACAATAGAAAGAAATATGAATAAGCAAAGTTGTAAACATAAAAATTTTCCCTTAAAATATGCATAAAGATTTTAACTTTAAATATGGCAAAACAACTCATCTTCTCATTCATATATTTCAGGAGTTTCATGTAGATACAGTGACATTAGATAGATTGGTCACGATGTAAACCTGTATAACCAAACCTGTTGAATTATTAGCCACACCTTAAAGATTACCACTTTAGATAGGACTAACACCACTCCTGTAGTTTTAAGTCATCTCAGTTTTAGTATGACAAAGAGCACACACTAATTTCTTTTCATGTATTTAAAGGCTTGCACCTTCCCTGAAGTGGAAAATATAAATTACCAATTTCATATTCCCAAGACCAAGAAAAACAAGAGCAGTGGAAATGCAGGTTTAATGCTTACAGGCTGCTGCTTCTTTTATGTTGTTATTGCTGTCATTGATTCCTCTTTGTATTTCATCCAGCCACAGAAGTGCTGATTCATCTTGAGATTCCTGGGAAAAGGACAGTAAAAAGCCTTGACAAAACTGAATAATAAGAGTTCTCTCAATACTGTGATAGAGCTGCAATATACAATCTCTGCTTTGCAAAGTTCTAGAACACAAAAAATTATTTGACTATTTAAAGTCATCAGTGAAACACATTCATATTCTATTTACTGACTGGAAAAAGATCCTGTTCAGATACAAATCTCTGAAAGTTTTGATGTCTAGAAGAAAAGAATTTGCTGATACTGCTGGCATAGAATTCATTCTACTACAGATCAATAAAAATTGAAACATTTTTATTTCCACAATATGTGGGCAAAGTGGTCTGAGTCACATAAAATCACACATTACCAGGAAGCACTGTGATAGTAGGAGAGAATAGCAGAAGGCTGCAGGAAGTTGGCATTCTTTCAAAATCCCTTATTTGGAAAGAATCCTTGTGTATATTTAAATACATGTTATATTAGAAAATAACAGTGAATACTCTCATAGAAAGACAGCTCAGCTTTAGTAATGATGACTTAGCTCATGCAAAAATTTCTATAATTAAGCAGCAGAATAGGTACCCCTCTTCTTTCAGGCCTAAAGTGCATGACATTAAGCCCAATGTAAAATAGAAGGTGTAGTAGAGTGGGATCAACATCCGTACTAACCAGCCCTACTGCCCAGGTTCACTGGTGATACCAGCACTTCAGCAGATAAAACAGAGTTAAAGTGATATTTAAAATCGAATCCAGTAGGGTGGGTGGTAAATTCATGCTAAAGAGGAAATAGGAGTGTTAGGCCTACAACAGACTAACAATGGGAGAAGTTGGAATGTATCAATTAAGATAAATATAGGAAAATATACATACATACAAATATTTCAGGAAAGAAACCCAGCTAGAAACACGTACAAACTAAAACAATGTGGACAAAGAAGCAGCTTTGCAACAAGTATCCCTGGTTAGTGCTGAACCTCAGGCCAAAGATCTAATAAATCTGATATTGACAGAAACTACAAAGAGAAAACAGGGCAAAAAACCACTGAAGACATGCTCTTCAGCTTGCATCATATATGTAAACAAGGTAGCAGAATACATGAATAACATGAAGTGGTGTCAGACAATCACAGGACAGTGGACACCTACTGCTTATTTTAGTACCAAGTGAGAGTTAGCACTTGAGAGAATGTTTAATAAATTCCCTAACTGCCACTGAATTTAGAGAAAAGCATTGAGAGTTCCTAATCTAGTATCCAGCTTTTACACTTTAAATACAAGAACAGAAACAAATACTGCTCCGGAGACAAGCACAACTTATACTGAGCCTCACAACTAGCCTGGAAGCTAGACCAAGGCTTGGGCTAATTTTGCTTGCTGAAACAAGCTGTTGCTATTTGGCATTGAAGGGGAAAAAAAGGGGGGGGGGGGGGGAGGCAGAGTAAAAGGAAGGGATGAACAAAGCAGCAAATGAAAATAGGGGAAAGGTTTTAGAGGCTGCAGTCTGTGGAGGGGTGGAAATCGTCTGAAGAGAGGAAGTAGGTGGATTGGAGGAGCCAGACAGCTAACAGTGGGCAGGGAGGCAAAAGGCAAAGCAGAAGGCAGTTTTCCTAAGGCATTTTTGTACATGTGGCTTCTTTCCGTCTTTGCCTTTTGCTAAACTGAGATCATCACACTCTTCTGCAAGCCTAGCTTTTCTCTGGAGAAGAGTACAGAGTTCAGCCACGTGACATTTTGGTATCTGAATGAGACCCTTGAGGATTTACTAAACACAGATTTTTCCAGAAAACACCTTTTTACTCCAAATATCTGTATGCACAAGTGTCACTAGAACCCTGCATATCAGCTTCAGGCTTGTGGTAAATGAGGAGTTAAAATGCTGCTGTAAAGCAATTTTATCTCTGTGTTGGGCTGAGGCTGAAACTGAGTCATGTGTGCATATTTGGATACGTCACACCCTCTTGCTGTAGTAGACAAAGAACAAATTAGTTCCTTACCATAAACCTCATGCTTACAGGATGCTTCTGGAGGACAGATCAATAATTCTTTAGTCCCTTACAGAGGGGGAAAAAGCCCCCACAAAACGTCTCTTGAGATGAACTAGCGCAGCACCATTGTTCAGCTGGCTGGATTTCACACACTACAATGAAGACACTGTTTTTCACTGGACTGCTCTCTTTTACCTCCAGTCTTTGCACTACAGGTGAGTCCTCCTTTCTGTATCTATTCCATCTTTTAGTCAATAACACGGACTTTTTGATAATGCTGTTGCTCTACCAGCTGTGAACATGAAATGAGTTGTACATGCATGTACGAATTATGAAAAACTGTTCCAGGATGTCTCCTTTAAAGCAAATTTTTATTCTTTCACTTCAGTGACACCTTACCTCTGCCAGTCATTTCCTAGAAAGAATTTTTTTAAGGGGACTTTCTGCACTTACTGAAGACACATCTTTTATCTAATATTTTTGTAACGATACAATAATTTTAAACCTGCAGTGTCTTGTTTTACAACTTTACAGATGGTGTTATTAGAAGGAAATGCTCAGATGACTATTGTGATAAAAATAACTAAAGGAAATGATCAAATAATAAACCTTCCTAGAATTAAAAGTGTTTTCAAACCAAGCTCATTTTGAAAAGCTGGTATACATAAATATGTATAGACACACATATATAATATACATATATATATGTATTTATACCTACATCTATCCATCTACACACACACCAGACAATGCAGGCACATGTATGACATTTAATGAGTCATTAAAACCAGTTCTCTGGAGTAACCATAAAAAAAAAAAAAACTACTAAAAATTATGTAGCCTGCTAATTATTATTTTAAAACATTCTACTGTAAATCTGACAGTGAACATTAATAAAACTATTCTCTTTATTTTATTCAAATATGGAAAGATAAAAAAAGGTTGAAAGATTTTCACCCATATTTCAGTTTACTTCTGAATTCCAGTTTCATGGTGCATGCTGAAGATTTTACAATAAGTATTTTTGCATTAAATGCAGCTAAGAAAACTTAAGTGACACAAATACTTGCACAGTTGTTTACTGCGCAAAACCTATTTTACAACACATGGCTTTAAAAAGCATTTTGAACACATTTGTGCTTCATGTGAAGATGTCGATGTCTCTACAAATTTCTCAACTAATGACCAAGGAACACGTGTTAATAAATTAGTATTACTGCTTTTGCCCACATGCTGACAATATTTACTCAGAGATCATTTTCCTGCTGCTTGAAAAGTTTTATTCACTCCCCCATAAATGACACCTAATACTTGCCCAACCATTTGTTTTCAATTCTTAAAACATTGTCCTTGCTCAGGTATGAGAACCTGAGAAGATCTGGTGTGCACTAGTCAGAAGCTGAAGAAAAACAATTTCACATGTGAGACCAAAAAAACCAAGGGTAATTTCAGTTTTCTAATTTGAAAGTTTCAGTTTGTCTTAGGCTAGAGAGTGCTTTTTGCAACTTTTGCAATCATTAATTTCGTACAAGAAGTGACAAGGATAGTAATGGTGTTTGATCAAGCCCAAACAAAGACTGCTTATATGATGAATGACCAACATTCCTACTACTGGGAAAAACCCTCCACTGGTCATAAGCATTACAGAAGTCTCTCATGTTTTTCACCAAAGATTACTGAAAACACTCAAAATGAGAAAGATGAGCTTACACTACATTAATGATGAATTTTCAAGATTTGGTGTGAAATGATAAATGAAGACTGATGTCTGTACATTTGAACACCAAAAGCAGAGGAGAATATCCCCAAATATTTTAAACTTCTATTGCTTTTCATGTAGAGATGGTTATCTTTCTCTGCTCCTGAGTTACATGGTTAATACAGTAGTTTGTCCTTTTTAACAATTTTCACTTTGTTTTATTTTTAAGCTTCAGAATTTTCATGGAATGGCTCTGCAATTAAAACAGTGTCTCTTATCAAAACTTTTCGGGGAATTTCAGCGAGAGACTATGATTACATCCCCCCTTATGCTATAGAGGGGGAAACAACAACCATCCATATCAGAGAAAACAAATGCACTTCAAAAAAGTCAAACGACTCCACATTAGCAGAAGTGAGCAACACCACGCTGGAGTACCTCACCAGCTCTCTGAGCACCCAGCTAATACCTGCCGTCTACCTCAGTGCTCTGTTACTGGGTGTGCCTTCTAATGCCATCATTCTGTGGATGCTACTCTTCAGGATCCGCTCCGTGTGCACCGCCGTCCTCTACACAAACCTGGCTGTCTCAGACCTGCTCTTCTGCATCGTACTGCCCTTCAAAATAGCCTACCACATCAACGGGAACAACTGGGTGTTTGGGGAGACCATGTGTCGGGCGGCCACGGCGGTGTTTTACGGCAACATGTACTGCTCCATTCTGCTGCTCACGTGCATCAGCGTCACCCGCTATCTGGCCATCGTCCACCCCTTCACCTACAAGAGCCTCCCGAAGCGCGCCTACGCCATCGCAGCCTGCGCCGCCGTCTGGGCCGCCGTCTTCCTCTACATGCTCCCGCTCGCCATCATGCAGCAAAGCTATTACGTGAAGCAGCTGGACATTTATACCTGCCACGACGTGCACAGCGCCTGCGAAACTGTGTCCTCCTTCCAGTTCTACTACTACGGGTCCTTGGCTGTATTTGGGTTTTTAATACCGCTCGCAACTATCGTGTTCTGCTATGTCTCGATTATACGAACACTCAAGACTCACGAATGGTTCTGGTATGTCAAAGTCAGTCTTTTGATTCTTACCATCTTTGCTATTTGCTTTGTGCCAAGCAATATTATCCTTATTATCCATCACATCAACTATTACTATTACAACACAGATAGGCTGTATTCTTTTTATCTAATTGCTTTATGTCTTAGCAGCCTAAACAGCTGTCTTGATCCTTTCCTTTATTTTCTGATGTCAAAAATTAGAAGTCAATCCAATATTTATCTGACAATGGTTAAAATATCCAGGGAAAAATGAATTTATTTCTATTACTGGAATTATGGCTTTGTACAGTACTAGCACAGACAGCAACAAATCTCAGGTGCGACATTTATATTTCAAGTAAAATGGGACAGAAAACACAATTTCAGTTAAATTTACTTCCTTCCACACAAGGAATATCTCCAAAAAGTCACTCTCCAGCTCTATAACTTTATTACATGTGTTGCAACACCTGTGTACCTAGATTCAGGGAAGCAGCTCTGCACCTCCATTTCCTTCTGAGATCGCTTTCTGGCCATGGAGAAGCTGCCAGATTATCAGGCACCCCAGCTTCTAAATACCAGAAGAGGAGTCAGCCTTCAAAGAGCAATTCTAGGGCAATTCATGACACTTGAAATTAGCTCTCAGCCAACAATCACTGCAGGAACAGTGTTACAAAAACAAGTTTTTGGCCTAGTGGAAATGGGAATAAGCACTTTGCACATGCCAGGGAGAAGTCAAGAGCAAGTAGTGCCCAGGATGTTGGAAATACAGAGTCCCCATAGGTTCACAAAACAGTAAGTCTACAGCAGTTGGTGCAGAACCTGACTCTTCCAAGGCTACCTCTCCCATGAAGCTGCTTAACCAGCTCTGCACTGGAGACTTGTTCTTCCACTTTGTCAGCGCCTGCACTTCCCTAAGCCACAGGGATTGCTGGGAGCTAACCCTTATCAGTGTGAATCCAGGCATATATTACTCTTGCTTGGTAAGCAAAACAGAGAAGCTATTTTGTAGTCTTCTCTATTTCCACATCCTCACAGGAAATACCTACAGTGTTACAAACACTGCAGCTCGCTACCATTGACTATTAGTAAAACAATGGGTCAATTTTTACCTTTACAGAAACTCAAAACCTACTTATATACTAAGTTCCTAGAAAATTACCTCAGTGGTTGTCATTTGAATTTGTAACTGCAGCATGTAAGTGGGGATAAAAATGTTTTATGTTGTTTTGATAATAGTATTGTAAAAAACCTTTACTTAAATAAACTGAGTTGTACTGGAAAATGCCTCAAGGGAATTTGCAGCCTGGTGAGGCTCCCCTTTTTCTATTTCTTCTGGTTCTTAATTTAAGTTAGTTTTAATCCTGCCATTCCTTCAACATGCACAAGAACAAATTCTAAAGATAACTCTAAAATAATTCAAATATTACACAACTGTTGAAAATATAAATGAGGTGAACCCAACTAAAACCTCTGTACCTATCACACAAAAAACACTACAACCAAACATAGTAATTTGGTCCATCTGTTTAGCTTTCCAGCTATCCACAATATGCTCCCTTAAGACAGAGTTTCTCTCTTCACTGGGACCCGAATACATTTGCTTTGAAAAGGCTTTCGGAACTGTTAAAAGCTGTGGTTTAAGACTTACAGGACAAAATGAGTTCCAGGTTTGTGTTTTCGGTTTCAAGCAAGGAACAAATAGGTCATATCTGAGATGAGAACCTCAGATTATAAGGACAATGTGTTCTGGCAGATTTGGGTGCAGACTTCCCCAAATCACCACAGCTATGGGGAAGTGATAGCAAGCTGCTTAGAATAAGGGAGTAGGTTTGACACGTATGTTTTTCCAGATGTTGGGGCAGGAAGTTTATAGGGAGACCTATCTGATCCTTGTAAATCAAATACTTCCTCTTACCACAGCTCACTCTTAAAACATGCTAAACACAAATTCTGAGATCTGCTTTATAAACAGGGATCAGAAAAAGTGGAAAATAGACTTCAGAAATTGCACTCCCTTTACAATTGCGTTTGGATTTTTTTTTAAGGAAATGTCAGTCTAAATTGTATTTTTACCTAAAGAATGGCCATATGTATGATTGATCCCTGTTAAGAGTAAGTATGCATCTAAGTGTTTCTTTTGGGGGCACTGTGCCTTATTCTCTTCTGAAACAGGAGCAGCACTCCTGTCCACAGAGAAGGTGCTCTAAGTAGTTGCCAAAAGACTGCAAAACCAAAATAGCTCAGAAGAGAAAAGCCAGCAGAAGTCTCTAGGAACATCAAAAATCTTATAATGAGAAAACTTCAAAGAGACTGTACAATTTTTGTGCGAGAATTTGTAAATGCTCATTTGTTTCCTACGAGCACATTCGCACCACGACAGGAGTAGGCATCAGGTTTGCATCTGGGGAGCACTGGGGCATCTGGCAAGAGCGAGCCAGGGTAGGACTGCTGTGTCCTGCAGGTCTGTGCCTTGGGAACATCCTGGCTCCCTGTGCATACACATGTCATGTCCTGGGTCAGCACTGTGCACAAACACTGACCCCAGCCCATCCCGGACACGTGAGGTCAGAATGCACAAAACCCTCCTCAGCACACGTGGTGACAGAGAAGGCTTTTCAGCACTGAGGGCTCAGTGAAACCAGCCCTTACCTGGGAACCCTGGTGAGAATTTGATTTGTGCAAACACCTTTCAAAAGTTCTGACAGTATGGTTTCACAGCAGGTTCCCCGGGTGGGGTGACACAAATGCTGGCAGACAGGTTACAAGCCAAAGTTTGCAGACTTTCCCTAGCTGACCATGTTACCTCAGGGACACACTGTGTGAATTTTAATTGTGAATTTTAATTTCCAGACACTGGGCATTTTAAGTGCTGTGCTAGTAGCTTTAGCTAACCTTCAGTCACATCCTGCAAGCTGCTAGGCTGATCTTTGTTTATGCTTCCCTGAGCTGTAATGCCGTAATGCTAACCAGGCCACTGCTTTTGGGGGAGCAGATAGCAGCATCCAGCTGAAATAAGTTTAAACTGAAGGCATGTGCAAAACCAGCAGCTTGTTATTGCACGATAAAGCTGCAAATGAAACATGTACAAAACTCCACTATAATAAAACAACATAAGCAAAGGAGACTCCTCAAAATACTTCAAAAGATTTGATAAACAACACCACAGTTGTGACTTTTGTTTCGGCAAAACCTCACTTTCCATCCATACTGCCTGATACTGTCCTGTAACTGTATCCTTGTACAAATTCCTAACTGAGAATTGCTGCTGCTCGTATTTTGTAATAGCTGCAGCAACCTAGTAGAATTAAAATGAGATTACAGCAATAACAAGACATATGCAGAAAATGCCTTAATTTTAATACATTAAGAATTAAACCATTTTGCCAGTAAGAATAAGTTATAGTGCAAAATTACTTAGTGCCAGTTTGCTGTCACTGGCTTATTTACAATCTCACTGGGCAAAGACAATGCAAACATCAGGGGACCAGCACAGGGACACACAAGCAAGTGAAAGGAATTGATATTTCACTTCTCACAGAGAACAACAGTAAAAATTCTAACCTTGCATTTTTGTGCTTTGGCATGGTGCAAAACATCCTGATAATGCCTTGCATTTACTGGTCTCACATCTTGCAGCTTGGCTGTGGGCAATAGCAGGGCTTCTAGAGTTTTCTCAGGATTTCCTTGGTCAACTGCTTCATTAATGTGTCCGATTGCAATGATTCCTGTGAAACAGAAAAGTTATTTAAGATGCACTTACCAAAGAAAGTTGCAACTTTTCGAATATCACATACAAACAAAGCAGTAACATGAAGAACAGAAAAATCACAAAACAAGAAGCAGAGGCAGCAACAGCAGCTGATTTTAAATTATTTTTTTTCTTATATTAATTTGATGCTATACAACTTTCCTTCCTATCACAGTTATTGATTTACTTGGATAAAACTCTTCCTAAAAATCAAAATTATCCTTGGCTAAAAAGGGAAAACAGATATTTCTATTTTCTGGGAAGAAGCACCTACATGAAGTTTAAGAAAAAATTAGGTGTCACATATTTGTATGTTTAACATATTGGCTCACAGTGATGTAAGTTTTATTTTCAAGTGATTTCAGACTACATTAGTTGAAATCCTGATTTGGACAAATACATATATACTGCACTTCCAGCTACAGCATTACATAGCAACTTAACCTCATTTCTTGTAATTTCTCTGGAAATAACCAATCTAACAATACTGACCAGTGGCACTCAGTGCTTCAGTCAGGAAGTAAGGCCAAATATATTTAGTAAAACCTTAACTCATTTTCTTCAGACTGGGCCCAGCAGTTTCAAATCCATTTCCTCCTGCCCCTAAACAGTACTGAAATGCACTGCTTGTATTCCCTAAAGGGAACCACAGAAAGGCATCAGTCAAGGTTTTCACCATCACCTGTGAGGGATGACATCCCTGCTCCCAGGGGATCGTCCCTCAGCAAGTGTCTCTAGACCCACCAGACCCACCTGGTGAGGTCACAGATCCAGGTCATTGTAAGGCTTGGGGAATGAGCAATTTTTCCAAGGTGGTCCAAAAGAGGGACTGTGCAGATATGGGACTTGCTTAAAGAAACAAGAGGCTTCTCTTTTTCCTCTTCTCTCTGCCCATCTGCCCTCTCTAAACATTCCCAGGCAGAGGTCAGTGTCACTGAGAGCAAGAGCAGCTATTTTGGTACTGAAGACTTTCACTGCTGCTGCAAGGTCTGTTTCAACTCCTAACAAGTGCAGAGGTTCAGACAAAAAAGCGACTCTGCCAGTCAAATTGCCCAGCACCCCACCTTGTCAGAGGGTACACAGGGCAAGTAAGCTGTGAGGATCCATGGCAGCCACTGGACTAGATTTAGGAAGCAATTATCCAGCCAGTTTTAGAAATTCTGCAATATAAAATTTCCCTTACCAGTATGAAGCAGCAGCATGCAGGACACTAATGGCCGTCCAGGAAGGGCAGGAGCAGCCTGTGTCTGACAAAGGCTCTCAAAGTGCACTGAGACTGCTTCCAAAATGGGCAGGCAGTCTGAAAGCTGCCTCTTCCTGCTCCAGCAAATTTGGCATAACTTGATAGCCTCAAATTTCTACATACAGTGGAAGAATTCGGTACTTTAGCTTTTTTGAGGTCCAAATGACCAGCTATCACATTTAATATAACACCACCCTCTTATGGCAAAACAGTTACCTTCAACTTCAAAAATAAACTCTAAATCCATTCACTTGAGAACACATGGGCATAAGAATCTACTTGTCTGACAGGAAATCAAGTTACCCAAAAGGAGAGCAAGGCAGATATTTGCATTGTCTAACTGCTTACTGACTCCATTGTGAATAACAATCACTTGGAATCATTTACACATTAAAACACACTTTTCAATGGAACACCGCTTGTAATTTCCTCCTCTATCTCCCAATATGCTCTTTTCTTACAACCGCAAAATCCCCACAGTGAGACCATCCAGGGCTGGAAGATACTGCCAAGCAGGCAGAACAACAGCATTTTTAACAGTGCAGAAGGCAGGCACCCTGTGATATCCTTCAGTTGTCTAAAACAAACAGGAATATTTCAAGGGCAGTCAAAGATCATCAGGTTTTCAAAAATTTTAAATGCTCTTCTCTTTTCAGGAGTGTCTGAAGGAGGCCACTCAGTTCATAAATTTACATACCAAAAACCTGACTATGACCTCTGCAGGCAATGTGGAGGAAGAATTACTTACTTTCATTTTCTTCTTGAATTTGCATATTAACCATGTCAATGCAGTTCTGGATATCATTCCAGCTTAAATAATCTTGGCCTTGAGATGAAGCCTCTGACTTAATAGACAATAGTGTATCAGCATAACTATAAGAAGATATAAAATACATAAGTGTATTTCATATATAAGATAAAGTGCCATAAAGAATTAGTCAGATGTGTCATCCATCATTTAGTGACTAGTATTTTTTTTCCAATGACTCAATTTCAGACAAACTCAGCTCTTGGCAGAAATTATACAGACATGCAAGCTGCCTGTTCTACACATGCAATTCAGGATCTGAAGAAATGGCCCTGTAATTCAGAGAACTTTTCTTGGTTCTACGGCATGATGGCAATACATACAACTTGCTATGTGGTGCAACAGATAAATGTGGGGGAAATGAGTCAGCTTCTTGCTCTAGAAAGCTACTGTTGCCTTCTTGACACTAATTCAAAGACCAGAATTTCAGTCAGTAGTATCAGGCAGTAGCATCTCCTGCTATCTCCATGAGGAAGATGATGAACCATGGGCAAGGGACTAAAAAAAATATTATGCCCCTCTTCCCACAGCTCAAAATCATCCAAGCACAGACTCTGTAGCCTGTGTCTACTTTTCCTAGAAAACTCACCAATCAGATGAGCTTCACAGTACTCAACACTTCCACTACTTCACAGTAGTGCAAATTCACATGTATATAAGTTAAATAATTCTCATATTCCCAACTCAAGCATAGAACTACTACAGTATCTCAGATAAAATACGCATCTTCTATTTCCATCAGAAGCCTGAGGAATGAATGCCTGGCAGAAAATAAAAAATAGGAGAGATTCATAATTTCCTAACCTGATTTGTCTTTCCAGCATCTAGTAGCCTGTGTTTAAGGGTTTCTGGAGCTGGAGTCTGTGTATCACTTTAATTGCAAACAAGTCTACATTCCGTTAATTTACCTGCTCTATTTTAAAATCTCATGAATTATTGAGGAGTTAGCCCTACTATGGGTTTTGTGAGATGACAGCTTTTTAAAATTTATATTTGATAGGTCCAATATTTACATTATTAAATTCTCAAAAATCCCCAAACAACTAGAGCTACTAGAATCTGATTCTAGTAACCTTCTTCACAACATTCACAGTTTTGGAGACATATTTCCCCTAAATTCTCTCTTCAAGAAAACACAATCCAATCAAGTCCATCTCTTCTGACAGAAAGCCATTGGACAGCATCTTCCTCAATGAAATTTTTCTAGTTCTACTCTATCTCTTCTGGTACTGTGCAAGTCAAAGCTTCCTGCGATATTCAACGTATGGTTGACAGCACAGGTTAACATAATGGCATAATAACAATTTATTTAGTTGTCAAGTCCAGCTAATTCCTACCTGCTTGATCTGTGTTCACTGACGGTGTAATGTAAAGATTGGGTCAGTAACATTACCAGAAATGCTGCACTTGGGACACTTTGGGGCCATTCCTGTTTATTTCTAACATCGCTTCTCTTGCTCACAAGCACTACCTTACATCAGCAGAGGCAAAGTAGCAGATTAGTTTTGCTCCATTTTATGTCATTCCTCTCTCTCTCACCAAAACACTGGCCTCTTATTCCTAATCTGACTGCCTTCCTTCTGGCTTTGAGACACCCAGATTTGTGTCCCCAGACAGCCTAGTGAAGATCTTCAGCTTCTGTGGCCTTTTGCCTGCTAATGCCTTCCAGAAGCATGCGGAGCCTTCCACCGCCTGTGCCAAGAGACAGGAACTGGTCCACATTTCCATGCTCTCCCTTGCATGCTGCGGGCACAGTTCTCTTGTGTTGCCTGATTTTTTACTGATAGTCAAGAGAGCAATTGCAGTAACAGCACGCCTGTGGTAAGTCAGGCAAGTGGGAGGGCAAGCAGCTGGCAGCCAAGTGACGGCTATAATGTAATGTTGAACATAGGTGCATGCCACAGCATTTTATTCACTCATCCAGCAAGCAAAAAAGGGCTTGGCCATGGCTCAAGAGATCAACTGGACCCTGAGGCATTAAACACTATCTCGTTCCAAAGACCATCTTTCAGAACTGCAGGATGGTTAGTGATTAACAGTTTCCAGCTACAGTTGTTTCACGTTTTAGTGTCTGCAAAAATCCTTGTAAGATCTTCATGTTTGCTTTCTGGGGATATTTTCCCTACAACTCACACGTCTACAGCCTTCAAGGCTGTTGTTGCTTATGTTTAGATTCAACTAGTAAAGCAATTGTCACACTCTTCCTTATTAATTTAATCCACAGATGTTTATCTTGCAGCTCTTTCAACTTCACAGCCACAACACAGGACAGCCCACCCCAAAAAAAAGCCTACATTTTTTTTTAGAAGTTGCCAAGTCTCATCAGACAAGACAAAATAAACCTTTACCGTTGCAAGTTTTCCTCTTCCAGATTATTGAAGCCAAGGCATGGGTTTCTGAGATGATTTTTTATCATTAGGATGTCCTTATTTTCCAAGGTCTGGTTTAGCAACACAACAGCTGACAACATTTCTACTGCAATAGACAGTTCATCATGTGCCAGGTAGTTCTGTAGGACAATAATGTACTGCAGTCAGGAAGCTAAATAAGCAGTGTAACAGATTTGAGTTACACACTCTAGATACCATCAAGGAGATGGGTTTGATCTAAGAAGCATGGAAAGTGTCCTGGTCACGGGCATGCCAGACTGACACAACAGCAGTGGTGGAGCTCAGTGGGTTTCTATGTTCCATCCAGTCTGCCTTTCCTTCTTTTGCCCCACAATCTCATCTCTTCTGATCCTACTCATAACAGGGGATTACTTTTGTACACAATATATAAACCAGAGTTAGTCCTCATTAAGAGCATGCAACAATTAAAAAGTCAGTTGATTTGTTGCAACACAAGAGCTCAGCCAGACTGAAGTGTGGCAAGAAACAAACTATGCAATTAAATACTGCCTTTTCAACCAAAATGATTCATGCAATACATAACACCATGGCAAGAGAATTATGTCTGATTTTACACAACAACATGCTATGTTTGTGCTCTTTCATGGTCTGGCTACACAACATCAACGAGCAGGTTGTAAGCTTTTCACTCTTACCACAGCATTCTGTTGTTGGAGGTTGAACAGCTCAGTCTGATAGACAGCAGCAGCAAATGAGTGAACAACAGGCAGCTGTGCCTCAGGTTTCATCAGTGCAACCAGTGTTTTACTAGGATCACAGTTACGAATTGCTGTATTGATATTGTCAACCGCTATAAGTTCTAAAGAATAGCAGGGAAAAAAAGCTTATTAATCTTCATATGCTGTTTGCTCTTCATGCTATGTAGATAACTACGTTATTTCAAAGAATATAATTTTCTGTCATAAGAGAAAAAAACATTTTTGTGAAATGATATGACTGCTGAATATTGCAAAAACTGTCTCTGTTCAAAGGTACCGAGCAAATAATGGACTGGAGGACTTTAAAATTTCTGGACTTTTAGAAATAAGAGACTACTTAGTGCACCTCTAACACAAAACAAGGAGCTGACCCCACCCTAGTACAGAGAAAGATCAAACTCCTCCTGGGTGTGCTTGCAGCAGGTACTGCTGCGTATGTCAGCTCCAGCAACTCAGTTTTGCTTCACCCCAAATGCTCCCTTCCTTCTGCACCACATCTCCTCTCTCACCTCTTCCTTTGGCAGGATCTAATTGAGCTAGCTAAAACAGGCCAGTACCTGAAGCACCAACAGCATTATTAGTATCCATTTCAGGAGGCCTGGTGGAAATCAGCCAAATATATTAGAGGGGTGGGATATTCTGCCAGAAAATTAGTAGCTGAACAGATGAAAAACCACATGCTATGGTTTCTAGAGCTTCCTCTACATGCCAACATCTGTTTGCTTTTCTGCCAGAGGAAGATCAGTCCTTACAGAAACTGCCACCTAGAAATTAATCCCTTTGCTACAGCTCAGATTTTAATTTAAACAGGCAAATAGAGGAATGTGAGGGTACGAGGGTAAACCTTTTCAGTACCTCAACAATTTGCCTGTTTTGCTGTTTGCTGGACTGACTTTGTCAGGGGTTTGAAGCCCAGCAGAAAAATGCTGAAGAACACTCCCCACTTGGGCAGCTGCAGAAGCATTACAACATCCCTCAGCTTAGTCACTGCCAGCATAATTGCACACCTGGAGGAGCCATCTTTGAAGAAAGCCAGGCCAGGACACACCCAGGAGCACACTGTACAAGGCACCACTCTGGTCTGGCAGAAAGGGAAGCAACCTTGAAGGTTAGAGCACATGTGCCTAGTTGAAGAATAGCAATTATGCAAATGCCTTTTCCATCAATAAGCCCCACTGCTCTACCTTATCACATGGCTTTTCTGTGTACTGTTACCCAGGGAACATTTTCAGTTAGCACTGATTGCCCAAATCTGAGACAAGATTACAGAGCATACCATCCACAGTTCATGCATACAGCAACACTCAGAGCTTATTATACAAAATAAAGTCTTTGAAAACCTTCTGGCCAGGCCCACCTAAAAAAGCCCCTCGCCTCTCATGTAATTTTCTCTGAAGCATAGTCATATGGGGCCACGTTGTCCCTGAAGACTGTCTCTATTGGCTATTCCTAAAGTTAGAAACTAGGAAAGGCTCTCACAGCTACAGCATGCATTCATGCTTTTTTAAAGAAAAAAGTAAAGAGGTAAGGAGTTGAGGTCCACAAATGGACTAGACTAGTTCTGCAGCCAATAACCAAGCTACTGACTTCTAGTTTTGAAACCCGGCATGCAAATTGCAAAACATATTTTACATTGCTCACAGTTCTGTAACGAAAGCCACTATTTTTTTTCTTCTCGAGCCAAACAGAAAAACTAAGTTACTCTCCAGATTGCTGTTAATGCTTTTCACACATCACATCATCTTCTTCCCTTTATCAAGAGGTAACTCTTTCAGAAAAAGTACTCTTCACCATGGCTAATTAATCTGAAACAGGCTAACATTTAAGGTATAAAGTCAAATTTGTCTTCTGTCTGAAGCTGACCTCACAATATAGCCTTTAAGGTGCATCACAAAAGCAATCAGCCTGGATTTCAAAGCATTGAATACAGTACCAGAGACAAAACAGCCATGCCCAAATGCAGTATGAAATGACAGCAGATCAACCAAAGGTTAACTTCCTAGCAAAGAGGTTTCCAGTCAAAAGCAGCAACACGTGCACTGCAAATTTAGATCCCCTTTAACTATATATTTTTTGCTTCTGTTGTGTGGCATTCTTAACAGACTAAGAATAGGTTAGATTTAGATAACGTGTCTAAAAGTGAGAAAATTTTTTCACTGCAATGTGAAAAATATTCCTCCGTCTTAATTCTACAAGTATGGTCATTGCTCCCAAATGAGAATTAATACTGCACTGATAAATATTTGTTCAAGCCATCAAGTTTTCAGTTTGTTGCTGCTGTGATTGCCAGTAGCTAAAATCTCATCTCAATAAGAGTTCATATATACTCAATAAGAGTACATCCATAAGATTGGTGACTTGGCAATTGTGACACTGAGAAGAAAGATTATGAGTGTAAAATGCAACACATATGGTTTCAGTTTGAGAAACCTTATTTATGTGCAAGAAATGGTGGACTCAATTATCTTAACATAATTAAATGGTGATGGTAAAGAGTATTAAAACAGTTACTCACTAAGCTTGTGAGCCTCAGCTTCCGCATTGGCAAGACTAACTTCTTTCTGTATTTCACTTTTGTCGAGCATATTTGGAATGCCTGCTATCTAACAGATCAGAAAAACAAGGTTTGATTATGCTTCTGTTTTATGGGAGATAAGGGATAAAGTCTGGTGATGGTACACGGGAATTTGATTGTACTATCACCTGTGCATCAAATACAAGGCTCAGTAAACACAGCATTAATCGTCTCCTGTGATTTTCTTAAATTAATTTACTTACTTAAATTAATGGATTTTCTCCTTAAAACCTAATTTGCGCTTTATTTTAATGTTAATGATTCAATATTACTTTTATTTGTACTCAAGTTATAACTCACTTTGGAAACAAAATATTAGGGCTGCATGTTATGCCTTAAATTTTCTTCTTATATCCTAGTTAGTAAATACTCAGAAGGATACCATGCTCTTTAGAGCAAATGCCGCTCTTTGGTGTTGATTAATACATCAATTATTCCCAAATCTTTATAAAACTTTTCATAACTGATGCAGAAAGGCAGAGTAAAGACAATTTCTCTCTGGATTAAAACCAGCTAAAAAAGTGCAAACTGACATATAGTACCTGTTCAATTAGATTACCTGCATTTTCTGTTCTTTAGAATCACACAATTGCAATAGGTACCATGAGGAATTTTGCGGCAGAACTTCAAGTAGGCTCAGAGCAGGGCGGTTCAAGCCTGCCATCAGTGCCCCTTCATCTTGCCGGTCAATAGCCTCATTCACTTGGACTAAAGCTATGTGAACTGAAAGGAAAACAATGCCTATAAACAGCAAATACAGCTTTCCTAGGGAAAAGAAGTCCATTGCTGTCAGCAACTCACTTTTTGTAAAAGCCAGCTAGGGTGGCAATCTTTATCTAGCAGAGAATTACCTCTTTCATGTCCAGTCCTACAAAGGGAGTCTGGCTCTGTGTGAGCCTGGGTGGAAGCAGTTCAACCACAGCTAAGCAAAAGTCTATGAATTAATTTTGGGTCTATATAGAAGAGGGGGTCAAAATTTACAGTATACTGCACACAAAAAGAACATAAAGAAACAGAGCAGGCAATAAATGATTTGATTCTGAACTGAGGAATCCTGACAGCAAAAACCACAAACAGAAATTAGCCCCTCCCCCCGCAAAGATTAGTAGAGAAGAAATAGCATGACAAAAACAGTTGTAGACAGATATTAGCCACTTGTGCATATTTTACAAGTTTCCAAAGAAATATTTTGTTTGTTCAGGTGGACTCTAGTTGCGTTCCGCTGGAATCTGGGAGATGACATATTTTGTGCACACTTCCATGAGGATCCAGAATAGCTTACTGTTTATTTTATTGATATTGCCTTGAATCTCAGCTTGTGTCAGCAATTCCTCGTAGACATCTCTCTCTTCATCAGAAATTGTGCCATTCTAAGAAAACAAAATTGTTGCTAGTTCACACAAAACAGTTTGCAGAGAGAAAAGCTATTAGCCAAAGTCATTAAAACTGCATCAGCTGAAGCATTTGCTGAATGCATTTCTAAAGCAATTTGTTGACTAAGTGAACTGAGGAAATTGGCACTTTGTCATAGAGACCATTAGCTCTCAGGTAAAAGAACACAGCAAATATTTTCGCATTAAATATCTGTGGCAGAGGTTATACTTTATACTCAAAGAAGGGTATTATTGTGTTTACAACTTTTTGAGCAGTAGATTTGTTTTTCCTAAAGCAATTAACAGAAGAAAACTAGGTTTTTTCACTATCTAGTCTTCTGGTATATTTAGCCTTTGGGCAAAGTTAAGCTGCATCATACTCACAGTAATCATATTCTTATAAAATTGGCTTTTAGCTTATTTCATTACCATTATTTCTCTTAGTTATCTTAAAGGTGGAGGTTTCTTCCCAACTGTAATAATTTTAAAAATTAAGTTAATTTTTAGAGCAATAATAATGCTATAGCATGACAAGAAACATGAAGAAACACATGTACTAGGAGTACCAATAAAACACCACTACCTTGAGTCTTGCATTTGATTCTTTCTTCCTTTTAGCATCAAAGAGCTCATTCTGATAGTCCTGCGCCAGTTCTTCATCCACGTTGAGCAACATTGCATTTGGATTCCTCAGGGTCACGATGGTTTGCTCGGCTATTCCCTTCTCCACAGCTTCGTTGATTGCTATTACAGCTGCATGCACTAAAATTGAAAGCACAGTCCTAAACTTCAGGAAGCAAAAAAAGTCAAAGCTGTCACTGTTTCTTCTGATTTATTTGAAAGGAGTGTTGGATTTATGTTCAATAATTCACAGATTTGAACATTCCACACCATTTTTCCTTTAGACTGCAGAACTTTGTGTTTACTCAAAGGTGGCACATTGCTGTCTTTTCCATGTTCACCCTTCCCCCAAACAGGGGGGTGCTGGTTTCAGCTGGGGTAGAGTTAATTTTTTTCTCAGTGGCTGCTATGAGGCTCTATGGATTTGTGCTGAACGCAGAGTTGATAATACAGAGATGTTTTTGTCATTGCTGAGCAGGGCTTGCCCAGAGCCAAGGCCTTTTCTGCTTTTGGTGCAGCCACACTGGGAGGGACTGGGGGTGCTTGGCAGGCTGGGAGGAGACAGAGCCAGGACAGGTGACCCAAACTGACCAAAGGGATATTCCAGACCATGTGGCACCAAGCTCAGAGTATAAAGTGGGGAGGAGAAGGAAGAGGAAGACATAGTAATCGAGTGCGTCTTCCCAAGTCACTATCACATGTGATGGGGCCCGGCTCTCCTGGAGATGGTTGAACACTTGCCTGCTCATGGGAAGCACTGAATTAATTCTTTGGTTTGTTTTGCTTGTGTGTGTGGCCTTTGCATTCCCTATCAAACTGTCTTTTTCTTAGCCCATGAGTTCTCCAGCTTTTACCCTTCTGATCTTGGTTGGGGAGTGAGTGCGGGACTTTGTGGGGCTTGGCTGCCGGCTGAGGTTAAACCATGATATGGTTAATATTTTATTGACAGAAAATAAAACATTATTTATATTTTATCATTCAAGTCGTATTTTATTTAGAAGGTAATTACATGTAGGAATTGAAAATATTTTTGGTAGTTTTTATCTTAAAGCTGTGTGGCTCCATATAAGAGTACTGTCTAAACTGAGTATACCTGAGAGATGCTGCACAAGAATAAGGAAATTGAAGCTCCGTTAAACTTATCCTCTGGAAAAACACATTAAAGACCCTTCCCTCACAGGCAGGATGCAGCCCTGCACATCACATTTGAGCCTCCCTGAGATGGATCTTTGCACATCAAGATCTCCATGACCCCCTTGGCACATGAGACACTCTGATGTAATGGTCCCTCCTCCTGTCACTTGCAAAGCCACAAGACAGCAGAGCTCAAACAGAGGCAAAAAAACATCCAGCAGGCTTTGCAGGGTCCTCAAAACACAGGAAAAAGGGAAAAGAGTGCCATCACAGACACTGATCAGCTTAAATGTTAAGCCTTTCCTTTGAGAAATGAAAAACTTCATCTACTAAACAAATAGTTGACTCCAAGAATTTAAGAGTCACAAAATCTCACGGTTTTTCACACAGTAAATTTGCGTGAGTGTACAAATTCAAAACCACTTATAGCTGAATTAGATGTAGAGTAGTAGCTAACATACCCCTCCCAGTTACTCCCTGAACACATTTGGCCCTAAGATCAGTCTGTATGAAGGACTTGCACTAGAGCTGCACTTTGTGGCATGAAGGCCCAGATATAAAGAGACCCCAGTGCCTGTCTGGTGGCACATTAATCTCAAATATTTTACAGACTTTACTACACAAAATGGAAAATTTCTGAAAACTGTGTATCTAGATCATATCCCAAAGGAGGAACATTGCAGCTCCCCATTTATCAGCACAGCAGCTTGCATAGGATTTACTTACATGCCACCAAGGAGATGTGTGAAGGGAAAACACAATGACTGTCTTTCCTTACTTTGTCAATACTTACTTTCTACTTGGCTCTGCATTGTGCTGCTAAAGTGGAGAAAAGCATACCATAAAAAGAGCTTATTTGGATTAAGTTTAACTGTAGGTCTAAATATCTGAGTCCAAAAGACTTTAATTTCTCTCACTTTATGAAGGAAAGCAGAGATGCTTCAAATTTGAGGTTTTAAGAAAAAAAAGACTGTACAAATTTAGGGAAGATGATCAGACAAAAGATCATATCACTGAACACTCAACAGGGGCAAATGAAGGATGAAGTGAAGCTATACACCCTCAGAGATGGCAGCTACTGGAACTTGCATAGCTGTTGGTGGATAATCCATTTCTTAGTGCTGACTTAGCAGCTAGTATGGTGGAGGAGATACAAGCAGAGAAGCACACTGGTTTCATTTGTCATTTGTCACTGTCACTCAACTTTGTCATTTGTCACTGAACTTTGTGAAAAGACAAAGTTCACATTGAACAGGAGGAAAAGGTTTGTCATCGGGGCGGCAGTAATCACTGGAACAGGCTCTCCAGGGAAACGGTCACGGCATCAAACCTGACAGAGTCCAAGGAGCATCCAGACAATGCTCTTAGCTGTATGGTTTAGTTTCAGGTAATCCTGTGCAGATCAGAAACTTGGACTCAATTGTCCACGAGTCCCTCCCTGCTTGAGGCATTCTGTGATTCTGTGTACATCCAAATGCACTCCAGGGACTAAGAAAACTGTCCTTAGACAAATATATGACCCAAACATCAGTAACCTAAATGGAACTAGCAAAAAACAGTCAAAAGATACGTTCAAGATTAGGAGAGAATCAAACAGATGTTGGTAGATGTGAACCACCTACCAGGAGAAACAATGAGAAGCCTGACTGGACTTGAAAGAGCAGGCTGGAAGCTTGGAATAAGAGAGAGGTTTCCTTGCAGAATGAGCTCTCTGTGAAAGCACCTCAACTTATTCTTCCCATGCTGATTTATACTATTGCTGGCAGCAGAGCAGGAGTCATCAGCAGTTGTTCCACTTTTCTATCTCCTTTTGCATACTCCACTTAGGAAGAAGGATGGTAGACCCCTTCCTCTGGCAGGATCTCCATTATCCAGCCTCCCTAGTGTGTGAGGGTTCCCATAGCAGATGTTTCCTGTCATGGGGCAGAGCATGTTATTGTTATGTTAACAATCCTTGCTCAGAGGGACTGAACCAGCATCAGGAAACCCTGCTTTTCTAAGATTGAAAACACTTCACAAGTTCAAGGAAGCCCTCTACAATATAATAAGGCTTTCAGTGAAGGATGTTTCATCTTCAGGGGAGGAAGCCCTTTCATCTTCAGTAGAGGGAGCTCCCTGAAAAAGTGCTTGGTAGTCACTAAATACCTAAAAAACTGCTAAAAAACTTCTGCCACTTTAAAAAGCAGCATTTTAATATCTAGCTTTGGTGAAGCATGCACACATTAAGCAGGTTTCAAAATATACAACGCAGACAATGTGAATCAACATCAAGTGTGTTTTAAGTTAGGCTCTGAAAATTTCAGCACACTAAGTAATATCATGAATCAGCTTGCCACTTTGCAGGAGTGAATAAAGTAGCAAAGACAACCCTTCTGTTCCTCAGTTTACTCTTCTGAAAAGACTAGGATCTTAAAATAACTAGAGCTCAAGTGTTGATTTAAGGGAATGCACTTGATTTAATATAATTTAAACTCAAGCAATTTTTTTTGGTAATGTATCACTTCATTTCACACACAAAAAAAAGTGATATAGAGAAAACCACCAAGACTTACACATGAATAGGCATGAGCAGCAGGAAAAAGTCTGTTTTTGAATGGAAGCTGCTCAAGATAGGCTCAAAAGAGCCCTAATTGTCCAGCAGAGCCTACCCTCCAGCAGGGTTCTGCCACGCAGTGGGTCACACCTCATGGTCAGACAGACTGAGAGCTGCCCAGGGAGGCAAGTTCCAAACATACAACACCATATGTGAGAGAGTTCTCTGTCTGGAACAGTGACTTGTGCTCACAGCAACCTGCTTGGGTGTTGTAGGAAAACTGCAAAAGGCAAAAAATAAAAAGAGGAGGGACAGAGAAGGCACCATGTTCATATGGTGCAGAGGCACTCACAGAGGCCGATTCATTATTCTAAAGGAGTGCTACCTACCAGAAAACATGAAACATAAAAAAAACAAAATCATCAAAATATTGCGAGAAATCTTTGCTTTTGGTAGCACTTCCTATGGGTCAATGGAGATACCAAAAAACCTCAGACTGCAAATTTTGAAGAGGCCTTGTAACAATGAAGCAATGTGGTAGTGAAAACTTGTTTGCTTTCCTTTCTAGATCTTAAGAGGTGGCAACTAAGTGAATGAGAGCACAGAAAATACCTTAGCATTCTGTCAAAGCATTTGGTAGAGAACAGGAGTGACACTTACAGGCAGCTTCATCCACTGATAATTCACTGGCCAGAATCCCACCAATTTTACTGAAAGACGGCATCTGGATACCATATTTCTCTAGCTCCTTTCGCATGTTGCTGATTTCTTCCTCTATTCAGACGAAAAAACAAAAAGGAAATATTGTCAGAACAGAAGCATGCCAATTTCACTGTGAATAACCATACCTAAAAAATTTTTTCTGAAAGTGCTTCTGACCAGGGCTTCTGAGCAGTTTTCCTCCCCGTTTTGAAGGACTCTTAAGACATGACAAGCATTCAATGAAAACTCCCTCCCTCCTGTGCAGCCTCCCGCCTGTTTAATTTGTAACAGTGTTTATAACAATGTTGTCAGAGGAGAGAGGCCAAAATAGAAAATATGTACAATGTTAGCAGATTTTCAGTGTAAAAAGCCATTTAATATATGATTTGATAAGCAATTTTTTACCTGTGAAGTCTACTTTTCCCAGAAGGTCCTGGATCTGTGGAGCTAGTCCTAGTTTGAAGAGATATAAACTGCAAAGAAGAAAATTAGGCTTTAAAGTTCTGCATGTAGTTGAGAAGTTTGCTTTTTGTACAAGAGAAAAGCACTTTTATGGAAGTTTGTCCTTTAACCCTTGACTTGCATGTGGCAATACAGAATAAATTGACACTTTAGTTTTCTTTATGCTGTATTTTTTAAGTCTTACAGAAAGAGAAATCTTTTATTTCCAAGAAGCAGCTCTGAGAGAGAGGCACTGTCTGTGTATCTCACATCACAGGGGATGTATAAACAAGAAGAAAGCCTCAGTGAAAGATAGGTAAAGATACACAAAAGCTAGTGCTGGGGGAAAATCAAGATCTGAAAGCATTTTAGCACAGCTATCTTTGGATCTATGTTCTAGTTTAACTTGCATTAATTACATCCCTGTAATTACTAACAGAAGAAGACATAAATCACTGATACCCTTCTTACTAAGGGTACAGGAACAATGACCTGTAAGTCCACCCAACACCACCTCAATATATTTGTGTCATTAGCTATTTTACTCTTGGAAAATGAAGAAGCTTGATTTAATGTACTATCCAAGAATGCTTTCAATTCAATATAGCATGAAAAATATCTTCACTCATTCCTAGAGCTCTGGGATGATATTGGAAATAAAACAGCTGAATACATACATATTTTGTCAGTAGCTTCGAAACACAAGGCATGTACTTATCTACATAGGACCGATGTTTCTATAATTTATCAGTGAAATTCAATAAACAAGTGAGTTAAGCAAGAAAGAATGAAAAAAGATAGGCTGTAAAAATCTATGTTACTTAAATAACACATTCTTCCAAAAGGATTGTTTTTCACCTCTTTTGAAACTTACTTCACCCCAACATCATTCATTGCAAATGTGCTTTGTGTTTTAGGGGTTTTGTTTCTAGAGAAGCATATATTCCTTCTGTGTTTTGTTGTAGAGGGGATTTTTTGCTACTAGCAAATTATGGGATGACATTTCAAAGCACGTAGTTTGTAGCTGTTGTACGTATTTAGGAGCACATGGAGTCCTCATTTATCTTCCATGCTGCCACAGCTACTCCTCTGTCCTGCCCCCATCTGGATGAACACAACCAAGGATCTCGGGTAGGTCAATCTGCCTTTGCAGCTTCTCAAAAACATTGCTGATACCATTCTTATATTTCAAATCTGGCAAAAATGTAAATTAGCTGTTTCGTGGGGAAGGAAAAGCACACAGACTTTAGAAGGCTATAGTTAGGAACCAGGTTCCTCTGTTACCCAGGTCTGCCTTCCAGTCTTTCTGAGTGAAGAAGGATTTTGCTCCAAGTTTGAGACAGGGACACAATCCTGTCTGAAATGCTGGGCATCATACAAACAGTTATGGAAATCAGCAGTTGATGGTGCTGACTCTTTCACCACAATAAAAAGATACAAGAAAAGAGCGCTATGAACATTAAAGAATATTTCTTTTGCTGTTCAGCACTTCCAGAAGGATGTTGAGCCATGTGTGGTATTTCCTATACTCCTTTGTTTGGATAAACTTATTAACCACCAGATGGTGCTGAAAATGTTCTTCAAGTCTTGCAGAGAACACAAAGACACTTCCCTGAATTAACCTATAATTTCACTTGAAACAGCTTGCTTAATGCTTTTGTTGTGTAGCTTGAACCTCAGAAAACACACTAAGTCAAAAGCAGGGATCCCCGTGGTTAAGAAAACTGAATTCATCAGGAGCAAGGGGAAAACAAAGGAGAAAGAGGAGTTCCTAGGTGAAACTCCTTTCAATAGGAAGCATCACCCACACAGAACTGCATCTCATATCAGGCAGATGTTCCCAGGACTTGTTTTATGATTAGATCATGTATAACATGCTGTGAAAAATAGATATGAAAATAGCATGTTTTTTCTTTTACAGCATGCTTGTTATTCTGCTGCTTCCTAGGAAAACAATACTTTGAAGCAGTCCAGCTTCTAGAGAGATAGTTTCTGTAGATATAGCACTGATCTTCTCAAAAAGATAATTTGAAAACTAAATTTTTTGGTGAAAAAATATCTCCAAGCACTGCTAATTATGAAGAAGAATCACTTAGCATCTTAATTTAAATTAAACTGTTCTTAACATCATTTAGTGCACGAATAAACACAAGTCTCCTTTCAGCAAAAAAATGGTGCAAGAAATGGAATCTATGCCTTTGTATTTTTCAGGTCAGAAGCAGAAGTTCTAGTTCTACCACTAATTTTTCCTGGCCTTTAGCCCAGTCAATACTTCAAGTATTGATATTTCAGTGAGAGAAAAGCATAAGGTTGTTACATTCAACAGGAATATAATAAGAAATTGTTTGCTAAGAAAGACAATAACAAGAAATTGTTAGCTCCTTCCTGGCCAGAGCAGTGTTGTATTTGACAGCTCAAGTCATCCCACATGCTTTAAGTGCAATGGTCTTAATTTCAGTCTTGAATCAGGACATATCCTAAAACTATATTTAAAACATCATGCTTAGAGTACCCATCTATCTTCAGGCCTTCTAGCAGCAAAAGATCAGCAAAACAATAAACAGCCAATGACTTTTCCTGCAAAATACTATTAATTCAGATGTCAAACATAGGTTTCGGATACAGCTCAGCATTCCTCTGTGCCAATTCACCTGGGAGCACTGATGGCCAAGCAAAGCATGCTGTGCTTAATTCTCTTCTTTCCCAAACAGCTTCCAATGTAGCTTGCGTGACATTGTGTGACTGAGATTGAAATTTGATTTGAAAGATTAAAGTGAAGGACTTCTGGCACGCATTTTACCATTTAAGGTATGGAAATAAAGCTCAATCATTGCTTCTTCTGTTCTTACATCCTGCACAGGATACAGGCACAGGGGCCTACAATCTCTTGGGAAAGCATAATAAATAAAAGCATTCCAGGCCCATTCCCCTTCAGTATGGTATGACACATTTGATATAAAGTCCATTTCTGAAATAATAGCACTAAAACCCCAAAAACATAGTAAGTACATAGATACAGAGCTGGAGCTTTGTGTTGATATGCATCAAGAAAAAGTAATTTAAACAGGACAAACTTGGAAGTGAAAGCTGAGACAAACAGACTAATTCTGGTACTGCATAAATCCTGGGGCATGCCAAGATGGAGAAAGGAAAATTTTTACCATAGGTCAATCCACTGTAAACCTCAGTTCAGGATAAGAGGTATTGCCATTGCAATGATAAAGCAGATATTAAGAAAATATTTGATGAGCTGTTGTTTACATAGCATTCAAATCCAGAGTTAATAATGTCCGATATACATGAGAGAGCAAATATTAAAATTAAATGTATTCTTGCACCTCCTGCAAAACATTTGAGCTGGCCCATAACACAGCTGGGGAGAGGGGGGCACACAGCCCCTGAGTCAGCTCTGACCTGGCTTGGTTGTAGCCCCACATATTCTCTTTAGGAAATCACTTCAAGCTTGCACAAGACACCTGCTGTCAGAACAGACTGCACTACCGAGTTACAGGCAAGAACACTCTCAAATAGTCCTGGTATAATTTCCCAGTTAATAGTACACCAAGTACAATAATTTCAAGGGGCAACTCTTGTCAAAGATGGCAAAAATATACTGGGCTGTCAAGTATGAACACCTGACACGTTAAGCAAATACAGTGAGCATTAGAGTAAACAGTAAGTCCTGTTTACTGGGAATGAGTGCACATCCCAGACTGCAAGAGTGGGCACATCATTTCAAGGATTAATGCTAAAGAAGCTTCAATAAAGCACGTATTGAATAGTTTCTACCTTACAGCCCTGGAGCAGCAGATGCGCCTTTGAACAACATTAGAAACAGAGAAAAAAGTTTGGAATGCAAGTTAATTCTGTTCTTTGAAATATTAAAGTGCCCAAAATATTTAAAGGGAAAGGTCTCTATGTGCAAGAAATTAACTAGAAAAGGCACAGTGGAGCTGTCTGCCAAAAACACTGCCCCTCACAGCAGAGACAGCACAGGGCATATGTTTTTGTGCTAAACATAAAGAAAATCCTTAAGGCAGAGCACAAAAACACTTTAATCACTACTTTCAATGGTGTAGTCAAGGCCTCTCTGATTTTACATTAAAAGTCAAGTTGCTCAGAATTTTGAAGTCTTTGAGAATGTATCATTTTTACATTAATTACCACAGAATACAATAATTAGTTGCTTCAGTTGTGGGACAGAAATACGTCAGTTCATCATTATTTTCACTCTGATCAGCCTGTCTGCTCCATGGTTTTACTAATGTTTTGCTAAGTTTCTCTTAAGTTGTTTGATTTCTGTCGAAGTATGTGTTTTGAAATTGTATGTTAATTTTGCAAGGGGGCGTACTATTGAGAGAGGGATGTATGTGCTAAGTTCAGTAGTCCTTAATTTCTGTTTTGAAAGTTATTTGTCCAATAGACCTGACAAAATTCAACTTCCATCTCCAACTTATAACTAATGAACTTGAAAATTCAGACAGATTTTGATACACTGGTTATGCTGAAACCATTTCAAGACTGACACTCCAAACTTTGGCAGTTACTCTGACTTTTATAGGTGTCAGCAGTTACCTTAGAGCGTGAATGCAGTATATCATCCTAGGGATGTTTTTCCGATCATAGACATCCGTAGTCTCTGGATAAAAGATCTAAAAAGCAAAGAGCACACACTTAAAAGAGAAGAGTTATGACTGAGCAGAAACATTTACTCTGCAGAACCATGCCTTAAATTTACAGAATTTCAGCTGTCACTTTTATACAGCCATGAGTCACATCTCTTCTGATGTTATTTTAACTTAATCAGTAGTTTTCATAACGAGCAGCTAAATAAAGCATAAAAGCTACTTAATAAGAGGGGAAAAAAGGAAGATGAGCAGGCAGCATTTCAATAAGATTTTTAGAAAATGTTCTTTGGCATAAGCCCAGCCAGTAGTGCTTGTCCTCTACAGACACGCAAAATCTGGAATGCAGTTACAATTTGCAAAGACTCATTACAAACCAAACCTATCAAGTATGGTTTAAAAATGCATAATTCTAAATGCCAGCACCCTTAATTTTGTGAATACATCATTTGCAAAGGAAGATATTTAGAGAGAGGAATATTAAGCAATTTAGCCAAGAAGTCACATCATAAGTTCCAGTTCTGGTTGTACCACTAATTTGTTCCTGGCCTTGGTCCCAGTCACTAAACACTGTTTCTCCACAGAAATATAATAAAAAGACTTAGTTAACCGTGAGAGTTGGCAGCATGCTTCTAGCCCCGGCTGGTCACTCGGGGCTGCACTGTCCCATGGTTAATAGGACCAGACTGAGTAAGTCAGGAGCACAGTGCCCTCTTCATCATTTGCTCCAAACAGCTTTGTGAGGGAGAATTGGGAAAGCTTTTGGCCATGATCATCCTTTGCGACAGAAACACAATCTTTCAGAGGAGAGTTGGCAGGGTGGAAATCAGCCAGCTGAACAGAGGGCTGAAGGACTCAACTGGAAAAAAAACGCCTGACCTGGAAAGGGCAGGACACCTTCCCGACTCTCTGGCATTTCTGACGGCAGTCATGAGTGCCCTTTTTGTTATGGGCACCTGCAGAAAGTTTGCCTACAGCAGCTGACTCTTGGTCCATTCAGCCCTTCAAAGAACTGCCTGAGCATCCCCACTGTGCCTGACCACAGAGCCTCAGGCAGCACTCAGGCTGTGGCCACCCTGGGGTGGGGAACTGCTCACCTTGGCCTGTGTGTGGCTGCCAGAACGCACTAACAAGCAGCATAGGTGTTTGCACACAGCCCTTTCTTAAAGGATTTTCATCCAAAACAGACTCACTGGTGCCCAGAAACAGCAGCAGAGGGGGGAGATGACAAGTGAAGACCCACAAGGAGGAAGGTAAATATAAGAGGTGACCCAAGAAAGCAGGTGGAGGAAGAAGAGCAGCAGCACAGTCACGCAGATGCACTGAAGGGTGCAAGAACAGTCTGGAAACAGGGTAGAAGCAGAGAAACTGGCACGTACAGTAAGAGGAGGAGGCAGCAAGAGGCACGATGCGAAGAGGTAACCTAAAGGAAGCAAATATTTAAGTTTTCTGTTTTAAACCATGTTCCTTCTAGGCCCCCCCCAGAGACTGCATTAGCAGTAAGATATCAAGTGTTTGAGCTAGCTCAAGCACTGCTCGTGTCCCTGCCTCGGCCCACACACACTCAGCAGCAACAAAGCACTGACACTCCCACTGCTTTCCACATTACCTTCTCCTCAGATTTGTTTTTTGAATTACCCCTTCCCTGTAGACTTACTATAAGGAACTGTTTATGGTCAAGCAAATGAAAAAGGATCTCTGTGACCCAATGATTTGAGTCAATGATTTTATTTAAATTTCCTTGCTGAAATTTAAAGGCTTACCTTAGGCAGACCAATGGACTCCATTGCTCTTAACCACTGCACAGTGTTGTCAGTGTGTCGAAAATGAAGGCCAGATCTCTATTGGAAACATAGAAAATTATGAAAATCACATTAATAAAATTATCTATTTATTGATCCTCCTGTTGTTTCCCAGTTTCATATCCTGAAGCCAAGTTCACAGAATTTTCCCTTATTTGAACCCAGAGACCAAAGTGTAACAGCTTCATTTTGCTAATGAAGCATCCTAACACATAAACAGCTCCACGCTGAGTTCAGCTCATTCTTTCATGTTACATAAGCCAAATTTGTACGCATCAGGGTGGACTGTGATTGAAGTAGAAATTTGTACAGTCCTTCAGTATTCTTTGGGAGTAGAGGTTGGATGTCAAAGACAAGAAACCAAAACACAGAAGCTGTAACACTGCTTAGCACTACCATGAAGAAGAGATAAGGAAATCTTAAAAGTCTTCAGTTCTACCTGAATACCTGACCTGACCCTCCCTAAAGCGTATACAAGCAGCATAAGAATACAGTGGGAATGTATTTTTTATTTTATTTTCAATGTTAACTTTTAGGGTAAAGGGAAAAAGGAATCTCTCAGGTTTTTGAGATTTTCAAGAGACATATTTAAATGTAACTGGAATTCTTAACAATGAATTTTTTCTGCCCCCTCTACATATTGAGATAATGCATTCTATAGTGGGACTACTGTGCGTGAATGTACGTATCTTTGTATTATCAGGGTTCTTGGAGTTAGCAAAAGCCTGCACAGGGAACAAGCTAAGCTCTTACTGGTGGCTTGGTTTTGGCTTCGTGTTGTTAAAGTTGATAAAACAAACACAGAGATCAAATGCAGTGAATTTCAACATACAAAATGAAGAAAGTTTGAAATAGTTGTCAAATTGCTTTTGACTTCTATTCCTAATAAGAAATAACTTTATCAGTTGAAAAGCTCATGATTTCCATGGAGGCAGAAATGTAATTTGTGCAGCTTTAAAAACTTGAAACAACACCAAAACATTTTTTCTAAGGGTAGAATATTTCTAACTTATCATGCAGGCTTCCTGCAGCTGTGCATCTTCTATCTAGTCCCTACAGCCTTTAAAAAAAGATACAGAAAGCTAACCAGCCTTGCTTGGGAATCTTTAAGAGCTTGAAGACAAACTTTGCTGGGTTTTGTCATCCTGGTGAGAGAACTGAGAAAGTTATTACCTTGTAGCGTGCCTGCTCCACATCATAGATCTTTTTGTCTGACACCACATTAGGTGCAAAGAATTTTGCAAGCTTGGCAAGGTAAACACCATTTCTTAAGCCTTCTTCAAGTTCCGTAGTTGGGGGCAGCTCTTCATCCAAGCAGACCTCCATCCATCTACAGAGACATTTGAGAAACATTGTTATTTGGGTTTTAATATGAGTTACAGATTTTGCCTACAGCTATCACACTTTAAATGTCACCACCACAATGTTATTATAACAGAAAAGGACAAGGGCTAAGGAGAAATTTCTCACATTCATTCACATGGCATATCAAAATGATTATTAGAGGATCCTATCTGTGACTCTAAGCCATCAATAAGGAAACAGCATGCTCTGAAGTATTCACACCCCAGGGAGTCTAACTCAAATATTTTGAACAGTACTAGGCTTTTGAATTAACAGTAATTAAAGCTGAAAACTAGAAGAAAGCATGGAGTGTATTAATGGCATTTGCATTCCAAAAAACCTCTGTGATTTCTATGCCAGTGCTGAGCCTCATGAGCAGTCAAAAGAGAGCAGAGTCAAAGAGAGCAGAGTTCTGGGCAAGGCAGGCTCCTGCAGCCAATGTGCTGTGCAACACAACCTCGAGCAATGCCCAGCTCAGTACAGAGCATTCCTGCAGATAATCCTCCCCCTCCTGCACGGGAGCTCTCCAACTCTCACCCATGAAATGCAGTACTGGTGCTGGAGGGATGAGTAAGGGTGCTGTGGAAAAGCCCAAGGTAATTTACACACTTGAGGTCTGCCTGGTAGTAAGCAGGTTGAAACATGGCTTCTTGTTAGTGACAGTGACTAAACCCTCTGAGGTCGGAGGATTAACTAAACTCTAAACTCTGAGTTTAACTAAACTAGTTATGTGTTTGAGACTTAAGATGTGATAGACATACAGCCAGAGAGAAAACAGTATTAATTGAATACATAACCAGTTCAGAAGGCGAATAACAGACATGAAACCATATTATCCAGCATGTTTATATTGAGTAGCCAAGAAAAATTGCTTCCAAAGCATTTCCAAGAAAGATTAGTCTCTTAATCACTGAACCAGAAGTTCCTTACATTGGTGGTCTAAGTGCTTGGCCCTGTGATATTATTCTTATTTCCAGCAGCTAAATCCCATTACAAGAGCCTTAAATATGCTTAGTTCTTCACAGTGTTGTTTTTTATTTGCTTAGTCAAACTCTCATGCTTTTAGGACATTAATATCAATACAAATAAGAAAGCTGAAGGACAAGAATTAAGTTGAAGACGTTAGTTCACTTTGCCTACTTTCACTAAGGCAGCATCACTGTAAGTGGGACAGCATTACAAATCTAACGTCACCTCCATAGGGGTGACTTCAGAAACCAGAAATCTTGGAGCCAGGTTAGAAATGAGCCAGTTTTCACTCCGCCATGTAGAAGAAGAAAGCTCACTACATCATTTTGTTTTACACTAAAACTCTAGAAAATGTTCTACTCCATTCCACTTTTGGATGTGTTACAGGACATACAAAAGTTGTTTCACTGAAGCACAGACTACCCAAATAGCTCTTTAGGAAAACAACACCCATAAATCCAACACAACATCACACAGAACTGCACTAAGCAAGTGTCATTAGGAGAACTGTATTCTGCAGTAAAAAAGCTGCTTTAGTGAGGAGAATTATATTCCTGATGAGTTTCCCAGCTTTATCCTGCACTACATGTTAGCGTGTTATGGAACCATGCCAAAACAGCATTTTAGAAACTAAATAGATTTATATACTAAAGCATCATACTTGGCATCTCCAAAAAAGACAAGGAAAAATACACATAGGTGTACTTCTAGGCAAATATGATTTTTATCTGCACTAGTTAACTTTTGCTGTAGAATTTATTTCCTAGAATGTGACTTCTAGAAAAAGAATTGTAGAGGTAAGCATCAGAAGCTTGCTGAACCACAGCGGGTATTCACTATGAGCCACAGCTGACTCTGCTGCTCAATGGACCATCTCCAGAGATATGAACTGTGTGCTCAGAGCAGCATTTTGTACCTTACACTGGATTCTTTGCACTTCTAATTCTCAGTTTTCTTGTGAAAGAGTTTTTCTAACATCTTAAGTTCAGGGCACCAACAAGGTACTGCACTGGAACTGTTTTTGAAGAAGATGCACACATGTGCCCACATGGAATTTCTTTTCTCCCTTACAGTACAAAAATTTACTACTTTTATATAAAACTGAGTCGTTCCCCGAGCTCTAAATGAGATGCTAATCCAAAGTGAAAGCTACTCCTCGTCTTGTCAAACCTCTTGTAATTCAATAACAGTAAAATTGTTGTGGGTTTTTCTCCAGCACAGTGATAAGCCTTTAAAATTAATCTGGAACCCTCCTGTTCTAGTTAGGGAGGCTACCGTGTCTAACACATAAATGCAGTAGCCTGAGGAACAAACAGGAAAACAGTATGAGGATGCAAAGAAAGCAGAAAGAAGAAAAAAGGTAACACAGAATACAACTATCAAACAAACAAATCCAAATAAGTATACAAGGGAATAAATATCTTTTGAGAATGAGAATGTTAGTAACTGAGTGGAAAAAAAAGAGGGGAAAAACTAGACAGAACTAAGTGGTGCAGGCTTGAAAGATGCAAACTTTCTTTTCAATTTATGGCCAAAAATCTGTAAGTTACATCTACTCTAGAAAAAATTAGGGGTCTGCAATAGGGCAACTAACAGCATTTGGTAATCAGTGTCCAAGACTGAGAACACAGCTCTATCTGTATTACATGTAAGATATGTTTTACCAATGCCTGGAAGTTGCAGAACTCAGCTACAACAAGATCTACTGTGAAAGGATTTACTGTGTTTTGCACATGTTTAACCGGAGGAAGGAAAAACCTCAGGATTTTAATTAAATCCTGCTGGCATACAAACAACTTTGTAAATTAGTTATGCAAACAGCTGGAAGGTGCTACAAGTATTCCAAAGAGAATAGGTGCTATAAACTATTCTGAAGAATAAGGTGCTATTCCAAGAGAAGAGTCTTCTCTTGTCCAGGCTGAACAACCCCGACTCTCTCAGCCTGTCCCCACAGAGGAGGTGTTCCAGCCCCCTGATCAATTTTGCAACTCTCCCCTGGGACCTCCTGGACTAGGTCACATCTTTCCTGTGCTGGGAGCCCAGAGCTGATGCAGCCCTGCAGGTGGGGTCTCAGCAGAGCAGAGCAGAGGGGCAGAATCCCCTCCCTGCCCTGCTGCCCACCCTGCTCTGGATGCAGCCCAGGACACGTGTGGCTCTCTGGGCTGGCAGTACCCGTGGCTGGGGCATGGTGAACTTTCTGTCAACCAGCATATCTGTAGTACTTTTCTCCCCAAAGCTTCTTGCAATAACAGAAGTTTTGTTCCCTTTACACTGATTCAGTTGAAAGGCAATTGTGGTTTTAAACACAAAGAACATTACTTCCAACCTTGTGAGGTTCTGCTTTTTAAGACGTAGTTTGGTGAGTTTATGAAGGTTATTATATGACATGGTAGAGTCAGCAGGAGCAGACTGCACTGAGAAAACCAGAAATGCTTCTACTTTCATTTCATTAAGTGAAATCGAGAATATCCACATGACAGAAAGGATTTATAGACACCTTTGGAGCAATTTATTTTGCTTCAATGCTAAAGAAGCAGCATTGCTTTTGGCTCACCTACTGTTTTCCTGAGCACACAGAACTGCAGCATCAGCATCACCTTTAAATCTGTTGCAGAAACTGTTGCCCAAAAAAAGTAGTTAATATTGTTGATACGCATGATGAGGGGTCTATAACTCAGTCTTAATATGTTTTCCTTCAGTATGAAGCTTGTAGAATAAGGCTGTTATAGCTATCAAATATGCACAGGCATTTCTACCATCCCTTTTAAACAATATAATCCCATAACTGTACTTTTAACAGCTTCAAGTTAAAGACTGAGGTAGGCCATGAAAAATTTACAAATTGGTGAACATGATGGTTTATTTGGTCTCTCATTTAAGCTAAACCCAAACCTGACTCCATGGTGGATAGACAAAAGTCAGCTTCAGGGAGCAGAGTAAAGCATACAGCATCACTGAAGTTCAGGGTAGTACTATCTAAAATTGAAAATAATTCAAACAGGCCTACAGAGTTACCCATGCCAGTTATAGTCCTACTGTCTGGATAAAACATGCATAAGGAGGTGTTTTCCTAAAGACAGATTCTTGGGAATGCATAAGTAGAGCCCACTTTGATTTTCGTAATACTGCAGTACTTGCCAACACAGAAACAAAGGATTTGCCTTAGACAAAAGCAAATCTAGATCTGATAAATGAAAATATATCTCCAAAACTTCAGTTCCAATACATAGTAGTAGAGAGTCAGCCAGGCATGAGTATTGCGTGAGTATTTGCTTTGTTCAGTTCTGTTTTAACTCTTGACAATCCATGGCAGAGCAGTTCAGCAGTGAATTTCTGGCAGGAAAACGTGTGACGACTTCAATGCCAGACTCACGAACAACAAAGAGCATGCCACTGACCAGGAGATCCAGTTTCCACATTTGGCTATGTAAGAGAACAGATTGCTCAGAGAAGTTGTTGAGTCTCCCTCACTGAAAAGACTCAAGCACTGGCTGGACTCAATACTATGCAACTGCTCTTGGATGACCCTGCACAAGCAGGGAAGTTGGGCCATGACTGACTGTGGTCCCTCCCAACTTTAACCATTTTGCCATTGTGTGAAAGCAGCAGCAGTAGAATTATCTCGGACTGCATTTTAAAACAAAACCCCCTTGCTGAATCTCATTCAAGGCAAGGTCAAGGGAACTGGAAGCAACAGTGCTGCACTATGAACTTAACCAGTTATGAAGTTGTCACTGACAGTCTGTGTGGTCAGCAAAGCAGACACACAGGTCAAGAGACTGGAAATGCTGGAGTCAATGTTCAGCAGAGAAGAGAGGATACATTGCACAACCCACCCAAAGCCCACCACATTCAGCACAAAATCACGCAGTAAAATTTATACTTTTGCTGCCCTGCCCTTTCAGATTTTTGTGGCAAGATGTGGATCCAAGGGCACCAGGTTTGTACCCTGTGGGAAGCAAACCTTCAAAAAAGAAAATATGGGACTTCAGAGCCAAAGCTCAGAGCTTTGCTGCATGCTGCTGTGGAAAAGGTATAGTGAAGACAAGATAAATGTAAGTTACGACTCATTTATTACCTCCATTGCTCACAACCACAGCCTTTCAACCTAGTTCAGCACAAGTGAAACAGACTGCTGACCTAGAGAGTACAATGCGGCCAACTTGTTCCAAAGAAAAATATCTTTTTTCTAGAAAATAATAGTAACCACAATCAGACCCAAAGCAAAATGTTAGACTCTAGCTTTAAATGTCTGTGAAGTGGTGGAAGTGGTTTAAGTCAAAAGTTTTACTTGGAGATATGCAAAATTATAGAACTATCTGAAGCACATGAACTCATAATTTAAAATTCCACACTATTATGTCTCTAGTTTCTGACTCTACAGATTTGTTAAAAGATCTCAGCTCCTAAATTTCCATTTGCTTTAAAAAAATATAAATTTCTTTTAGCTGCCAACATTCCCTTAAATATTATTTGTTTTATAAAGGATGGTGGCAGCAGCCAAAGCAACCCAGGTGTGTTCCTTGGCTGAGTAGGGGGGTGGTAGTACTGTTGATTTGTTTATAATGAAAACCTGTATGTTTACTTTGGAATTTGTTCTCATTATACTGCAAGCTTTAGTATGATACATATCCTAAACCAGAAAACTTAGGAAAAGTTATTTCACAAACAGCCACAGGCTACTTCCAGGGGAAAAGCAGGCAAAACTTCCAGCCATTCCAGGAAAATAGATACATCAAATTTGAATACCATCACAGAAAAACCTATTAGTTGTATAAAAAAGTGCACAGCCTTGGAGTCTTGATTTTGAGGCTGTGGAGAGTAGAGTGAGTAGCTGAAAAAACTACTTTCTTCACACCCTTTCCCCCCCTTCATGTTTTAGTACATTCAGCCCCAAACCTTTCTTGCAGATGAGAGCCTTAGCTCAAGTCAGAGCTACAGTTCTCTGATGCCAACTTACTCCTGGAGCCAGACACCCTGGAAACATCAGCTTCTAAACTTGAGGCTCTAGATTCATACTCCAGAGACAGTCTAAAGTTTTATCTATCCTAAGAACTAACACCTAAAGTTTTATCCATCCTAAGAACTTACCTTGTCTGAAAGAAATCAAACTGTGATTGTGGATCCCCACAGCAGCAGGGTGAAGGAAGGTGTGATATAGGCCACCCCAGTCACAGGTTCTCTCATGTTACATACAAGAAGTAATGTGAAAGCAGCAACATGGAGGGCACCATGAAGCACTTGGCTACACAAGGTCTCAGAACTTCAGCGCATAAAGAAAATGTCAAAACCTTCAGTAAGAGATTTTGGGTAAAATCGCAGATGTCAATTTTTTTATACTTCCATGACTGGGTTCAAATTCAAAGCTGCATATTTTTGAATCTCCAGCTAGTGTTAGATTTAACGGCATCTCAACTTTCTACAATCATGATTTCACCAAGGAGGACACTGACTTTCAGCAAAAGCTACACTGAAAACTATGAAATATTCATGCGTGGATTCTTAATGTATAAATGTTAAAACAATACAGATCTCGCTGCACATTTTTGCATTTAGTTGAGCCGTGCATGCCAGCCTGAAGTTTGTTGCGACATTCATTTCCCTGATCAAAGCCCTTCTGATGCATTTCATATTCAATTCAATTAAGCAGAAGCTAGGAGCAGTGACGCCTTGCCTGACCTGCACAGCACACTAAACCAGCAATAAATCATATCAGCAACATTTTTCAACACCAGATTTCTGCTGCCATGACAACACTGCCATGTTTACAAAATAGTCTTAAAGGTGTTATAAAATTCTGGTGCACAAGATGGCAGCACAGATACTATGTGCTGGTTTAATCTGTTTTGTTCCAGCCACCCTTTATGTGGGTTAATCAGTGATTAAAGTCCACAAGGCAAGGTGCTGCTTGGGAAGCTGGATCTGGAGCCATGACCTGGCCCCACTGCCATTGCACCCAGCAGCAAAGTCCTGTTGACTCTGTAGTCCTTTGGTGGAGAAAAGTTATAAAGACTCTCAACCAACACCACAGCTGACAACAGCAACACACCGTGCCTGTATTTCAGGACAGTCCTCAGCCTTAGCAAACAGCAAGGCTTTGTTTTGCTGCCTTGTCTGTTTGCAGAGACATTAAGATTTAGCACTGGGTATCAACCACAAACTCCAGGGCTGCTATTTGAGATAATGGTGCTTGAGTGGGGGGGGCCAACAAAGCCCAGGCTGATGGCCACAGGGATGCCTCATCTTTTCCCCCTGCCCTTGGCCAAGCTCCAAGGTGCCAAGGTCTGGAGAAGAAAGCTGAAGAGGCAGTAGAAAGAGCAGTGCCAGAAAGGGAGCTCACCATGGTGGCAGAGACTGATCAAGCACAGCAAATATGTGTCCTTAAGAAACCTCACCTAGTTCTTCTAAGCAGAAACAACAGCACTCAACAGGTTACCTGAGCAAATGAGGTGGAATTATTAAGCCTGTGTTCAAAGGTCTCAGGAGAGGGAAAGCATCTGCTGATTGTATGGTGTGAAGTAGCCTTTTTATGCGAAGAACTGGATCTTCATTTGAATGAAATGGGGAAAAAAGGATGGAACAGAATAGTGCCAAAAATCTTGCAAAACCTGTGCAACTAAGTTAACACAACTCAGACTGACATGCATCACCCAGCTGCAGTGTCTAGACCAGTTTTAACAGCCTTCTCTTCCAACAGGCAGCAGAGACACAACAGCAGAAACACAAGTATTTCCTGTGTTAGTCTGGCAGTGGTGGCCCAGTGGCCCCTGGATAGCATAATTTCAGACAGATGACAGACTCAAATCACTAATGCAATTTTAGGTAGTGCAGACACAAGCTCTGTAACAAGTCCCATATACAAACATAAATGGTCTCCCTGCAAATAAAACATCACTTTTCTCTGAAAAGAAGATGAATTTGGCATGTGAATTAATCTAAACTTAGTTTTTCACAAATCTGTAAGACACTGATTTGATAAACAGAAGCAGACACAGCAATAAAAGCACTTATAGAGTATAGCATTTGTATATGTGGAAATGCTGCAAAACACGTTCTTCCCCCCAAACACACCATGTTTGCTTTAGGAAAGCACTGCAGATTGTAGTTTAGACTTTCACATTATAATGTCTTGCTACATGCTACAGCAGTTTGCTTTGCCCCATTGTGTCTTCTATACCTACACTATGGTAATACAGTTTAGGGCACCCTCTTAAAACAGCATATGGTATTTTAGACTTACCAATTTAAAAGGTTCTGGCCTGGAATAATCTCATAGTCTTCCAAGCAATCCACTTCAGCAGAAGATGGATGCCCTTGGCAAGTCTCAGAAATGTGGCAGTAAAATAACCAATGAGTCCTGGAGACAATCTTCACACTTTCTTCACACAGTAGTCCCACTAATCTTAAATCATAGTCTTTACTGAAGGCCCACACCTTGTCATGGCAGTAATTTCTATCCAAATCCACAGAAAACATAGCTGCAGTCTCCATTAAGTGATCTAACAGTCATTTTGATGAAGCTTCTACTGAAACTAAATCACAGCTGTCCATTAGGAAACATGCTAACATGTCCATTAGAAAATATGCTAACCCCCTCCCAAAATCCACTGTATCATCAGATGTGCTGTTTCTAGCAGCTGTCAAACTAGCCACACACGGAAGAACATCTAAAAACACCACCAAAGTAATACAGTAATTCTTACATCAAGATCTAGTATTCTGTGTGTTTGCCCCTTACCACTAAAAAGTGCCTTCCATGCAAGTATTAGTCCTCAGGTGTCCAAGGGATGTGCTATTACCTTTATTTGCAGGTGAGAGGACAGGCATACACATTCCCACCATGCCTACAATCATCACACCTTTCTAGGGAAGAAAAGTGACCCAGGGAAATACCTCCCGTGTAGGTTCAACACGGAATCTTTTATAGTGTGCAAGTGTTAAAGCCAAGGCTACGATTCCAGATCAGCAACTGGAGACAGTTCTGCCTGCAGACCTGCTTTTTGGCAACTAAAGCAGCTGGATCAGCAGAAACTCCAAAAGGAGATGGGCGCCGACTGAATATTGCATTAAGGCCACACAGATGAACTGTGGTAGAGGAGGAAACCAAACTTGAGCCTGGCAGGATACAGAGTGCTGTTCTGACTCCTTGAACAGTTGAAGTCCACTGGCTCAGATGTGGACATTTATATTTTCCTGTCTAATATCTAACAAAGGTTAGTTTCATGAAAGCAGCTAGCAGCAAGTCTGCAGGTACAGGAGCCATAAAACAACCCAAGACATACATCCACTAGACAGGCAGCTGAAACTTTTAGAGAAAGGTGCAGGACAGCAGCCAAATCAGAATTAAAAGCCATGCATGAGAGAACAAGATGTTAAAAGAGTGAAAAGACTGAAAGAGCCAGCTTGTGAAAGGCTGAACTGTTGTTCAAGGCATTCACTGTTACGTAAACTCTACAAAACTGCAACAAGCAGTTTCAACTTGGTCCCATGTCAAAAAGAAACACAAGATTGAGGAACAAAGCTAAAACCAAGGCATTTAGGTGAGACACAACATGCACAACACCTACAGTTACCTGTTCCTGTTTACTTCTTCCCATGATAATGCAAGAAATGCTCTCCTCCACCTTCCATGGCTCCCTACCCACTTAACAACAATCTCTAAAATTCTGAAAGCACATGCACACAAATTAAGTCTGCTATAGAGGAGGAAAATGCAGGCAGCAGTATAATAGCATTTGATAATCCATAAAGAAATGAAAACTGAAGAAAGGAATTGTGTGACTTCACACTGGTGAAGAAAAGCAGCCACTCTATAGGAGAAAACAGGAAAAATATTCACGAGTGCCCTGCAGCCTCACTTTTTTCATCAGAACATAGGCTAATAACTGCTGAACAAAGCTTTGGATCCTCCAGGACCATATCTTTTTGCCAGTTTCAGAACTGCATAGTGTTTTATTCACACACGTGAGGTAGAGAGTTAGCACGGCTTTATATTTACACTAAGGGTCATAATCAGAATTTCTATATGATATGTAGACATTGGCTCTTGGTGAAGAACTGGCTGTAATTTTCCCAGTGTAAGTTGGAGTTTTTCTTGAGAACATATAACCAAATGCTACATAAAATAGTAACTCAAACACATCTTTCTAGATAGCATTTAAGATACAGTAATATAGTCATTCTTTAAGAAAATTAACTGGAGGAATTAAGTGGTAAAACAAGAGGTTTTAACTGCAGAATTCTAAAATAGTCACTTGGAATGAGGAATGTACTAAGAAATTATATTAATGTATTAAGGTAGAAATAGGACAGTGTGAAAGCTAAACTGTAGTCCAAAGACTAGGTTAGGCTAGGAAGAAAAGAAAGTTGATTGTAATCAGCATGGTAAAAATTAAACAGTTCAATTAATCATGTCATGCAACAAATACCCAGTGTCTAGTGACAGAACTTCAGTTTAAGGGTTTTGAGCTCACCATCCCCAACATCTGTGTACACAAGACAATCTCTTCTCCAAGAACAAACAGTGATACACCCCTATCAGAGTACTCACCAAGTGATAAGAATCTACCATTTATGCCCTAGTATTCAAGTTACTCGAGACTGTAAGAGACGTACAAGAAATACTTAATCAGCTAAGAGCCTTCAAGTTACCAGACAAGGTATTAAGGACTGACAAAAGCAGGCTACTGGGACACCACTTGGTTCAAAGGCCACAGACCTGTCAATGGTGTATCAAGTCTGTCTTGTAGAATCTAGAACCAGTTGAGAACACCCTCCCCTACCATCACCTTGACTTCAAGTACCAGAATATGCAATCTTTCTATCCTGTCAAAAAGAAAAAAAAAAAAAGTATTTCAGTGTTTTGAATGGGTAAATCATCTATCAGCATCCACACTGCTGAGTGGCTTGCCTCCCCAGGCAGCCCTCATTGCCTGGCTAGCTGACCCAGTAACACAAGAACCACACGTCCATGGCTGACCCAGGCTCTGTAACACCATTGCCACTGCAGCTGCCAGTCAGGCAAGCCTTGAATGCCTCTGGATATTCAGTGTCACTGTGTCAACCAGCAGCAGAAAAGCAAAGAGACAGGCAAATCCTTGCCAGTGGCAGCCCAAGCCAAGTGGAGCACATAGCAGCCACACAACCCCAGCCAGAATGCTATCACCATTACTGGTCACATTGTTTAATCACAAGATGCAATATGCAAGAAAAGTCTTCTTAAACCCTATTTTGGGTGTTTGAGACTACTTATGAGGAACCACAGTGTTTTATGCAGAGTGGTAAATGCAAAACAAAGTTCTTCTTTGTTTTCTTGTTCATGCACAAAGAGGAAATAAAAATGCAAGAATTTTAAAATCCGAAGGAAAAACTGACAAGTTTTAGAGACTGTTTCAAACCATTCATGGATCTTATGTACTATATCTCTGTTTCCAGTGAGGTTTCAGCATGCTCTAACCCTCTAGCCAATTGTTAGCCACACAAAGGCTCACCCATCAATTTCTGTAGAAGTCATTTCTGAAAAATAAAAACTCCTGCAGAGAAGCTCAATAGAGACTTTTTCAACCATTACAATGCCCTATTTGGAAATACTCCTGTACTACCTCCAACACAGAAATTAACTTAAAAACTTCCGTATTAGAATATGGGAGTAACTACCATCTTTTTTTCTTTTTTTTTTTTTTTAATCAAAGTGAACCACAGGGCAGACACCCAGGCATCCTTATCAGCACTTTCCTCTTTCATTAGGAAACTAATTTTTAGGCTGGTATTGCTCACTGTATAATTGTCACAAAAAGGCAACAAGAAAGAAGAAACATCAAAATGGTTTACAGGAGCACTTTCCTACTTTTCTTCATAAACAGCACTAATCTCAGGGCCTCTAATTTGCAGTTAGCTAACAATTTAACAAGGGCAAAAAAACCCCCCTTGTACCTGTGAACTTGAACCAAAAAGTATTTTAAGTCAATTTACCTTGCTGCCAAGCCTATTCATGACCTAGTTACTTTGATCAAGTTAATCAGCAAACCATCACAACTTGTTAACTCTCAGCCCTCCACTGAGACCTAAGCGACTTAGGTTGCTATTTTGACCTGTGAATTTGCTCGCTTTCTTCCTCTGCCCTTTCCTCTACAGTTCATCCCAATCAAGTACAGCACCTGCACAGTGGCGTTCATGCACTATAGGAAGATACTGCTGCAGTAACATCCAGAAGCCACCACAAAAACTGGATCCTCACTTTCCCCTACAACTCATAGAGCATGTTTTTGTGTGTTTTCAGTAGGACTCAGGTATCCTGAGCTACTGGCAGCTGCAGCCTGCAGAGCCTGACCATCACGGGCAGTGTGAAGCCTCATGCAAGAGGGCAGTGGTGCTCCTGGCTCTTATGGCAGCCTCTCCTGCAGCATCCATTGGCCAGCCTCCACTGTGGCAAGCAAGGCAGCAGTGCAGGGGGTGAGGACACCAGCCTATCACCAGTGCTGGGAAAACAACCGCCACAGGGGAGAGGAAGAGAAATGCAACCGTCGCCGTGCCAAACAGTTCCTGTCAACAAGAGAAAGGGACAGGAAGAGCCAGCCACAGTAGAAACTAGATAAGGAAGAACCACAGGATGAACACCAGGACAAAAAGATCTACAGTAGGAAAGAAAAAGCCTGATAGACAATGATGACTGAGGTTTTAAAGGGATATGGAGGTTGCTGTACCTTAGCCCAGGTCAAAAAATAGATGCAAAAATAAGACTTTCCAAACTCTAAGGAATACACCCTCCCATCAACTCAATTATCAGACATCTGAACACGAGCACTGGAAAAGATGTTTAACCGGGGGCAGAAAATTGCCTGGTGACACAGCAGATTTGTCAGAAATAGTGAATCTAAAATTGTTCACGAGAAACTTACGAAAAGAAGGAAGACCCCAAAAGAGAGTGTTAGTATAACTATGCCCATATTGCAACAGATGCAAGTTGAAACTAAACGAACACAAAGTTCTGACACTGAGCACCTTTGCTCCTAGATCTCCCCCTTCACGAAAGATTTTAAAGTATGTCTTGCAGAACTTCTGCACATTTACTTTGAAATCCAGCCAAATACTAAAACAGCTACTAAATATTTGCTTCACCTTTTCATATGAAATTCAATATCATCAAAATGTCTCCATACTCTTCTTCCTCAGGAGAACTAATATATATATTCAAAGAAACTTAACAGCTGAATTGCTCTTAATTTTGAACACATGAGTTATGCTCTGATTTCACGAGTGCAAAGGTTCTTGCAATGAAGTGAAAATCCCAGCAGAAGTTCCATGCTCACCAAAGCAGATATTTCCTGTGCAGAAGAGCAAGTTGTTTTTCTCTCACTGGGCTGCAAAAATACCCAAAGACCCTCTCAACAACTTTCATCTACTTCAGACGGGAAAAAAGGGAACAAGAACAGTCCTCTTGTCCTTTTTGTTCACTCATAACATTGTCAGCCTCTAGAACTTCATCTGCTTCTAGTACCAGCTTCTAGTACAACAGGAGGCATTTGTGCAGACAGCTTTTTCCAAGTTCCCCAGAATGGTAGCATGTTTTCATCACCACACTACAATAAGGGAGTTTCTCCAAAGCGGAAAAGCAGAATTCCACCTAGCTGCCAAGTAATACCTTGTCCCATCTTCCATAGCATCAAGTTCTCAAACAGGCCAAATCTTTGCAACTTTAGCATTCAGCTACTTTCAACATATTTGTTTATCAAGAGGCTGGAGGTTTATCCAAGTGTCAAATGTCCAGTCCCTTAAAATTCAAAAACTGTGTTCAGGAGATACCTGCAATCCTTCCTTGCAATGCTGCCACAACACTGCACATAGGGTAAGCCCGATTGAGACTAAGCAATGGCACGCTAAATGCTTCGTTTAAAAAAGAAAGTAAAAGTAATCAAAACCACATTTCAGCTGTTATGTGTCTGGCAGAAGTAGGCTTCTCATAGAGGGGATGGACAGTCCTTTATAGTGAAGAAAACAAACACAGTACTAATGAATTCTATAATATAACCTGTAAATCCAGTATCTAAATGGGAAGAATGTTTATAGATACGCACATAAAGATATTTAAAGAATTTTGATGCCAGCATAAAAGTACCTGGTGATGGCAGCCTGGAAAAGGAAGTGCAGAAGGGCATTCAAGAGCTGAGCAAACCCCAGTGTTGCCCACCCAGTGACCCAACATCCGACCAACCTCTCTCCTTATTGCTATGGGGCACTGTATGCAAGCACATTAAGGTGACACTAAGATGTGGGCTGGGGAATCATATGAAAGTTTGAAAGTTTAAAAAACAAAAAAACAAAAAACATACATCCAGCCTAATGAGCCAAATGGGATGCACAGACCCTACCTGAGCAGCAAGTTTGATCAGCCCATTTTGTAGCTACTGGAAATAAAAAGATTTAACAGCAACTGCTTTTCCACTAATCGTCTTACATGTTACTTTGAATATTCAAGAAAAACATATTATATTCGTGCACAGTAACAGACAGTGTAGTCTTTGAAAGAAACACTAGACTAATTCTTCTACCCATCAACTGATCATGGCAAGTACATAATCTTTACTTCTCTTATTCCTATGAAAAATAGTGGAATATGCCAGCATGCAGATGGCATAAAGTCCTAATTGAAAGATATTCCCTTTTCTCAGACAAAGAGCTGGAAATTATTCTCTTCTATATATCAGCGCAAAATTACTTTGTCTTCACTATGGCTGGCCAGAGAAAGAGTGTAAGCATTTTTTTTCAGAAATAAAGGGTTTTTCTCCTGGCCAATTGGTTTACAAACATGGTAAGTGAAAGATAAGCTGTCTTTTCAATATCACTCGGGCAGATATAGTTCTAAAATACAAACAACTTGTTAACAAAATCCTGAGCAACTTAATTCTACATTTATAAATGTATATGTTATTCCTGAATTATAGCACACTCCTTTGACACTGCTTACTTTCCATAAACACTGCCTCTCTGCTCCATTCTGGTTTGCTTTGGAAAAAAGCCCCTCCTACCACTACAGCATACCACATCTCAGGGTAAAGTATTTGCAACAACCAAATAGAGAAACACCAACAGTGTGAAGCAAGAGAATCAAGAAAACTCTAGATTAAGAGGGAGAGTAAACTTAGATTTTTTTCAGAAGGTTTTCAGGTTTTTTTTCATGCATTGCATTTTTAAACTGATTTCAGTATGCATGTATTCAATTACTGATTGTGCTTACATGCAAATGGTAAACTCCCAATCTCATGCTGGGCATTAAGGTTAATTAGATTTTCCTACATGCAAATTTTTAGATTGTTTGGGGTTTTAAGTCAAACACAAACTTTACATGGAATTTTAAAAATTTAAATTAAGATAATTACTTACTTGAGAGACAGCACCATACATTAGAGTATTTGCTATATAGCAGTAATCACACTTCTGCCTTTACTTTTAGGAGTTTAACCAGAAAATGATGATGGGCAAAAATTTAAACACTGTATTTATATTGCCAATTACCACCATTCAACAGTGGCAAGATCTCAAAAGCTGCCTTTGTGCTATATCAATTTCTCTTATATAGATGAAATAGCAATACTCTATGTAAGAACAAAAAATTCACCTGTACACAGCTGTAGTTCTTCTGTTTGAGGAAGAACTTTCAGTCTCTCAAGTCCTTTGTCAAAGTGACCTAATTTTCCATGACAAAATACCTGCACAAGAAAACTTAATTCTAATTTTCAGCAATAGCCAGTGCCTTCATCTTGCCTTTTCAAAATGCTAGAGGAGGTGATTGTTTGTTGCTTTGGTTTGTTTTTTCTACAAAAATCTTGACTCAGTGTATTCTACTTTAACATGACTAAAAGTAAATTTATATTATTGTAACAACTTTTATTATTAGTATGTAGGCTTACAGGAATGTGCATCAGGCTGCCCAGCAGTCCTGCAGTTGCTCAGTTTTGATTTCATAAATCTTGTCACCACAATACTCCCTCCTAAGCACTGGGATTGTTTCAGTTCTGTTTATGCATGTGAGTTTGCATGGTCAGAGTTTTTCAAGAGCAGAATGTCCATGTCAAGGGAAAGCAGAATGCTCAAAAGCATCTAGAAATATTGAAGCAATGTGGATCCAAGTCTGGGTGGGGGCTTGAAATACTTAAACAACAAGAGGAATGCATTGCAACCCCTTTTCATTTTGCATACATATTATCAGGTCTGTACTTAGCTCTCCTAATACCATGGTTTTCTCTTTGGTAAAGCATTTATGACATATGAAGAACAATTATTTGAACCAAGATGAACAATATCTGATGTTAAATGCTCTTCAGTTATAGGCTGGTGGGAACATAATCTCTTTTGATAGTACCTGTCACCTCAATGCCTGAATGGGAAATCCCACTCCATAAGTGGAAGGCAGCCAAATAATGAGCCCTTCTAACTCCTTTAAAGTTACAGGTCCAAGATATGATACAGGTTAGGGACAATTGAAGGGCAAAGATCTTTCTGAATGAGTTTTAAATTATGAAAAATTTTACTTAAATGCTGTATTTAATGGTCTTACCAGGAACATCTGTTGCTATTCTGGCTGCAATAATCAGGAGCAGAAGAAGCAGTAAAGCACACAGCTCCAAGGGGCAGAACCAGTACTATATCACATAGGGAAATGAATTGCACAGGCTGAACATCTAGACTTATCTTGCTTAGTGCTGTGCTTTAGTACAGGTGGATCAGTTTACATGCCAGCTTTCATTCACTCTTTGGTTTTAACACAGAACACAGAGACAGAAATGAAGTCATAAGAAACATGCTGCTCAGTTCATTTATCTTGGGAATACACTGTGTACCATATTCCAGGCCAGGGTCAGACATCTCAAAACATGACGGTTAGTAGCAAGTGAAATTCCACATACATTCCCAAACCAGCAGAACTCAAATTGATGCATCTGCCAGAAACACGAGAGGAACAGAACAAAAAAGTAGTGTTAGAAGACCATTAATTTTCCCACAAAATCATATCTGTTCGTCTCTTTTGCCTTTGACATTTGACAAAGGAGAAGCCTTTGACTCTAGTCTTACTTAATGCGCGTTTAATCTGCCTGTGCAGGCCACTGGCCAGGAGCTCCATCACTGTGTTCCAGCATCAGAGTGCCCCAAGTTGCTGTGACAAAGGACTCCTGAGGATGGCAAGTTGCTTCCCAGGGCAGCGCTTCTCCAGGTCCCAGTATAGCACAGTGACCACAAACAGCAAATGCTGTTTTATTTGGACCATGTAGAGGGGGGTGAAGAGGACGAAAAGAAGCATCTCATGTCAATACATAAGATGTTTACACCTGAAATTCCGCCAAACTGTTTAAGTGAGGCTAAGGATATCATTTCAAGCTTGCTTTATGGTACAGGTAGATAGCCACTGGACAAGTTAGCATGCTTCTCCTGCTTCCCATTCTCTACTGTACTCTTGTCTGCATTTTCCCTTCAATTTTGGCCACATCAGTGCCCCAGGGATAGTGGGGAGAGTAGAATCAGGGAACTGATCATGCTGAGAACTAATGCAGCAACACAAGATACATATGTTAGTGTTTGACCAAATCAATTCCCTGATCTGACACAGCTCGACTGCATCAACTATTGCTGGCACAAGACAAACAGCAGAACAGGATTACCCACTCTGCAGTCATCAGAAAACACAGTTCAAGAAACACTGAAATTTTTCTTCTGCACTTTTTTCTTTTTGCCTTTTGCACGACTCCTGTATTTAATAAGCACACACACAATTATACAGATTTAAAACTGAGATACGCATCTGAAATGCAGCTATTTCCTTTTTGTAGTTGTCAGCCTAATTTCTAAATAGCCTTTGGTTTGTACGTGGGATACTACAGTATCCAGATGACATCATTTTCTGGCAACTCTGGCAAGCCTAGCCTGTGAGTCACTTTGCAAAATGTGGGGAGAGCCTAGCTAGGGAAGCACACGATTCAAAGGTTTCTATTGTTCTAGTGGACCATGGGGTCCAGACAAGTTCAGCCAACGCTCAGTACAGAAAAAGCAGCTATAAATGAAAGGCAGCACCTTAGAGGAAAGATCAGGAGAATACAATTCCACAGCCCCAAACACCACAGTTACACCATCACATGCTTGCACGGATTGTTTTATTAATGGCAGGTATGCAAACACACACTGAGGTACAAGTTACTTTATCTGCTTTTTCCAGCTGAACATTTCCACAGCTGTAAGCAGCAGTTTCACTAGCCCTGTTCACAAGGCAAGGCTACGGGACTACAACAAGGCTTCTCTACTCAACACTGCCCAACCCTCCAATTAATTTATCTGGGAAATAGATGGAAAGACACATAGAAGACTATGGAAACAATTTCTCATTACAGACTGTCTTGAGGAATAATGCTAATTATCATGGAAGTGTTTCCAGTTTTTCACTGAATCCAGACACTTATCCACCCCAAGAAGAATGTTTCCTCTTTAGTCACTAATTGGATCTTGTTTCTAAAGCCAATCTTTGTTTCTAAGTCTGTCACAGTTTGGGAACAAGGTTGCTTTAGGGCCAGAAGACTTAAATGACTATCTACAGCTGACAGAGACAGTAGAAATATTGTCCACAGTCAAAAGCATGGCACGCATTAACATACACTACTTTCATTTTAGCTTTTATTTTGTAGCTTGGGTAAGATCTAACACTAATAACTCTTTTCAAGGTGTATTGGAAGCATTTCATCTACCACAACTGGAGAGTCTAATTTCAAGTGTTTGCCCACCAGAAGGGCTGTCTGCACACCAAATGACAGATTAATTAATTGCTTAAAGAGATATGTACTCCAAGAGAGAACAAGCACTGCTCATTGAAGGCAGTGGTGCATACAGGAGCAAGATACAGGTTTGTACCAATGTTTCTTTGGTTCAGACACAACCATTTGTCCCCTCCCAGATAATGGTGTTAGCTAAAAATACCCAAAATGCTGTGGCTGAGTTTGTGATATGTGTACATCTCCTTCATGTGACACTGAAAACAGACTTTTTTCCAGATTTTTCTACCCCTGGTCTCTAAAGTAATTTTAAAAGTTTAAAAGTAACCATAATTTGATGATTTATATCCAACAAGTACATTTGTTTCTGCATTTCATGACATTAAAAAACTAACACAATAACCATTAAAAAGCCACCCTCATGTTAGAGTATTGTATAATATATATATTTTTTTGGTCATCTTTGACTTCAGTTTTCTGACCTCTAGTCATGGAAAGGCCAATGATACACTATGTTCTTTGAACTCTAGCAGTGACCATAGCATCCTGAAGTACTTTGCACTCCAGCTGTGGAGGATGCTAACTTCTCCCAGCACTGGATGAATTTTCAGACACAGGTTTCAGTTGGCCTCCATAAGCCAAGAAATTTTCAGTAGTACAAAGACACAGAGCAAAGCTGTCGTTAAGCCAGCTCTGCCCTGTCAGTGAAAGCACAGATTTTCACAATGCTTTGGGTTTTGTATTGAGTTCAGCTACCAAAACAATTCCTCAGCTTTACCCCTTTTTTTGCTCTACATATGGTAAGCTACATTAGCATTAAAAAGTAGTCACAAAGAAAGCTCTCCAAGCTAAGCTATTATGCACTTGGCTAATTTTAAAGCTCTGTTTTTAAATGTTATAAAAAAATATTCCATCCAACCATGACGGTCAACTTTCATGCAGAAATGAAACAGACTTAGCAATATACAGTTTGTCTTTTAGCAGAGAAGTCTATGAGGATTTCTGAATAGTGATGATTTTAATGCCAGGAAATCCTACAGGTTCTTGAATTCTATATCAAATTATTCAAAGCAGAATGCTTCAAGACAGAAAATCAGTATTTGTTTTTTATCTGCTTTTCTAAAATAAAAGACCATACCTGTGTCTATACCACAATATGATAAAATTGCATGGTGAGCTAAAAGTAGTTTAGATAGACCTTATCATCTCAAAAAAGATGGGAAAATGTGTCTTCTCTGCACCCATGAAAACAAGGGGAGAGCAAGGCTTTCAAAGCAGTGGAAGAATGCCTCTAATACCTGTGCTCAGTGAATTTGGATGCAACAATCACTCCTGCTCTTATTATGCAGCACAGCTCTTTGATTAAAGACAAATTTCCCCAGGACATGGCTGTCTGGAGAAGGAGCAGTAACCAAGGTTTGCCTGGGTGACTCAAGTCAAATCAGTCAAATCTATCATACTCACTCACAAGCAAATTGAAACCACAAAGGAAAAGCACAGTATGTCTGATGGGAAAATTGGATTTCTAAACAAGTTAGTCAGCAGCACCATTTTGGTTTTATCAATCAGAATAAAATATTGCAGGTTTGTATGCACTATCTACGCTTACTCTCAAAAGCCAATATCTCAAGTCAAACTGCTGGACTAGCCAGATCTGTTGCCTGCTTTGTAAAATATTCTCCAAATACTTACAAAAGCACTTTTTATCAACTACATCTAAAATTGTTATTTTTAGTACCAGGTTCATCCATTTATGTGAGTAAGTGTCTTAATGTCATACTCCTTTTAAACCACTCCCTGAGGAATGTTTGCCATCATCAGTGTGTTGAGCTTTACAGAGCAAGCGTAAGTTTCTTCTTGCCCTCAGAAGACTCCAAGCAAATAGTTTATGACAATTTCAGTCGTGCATCTAAAAGTTGACCTAAATATGAGAAACATACCAGAGAACATAAACTGGAGTGACAGTTACACAGGCAGGACAAGAGAATCATAGCTCCATACTTTACTTCCCAGCATATGCAACTAAGTACAAATATGTTTATTAATTAATCTCATAATACTCTGAGGTTTCATTGAGGCTCAGTTTCTCACAAGTTAAAAATTATCTTAAACATGTAATTTCTCTGTACTACCTACTTCAGAGGACAAAAGCAGAGCAGGAAGAAATGTGACAGGTTCATAATGAGCTTCTGTTCTGAGTACCATTAAACCTAAAGTTTAGGAACAAGACATCATGCTTCTTTGCACACAAACAGCACTGGGCACTATTCAAGTGGCTGTTACAGAGCACAGTCATTTATTCCAGCAGCTGCACTGTGGGAAAGCACAGGTGTGTGCAGATGGAGCACAAGAAAAGCAGCATTCCCGAGGAATGAAGGCTCAAAGTTACTTGGTTCCTTCAAAAGGCATCGAAACGCAGCACTTGGAATAATGTCAGGCTGAAATCCTATTAATACTCATTTTAGTAATGAATCTAGACATTTTTCTGTGCATTTACATGAAATGTATGAAGGACTAAGAGGGACTAGTCTAATTGTCTTTAGTAGAGCTAAGCTGCTGCTCAATTTTTTTTACTAATCTACAAATGAGAGCTTTGTGGAGATCAAAGGCTGTCACTAAATTATGGGTCATTACCCCAGCATCTTAAAGATGTACATGCCTGCTCTTTGCCAGAGAGATCGGTGTGTTTTGTTATGAGGTGTAGGTCTGTTCTGCCTGATTTGAATACTTGCTATATGTATGGTCGTCTATGCATCTCCTCTACAAACTGAGGCAATGACGTGGGTCTGAGGACAGTGGTACTCATTACCTTCTAAAAACTCTTTACTCTGCTTCCAAGGCAGAGATCACCAAAGCTGCTATGTTATTGTGCAGCTGAAGCTAAGTTTGCCTTCTGGCCTGAATTCTTAGCCTAGGTTTTGTGGGCCATATCTGCATCACTAACAAAAAAAAATGGCATCATGTACAGAGTGTCTGAAGCTGACCATCAGACACAGCAGGTTAGATGCTACAGAAGTATGTATGACCTCTCCACCTTTAGCATTGAGAGCAAGGGCAGAAGGGCTGTGTGTCTTTATCACTACGCTTTTAAGTGACAAACACACTGATGTGCAACGGTTGCTTTCCAGTAGAATGGTTCAACACTCTCATTAAACAAATACATTGTTCTTTTCATACTCAATCTCTATTTAAACCTCTTTTTTTTTTTAATCCAAGTAGTATTTAATTACATTCTGGATGGAGATAATTTCAAAACAACAGAGTTATTTTTTAAGAACCCTAAGTTGATGCTTTTAAATAATTTATGATTTAAAAGGAGAATATGGGTGGCTTTTTGGCTGACTTTAACAGCTCTGACATTACATCTTCGTGAAAAATTTTCATCTGGTCAGTAGTGCTCACACAGAAGTCTTCTTTGATATATCCATTTCAAAGGAAATAAATCTTGCACAGAGAGGAACTTGGCAACTGTTTCTAACCAAGAGTGCTTCTTGAACCAAAGTAAAACAACGAAGCCTAATTCATTCTGACCCAGAACAGGCTACTACTATAACTGCTGGAATTTCTCCAGATCTCCACAAGTACCTTGACGGAAGCCGCAATAACCTCAAACAAGTGGTTAGTGCCCAGACAGCAACATTGGCATACAGCAGAAAGCTGTTTCCATAGTTTCATTAGAGTTCTTCTGTGTGTTATAATCACCTCTGCCTCACTACTGACTGGTAATCTCCACTGATGTCCACTATATCAGGGCTCCCCAGCAAAGGGAAAGCCAAACATCCCCTTTAGTTTTTTGAGCTAACCCCTTGGCCTGACCCAGGAGTCAGTTGCTCACCCATCACATGAAATGTTTATCCAGCTGTGTGCCGAATATTTTGTCCAGAAGGATCCTGTGAGAGACAGTATCAAAAGCTTTACTGAAATCCAAAAAGATCACATCAAATGGCTTCCCCTGATCAGCTAGGTGGGTTACCTTGTCATGAAAGGAGATGGGGTTTGATAAGCCATACTTTCCTCTCATGAAACCATGCTGGCTGTGACATGTGACTGCATTGTCTTTCAGGTGTTTCTCAAAACATCCCAGAATGATCTTATCCATAAATTTACCAGGCATTGAACTGAGACTGACAGACCTCTAGTTACCAGAGTTGTCCTCCTTGCCTCCTCTGAGATCTGGGACAACTTGATCAGCTTCCAGTCAGCTGGGACCTCTCTGGACTTCCAAGGCCACTCAGTCATCAGGAGAGGTTTTGTAATGAACTCATCCAGCTCTTTGAGGATTCTTGGGTGGATCCTACAGGCTCCATAAATTTTTAGGAATCCAGCAGATCCCCAACTCCACATATTTTATAATTCTGATAAATAACACTTACAAATAAGACTAATCAGGCCGTGAGTACTGGATGTACACATTTTGTACTTAATTGTGTGATGCCTAATCAGCAAGTCAGTGATGGGTATATTGACTTATGCAAGTGTGCTCCTATGGGGAGAATGAGATGAGACCACAACCTAGAAGAACTGTATGCTAATTTGATTTCTACATGCAATAAAAGCCACAGCCAGCACAATTTGTCTACACTGCCCAATACACTGGCTGTATTGTCACTTTCCTTCCTTACATCAAATGCTAAAATGAAATACCAAGTAAATTGCAAGGGCTTCCAAATTCAATGATAAAAGACAATCATCTCCAATGCCTGGAAATTGTGGAATGAAGATTAACAATGATGAACATCTGGCTACCATCAAATCATTCTTTGAGCATCAGAGAAGAGCATTAGCTGAACCAAAAGTATCTAGTATTTCTACCTTCATGCACACCAAATGGAGAAATCCTTGCCAGAAAAAGTATCTGCACTGCACATAATAACAAACAGCTGTTCTGAAGCCAAACCAAGTGTCTTTCCCAGGAAAAAAAGTGTCAGCCAGCAAGGAGCACAGCACAGCAGCCACTTTCTCTACCAGTGCCCAGTTGCTGAAGGCAAGAGGAGAAAATCTCTTGCAGGTTACATCACACCTGCCAGGGTTTGCTCTGAAAGAGGATGAAAGCTATGAAGGTCAGGGAGGCTTAGTTTGTAGCAATCATGATTTGCATGAAAAAGAAACCTTCCAGAAACAAGACTACACCAAGATGTAGACACATGCTTATTAATAAGCAACCCAAATGTTTAGGTGACTTACTTTGACAAATTTTGCACCTCTTAAGCCCAAGTCTGAACATTCAATAAGAATCAACAGATGCATATCTGTTTTCCATGTCATTATGCTTATGTTCTTATGTAAAAAGCAGCATTCTTGAGCTGATAGCATTCTGTTATGGGGTAGGATAGTTTAAAAGGACAAATATTACACAATGATTCTTTTCAAGAACAGCATACTGGCAAACTTCCATCACTTGCAAAGAAGAAGTTTGACCTGGGGGGATGAAATTCTATAGAATTTAAGATCTCATTAAAACACACAGTTAGGGTTTCTCATTGCAGCAAAAATTTATGATGTGAATGTAACATAAAAGTATCACCTACTTGCTGAGCATGCAGATTAATTGGTACAGTATTTTAATTATAATTTATTGACTTTGCAAAACCAGGGAGATGATTCTAAATAATTGCTTCTGATGTTCAAGATAAAGAAAGATGCACACCTCTCTGGGGCAAAGAAGGGGATGCCAGTAAATGGTGGGAGCCCATTTGGCAGTCATAAGCAGGAAGCAAGTCTCCCAAGCATCCCAAAGGCAAAGACAGAGGAAGATGCAGTAGTGGGAAGAAATCAGATTGACTGTAACAGAATTGCAAAAAGGGAACCAGAAGTAAACTTCACTTTTTTTAAACCAAAGTAAGGAGGCAGAACAAGAGGTGGAACATATAATGAGGTTTGGACTTTTGTAGTTTTTGGTTTCCCCCTCCTCCCCTTCAAAAAATAGAAAGACACTAATTAGGCTTCATCTAGGGTTGGCAACAAGATCTGCTGAAAAATACAAGATCTTATCCCCACAGCCACTTTCCTTCTTTTTAAAAAAATCCTTCCCTGACCATGCTTTAATGTTCATGCTTGCCATTAGCTAACAAGCAGCTTTTAAAATATTGCTCAGGCTACACAAATAGTCAAGGATTTTCAGCTTGCTTTAGACCAGGCACACACCCATTTGAAACAGATGTGAGAGTACAAGAGAAAGCCTTTGATGCAGGGACACAGCAGGCAGCACTGTACATATGAGTAAAAGTGCATCAGTTAGTAAACAGCAAGCAAGAAACAAATCTCTGGGATTTTAGTATTTATTAAATGAAATCATAGAAAAATATAAACTGCATAAAGAAATGCTCAGTATTCCTGCACAGATTATATTTCTCTTTCTGTTAAGAATAACTGGTATAAATCAAATTACAGGTCCTATGTTTAGCTCAGGAAACACTGCTCAGGTTTGCACAGGATACATGTCCAGTAAGCCAAATGTTTGAAGTTTTCTTCCCATACAAAGTCAAAAGAAGAAAGGACAGAAAGAGAGGACAATAATTAGAACTTAAGTTTCACATTCACTTCTCACAGATGACAAACAGCAAACCAGGAGCTGATTCAAAGTTAATCAGGAAGCAATGAATGATCATGTAAAACTGACCTAGAGAATACGTCTCATGAACTGTTGTGTGGATGAATTTTCTTTTTGGATAGTTCACAGGTCACAGATTTTACCAGATCAACACAAAATATTCACCAATAAGACTCAATTCATCCCAAGAATTAGCCTCATACCAAGTCTGGATGGTTCCTTAAGTTTTGTGATCTTTCCCCATTCCCAAACTATTTCATTGGTTTGATTTTTTTTTAATTTGTGCTGCTATATACAGTATGGGTCTCTGTTTTTCAAACACTATTTGATTTGTCTTGTCCTGTTTACTTTAAAGTTTTTTGGGTATTCAGTCCTTGACTATAATGCCCATCTTCAAAACAAAAACTCCACTGTAACACACTTAATGTGTTTAACAACATGTTTTTAACAGTCAAAATTACTGTAGCAAATTACCCCTTGATTGTCAAATACCTTGGTCATATAATCTGACATGATCAGAAGTCGTTTAATCTAGGGATCAGTGACTATCAGGTCTTAGGCACTCCAAGGAATGTACCACCAAGGATAGGCAGACCCTGTCCCCATCCCTGTAGCTGAGTCCCCCACCAAGTACAGAGCTGTGATCTAAAAATCACCACATAGCTAGCAAAAATGTTATAGAAGTTATAGCACTTCTAAGCTACTCAAAAGAGCAAAGAACACAGTGTGCTTTTGTAGTTCACTATTAGATGCAAATCACTGTTTACCCCATGAGTATACAGAGCTTACAGTTCAACATTTGGATGGACCAGAACAAAGATCTTATCCTTACAGAAGTGAACACTCAGCACTTGCTCTGAGGGAAGATCAATGTTTAAATTGTACTGATTCAAAATTTCAAAAATTGAAAAGAATTAATAAAAAAAAAAAAAACCATAATCATGACTAATTTAGCTGTTCATAGCACATACAGGAAGTATTAGCACTGTATCTGCTAAACTAAGAGAGGTTACAACAAAACTATGTCCTGGCAACTATCAGAAGCCCACCATGGGGCAAGCCTACATTACCTGATGGTCCTGCAGGCTGTCAACTTCCTGCACAACATGTCACCACCTGGATTTTCACCCATCCCTTTCACCACAGCTCCAACCTGACTGAACTCCAACCCTTTCTTCCCACTCCACAAGTTCACTGCCTTTCAATTCCATCTGTCTATCCACCTCTTGCCTGCATGCCTGAGGCAAAGAACAGTTTTTCATCCTCTGAAGAATCAATCTTCCCCGCTCATCTGAAAAGCTCCCCTCAGTTCCTCCTCTCCTCCTCCACTGCTTGACTGCGGCCTGCTGGGGCAGGCTCCTGGGAGAAGTTTGCAGAGTCGGCTGTGGCTGTTCCTCCTCTCCCTGCATGGCTCACCCCTGCTCCCCCACACCATCACCACATGTTTGCTTCTGCCCTTCATCTGGTTCCTTTCCTTCAAGCTCACACTTGAATTCTTTTGATGTCATCCTAGTCTAATTTCTGTCATAAAGACTATTCATGACTTTGCCAGCTGCTTTTCCCAGGACATACTCGGAGACTAAAGCAGATGAGCAGCAAGACAAAGTCTCTTCAAATTCAGGAACAGACTTTATCAGCAGTATCCAGGGAACTGCAACCCCAAATCTGTCCCCAACACTCAGATGGAACAGAAGTGACCATTCAAATCTCACACTCAGAATAGTTTTTTATCTTTCCCTTCCCTCTTTCTCTGTTGATGAAACCATTTGGTTATGTATAATCAGAGGGAGCATCTGAACATCATCTTACCTGTTTTTTTACCAGTGCACATCTCTAAGTATTGCTATTTCCTCATCCAAACCTCATTCTTTGGCACATTCAGTGACAGTAATAAAGCATCTGCACTGCACCATGTTCAAAAGTTTTCATTCTCTGCCTGCCTACCAGAAAGCCATATGTGCTGCAGCAGTGCCATACTTGCTGTGCAATGCCTTTTATATATACCGAGACAGGATATTCACTGTATTCAACCTTAATCTGTTCAAGTGGGTCACTCAGAGTTCAGTGTAGCACACACCACCGACATAGAGTATCTGGAAAACAGTATTTCCTCAAATACTCTGAAAAAGCATGCCAAACACAGACCTCAATCAATGCAACTACCTATCAAAAAATCCAGATTTAATCAGAGCAATAATTTGACAAAGTCAGAACCTTGATATCCCCTTATCTGCAGAAGTAGATCTTCAGTTGCTAATAAATCACTTCCAAAATGAGACCTAGTGGGAGTGAAGGGAGAGAAGTGACAGAAAAAAGATATTGGACCCCTCTGCTCTGGTGAAATCCCAGAGTCTGGAGCGCTGCATTCAGCTCTGGGCAGCCCCCAGGACAGGAAGGACATTGACCTGTTGGAGCAAGCCCAGAGGAGGAACATCAAGCTGATTAGAGGAACTGAGCACCTCTCCTACAGGGAGACTTGGGTTTGTTCAGCCTTAAAAAGAGAAGGCTTATGGGTAACACAAATGTGGCATTCCAATACCTGTAAGGAGCCTACAAGAAAGATGGAGAGAGACTTTTGATGGAAAGATGGATGTGACAGGGGAGGAAAAACTGAAAGAACAGGTTTACATTTGATATTGGGGAAAATTTCTTTACTGTGGGGGTGGTGAGGCACCAGAACAGGTCACCCAAAGAAGCTCTGGATATCCCATCCCTGGAACCATTCAAGACCAGATGCAGAGGAGCTTTGAAAATCTGGTCTAGTGAAAGGTGTCCCTGCCCAAGTCAGGGTTTGGAAATTGGTGGTCTCTAATGTCCCTTTTAACCCAAACCATTCTATGATTTCAGCAGCTAGCATCAGATTTGTCCTCCAACACACTCAATCAGTGGTGAAGACTTGCAATCTGTAATCCTTGCACACCAGAAGAACAGAGCTACTGCTGACTTTAATGAGGCAGGCCCAGAAATTGACACAAAAAAGTTAAATCTTAGAGACTGCATTTTTCAAGTCAGAGGAAAAGGAATTAACAGGCTCCTTAGAAACCTGGGTGCATGGTTCTTTACTATTCACATAATGGAAAATTGTCAAACCTGAAGCAAGTCAAATGAAACAAAGCTGTGAGTCTCCTCTCTGTATCACAGCACTTTCCCAGTGAAAGAAGAAAAGGTCTGGATCACTATAAAGCACCTACTGACTGTTTCTTACACTGTTTTTCTCAGTAAAGTGGCAGGAATCCATCTTCAAATCACATACAAGAGTCCATCTACACTCACATTATAATCCAAAACACTTCTTCCCGTCTCCAACCTTGAAAATCTACCATGGGACAATAAGCTATTTAACAAGCTGTTAGGAAACTTCTGCAGATCAAGTCATAAGCCTCTGATGTGTCTTGACAGGTTCACATCAATTAATAAATTGTAGTTAGAAGTCTTACCTCTAGGAAAATCCAGTACAGTTCACTGATAGCACCATAAACCAGCATAGCTAACAGAAATGAATAATGAAAAAGGCTCATTTTTATCACCAGATTAAGCACTTTTGACCTTTAAAACATGACCTCTATTCAAGGCAGAATTGTACTCTAAACTCATTAAGGACATATTATGTCAAGGTACTTCATCATCATTTCTGAATGGGTGCCTTGAGAGAAACATTCCAACAGATGATGCAGCAAGAGAAAAGATGCCTGAGGTTATTCAGTTTTTTGGCTCCTTGATCAGACTTCTTGGAGTAATATGGTCATCATGAAAACATTCTGCAAACACTAACACCATAGTATTTCAATGTTTAAATGTCAAAATTTGATGAAAGCATTATTGTGCAAAAGCACTAACAACTTATTTTAGAAAGTGCTTTATCAGGCATTACCAAAGCTGTACTTCTAAACAAAGCAGTTTTCTTGTTTTACTTGCACACTCTAATGCTTGCCAGACAGAATTTTTACTAGTAGGCAGCCATGTGAAAGGATTCATTGCCTTGAGGTGATATATCCCATTTTACACTAGACACATTCTTATTTTAACAGCAACACTCAAAAAGCTGAATGCTTCACATCAAATATTTTTAGACCTAGTTCAGGTAACAAATTTGCACACACTCTTCCCAAATCCTTGCACCACCAGTCATGAGAAATTTAGTATTCTCTTCTGTAGCAGGGGGAAAACCCCAGCTACAGATTATTCTTCTGTTCCTGCTTCTGCAGCTACAGATGCTCAAGCAAACCCAGGCTATCGCTCCTTGCCCTGTCCCAGCACTGCACGGATCAGCACAATTATCTGACCTGGAAAAAATGGCTAAGAGAAAGTGACCACAGAGAAAGGTAAGGGGCTTTGTTCTTTATATGAATCTGAGAAGTGGAACACCTGAAAAACAACAAGAGCAAGTAATTCCTTCAGCACCTCTTAAGCACAGACATCAGCCAAGAGCACTTTTTTTTTTTTCCCCAAAAAAGAAAAGGACTGAAGGACTGTTTCCCATGCACGGAAAAGCACAAACTGTCATAGCATTTCGTTTACAAGAACTGTTTCTTCCACCTTATTCTGTGAGTCTCTTCTTGAAAAAAGAAAAAAACTCAAAAAGAAAAAACTCAAAAAGAAAAAAACTCAAAAAGAAAAAAACTCAAAAAGAAAAAAACTCAAAAAGAAAAAACTCAAAAAGAAAAAACTCAAAAAGAAAAAACTCAAAAAGAAAAAACTCAAAAAGAAAAAACTCAAAAAGAAAAAACTCAAAAAGAAAAAACTCAAAAAGAAAAAACTCAAAAAGAAAAAACTCAAAAAGAAAAAACTCAAAAAGAAAAAACTCAAAAAGAAAAAACTCAAAAAGAAAAAACTCAAAAAGAAAAAACTCAAAAAGAAAAAACTCAAAAAGAAAAAACTCAAAAAGAAAAAACTCAAAAAGAAAAAACTCAAAAAGAAAAAACTCAAAAAGAAAAAACTCAAAAAGAAAAAACTCAAAAAGAAAAAACTCAAAAAGAAAAAACTCAAAAAGAAAAAACTCAAAAAGAAAAAACTCAAAAAGAAAAAACTCAAAAAGAAAAAACTCAAAAAGAAAAAACTCAAAAAGAAAAAACTCAAAAAGAAAAAACTCAAAAAGAAAAAACTCAAAAAGAAAAAACTCAAAAAGAAAAAACTCAAAAAGAAAAAACTCAAAAAGAAAAAACTCAAAAAGAAAAAACTCAAAAAGAAAAAACTCAAAAAGAAAAAACTCAAAAAGAAAAAACTCAAAAAGGGGCCATTTTGGTGCACTGTCTTTCTGAAAGGCCAGAAAAACATTTTCATAACAGTTTTATTTTCACCAATTGGTTGGAGTGGGGGAGAGGAGAAAGTGTTAAAAGGAATTTGCTTATTCTTGAAAACTCCCAAATGAACCTCACACTCCCTCTCACTCCCAATGCTTGCCATTCCTGTAAACAAGAGAAAAACACTCAAAATCAAAACATTCTACAAATTTCTTATTATGCCCTGTTTGTTGGTGATGAACCATAAGCCTTTTGTAGATTGGAGGAAGTTTTTCACTACCATCACCTGCTTACTCACACCTTGCATCACATGAAAAGCCACACAGCACACTCAGCATTAATCATTAATCTAATCATGTTATCAAAGTACCAGCTAAGCAGGATCTTCAGAGAAGATACAATTCCTCTGGTGACACCCAGTTCGGACAGCACAGGAACACAATAACTAGAGAGCCTTTTGAACTCTGCCCTGAGACAGTCCTTCTTTTGAAACACGGGATCGTGGCACTGATGCAATTCAGAAGCACTGCATGCATGTTTTCTCTTGGAACTTGCTGGAAACTAGTGGATTGCTGAAAATTCTGCACGGCAGTGTAGGTATCAAGGCTTTTATGAAGCCTGTAAAGCAATGGCAGAGTTCAGCCCTTTGTTTTGAAATCTAAAGACAAGCCACACGAAGGTGAAAGTGCTCAGAGATGATCAGAACATATTCTTTCTGCACTAAGGATGAATCCAAACAAAAAATGCATGGAATATAATCTCTTACCAATTACAGATTGGCAGAATACAGATACAGATTTTGACTTTATCTGCTGAAAGCAGAACAAATACAAATAACAGTTTTGCTGACCCCAGTGAATATTCAGTACATAAGGAACCCTTTGCAGATTTCAGAGGAGGTCTCAATTCAGCAGCTGCACTCTGTTGCCTCTTCCTTGGCACCTCAGGTTATTAAAGGTCAATCTTGTTAAATCCTCCAGTTACCCCAGCTTTCCTAATCTTTTTTTTGCAGTGTAATGCAAAATTCAAACATTTGTTAGAGACTTCTACAAAGGTCTGAAAAGGTTGTTTAACAAGCGGTTTTTTATTTATTATGGTCATTATTGCTATCAACTTTCTTGTTATCATCATCATTTTAATAATTATAAGGTTCTTCACCCACAGGGTAGTTGGGCACTGGAAGAAGTTCCCCAGGATATTGGTCACAACACCAAGCCTGACAGAGGTCAAGAAGCATTTGAATGACACTCTTAGGCACATGGTGATTTTTGGGCTTATCCTGTGCAGGGGCAGGAGTTGGACTTTGATGTTTTTTGTGGGTCCCTTCCAACTCAGGATACTCTATGATTTCCCAAGAAGCAAAATAATTGCTGTTGACATTGAAAATACCATACTACATACCAATACTTCTGGGATAAATTCTCTTCTCTTCTATTGCTTCTCAATTAGAAAAAGAGTATGTGCTACTAACTTACTAACTGTCATGTGATATCACTTTGACCCTGAGGAAGTGGAGAAAATGTTGAAATTGGAATCACAACAGAAGTATATTTACTTAGGAAAGACAGATCAAGGTCTCTTTTGAGACAGAAAGCAGCAGGAGCATTAAAAATTATCTGTGGCTTTATACACACAAATAAAAGAAAAAATGCCAATACCATTCAATACTTTACTTCACATTTACCAAGACTAAGTGTAAGCTCTCCCCAAAATAGACAGCAGACATCCCAGTATTAAGTATTATACTAATCACAAGGTAAGATCAGGGCTCATGGAAAGAAAAAAGGAAAAGAAACATGAACAAAGGATCTGAAAATACTGTAAAAGCATGCTGTTAAAAATTCAAAAACCTGCAAACACACATCTCCTTCAATGCCATCAGTACTTCATAGAGAAAAACCAAAAAGCAAACCACAATTTTTTCTCCTCTCCCAATAGCTTATGTTCAACATTAAGTGGAATTTTGATTTTTGTTGTTTAAAACAGTTGAAGATAGTGTGCCTCCAAAGTTACTGGGTGGAACAAGTCAACACTTCCCTATTCTGTAGATGTTAAACAGAAAAATGGGAAGCCCTAGAAACCAATTTCAGTCATGAATCCCATTGAACTCTGTTCCAGCAAAGAGACTGCCAGACCAAGGCCTGGCACTCCCCCAAACATGCTGCAAAGTAAATCCCACATGACCGGGTCTGCACATCAGGCAAATGCAGATGTATGTGAATGAAGCACACTGTGCTTTCCTTGGATCACAGCAAGGGAGGGGATGCAATCTGCGACTTGGAAACTGTCAGGAAAGAAATACATTCCAGCTTTTAACATCTACTGATGTGACATCATTTCACTGCTTTGTTTCTTGAACAGAGAAAAAGAGTTTGGCACAATGTGTAAACAGATATTTGATTTTTACCCATTTTAGAGCAGCCTGTTTGACACCCAAGCTTTAAAGACAGTCCTTCCACAGAGTGCAACTTATGATGCAATTGATGCTTTGAACCTTTCTCCAAGGCCAGTGACAAGCTGCCCTATGGGCAAATTTGGCTGGCATGCAGCCGCATCCCCCATAACCCCGCCCAGCCTCACACCCCAGGAACAGCAGCCAGGGTCCATAACCTGCATGCAATGGCCCTCCACAGATTCTTCCCATGTTAAGCCTCCTATTTGGGGTTTTCTGCACATTTCAAGTGAGCCATTCCCCTGTCTTTCCTTGCTCCCACAGCTTCTTCTATTCTATCCACTGTCAAACAAAACACATGAGTGACCTGAGCATAGCTACAACACAGCAGGGCAATTTCTGTGCAGTGGGATATGGATGCCTGCAGGAATCTGTGGTTTTTTAATTGGCTCAGTGGACAAATTCTGCTTTTGGACCTACAATAAGCAGACTTAGAGAACAGAATGGCAGGGGTAATGAAAAGAATTGAGTTTAAGTCAATTTCATCCATTAGAAGAGCTCCTCTTAACACCCTTATGGCATCGAACTTTAAAATGCATCTACCTGCTTTGACGGCAAACAGTTTTAGGAATAGTTAACAAGCTATAGTTGACAGAAGGGCTCCAGTTGTCAGACTAGCTTTATCACTTCTCTTGTGAGGTGAATGCATCACCAATAGCCCATATGGGAGCAATAAAAGCCAGGGTGAGAATACAGTCTCTCATGTTTGCTGCCTTGCAAAGTGAGTAATGTACTCCTGCCTTGCAGGAATTACACATCTTCACAATGGCAAACCATGGACTCTCATCCTAGGGCAGTCAAGCTGTTTGCCCTCTGGATAGCTGGGAAATTACACATGCCATTAGCCATCATCCTACCAGAATAATTTCAGGCCTTAGTCGTCAGGAATGGTGCTAATGTACAGTAGAAACAGTGCAGTACATTAAATGTTCAAGGCCATGTCCTGCTACCACTGCTGAAACAGACAACCAGAACTTCTCCTCTTTTGTGTGCCTAACACAAGGCTAATTCTGAACGCATGCACCAGATTACAGCAATATTTGCGCTACCATTTCTCTTTTCACAGAAGAGGTAACTCCACAATGTCTTTCATCTATTTGTGAGTTGATATCTAATAGCACCAACCACTTCACATGAGACACCAACAAGTTCATTCAATTTGAAACAGTAAAATAAAAATCTTGTCAGGAAATTTTTTCCTTGTGTTTTAAAGAAAACATTCAACTGAATTACTTTAAGTTGTACTAATTCAAGAATGCCTGCCAGTTCCATACCTCAGCTGAAAAACAAATACATCACTTAAATTTTCCAGGGGATGGTTTGGCTTAAAGAATCTTTCCCCCTTTTGGTGTTAAATCTGGGATTGAAGAGATTACCCTGGAACCTGTTTTCCTGTGCATTACAGAAAGTGCATAATTAATTCAAAGAAACATGGAGAGCTGGAAAACAGAAACCACAAACAGAGGCATTTTCACAACTCTCCGTAATTTGAGTGAGGTGGAAAGAATTTGAGAGGTTTACATAGCCACACACAGAGGTCTGCACATGCCTATCTAAATCTAGCAACAAAAATAGCAAAAGCAATTACGGGAGGCTGCCAAATTATCACCCTCAAATGACAGTGATTCCAGAACATCAAGAAGTGCATTCTGACAAATGTCCAAGCTCCTACAAAGTCCATACAGACTCTTATCTCCTCTGGGACACTACTATTCCTCTTAAGAGACCCTTGGATTTAAATACAGGTGAATACAAAGTCATCTTTATAAAAGCACATGAATTATTGGAGACTAACAGCAATCAAAAGCACCACGCAGTGCACATAGCTGAGCCACACAACCTCACAACCCAAACAGCCCAGCAGCAAATCTGACCGCATGTGGCTTTAGAAAGCAGCCACACCCCTTGCAGAGGAGCGCCACCCATGTCATGATGGGGAGCGCTGGTCGTGCAACTGCTCTATCTACCAACACAGGATTCACACAGGATTCACACGGTCTGTGGCCAGCAATGTCCACAGCCAAAGCAGTTTCCAGCATTACTCCATTCTTAAATATGAGATACAAACTGCCAGAGTGCTCCTTCTCTGGACAGTGAACAGGTGGGACACTTGCAACAGAAGTGATTTTCAAAGGAACCCAGACCACATGCCTCAGAAATTGTCTTATTCTATAAAGTGTTCACTTCAAGTACCTAGAGGGCAAAAGCTGGGTGCAACGCCATGCCTGCACATTCAGTGAGCACTGACCCCTCCAGTCCTTGAGCTGCTTTTCCCACCCAGGGCTGGGGCTACAGCAGCACATTGGTTTGTTGGGGTTTTTTTTGTTTTGTTTTGCAAATCTGAACATTCATTAGACCAATTTTAGGACTTCTGTCTCAAAACAGTAGCTAAGTCACAAAGATGTGGATTTCTAGCATCCATGAAGTAATTGCAAAAGCCTCCTGCTCTAGCAGCATGTTTCTTGTGAACAGCCATTTCTTATATCCAATACACAGTAAGATCCCCTACACACCTGTGCGCACCTCCCTAGCATCAGTGGTCAGTACAAAGTAGTGCTATAGAGCTGCTGACCTGTGAAGAGCTATTCATACCTCCCCACAGTGCTTTCTGACAGAGCCTGAATAAACACTTCTTCCAAAGATCAACAGCTCTCCAGGACACAGTAAGCTGAGAAAGAAGGATCTCAACATGTGAAAAGTACACTCCTGCAAAGGGGCTGTTAAGAAGCAAATTCCTTCAGTCCAGGTAATCTCCTCCTCTGGTCCAAGGCAAACAGGCAGATGATGACTGCGTGCCTTGGACCAGAGGAGGAGATTAAGCACAAAGCAGTGAGTGCTACACTAGGGATATAGTCCAAGGGGACGTGTGCCAGGGAGAATGCACCACTCTCTGGTCAGCTGCTCCAGCAGCATGGCATGCAGCCACCGCAGCCTGCAGTCCAGAGTGGGTGGCATGGGCAAAGCACACAAGCGCTGCCATGACATGCTGTCACTTATTCTGTCATTAACAGAGAAGCAAAGGCCTTGGCTGCTCTCAGGTAAATATGAAACAGGTGCAGAAGGACTTACCCAAAGGTCAAGAGCAACACTTAAACCCTTCAACACTAAGCAAAAGATGTCCTTCCTTCCCCCGATGTCCTTCCTACTGTCACAGATCCTTCCAACAGCATGACTCTCTTAAGCAAGGTACAAGCCCTAAGTACGTCTAATCCCCACATCTCTGTTCCTCTCTACACATCTCAGCCCCAAGCTTTCCTTTAGCAACCTTCCAGATGAGGACTTTTGGGTTGGTGATGTACAAGCACCCCCAGCATCCCTACTCCTTCTTGTGCTCCCCATGGTAATGTAACAACTCAGCCACTACTGATACCTTGGCAAGGCCACCTCAGGTCATGCTTAATATTAACCAGGAGCTACCCAGGGTGCAGAATGGAGCCACTGCTTTGACCTGGCTATTGGGTAGACTTGTGAGTGGGGTAAAAAGTCATGGAAGCTTTCTAGTTGCACCTCAGATAATCCAAGATGTAGAGGAGAAAGTGAAGGAGAAATGAAAATGCTGTGTGCTCTCTTGGTGAAACTTAGCCTACAAACATCAATACATGGGCAGCAGAGCATGAACTAGCTCCAAATTTGTCAGTCTTCCATTAAAAAAAAACCAAAACAACAAATTACAATTCCTTTTACAAGACAGTAGTGCCTAAAAGAAAGGTGGAAGACTTTAAGAAAGAGAACTAACTGGCTCTGAAGCGACTGTACTGTTAGCTCCAGTGCATGCTATGGGACAAGTGCCATATGGTTCAGTCTAAAAAACAAAGGTCACATCCATCATTACTGGGCATCATTATTCCACAAGTACACACACTGAGCAATGACCCGTTACACGTTACCTCAACATGCCAGCAAGCAGGTCAATGCATCCTGCACAGAAACTAGCACAAAAGGTTTCTCTCGCCTTTAGATCTCACCATCGAGACTTTTCATATGCAAATATAACTATCCAAGCAATTATTGGATTGATTGATACCACTGACATCACACTTGCACACAAAAATTCTGGCTTATCAGCACGATTGTATAACTCTCCAAAATAAGATGCTGTTCTACCAATATCTGGCAGTCTAGGTAAGCGTGCTGAGGACCAAGATGTGAAACAGCAAGTACACTTGTTGATCAGTACTTCTGTGTGGACCAGGACACTTCAGCAACAGGTATAACACAGCTAAGTAGGTTTTCTTCAAGGAATTTCACATCATGACACACCCTAATTTCAAACATTTTACCTTTACAGAGGTGCTGCCAGCCACATTCACTAGTAATTTGTTTGGCTAAAAGCAAGCAGAGGTGGGGAGACAAAGTTCATCATTTACAACATGGTAGTAGACTATCAATACCAAAATAATTTCCTGACAAACCCCTACGAAACTTGTTACTAAGAAATATTTTAATATTTTCTGCCTAAAATTAGGTAGTTTTACAACTGGATTACAATATTTTATATTTACTAAGGGCACAGGTCTTTAAATATTTCCTGTAGTCTGAAAGTACTTGAGTAATATTAATTCACTCATGGCCTGCCAGGGCTGAATGGTTGCCCTAATTTTATTCCTGGAGAAACAGCAACATAAAACCTGGCAGACTTCACTCATAGTACACCAAGTCTTTGTAGGACTCTGGTACCTTCCCCAGAAAGGGAGACCCCCTTAGCCACCCTCCACGGTCCCACAGTCCTGGCAACTTGAGGTTTCTGTTTTGCTAAGGTACTGCAAAGCTTTTGGCTTTAACAAAAGCCAAGCAAACACTTCAGGGTTTGACCTTATAAGTACATTAAACTGTAGGTACATTTTTGTTCAGCAAGTCATAACTATCATATCATCAACCAATACTGCAACTAGCCATTGCAAACCAATTAACAATACCAACATTATGAAAGAGGCAGGTTTTAGAAACAAAACAGGACAATTTGTTTTTCTATTGAAAATAAGTTGCAGAAGAATGAGAATTTACTTATTCAACATAAAAAAAAAAACTTCTCAAAAAGAAGTTTCCTGGCTAGATTTCTTTTACATTGTCCTTATTGTCCTAATATTGAAGCTAAAACTTCAGTATTTTATACAAGTTACTGCCTTGCTGAACAGCTGAGCAAGAAAAAAAATGTTCTGGCAGCTCTGTTTATGAAATTGCAAAATATGCTTTATGAAACAAAGTATATTCCATTTCAAGCAGGGAGAGTCAAGGCTAGTAAAATGAGAAGTTCCATGGCTCAAATTCAATCTTATGATAAGAAGGTATAATTTCTAAAAACCAAGAGAAACAGTATCTACTTCAATGTGGATGATTATAAGCCTAACCAGCCACAACACATTTAGTGAAAATTTGCTTTGCTTTATATGCCAAAGCTTCAATCACAATTTAAATCCTTCAAATCTGTATTATCTTTGCAGTGCAGTAATTACATATCAGCAAAGACAAGCAACAGCAAAAGCCAAACCCAAGCCAGAGTTTGGTGTGCTGGGTAATTTCCTTTGGAAAGGAGGATGCTGTTGTCAATATTACCTTTGCCAGACTGGGGCTGGGAAAAACGCGGGCATGCACCTGTTAAAATTCACATAATACAAGACAACCTGAGGGCTTGTAACACAGCTGTTTATGCCCACTTAGACTTTTGCTATTTACTAGTATGATTGTCCAAATTATACTGGATATATGTCAGGGTAACATATGGAGAACTTCTATTAGTGGCATCCATGGCTAAATTGCTTGAAGTGCAAAAATCCCTACTCCTAATTGTATATTCTTGATTATTTTTTCTCTTCTCAGAAGCTCAAGGAAATGGGATACTATCAATTTTTTGCTCTTTTGGTTTTTTGTTTAATATGCAAGAGACTTTGCTTAAAGGTAAAATACATATAAGCAACCAAACCCTCATTTTATCAGATGTGCAATCTCAGGAAGAAAGGGGCCCAGCAATCTAACAAAAAAAAAAAAAAAAGATTCTTTTCTCAATATCAAATATAACACTCTATCAAACTTTACTGACCTCTGCAGATATTACAAGCCTGCTCATTGTATTTAAAAACCAATTTCCTATGTTGTATAGGTGTAACAGATACTCTGCCTAGCTCATAAGGTATTTGCAGAAGCATCAGCTACCAGTGACATGATTCTTTTTTCATGTTGAACTTTCAGCCAAGTTTTTATTAAAGCTGGGCTGCCATAATTAAATATGCAAACAGTGATCTGAAAAGCAGCTGAAAGCATACATTCTTTACCTGTTTAAGTAATTCTGGAATTTTAAAGTGCAGAGCCGCTACAAAGTAATGTTTTCATTACAAACATGGTGAGAAGCAAAATATGCCTCCTGACACAGCCCCAGTCATGTTCTGCTTGATCTTTTGCTATTTATTGTTTATTTCAGTATTTATTACTCTCCAATATGGACAAAGCACTGTATTTGCACACAGTTGATTATGTAAAATAGTATTTACCGTCATTTCAGCAGCTGCCAACTGGAAAAACTCACCTTGACTTACTCATTCAATCTATTTATTGTCATTGATATCCACAGCGTTATGAATACTAAGAAGTCCTCTCCAAGCACTCAGGACAAAGATTAAATATGCCCTGAAGGCAGTTCCCACTCCCCAGATTCACCCAGGAGGGCACTGCTGTGAGCACGCAGGCAGCGCTCCGGGTGGTTTCACAGCCAGCTGCTGCACCCGGGGCTGAAGGCACCAGCCTGCCTGCTCTCAGTCAGACCCACTGCCACAAGCACACAGCAGGGCAACAGGGCCTGCACATCCCATGGGTGCTGCTGCAGAGCTGGGCAGCACCCAGCTGGGACCCCTCCATCCAGCAGCAGCCAAAGCTGCAGATGCCCATCACTCAGGAATGTTTCCTGTGAAAGCAGTCTCCCAGCGCAGCTGAAGGGCAGGACCCACCACGTGTTGTGGAAGAAGCTCACACTCCAGCCTCCCCAGCTGGTCTCATTTGAATTGTGACCCTGTTGCTGTCCATCTCACTTTCCAGAGTCCCCAGTTTTGTTCAGGCTCTATAGTGACAGCGAAAATGCTATAACCATGCAGGTACAGACAAGGGTTGCAAATGAACAAGTTTCACCCCTAATCAAGCTCACAGGGTGAATAACCATGCAGTGAGAAGAGATACAAAACTTTCTCATGTTTCCCATTTCTCCAGATTGATGCTGGGAAAAGCGTGGTCACGCACCTTTGACATCCGAGCCTGGGGCTGGCACTAGCTCAGCTTCCCTGGACAACATGGGTCGCCTCCTGGGAAAGCAGGGCTAGGGGCTACACAGCCATGAGACTCAGGCATTTCTACTTGTTTCTACAAACTTTTTTGAAGCTGTTTGTTGCTGGGTTGTTTTCACAGTAGCAAGAGTGTCTTGAGGCAAAGTCTCATGGTACAACAAAATTACCTCAATGGTTCTCTGTGAAGGGAGAAGATTCCCCTCACTCTCTTTTTTCTCACAGCAGCTCTGTCTACCCAAAATCACTCCCAGGACCACCACCATGCCCTGCATGGTCACCCTTCCTTCCTAATGAGCACTGGGACCAGCGCACTGAGGCAGAGGAGGACATGCAGCAGCATCATACTGCCACTTCAGCTCCTTCCATGACAGCCCAATCCCTTAGTAAGGGAAGTACAATGCTCCTTACACTGCACAACTCATCCCCACCTTATAAAGTAATCACCATTGAACAGTACTAGTAGATTCTGATTTTCCAAACAGAGATGCAGAAAAGCTTCCAGGTATCTAACAACCCTGGAAGTAATCGTCCTGGATAGGAAGTCCCATCATGGACTAAAACAATGCTTCCTCTAGAGAACTGCTAGTGGCAAGAATCTCTATGAAAATAAATACAAGGAAGGGGAGGAGGTTACTCACAGCAGATGCTATTTTAAGTCATTAGTTGTAAAAATAATTTCACATCTCCTTGTGAAATATCAAGGGAGCTACTTCAAATTAGCTACAGGACTCAATTTCAAAATGACAAATAGCCTGGGAAAGGGGAAGGTTGAAGAGAGCCAGGAAGAAAAAGTAGTCATAATAGCAGCAGAAGAGAAAAGGTTGAATTTGGAGACTAGATGCCATAAGGCAGCATATAGGTAAGTTGCAACATACCAAGGAGAAACCTTGAGTGAAATAAAACCTTGACTCACTGAGGTTAGCTGATACGGTGGACCTGATCTAACACCTCCACAAGTGAAACCTGCTCCCTCTTCCCTCTCTCCAGTGTGCAGCTGCACCCCATCCTCTTCCTCTTGCCTGCTCAGGTTCTCCTCTGACCCCTTGGTCAGACCAGTCAGCTCACTAAACCACAGAAAACTAACTCAGCAAAAGACCTTCACATAGCCAGCATAGCAAGCTGACTCATCTGACTGAGGGCAATCTCTCCCACTGCGCAATGGGGGCAGCAGGAGCATGTGGAGCAGGCCAGTTCTCCCTGGCAGCAGGACAACACTTGCCATCTTAAATATCTGAACAGGGAACCACTGCAGGAGAAAGAGGAAGAAAGGGCAAAGGAGGCAATGCTTGCTACACCAAATGGAACAATGTAGTGAAGAGGAAGTAAGAATGGCTGATTTTTATAACAATACCCCTAGGACAAAACCATTGGCAGCTACTGAAAGGGAAACACTGTGGATTCAAGGCCCAGAGCACAATTTAATAGTAGATTACTGACTGAAATACATTCGTTTAAAGCATTACAAAGAAGCTTCATCTTCACGCTAAGGTTTCACAGCTCACACTACTAATCACCGTTCAAGTTTCTTTTCTCAATAGAAATTCATAGGAAAGTCATCCAAATACAGTTTATAAGTAAAAACACCATCATCAACAAACACATAGCAGAAGCAAGACGCTACCAGTGGTGCCAATAGCAATAATGTGAGTACAAGAGGCATCTTTGAAAAAGTCTGATCAGACAGAATACAAAATAGGCTTTTACATATATAATAATTGCAGTACTTGAAGCTACTTCAAAAGCACAAGGATATTGTACCCTGTTTCCCTGCTCTCTAATTATGAAAATGTTGTTGAATATTTGTTTTGAGAATGAAGTGAACATAGCACAGTACATTTGCACAAAGGTGATCAAAACTCTGCACTTTCAAATCAGTGTTTCATCACTGTTGCTGTTGCTTTAAGAGATGAGGATTGCTGACCAGTAGGAACTGAAGCAGGAGCAGAGTCCATCTTCTCTTATTGCCCTGCCTGCACATACCACTGTAACACAAGCATGATTCAATTATTAAACCTGTAAGAGCCTAGGTGATTTTCTGCCATCTTAGTGACCTGAGTCACTCCACGACAAATAGCACCAAGGAGGGAGCATAGCCACAGAGCCAGAAGAAAAATACTTTCTCCAGTGAGTCACATAAGGCTGACTCAGCTTCTCACAAAACTACAGCCTTGTGTTTTAGTATGCAGCCCCAATTTTCAGTGAAAATGGACACCACAGCCAGTTTCAGGATGATGTCTTGATTATTTCTAAATCTTTCTTTGGATCAGACTTTTCATACTGGGCATTAATTTCTCATGCTGAGTGCTATGATACTCCAACATTCAGTTAATCCAAGTAATTCAAGATGTTGAATCAAAAATTATGATGCTCAAGAACACAACAGGCCTGAATGTCCACATTTAAAGGCCAGAATAAGTGTGCTTTCTTTTACTCACCTTTTTGCTTCTTCTAAGTGGCACAGATACTCATAAGCAATATTCTGCCGCCTCCTCTCATCCATTTCCTCTGCAGAAAGCCTTTCATCGTCCACAATAGCTGCAAACAGAAACCCATATCAAGTTATACACGAGTCTGGGTGATTTTTAGAGCAATTTTACTTAGAACCTGGGTGAATCACTTCTCTTTAAAAGAGGCCTTTTATAGTAGGGTGCACAAAGATGCCTAGGTCACCAAGAGTATTCTGTTCTTTCTACAGAGAATTCCTCAAGTTTCACTTCTTCAAGCATGTATTGCTCTGAGGCCATTGCCTGGTTTGGGGGCAGGATGGAGCCCTCATGGTGGGGCTGATGGATCACTCACACACAGGGGTCTGAGGCTGGGAGCCAGCAGAGTTTCAGCTTACACATCCTCAGAAGAGTTTGAGGACTCTCATGATGAAGCTCAAGGCAAGAAGCAGGTGGAGCAGCCCCATGCTAAGCAGATCCTCAACACCAGAGACAAAGACGCCACACTGCAAAGGTATCTCAGGGACAGCATGGGAATTGGCTGCCGCTTCAGGAACCCGTGAGACTGCAGCACGCTGAGCTGCCTCCCACTGATGGAGGTGACGACAGCTGTAATCAAATGAACCATCTGTGGTTTCTCCTACTTACTGCTGCAACCTCATCACCTCCCATAAAAAACACTCTCCCAGCCTATTAAGGATAGGTGTCTGTGCACATTTCCAGCTGCAAATAACTCCAATTATTTATATCTACTACCCAGTGAGTGGTCTTTCTCTACTTGTAGAGTACAGAGGGGTCCTCTGTGAGCAGCTCTTCAATTCTTCCAAATGTTTCTAGCAGTGAGTCTGAAGGAGCATACTGTCGTGCTGACTTCTAGATGAATTTCAGCCATAGCAGTGAGACTTTTGTTAACAGCCTTCATATACCAGTTACCAAAATTACACCCTATTTGTACTAAGCTGGGTGTTGGACTAGATCATCTTGAAGATATCTTCCAATCTTGATCATTCTATGAAAAATGTGTTCCTACATTCTTTCATGTTTTCAGTCACATGCTCACATCACCTCTCACGCCATAGCTGGAGTGAGCCAGAACAAGGGGCAGCTCTTGCTAAAGAGACCTGTTTGTGGGAGGGTTGGCTCCCTGATCTGAGCCACTGCGTACTTGCAGGCAGCGTGGTGCAGGCACAAGGGAGGGGACGGAAACGCACGGCTGGACTAGCTGCTTTCTGTGGCATCTCACAAGGTGGTTAGCTGAGAACATCATGACACATCCTCAGTTAAAAACCACAGCCCCTGGTCCTCCTGAAATGCACTGTGATGTGCTTGGCTAGTTCCATTCCCACACAGACTCGTGCATGGCACAAGCAAGTTTTCAGCTTTTCCCTGACAATTGCTTCAAGTGGGGGATAAACAGTTTCAGGTAATGGATACAGGCAACACAAAAGGCACTTCAAAACAGCAGGACCCCTCCGAGTTTTGCAAATACTTGCATACCTTGAAACCTGCACCTCAAAAAAAAAAAAAAAAAAGAGCCAGAGAAATTATCTCACATGCATTTACTGAGGACACAAAAGAAATTACACTACACATCCACATTTTGGACTGATGCTACCATACATTTGTTAAGGTCTTGTATAGCTGCTTCAAGCTTTGTAGTTGAAGTTTTAATGACCATATGGCAGTTGATATCTCTCATCTCCCTTTGCTTTTAAAATTGTGCTTCCTAATTACCCAGATGCTTCATACACCAATCAAACAAATACATGTCTTGCTCGAAGTTTCTTTTAAGTCTGGTAGCTCCAATAAGCATGACTCACTCTAAAATGAGCTCTCAGATACTGTAATCAGGATATCACTTGCCATGAACCAAAACATTAGTTTGGAGGCAAACATGGATGCAGATGGTGAAGCACTGTGCCTGGCAAACTGGCCATGGAGGCTGCTCTAATACTGCTCTTGCCCTCACCACCGTCAGCACAACCAGACAGGCTGCTCTGACTCCACAGCAGAGCTCCTCTGCTGCAGAGGGCTCCTGACTTCCCAGAGCAAGGGAAAAAAACTGACGAGCCACCGCACTGAAACATAATATATAATTTTATTGTTTGCAACACTGAGATCAAAGGCCCCTTTCCAAAAGCTCTCCCAACTATGAGTGCTCACAAGTGGAGACAAGTGCTGTCAGAAGGGCCCAGTCCTGCTTGGCTGTGGTCCTGTCAGCTAGAGTGGGACAGCTGATAGCATGTCAAGCCTTCATCCCCCCGTGACAATTCCCATGCCCTGGTCCTCGTAACTTGTTAAACTGTTGTTTACTCCTGCCCTCCAAAGACAACTCAACACAGCCATAAGCAAATCAGAAAAAAGGAAGCCTGTCTGAATATAGGCGAAGGAAACAACATGACCCATGTGATAAGTATCAGTCTAGGAATTAACCTGAATAACACTAATGTTTTGCAATTCAGTTCTGGATCTGCACGTCCTTGGGTGCCTCCCATACCCAACAAAGGTATCCTAGATCAAGCAGCCCTGGCCAAACTCAAATCCCTCATTAAAATTATTTGCAAAGATTGATTCAGAGAGTGGATAAAGGCACCAACAGATATTGTGGAATTGTAATAGTTGCTCTACTTAGCAAACACTGCAACAATAAGAGCAAGATTCAAAAAGAAGTAATTTGTGCACTCTGGGAAGTGGAAAACCCAGCTCCCTTCTGGAGGGGGTATCAGCAGCCCACAAGCTGGAAATCAGACTTTTCTGTTAGGGCCAAAGCAGCTAAAGTTTCTGGGCTGGATATCTGAGCACTGGAAATACAGAGCACAGGGAATGTCAACACCTACAGTGCTAATCCTGGGAGGAGTCTCTTACAACACCAACTTCCAATAAGTCTGATTACACACTTACCCTCCAGCATATACTGGCTTCAAAGCAACTGTGCTATCACATCAAGAGTGGTTGCAGACACAACTTTAGAAACAGAAATGACAACCTGCAGGTAGCCTCAGGACTGAGCTGCAGAGGCAATTACTTTGAAGACTTGGGTTCCTAAAGTCTAGTCTATAATAATATATTTTGGCAAGGGCTTCAGCTTTTGACTAGAGTCCTGTGTACCTCTTCCTTCAAACATCCTGAGAGCATCCATCAAGCCAGCCACACCAAGTTCAACAGGCAAACAAGTTTGGTTTGGAGACAAAGCTCACTCTTTCTGCTTAACAGAGCAAGTATTAGTCAGAAGACTAGAAAGATTGATGAAAGAATAAACATATTTCTGCTATATCAGTAACACTTTGATAATGCTCAGCTCACAATGGAAGAGAGTACTGCAATAAAGGGTGTTATGTGGCAGAGAAATCAGGGCTGGGCTTCACCTGAAGATCTCTACCAAGCAGGATCCTGACACAAAATCTTCCAGCTGAGAAAATCCAAATGCCATAGAACAAGGCACATTCTCCATGAAAGTTCTACTGAGGGGAAAAGCCATGTAAACAACATCTTATGATTAAATTCATTAACTATGTGACTTAACTTCAAATTTAGAGGAATTCTCTTGAAGAGGGAACATTAGGAGGGCATCTAGACAACCAACAAGATCTAATAAAAATGCTAGCCTTAAAGCTATTTCAATTCATTTTAGATGTTGACTCTGGGTTAGCCAAGAGTCAGTAGACATAAAACATGTGCTAAGACACCAAGTTCACTCATAGACACTTCTTCATGAAAAAAACCACTAAAGAAAGAGTGTGTATGAAACACATAGCACAGTGAGCAGTACTAAAACTTAGTAAATTGTCACACATGGGAGATTTATTCTGGTACTCAGTACAGGACACCAACTTTCCAATTCTTCCCACAACTGATTAAACAGAAATAAAGGAACATTCTACTGACACCTTCCTATGTATGCATATTCTACATATTTAGCACAAAAGTAAGCGCTTACCAAGGAGTTTTCCTAAATTGAAGACTTGGTCATCTTCCATCAACTGACACATCGTACTTATACGCACCCTCCTCATCCTAAAATTGCCCTGTGTAGACAGTATCTAGGACTAATTAATGTTTGAGGTCTGATTGTGAATTGCAATAACTTTCTGATGTGCCCTGATCCAAGACAGCCACTCCAGTTGTTGGCAAATTTTTGAAGCTATGCCAGTTGCTGACCACAGAGCTGAGAACTCAACCCAAGGCACTCCATGACCTACAGTCAACATGGTGCCTGCAGGACCTACTAATTCAGACCAGGGTTAGTAGACAACATGAAAACATTTCAAATTTCTGGATTTGAGCAAGTTTTCAGAAATAGAGCTACTACATCTGAAGATGCAATATTATTACTGAAACCAGCAATTAGCCCAGGTGCACAAGAGCCACTGGAGCCACGACCTTACTAGCAGAATCCAGAAAGAGAATCAAAACTTCAGGTTCACAGAGATGTGGTCACTTTACAGAGGAATTTTAAAAACAAGTGTTGTCTCTCTAAACATCATCCAGTTCCAAGTTCATCTTCATATTACATCCATGACAAGGATTTTGGGGGTCCCAAGACCACAGAGATAATCTAATTGATACTGAGTTTACTGGAAATCTAATCACTGTTTCAGTACCTCACCACCCTTAGAGAATTTCTTCCTAGTGTTTCTTCCTAGTGTCTAGTCTAAATCAATCCTCTTTCAGTCTGAAGCCATTCCCAATTGTCCTATCACTACATACCCTTACAAAAAGGGCCTCTCCATCTTCCTTATAGGCCACAATAAGCTCTCCCAGAACCTTCTCTTCCCCAGGCAGAACAACCCCAATTTTCTCAGTCTTTCCTCACAGGACAGATGTTTCAGCCTTCTGATCATTTTTGTGGCCTCCTCCTCCAGACCTGTTTTACAGATCAGCATCCTTCCTATGCTTGGGGCCCCCCAGCTGGATGCAGAACTCCAGATGGGCTCTTATGTGGCTGGAGCGGAGCAGCTATAATCACCTCCACTGACCTGCAGGTCACAGTAGTTTAGGTTTGAATTTGCATTAACTAAGAGATGTTTCACAGATCTAACTTGCAACAGAGTTTCCAAATTAGTCCATGGACTGTACTTCTAAAGGGTGCTAAACTTAAAATACAATGTAACAAAAAAGCATGCAAGGAAAAGTAATATTTCTAAATTACAATTTCTAAATACAAATTTATGGAGCACTTTTTGAAGCATAATCCTTAAGTATTAACCATTTACTAAATAGGTTTTGTTATCCTGGAAGAACTGAAGCTGGAAAAAAACCCCTGCAAAACTTACAACAGCACTTAAGGCTTCCTGGTCATTCATTTTCTCTCACACATAAGACTATCTGCAGCAGTTCAGGAACAGCACGTGGCTGCTCCTAGCAGGCAGACCCTTTAATAAGGCATTTGCCACAGACATATCAAAGGACTTCTTACGCTGAAGGCAAAGAAAGTAACAGAGGCTTTTATTTCCCAGGACCAATCCCCCTCAATTTCCTGCCACCAGAGACTTTTTCCCATGGAAAGCAAGACATGAGCAATAAGGAGGAGGGCTCTTTTGGCACCACAACCGGGAAGCTCAACAAACAAGACATAACAGACTACAGAGAGAACAAAATCCTCTTACGGTGATAGAATAGAATTTGTGAAGTCAGAGTTGGGGTGAGGGGGGGGGAAAAAGAGAAAAGATACAGGAGTACATACTATAAAATGCTGGGATAAAAGTTTTTCACAAGTGTTTGAATTAAACATTAGCTAAAGCACATTTCACAGTCTCAGCTGTCTGCAGCCGCACAGTAAGCAAGGCAAGGCAGCGTTTCAGTCCACTGGAAAGAAGTTCTGCAAATTTTGTATATGCCCACCTTACATCTTGCTGCCTCCTCGTCCCAAGCTCATACCCCCAATCCAGTATTAGTACAGTCAAAAGTACTCAACGGAGCCACTCTATAACAAAAACAAAAGCCAGGGAGCCTTTCTTGCACAAAAACTTCTGACTGACTGTTTGCTGGCCACAGCCAGTCCCAGTAATAGCTGAGCCCAGTACAACAGGATCTAGGCAGCATCCCATTTATGTCTCCCTGTAGTGAGAGGACCTTAGGCATCTGTCATCACAATTCAATGCTGTAGCTTTAAGAAGAAGCTAGCTGCATTTTAGATGGTCATAGTGACTTAAAACCTTATGTAATGAGAGAATATATAACTATCTTGTTGTAGTTTGAAAGAGACCAATAAACTCATCTTTTGTGCCTTCTTTTTATTCCTAGTAAAATTCATACTCTCAGGTACTTAGCATCCCATGAGTGCCTGCCTTGGGCAGTTCAACTCCATGGCTGCTCCTAGTTTGGCAGTTCATGTGCTGCACCAGCCAAGCCCCATACATGGAGCAGGTTGAGCTGGCAATGCTCTGAGGCAGGCTCACTGCTACCTGAGCTGTCCTCATTGCAGCAGGACAGGAGCTCAGATCACTGCTAGGAAGCTGCAAAATACAGGGGAAGGATTCATGTACAGATATCAGAAAAACTATTCTCAAAGCTACAAGCAGATGGAGTTTCCCTCCGAGCCTCCACTCCCATATCAACTTGCAGGTATCCAATGTAATGATTTATTAAATATGCAGAAGAAAGTGTGTCAACCAGAACAATGTGAACAGAGATAATTCAACAGGCTACTAAGAAAAAATGGCTTTACAAACATCTATTACAAATGTTCCATTATTACGGTATTTCATACCTACAAAAGTCTAGGTCTATTTTATGCTGGAAGTTGTTTATCTTTGGATGAATAATTTAAGGCTCTGATGAAAACAACTTTCTATAGACGTCTTCTGTCAAAAAGTACAATTGCAAGAAACTAGCATGTGTCTCGCAGCAATGAGACCAGATGGCCTGAACATTTTTCTGTGTCTCCAGTTAGGGGCATTCAGTCCATTCCCTAAAATTTGCTCACAGGAAGGTCTGTAGACAAAGGCAGACACTGCAAGTACTGAAAAACCTATGGCAGCTGTGAACTTGGAGGGCAGATTCACATGAGAGAGTAGACTAATACACTAAATTAAAGAGTGGGGGTCTTCAATATGTAACTTGTCAAATGTTTCCAACATTGAACTACTCTCTCCCTTAAAAATGGCTGTATCTCTCCTAATCTAATTATTTCATTGTGAAAGCATGCATGTATTTTCAAACAAAAATATAAATGCATCTTTTGGCCAGCAGATAGATATTATCCACTCTTGCAAACTATGTGTCACACAGGATCTCCAGGGCCACTGTTCTGGACTATGTCTGCCAGAGACTGCACAAACAGGGAAAGCAAACACACACCATTAGCATGGGAGTGTTGAACACAGATATCCAGTAAAAGACATCCTGATATAAAATTTAAAATGTTTGCTAAACCAGTCTTTCCCCTGAGCTTTCCCAGAGAGCCTCATTCCTGTGCATTTACTTTCCCAAGTCCTCCTCCTTCCTCCATTTCCTTGATAAAGGTCTTATTTCAATCATGTGTATCTGCTACCACAGGCCAGCCACATCCATTTACAGATACTGAGTGCTATTGCAATACATGGACCTTGGGACTATCATACAAGGGGACAGTGATGCAACAGCAACTGCATTCCATGCTCCTGAACCCAAGTGTCAAAGCCACCTCATTTCAGCCAGACACTGACAAAAATCTGTAGGGCTCCTCAGACACGTCTCAAGATACTTCAATCCCCACAAAGTTTAGAAAAAGTGTCATTTAACCACAGACACAAGTTGGCTTTGGCATTGAGCAAGTGACTACATATGCTGCAATAGAGTTTAACATTCAATTTTCTGCTTACGGGTATCACATCCTCTACTCTGCTTTTAAACCTCGAGCTTTTTACAGTATCATCACATGAGACTTCAGTAGAGGTAAATATTAAAAGACACTAAGTAGCTCTGACATAACCTTGCTGTGTGATGATACTAGAGCATGGACATCTCTTTCTTAGTACAGTAATTTAACCCTGTGCAGAAATAAAACGTTTCACTTTTTCTTAACTTCATTATAATTGTTCAGTATGTTTGGAAGAACAAGGAGATAAAGTAATGGAATTGAGGAAGCAGGTGAAAACCCAACCATTTTAATTTAGCTGAAAGTGTTGCCATCTACGATTACAAATGTGGAATGCAATGTATCAGCTTGTTGCTCAACCACTTCCACCAACATTTAACTGCTGGATGTAATTGCTTAATAAAATTGTAACTGTTTATCTTTGCATACCTTACTAGCTGGTCAGTTCAAGGCACAACAGGTTTTTCCAAGACTGAGGTGCTCACAAAACACCATTAAAACTCTAGCTCCTTTCTGTGACCTTAAACTTTTAGGTCAACTTAGACAATTGACCTTAGCACTCTTCACTCACTTTTTTTTTTTTTAAACACTCTTTACTCATACTCGCTATTTACTAATAAACCCTCAGTCTAGGTTACCAAAAAAGGCACAAGTCTAAGGAAGCACTCACACTGATGGACCCTGAGGAGGCAGTGAACGCCAATTACAAGCTACTTCCCTCACTCACAGGCCATACTATCTCCACATGCTTAGTCCAAATACATTAGCATGGCCAAACTTCAAGGCGGCTTTCAGAAGCTTTGCTTCTCCAGAGATTAGTTCCTAAGGAAACAAAGAGCCAAGGGTTACTTTACCACCTTTAGCAATTTACTGTTTTCTTAAAGAAGGAACTTGTAACTTGAATTCTGTGCATTTTGACACACCTTTTGCTTTCTCATTTCACTGGAATTGCTTTCTCATTTCACTGGAATTACCCGTTTGCTTTTTAATAGTAATATACATAAAAATCCTAAATAGCCAAAATTTTACCATACAGGTCCCATTTCCTTGCATTTTACCTACTGTGACCTCAAATCAACTTAACACAAGCAGACTGTAAACAAAATAACGAGAAAGACAGTTTAATCTTGCCAGGGTAGTAAAATGCACTATGCAACTATGAAAGACAGAAAAATGCTAGTGTCTATAATGTGCCTTGGTATGAACCCTGTAATTAGATTCAGACAGAAGACAAATGCAAGTCTTTTGCCTAAAAATGCCACCAAATTTATTTCTAGTATTAGGCAGTTTATATTTCATTTTTTCTCCTAAGAGAATTGCACATATGTCAGTAAGTCAGATGTATACACATACCTACTTTAAAGGACAAGTAACTTGTGATCGCTAAAATACTGTGATGATGATACTAAAAAAACAAAAACAACTAATGCAGAAGGCATTCATCCCTATGCAAGCAGTTGGAATCAAGAGTCTGAACAAGTTAACAGGAAAGGTGACTGCGCATGCAGCCTTGTGCAGAGCCCCAAAGGCAGCTTTCATTGTGTGTAATCACATCACACCACTGCCTGAGGCCACAACCGCACCCATCAGCATTGGTGGCAGGGCAGAAAGCCACTGCAGAAGAGGAGTAGAAGAACAGGAAAGCGGGGCTGGAGACCATCAGTAGGAAGGGTAGGGCACAGACAGAACTCTCTACGGTGGCAGTGGCAAGTCCAAATTCAGGCTTGTCTGCCCAGCGTGTGTTCACACACATGGCTACCTACACCTCTGTGGCACACCTCTTAGCTGTTTGCACAGCAAAACCTCTGACCTAGCAACAGTAAGATCACCCTAATTGTGTTGTTAAAGACACCTCAGCCAACACACAGGGCCAAATAAAGAAAGAATCACAAGGCTTACTGTGGCAAAGAAGGACCCTACCTGAGGAAGGTAGGCATGTTTGACAAGAGCTACTGAAGCTTCACCAAATGCAAATTACTTGAAATGAAGAGCATAACACAAATGTTTGCTGCATCTGTTGCTACTACTTGGTAGAAATTCAAACGACAGACAGCCATTTAAACAATAGCTAATTAAGATAATGCCCTGCAAATCCTGCATGTTTTCTGGCTAAGTCAAGACCTTGGTCAATTTCTGTTTCAATCTTGAAAATGCAAAAAAACCTGATCTGCATTACAACTTGAGGCCAGTGATTGCTACTTGAGAACAGTGATTCATAAATACACTTGTAGCAAAACTCTTCTACCCAGGAGCTGTTTAGGAAAGGCTACACTTGAATGCAAGAAAAGAGGAAGACAAGAACAGGGACAGGAGAAGTGAAAGAGAGGGGAAGGGGTGAACAACGTATACCTCCTGAAAGAAGTTTGAGAGGAAGGAGTTACCCAATGGATTCAATATTCACATCATTGGACAGCTGAAACCAAAAAACTTCCTATCACCAAACTCTCAGTACAGTAACCAACTGAAAGAAATGTGGTAATGTGTAGCTTAAAAAACAGAAAATAAGGATGACAGGCAGGAATTCTGGAATAAAAGAGAATCTGCAGAGAAAGCTGTGTCTGGGTCACTAAATAACTCATACTGTAGAGCTTTAGGAGTCTTGGTCTGGGCCATGAGACTCCAGAGGACTGAAACACCTGCCTAGGAAAAGCCATAGAGCAAGAGCACCACTTAATCACTGAGTAAACTGGAAATCACCATGAAAAAGACTGCCGTGTAGAAACCCTCAGCCTTGACATGTGGTCTTTATTCTTCTGTTGACAATTCATCATCTTCTGGTTCTTTCACAGCCAGTCTTTTGCAGGGTCCTTCTACCAAGATCTGAATGAACCATCTGTTCACTTTTTCCACATTCTGAAAGGAGCTCCAGAAAACACCTGAAACGTTGCAGCACATTTTTCCTTCAAGACACAAATATAAGTATGTGAATATACCATCAGGTTAAACTACAAGAGCCCATCTACCTCTGCCTGGCTGGGTTTTAATTCCTAAGTAATTCTTACAGTCACAATATCTTCAAAGTTTGTAATTCAAAATTCTTTGGCTTAAAGGCACAATGATTTTTTTTTATTTTTTTATTTAATCTTAGCGGGGAGAAAAAAAAATTATGTATTCGGGAAAATAGAACTGAAAATTCAGTTTGCAGCTACAGACCCAGACAATGAGATTGAACAGTTTAAACACAAAAATTACTTAAAATTCACAAGAACATAAAGAAATGCCATATGTTATATATAGATATGGTAAGTTTAGGTGATGAGCAGGACCCTTGGGCTCTCCACAGCAGAGAAGAACAAAGCCATGGCAATTCCTGTCCTCTCCCCAGCACTCCTGACTCCCCTGGGAAGGCAGCTGAGCTGCTTGTTGAACAAGTCCCAAAACTGCTGTGCATTCAGTACTGTTTCAACAGCTGATATGACCCAGCACAAGCAGGAGCCACAAAATAAAGGGTGGAGGCACAAGATCGGGCTCACAAGTTAGAATCTTGCTCCAAAACGCCTCAGCTTTGTTGACTGTGCTGGTCCACACAGAGGCAGAAAGGCACAGAGGATGGAGATGTACCTCCTTTGCTCCTGCTTCGTGGTGAAATGATAAATTCTTGCAGGAAGAAGGCAAATGCAGTGTGCCTGTGCAGGTGCTCAGCTCAGGGGCAGTGCCAGGCCAGCAATGACCTCAGCTATCACTTGAGGCCTGCCTGGCTGCTTTCACTGCGTAATAAGCAAGTGTTTGCTAAAGTATTCGAGCTGATACTGCTGGCTCCAGGGTAACCTCCTCCCAGGAGTCCCTGGTAGGTCACTTCAGGTGCACAGTGCGCAGGCAGGCATTGCTTGTAGGGCACTTGCCCACAGAGCTTCTGGACAACTCTGACCCTTATTTCTCATTTGCATACATAACCAGTAATATGAATTATTTTTTTCCTTCATCATCAGGAGTTCGAACCATAGGTGAGAACATAAATCACAAAGTGTTTGAGCCTCGAATAACAGACCTTTGAGCAAGACTTGAAAAGAACAGACAAATCTTGACCTTTTAAGTCAGTACATCCAGTACATATTTACTGAAACTCTAAGCTGTTCTGAGTGACAATGACACATCTATCATTGCATATATCACTGCAAAATCAGATACAGAGTGAGCTAGATATTGCTCCTAACTTATCAATAAACCAAGTACTTCCATTTCCAGGACAAGTCTTTGACAGCTGCACCCAAAAGACAAATTTTTACCTAAACCATATACTAAAAACTTGTGAGTGTTTGTTCTACTAAATTTCCTCTAAATTGAAACTTTGTTCACAGTATCTTGAATAACTTAATTTTTCACGTTATTTCCTTATGTCTGTCTTATAACTCAACGTAATTTTGGGGTTAATGGAGCAAGTACTGACCTCAAGAAGGCCTCCTCATTACCTTGAGTGCTTTCCTCTAATGAAGGTATCACAGTGACAATGCTAAATATCAATTGCATAAAAATATCAGGAGCATATCAGAAGCATTATGTAAACACCCAAACCAAGTATTTTGCTTGAAACAGCAATATTAAGACCTCCAAAATAAAGGAAGCATAACTAGCATTCAATCGCTGTTATGGTAACAGCAGTACAAGCAACACAAACTTAAGACCAAACCAAGTTATGTGTTTGCAATTTTTGAAGTCTCTGTCCAAAAAAGAAATTTGGGCCCCTGTGCAATGCATAAGGGCTGGGCACAGAATTATATAATCTTTGTATAGCTGCAGTTTGTTTCTTTTCTTGAAGCACTTTTTCACAAAATCAAGACTGTTGCTCAGCTTCTAGCAGTTCTTCCAAGTTTTGCCCTGGTTTCCAGCTCACACTCTATGGACAGCTTCCATAAAATGAGGCATTTACTTCTGCTAGAGAGAGTGGAGCAGTGTAGAAATATGCTTCATCAGCAGTACCTTGCCCAAGTGAGTTTCTACCATTCCTATTCTGTATAGTAACTATTTCTGTATAGATAGATCCACTGTCACAAGAAGCCTTGTTCATCACAAGTATTCCTCTTCTTCTTGGCTTCCACACTAAAGGCTGTGAAGTGTGAGCACACCTGAAATACCTTCTACCTAATTTGTAACAGTTTTCATACAAATGGCCAACTTTCAAGGAAGTCTATACTTTATAACTTGAGGAAATTATATTAAAAAACTTGATCACATGTAAATTTGCATCGGAAATGTGCCTGAGAAGCTACAGAGACAACTTCTACTACTTCTATAGGAACCCAAAATTCTTAACTGCTCGTTTCTTTGTCCTTTTGGGAAGTCCAGGCCTGTCAATGGGCAGCATTTTCAGCCTGGACAGAAGCAGCCCACCCATCAGCAGCTTCCTGACACAGTTCCAGGAAAAAGAACACAGATGAACATCACAGAAATCCACCTCTGTTTTTATCAGAAACTTCTGCAAACATTTATGAAGCTACTCAATTTTGTTTGGCAGCAACATAATAAAACAGACCTCCCCCCTACTCCTCTTCCCTCACCCCCCTTCCCCCCAAAAAAGAGGAAATACTAAGTGTTATTGCCATGGTTCAGTGTTATAGGAAACGCCAGCCCTTGTTTTGCCTGTTACTAACCACAGTACTAAGAAAGTTGATTCATTTTGTTCTAGGACAGCTCATATCTGTGTAATCTTCAGCAAAACCATGTGGTCTTACTTCTCATTTTCTGTGTGTAGATATACATCAGTGCACAAGGGGCTGGTTTTACAAGTGATAAAAAGTTGTGTATTTTCTGGACTCCTCTAAGCCATTTGTTAAACATCACTGCCATAGTCGGAGGTGATACAAATTAGCAGGCAGTCACATCCAGTCCTTGAAGGTTAGTTATCTATCCACCTTCAATAATCAGCTGCCATGCATCTTCGAATGCCAAGCCAAGGCTGATTCTTCTCCCAGCATCCACTAAATCACAGCGAAGAAATCTGTGCTCTGCTGTGAAAAGCAGTATTCAGAACAACTTCTTAGCTCAGATGTAGTGAAATCATGTTTACTGTGTGCCTCATTTTAAAACAGCTGACATTTTTCCTTGGTTAAATCTTTGCCCCAGATTTCTCTAAACATAATCCCTGCTCTACCCTCCCTCTTGTTCCTTTTCAGTTACACCACAACCTACTCATGCTGATATTTATTCTGCTACACTGTATTGAAAAGAGATGAAATTTTAAAACTGTTTACCACTGAACAGATACCATCCATTCAGTTGTAGCTTGAGTAAATCAGTCTTGAAAACAATAAAAATCTCAGAAATAAGCAGTGCATACTACAAGTTACATCTCATCCCCAGTTTTGAGGCCCTGCAAGTCAAGAGTAATTTTATCAGCTACAAGAAAAAAAGAGGTTGAAAAAGCATCTTGAATTTCACTTCATGTAAAAAAAGCATTTCTTTTTCTTTCTTCGTTGGGTAGTTTGGAACTCAGTTTCTTCAAATTTTCTTAACGCTGCAGCATTGCCTGGCAAACACTGCCATGCCTTTACTGACATGAATTGGTGAAATTACAGCACTAAAGACAAGATTACCTTAAAATATTTCTGCAATTCAAAACTCCCTCGGCAACAGAGAGCTGAAAGCAGCCCCAGCTGCATCAGGTGGACAGGACACAAGGCTGCCAGCAGCACCACAGCAGAGGCAGCTGGGGACACCAGGGCTGTGCATGTGACACTCCTTCCTGTGTGCCCCAGTCCACCTTTGAGTTCTGCACGTTTTCCTGCCCCACTTTCCAGATCTCTAGGAGCAGCAGTAGCACAACTTGAACTTGATCTGCCGTTCTTCCAGGTGCTGGTGCTCATCTCTACTCAAGCTGCTCCGTCATGCTGGCACACCTCCTTGCAGGCTGCAAACCAGACTGGGGACCTAATCCAGCCAAAAATAATTCCATAGGAGGAGTCAAGGTCACTTGTTCCACCAGCAGAGTTGACTGAAAGCACACTCAAAACCACAGTTTCAGGGTGCGGTTCCAGGGCAATTTTAACACCTCTGAACTCTGTCTGCCACAGCCCCACCTGGCCACAACGTCCCCCTGCCTTGGCCAGCAAGTGAAGCTGTGAGACCTGCTGTCACCCCCTGCACAGACCAGAGGTGACTGCAAATCCAGCAATGCAAATCAGCTCTGCTAGGAGAGATTAGCTTCCTGACAGGTTGGGTATTCATGCTGGCAAGAGGTGAAGTTGTCTTCAGCAGCATAACAGAGTAGCTGAAGACAAGTTCATGCTGCTGAAAGCTCACCAGCTGCAGCAAAGCAGGCGAGGGGAATCCAGTGCAAATAACACCAATTAAAAACAAATCCTTATCAATGATCTTGACCCTAGATGCAGGATAATATTCTCAAAAAATCTGTGTCCTTGATTAGTTCAAGGTTTTTTTCTAATACTTGTTTCTAATACTTCAGCCAGAGTATCAGGCACAGGTAGCCCCAGTACTCAGCTATGATTCCTCAAAACATCTTTGAAGCAATGCCCTTAAAACACAAGTGAAACATTTACTGGCCTATAGTTCAATCCTACAACCCTGTGGAAAAGCAGTTGCCTTCATGAAGCACACTTCTGTACAGAGTGTGGGCACTTCCCATTCCAGCTGCCTCTGGATTAATCTGTGCTCTCCTCCCAGGAAAGGAGAGTCCAATCCCACAAATATAATCAGTTTACAGAGCAGTTTTATAAATCAAGCACAAATGCAGGAAGTTATCATTCATTTCAGGAGGAACAGACAGTAGAGGATTGATAGGATGCATGACTACAAGTTCCTCTACACACTTTGAGCCTGGTAAGAGTTGCTTTAAATACCTTGCTAGATGCCACAAAAGCTTTTACTGCACTTTCAAAGAAGCAGGTCAGAGTCCACAAGAGAGGACTGGCAGAGACCACATCCTTCATCACTCACTTTAGCAGAAGCCACGGACTGCTTAGCCTTATACACAAGGCCAAGATAAGCATCTGAGATGAGGACAGTAGTTTCTAACAGCTTTGGAGCCTGGCTGGCAGACAGGACCACACCTGGAGGCAGAAAGTCTTTATGGGTTGGCAGCAGTTTGCCAGCTGCTGTGAGTCAGAGCTCTGAAGTGCTCCTTGAATCTGATTCCTGAAAAATTTCTATCTAGACGACCTCAGCTTGGTTAATAAGTGATAACAAAGAATTAACATAATCCCTCTGGATAAGCACTTCTTGCTAGCGCATATTCATTTCAGCGAAACAGTAATTTGTAATTTCAGCACTGAAATCAGCCATCAGCACAGGTTCTTAATGGCTGTTTATTTGCTTACACATTTCAAAACATATTTAGAAGCTAAGTGTTTCACTGCACAGAGTTTGTAGGACAACTATCTGGTTTAGTGTCCCATTCCCTCCGTCCCCTGCCACCTTGCCAAGGCTGTTGGCCAGCAGAGAGCACATTGCAGGCACTGCCTGCCCCACCAGCCCCTCACCACCATGGGCCGGGGCACTCTTGTCCTGCGTCACAGCAACTGGCAAAACTCAACTGGAGTAGTGCCAGGGCAACATGTTGGTCTCCAGCACAGCGCCATCCTTGTGTCAGATACTCAGCAGCCCACTTCACCTCCCAGCAGTAAAAATAAGGCAGTACATGCTCAGCAAACCTCTTCAAAGCCCAGCTGGTGCCACTCTGAAGGGAACATTGCTGTCTTCTGAAGGTGAACCTGAGTGCCAAGGTGCAGGAAGTGCTGGCCCAAGAATGAGCTGTGCAGGACGCAGCCCTCGTATCAGCCTCTCTTATCAGGGATCAGCAAATGAGGCGTGTACAGCAGGCATCCCTCCACAGGATGGGGGCACCTGGCCCCTGCACCCCCAGGCATGGTCCCCAGGCCAGGGTGGGCACATCTCCTCCCCTGTCCAGTACCTGCACTTTCATTCCACAACATGCAGTAGTTCAAGGATCCCTGTTCCAGAAAAACAACGAAACAGCCTGAACAAGTGAAGCAAACACAGCAGGTTAATAATTTCCTGCAAGGAGCAGGCACAGGAGAGCACACTTGCTTATCATTGCACTGGAACATGACCCACCAGTCCTGCCTGTCACTGACAGGCTTTTTTTTCTTTTTCTAAGGTAGGGTTATTCCTCGTAAAACATAGTCCGCTTGAACCAGCAACAGTATCGAGCAAACTTTGAGCTGCAAAAATTATGTAACAAGCCCCACTTGACAGAAGAGGTGAGCTAAAACCCTATATGCTTCCTACTCCCTGTCTCGAGTATCGGACTTGATGTAGCACGCTCACATGCGCTATAAATCCTGTTTCCAGTGCAATATTAATATTTCCTGTTTCAACAGCATTCAAGCAGCTTTAAGCATGCTCTAACATAGCTCTGTCCTTTCTTTACCGGCAGACTTCAGGGGAGATGAACCTGCTTTGTACAAAAAGCACACTAAAAGAGAACCACTCCTACCAAGTGACTTATGTGCACTTGGTTAAACAAAGCAGTTAAACTTTTTGAGTTCTCATTCAGCAGTTTAATTATTAGCAACCTACAAAAAGAGTGGAAGAGATAAACAGTGTATTTGGTTGCCAAATAACACCCATCAATAAAAAAAGGAGAAAAGGGTTTTCATAAGTCACAGGCACTACAAGAAAGCATACACCCAAAAGAATATATATGCATAGGACACAGCAAAACTTTTTTTTTATGTTTCAAAAAACTTCTCAAAAAAACAAAATCCCATCTGTTTTCACTTAGGAAAATCCTATGGAACTTTTACCAAAAGACCTTTCCCCCTTTTTAGACTGAAAAAGAGTCATTTGTTTCGCTGCACTTACTAGACATGCAGACAAATTTATAGTGTTTTATGTTAAAAGCTTTTCAAAAAGCCACTGGTTTGCAAACTTTCACATCCTGCTGAGCAAAGAAGCTAGGTATCGTTTCATAGAGAGGCGTAGGCTGTGTTTCACTTCAGGTTTGCCCTGCCTGTCTCCACAGGCAGAGCAGCACTCCCTCATGAAGCTTCATGCTGGTTATGTCTCATCTCCAAACTCCTAGTGCCAAACGGTAGCAATTCCGGGAGCCAGCACCAGAAGCACAAGCAACGCACTCAGCACTGGACACCAAAATCTGTTTTCCCATTTTAACCCATCATCCATGTCCCATGAAGCTAGCTTTCTGACCTCAGCAGCAGAGGTGAAGACTTACTTGTGCCTCCAACAGAAGCATCTGCTGATGTTGGACCACCTAGTTCAGTAGACAGGGACTCAGGGCATTCAATATTAATTCAGCTACTCTGAGCATGTTAATGCCTAAAATCCTTTTCAAATCCAGACACTCACTCTCTGTAGCTTCACCACATTCCTGGAAGTGCAGTGAAGCCTTTCAGATAGTTCACAAAACCTTAAACATTTGTTTCTGCACACAGATTCCAGGGAAAACTAGCTATAAAGGAGCGGAGAATGTCAGGAAATTAGTATTCTCAAAGATACACCATTGCCTGATTTGATGTCTTCCCATGTTCAGTCTGAGGTGCGTCTGAGATTTATACTTTTTTCATCTTCATAATCTTCCACAGTTATAAAAATGGCTCATACCTCTAGTTGTAATAGAAGTCGCAATTCTCTGCAGTTTTGTGAACCTCTGCTTCTGATTGTGCTGGGATTGAGAAATAAACCAGGCAACAGCTGTAGCCAGACTGGAAACCACTACGTAAATTCAGTTGCAGTGCCTGTTAACACAGTTTCAGCTGGATATGCTGGCTTCCTTGTAATTTGACATTCTCACTTGAATTGGTACTGGAGATAGATATCTGTCTGAAGGGCTCAGTGAAGCAACAACAGAAATCACTTCTGCATCTCTTTTAAGCTATCGGCAGCAAGCAGAGCTGGAGGCACCTTTCAACAAGTGGTCCAGGAAGCCACAAAACTTTTGCCCTAATACTCCAAGGGAAGGCTCCAGGAGTTTGCTCTGAGCCCTGATTCTCCCATGAACCATGCTCATCCTGAATTAGCACCAGCCCAGAAAGGGACTGTCTTGTTTGATTTCATTCATCAATTTCCTGACTTTAAATATGGAAATGATCAGCTCTAAGATTTCTTTTTCTAGATGTTTTTTGTGTCACTATATCAGCAAAGCTTGTGAGGTACAACTTCTTTCAAGTTCAGGAAATGTCTCCCAGTGAAACGCTACTCATAATCACGCACCAGTTTATATAGTACCTGGCAGAAAGTTATGATAGTAAAATGCTAGCATTCTTCAGAGCAATATACAAACTCTGCTAGGAACTTGAAGCCAAAGTCAAAAGTCCAAGTTAAGTTAAATGTTTAAAACAGTTCTAGGTCACTAAAGCAAGCAGTCTTAGAAATTTGATAGCCTAACTTCGACAACTTATTATTATTAGGAAATCCAGCATACATGTGGTGTTCTCAACAAAGGGAACTGTTTGTCAGTAATCCAAAGTGAAGTTTTAGTTACGTAGGGAACCTGCAACTTATGATGGGCTTTCATAAGAGCTCACATAACACCAGTGTTAGTTTTCTAGTTAGGGAGCCTTTTCTTTTCTTGGTTTGGGTTTTTTTTTTTAGGTGCTGGGTCTCTTTGCGTCTCAAAATGGCAGCCAAATGCAATGCAGCTAAAACATATGTATTTCTCTAAACACAGGCTAAAAAACCCAAACATGCACCTCAACTTGTCACTACAGACAAAGCTATGGCTTGCTCTTTAAAGTATGGAAATCTCCATGGAGTTTTTTGGTGTATTTTTTTTAAATATTGCCATCAGCCTGGCACATTTCAAGAGCCTTTGCCTACTCTCTTGAAAGGAATATAATTTCAAAGGTTCCTGCAGCAAAAATTGCACTCCAAAAAGAAGTGGATGCAGCGTGGCACAGCAGCCACAGCTTCTCAGTCCGGGAAGGACAGAATTACTACCCGATCCCAAGCAAGCAGAAGTTACTGGTCAGAGGGGAGGCACCATTAGAAAAGACAAATGTACTCTCATCCATTCTTGTACCTGGGGCAGACAGACCTGACACCAAGACTGGCTACGACTCAGAACATGAATGTCCCCATGGTAACTAGAACAAAATGCTCTCAACTACCTTAGCAAAGCATAAGCACTGAGAAGATAGACCATATCTTCAAAACTGTATTTAGTGTCCTTAACACAGTCATTCTTTCCCATAATAATTGAGGACTACAATCCTTAAAATACTCTGAGCAGCTCTGGCAATAAGGTAATGTCAATTTCAGCGCCCAGGCAGGAACAAGACTCAAAGGATGAGCCCTTTGCTTTAAGTCAAAGCCTAATATTTGCCTTTATCAGAAGTCATGGCACACAGACTTATACCTGTCCAGACCCAGATATCCTGAGACCAGCCACGCCAAATCTACACAGGAAAGCCCCTGCTGCTGGAGTCCTGATGGGCATACGACAAACATTTCCCCATCTCTACAAGATGGGCAGTATTCAAGCTGAGGCTGGAGCACGATGCTGCACACCTGGACACTGCCCAGCTACACGTACAATGGCACAAGCACCTGGGAGGACTGGTTTCACAAGCAAAGTAGTCACCCTTGCTAACACAACACCACGGGCACTCAGACTATGCCTGAACACACACCATCCCAAGGATGTAATTCACCTACTGGGTTAAAAGGAAAAATAAAACCTACAGGCGGGTTCCACAAGCGGCCCCAATAGAGGGCATCAACAGGGTGAATCGGTCATCAAGGAGGAGAAATGCCCAGAAGAGCGTGGCATCCTGCGAGCTGAAGGTCTTACTGCCAAGCTTTTTCTGCTTGTCTTAGGTGGAATCTAGGTGGCCCTTAACGCCGTTAAGGAGTTTTGTGTTTCTTTCTAAAGGGAGGTTTCAAAACCGGTTTTAGACAAAGCCACTACGATAAGAACTGCGTAGTTGCTCATTAGACAACAGGATGCCAGGGTTGTTGAGAACTTTGCAGATCATTTGTGTGTTCCCATTTTACAATGCCTGAAGTATCAGAGGCATTTCTTGTAGGAATGGCACAGCCACGGGCTTGCGCTGCTCTGCCCCACAAGAGCCAGGAAAAGCACGGGCTGGTGCAAGATCCCAGCACAGCAGAGCCCAGCAGCAGGAGGAGGCAAGGTGCTTCAAGGGTTTTCCTTAAACACACGTTTGGGAAGTAAATACAACCCCTCCGAAAAGAAATGCCTGGTACCTGCACGGTCTCTCCCCACATCCCCAAGTACTTCAGAGGTGCAAAGGTCTAAGACAAAGTTATAAAACTAGAAAGCAAAGGTTTAATTTTATAATCCGAAATTCCGCAGCGATAATCCAAAGGTTACCAAGTTACAAGCCGAAACGGCAATCATAACTCAAGTTACGAAGTTAAAACCCAAACCCATACCTGTAACACCAAGTTACAGCACTAAAACCCGAAGCTCGACCTCTAATCTGAAACTCCCGAGCTGCAATGCGGAATTACAGCTATAATCCATTCACAAAGTTACAGAACAAAACGCAGCCCCGTGAAAACCTGTTCAAACCCCAGCCGGAGCCGGCTGCGGGCTAACCTAAAAGGAGCCGGAGCGCTGCGCGCTGCCACAGTCTGCAGGGCGGGTTTTATTTTGCCTTCAACTCGCTCTTTTAAACCGAAAAAGCAGCAAGGGAGTGAGAAATAAAAATTAAAAAAAAAAAAATAAATAAAATAAAAACAGCCCCAAACCGAAAAACCCCCCAAACAAAACAAACCCCCCCCCAAAAAAAAAGCCCCAAGAAGAGGTCCCGAAACGCCCCCCAGGACCCCACTCACAGCCGTAGCGGGGCCGCTGCAGGGACGCCAGCTCCTCATGGTGCATCCTGCCGCCGCGGCGAGGGACGGCGCCGGCCCCCGCCCGCCCTTCTTATGCGCGGCCCGGGCCCCGCTGATTCGCTGCGCCCCGGCCGCGCCCGCCCCGCGCCGCGCCGGGACCACCCTGGGCGGGCCGGCGGGGCCGCGGCAGCAGCGCGGGAGGGAGGGAGCGAGCGAGGGAGGGAGGGAGCGAGCGAGCGAGCGAGAGCGAGCCCGGCGGGCGGGGGAGGCGCGGAACAGCGGGGGAAAGGGGAGAAGGAAAGTGAGAGGCGAGGGGAAGAACAGAACAGAACAGAACAAAAAACAGCCCCAAATAAACAACAACATCAACACAAAAGTAGAAAAGCGCCAAGTCACAAAGTAGAAAAAGAAGGGAGAATAAATCGGAACGCAACCAAAAAAAAAAAAAAAAAAAAAAAAACACCAAAACAAAACTAAACAAAAAAAACAAAAAAACAAAAACCAAAAAAACAAAACCCCCCCCCCAAAAACCAAAAAAAAAAAAAAAAAAAAAAAAAAAAACCAAAAAAAAAGACCCAAAAAATCCCACAAGCAAAAACCTAAAAAACAACAAGAACCCAAGCCCCAAAGCAAAGGGAAAAAAAAAAAAGTCAACCAAAGACCCCCAAAACCACAAAAAAAAACCACCCCAAAAGGCCGCCAAACAACAACAACACAACAAACTAAAACCCCCGAAAAAACACAACCAAAAGGCAAGGCCCAGAGAAAAAAAAAAAAAAAAAAAAAAAAAAAAAAAAAAAAAAAAAAAAAAAAACCAAGAAAAATGAAAACAAGTAAAAACGCAATGCAATGAAACATACCCAACCAGCAAACCAAAAAGTAAAGTGGAAAGAAATTAAATCCACTCCCCCCAAGAGCCGGTGAAACAAGGGGGGAAAAAATGCAAACAAAACAAACAACAAAAGCAGAACAACCCCCCTCTCAAAAAATATAACAGAATAAAACAAAACGAGTACAAAAAGAGTCCTAAAATCAAAAAGCGGAAACCCTTCCCTCCCAAATGCAGGAAAGAACCCCAAATCAGCAATCCATGCAAATCCTCTGAATAAAAGGGAAACAAACCAAAAAACACCACCCCAAACCACCAAACAATTTAAATAAACCAAATTCCACAGTGTAGAAGGCCAAGGAATCTCCCCTGTGGTGTTTTGGCAGGGTGGACTTTGAAGAGAGGTGAAGAACCAAGCCTAAGACTCCCTCCTGTAGTTTTGCTGTTTCAAAAAATTCTCACTCCCCACAAGCAGCTTTTTTGACAAACCACAAAGCCATCACCATGACCTGCAGGGCACTTTTGGAGTTGGGTGTACTTGTGTGGACCTGTCCCATGTTGCTGCTCCTTTCCAAGGAGTTTTATGAGGGAACTAGGCATGTTCCTCGATTTGAGACTCCTCTCCAGGGTGTCTCTGTCAGAGAGGGCTTGATTTTGGACAGCTGAGCAGCAAGTCCACGATTCTATGATTCATGCTTTGGGGCCACAGGCTCCCAGGTCACTATGAAATGCACCTGAAGATGGTTTCTCAAATTGCAGTGTATTATAGGGCAGGACTATATCCTCTCAAAAGCCACTGTGCCCATAGCATGAAGTTTTATAGAAGACAGGATGAGGTAGTGTCTCTGCACAGCCACAGCCTGCCCGTGGGACAAAATGCACCTGAACCTGAAGCTTGTATTTTAATGACATGTACCAGGTGACTCTTACGTGTGTTTGCAGGTTGTCTGGAAGATTTTAGTCATTTGTGTTTCAAAATAAAACACTGCTGGATCTGTAGAGTCTCCTCTGTGGTTGGGCACAGCTCACTGGGGTAGGAAAAGACAATCCTCATAGTGCTTAACGCATGGATTGTTGAGGAAGAAAAGATTGACAGAGTACAGGAAAAAACAACACCTAAGAGGAAACACTGTTCTTTTTCTTGAGGTGCTTTTGATTTCCTCTGCTACCTTTTCCACCGTCCCCAGAGATCAGGGAGGATGACCTGCAGCAGAGGTGTGTGATGCAAGCACCAGTAGAGCTGGAGTTCGCACTTGGCTTTCTGAATGCTTTCCTGAGTTTTAAACAAATACCCATTTACTTGCTTCTTCTCTTATATAAAAAAGTGGGTGAACAAACCCGACATGAAAAAGAATAAATTTGCTTCTGCAGTTTAAAGAGTTTATTGAAAATCTTGCACGTGCTACAAATTTCTACAGCCTTTTACACTGCTACATAGCCAAAGTCAAGAATGTACTGTAGAACACTTTCTCCATCTCTTTTATCCATTAGTCAAAGAAAGATAATTCAAAGTTTTCTTAAAAATATATTTTCTGACTAAAATCAAGGGACCTTTTCCCCCTGAAAAGATTCATTTTGGCACAACTGCATCATGCTTCAAATGATAACACTTCTCTCTGAGAAATGCTTGGCCTGGTCTGCAGGTTGTGTAAATGTGGTGTGATACAGTAACGGAGGGATCTCTGTCCTGAAGGAACAATCTGCCAAAGCCCCAGAGGGTCTCTGTGTGATATTGCCAGTCTCTGGTGAGTTTTCTTATTCCCCTACCTGCTGAAAAGACAAGGGTGTGTGCAGGCATGGTGTCACACACACATGCATTGACACCTTTGCTGAGAAAATGTTCCTCCCTGTCTCTCAGCCTCTGTGCCTGCAATGTGTCCCCACCCTCCCCCTCATCCATGGGTGTCCTTGGTCTAGGTTGGCACCAGCACTTTTGTCACTGCATGGGGACTCAGATAGTTGTCCCGGATTGAAAAATAACTTTTTTTCTCTTAGTAGGGTTATTTTTTAGGCCAGCAGTTGGTTTGTTGCTTTCACACAGTTGCCTCTTGAATGCAAGTGCCAGCTTAGAGCAGGGGGCAGACCAGGGTAAGAAATGAAACACCAGGGTAGGGAGAAGTGAGAATGTTTTTTTGGCAGCAGTACCTCTGTAATGCTTGCAGAACAATAGGCATGACAGAAACCAACTGCTCTCAGTGGGAACTGAGACAGGTAAAAGAATATTGGAGTAACAAGCAGCAGCCACACAGGCCTGCTCATGACATTCTGCATTAGGTTTGTTAATCCCCGCTTTTCTGAGTTTAAAGACAAATTCCATCAGCTGTTTGTGGTATGAAGATTTAAACACCTCTGGCAGGGAGCAGGCAGAGAAGTTGCAGCCTGCCCCTGAGAACTGCTGGGTGCTCTGCATGGGGTGGGGGAGCAGCCCCTCTGCACCTCCCTCCTCTCCCTCTTCCTTCTTGGCCTTCCAAAGCCCTACTGCAGCTGTGACTGCCTGGAAAGGTTCCCTGCAAGAACCTTTCCAGGCAGGCTGTGCATTCTCCCACTTTCTTATGGGAACTCAAGTGCAGTAGAAGATTTAAAGTGAACCACAGATTTTAGGCAGCCTACACCAGAGCTAACACTATGGACACACTACATTCTCTTTTATGAGCATACACAAGCACTACTTCTATATGTTACAAAGGAGTATGCACTAAAGAAATCAGTGTAGTCAGCTATCTAGAGTAAATGTTTGAATGTGAACATTTCCTGTTCATATTCTGGGTCCTTTAATGGACCTTAAGGTCAATGTCCTCACCATATTATCAAGGACACTGTACTGTGGATAACATGCTTTCCACTGCATTCATACTAACAATCCAGCTCCAACTTCCACACCTGCCTGTGAGGGACACTGTGCCCCAGTAGGGACAGAATGTGAGAGCCAGCTAGGAATGAATAGTCTGTATTTAAATACAACAAATCTGTGTTCAGAGGCAGCTCAGGACTGCTCAAATCCAGAGGAGAATAAGCTGAAAAAAGGAAGGAATAAAAATGTACTCTTCCTATATATCATTGCCTGTGCATGGATCAAAAATCTGCAGAGGCCTCTGCTACTTCAAGTTTTCTGACAGTCCTGTTGTGTACAGAGAGATTTTATATGGTGAAGGATATTGATATTTGAAATTCTTGGGTGGCTTATGTAGCAGTGACGCAAGTACATGCAGGTAATTAGAGACACTAGGCTTTTTGTTGGAAATAGAGGCTTTAATGTCACTTTTTCTGTGACAATACCTGAATTTGTTGTTACATCATGTGCCTTGGCTGGTAGCATTTGTCTTACAGAAAGGAAAACTGTGTTTGTTAATTTAGAAGAGGTTTTGTTTGGTGGCTTTGGTTTTGCTTTGTTTGGGGTTTTTTGTTGTTGTTGTTGTTTCCTATTAGCTATTGTAGAGAAAGTCCATATTCTTTTTAATTTTGCAGGAGAGAAAGCCTGGGCTGGAGGGATCACCCTGGTGAGAAGGAGTGGGGAGCTGCTCCTTGGGCAGGTCAGCCTGAATTTCTGCAGCACAATACAGAAGAAGATAAGCTCCAGGCAGGCTCCCAGTTACTGCAAAGACCTTTTCAATTGTTTCCTTCTTACAGCTAATTAAAGGCTGACAAGCTTAAGCTGAACGTGCCACAGGGCGCTTGTGCAGACCCAACACCCGTGCGTTGTAACCAAAAATTTTCTTGCTGCCCTTTATGGTCCCTGTGCTTCCAGGGAATGAACTGGTGCCTCAGGATGGTGGGAGGGGTCCCTGAGCCCTGCTGGATATCAGAGGTCACCAAAGTGATGGTGACTCACAGGGACACAAGCTGCTGTCCCCATGTGCTGCCAAGGATACTAGTGGGACTAGTGGGAACACCAGGTGAACCTAGACTAATAATTTTGCATGCATTGCAGAGAAAAGGCCACAACTTCTGTGTTTATGAATTCAACTCAAAGGTCAAGAGGCGCTCAAGGCTATGTTAGGAAACACAAAATCAGGAAGTGTCCCCAGCACAGCTGCCTTTAAGGTCTGCTGTGGGTCTTGCAAGCAGCTGTCTCTGCAGGGAAAGGGATCAGCTCTGGGAATTGTGCTGGGTTACTGCCTCCCCCTCAGCACAGTATTCTTCTTATGCATTATTTATTATCATGAGGTAAGTAAACAATTAAGTCATCACATAATTGGCCACAGGGATCCTGGAGAAAATACATACTGTGTCAGTGGGGAGACTGTAAGTCCCTTGCTCAGAAAAAGCAAGTGACAGATACTGCTTCCCTCTGTCCCCTTCCTTGTGTGCCTAGAGGAGAACGGTGATGGTGCAACTCAGCCCTTACTTACCTCGTTCTCTTCTCAGCTCTTCCTTTCCAATAAGTGAGGGCCTGTTATTACAGCAGAAACCTTATTTTAAAAGGTATATTAAGTTCAAGCTAGACTGGAGCTGCGTCAGTCAAATGATCCTAAAGAAATGTGAGATTTTACAAGCTCAAAATATCATGGCAAACTGAATGGCAGGTTAAATGGAAACCTGTAATAAAAGAGATGAAGTGCCTTTTTCTCTCAGTAGGAATTATGCCTTCCCACTGAGGAAGTGATTTTTACTTCTCAGCTGTCCTGGCATATGGTTGGAGGCAACACTAAACAGCAAACCTCTATATTTAGAGGAACACATTCCTCAGATTTTGTAATGATTTCTACGGTAAGACAAGGTAGTTGGAAATACACCTATTTGAACTCTATTGGGCATCAATATGAATAAAAGAAACCAAATTATATTCTTATTTGATAAAATTGAAAACTCATTTTTTAAAAGCAAAAGAAGTAGTCTGTGGGATGGAGGAGAAACAAACATGTGAATAACTTTGACCAAACTTGTAAAAAAAGAAACCTGAAGATGTGGATTAAATGGTATGTTAAAGTGTAAATCGTTACATTAAATGTGTGTAAAATGATGTATTTGTATAGCACTGACACCTGAAAAATAAAATGTTTAGAGAAATTGCTTCAGTGTCAGAAATCTGTCTTCTTTCTGCACTTGCAAACCTCATGTTGTTTGCCTTTAAGCTCCAGCTGCCAAAGTAAGAAGGTGCTTAAGCACCCACACTTCAGTTGTCCTGAGGAAAATAGCCTTTTTAGACCTCACGTTTTGAGGGAAAACTAGCAAATACAGTCCTGGAAATGTGAATAGTGGTTTATCCTCCAGTGTTTTTATCAGAAACACTTCGTGACTTCCAATTTAATAGTAAATCCAAGGATTTTTATTTCAAACACTGGCATACTGGAGAAAGCAATATTGTGGTTTCTCAGTGACTCTCTCCAGGCCCTAGATTGCATGTTACAAACTGGAGAAACACAGCTCATGCTGACTGACAGAGCTGTGCTCATGGGGCTGTCTGTAGGGTCACTCCATTATCTCAGTCATGGGACTAAGCTAACCTAATGTTCCTCATTGCTGCCCAAAAGCTGTGGTTTTCTTTTTCAGAAGCCAGCTCAGCTCCCAAAAAAAGCTGCTTAAGTGTAACAGAGGCTGGAGTGATGTGTCGTGTGCTGAAAGTGAGAAGCAGTAGTGGAGTGGCAATACCACATTACAGTGCAGCTTCTTGTGTCTACTTCTAATTGCCTAAATGTCATGCATCTAACATTACTTAAGGTGCATTTTGAAGGTGTACTTTTATATGCCCTTTCCTATCAGGTGAGGGCTCCCTCTGCTTTCCCCATCTGGGCAAGACTTTGTTAAATCTTGCCTGTCAAGGTACCTAAGAAACCAGTTTCTCTGCTTGATCAGGTTTTTTTAAAAAGGAGTATTTGTTCAAAATGTCTTGGACAAATGCCCTGGTTCCTGCAAAAGTGGCATGAGTTTAGCAAGACAGAGGTGGAAATCTTTCTGCCAACACCCTGACAGAAAAGAGCTTTCTCCATTTGCCTGTTGGAATAAATATTTATTCATTTAACACAGTACTTCGGAGTGGAGTGACTCTCCTTGTCTAGACATAATGAATAACCATAAAAATGAATTCAGAACTGTTTGAAAGCAGGGAACATCTGTGGCCGGCTGCAGCTCAGGGATTCAGGAAAAAAGCATTTTTTATTGAGTTGGATGCAGCAAAACCAAGATCTTGATTGTTTCCTCACATGTTATCCACAATCTATGAGTGGTTTGCCTGTGGCAGTGTTTCTTTTGGGGGGTGGGATTTTTATTGGTTTTGGAGTGGCATTTTTTTGGTTTTGTAACACAGCATCTGTGTGCTTCTTTGTGATTGCATGTGCTTAGCAATGTTTCCACTCCACTAAAAGTCTATGCATTATTCACTCATTAATGTTTTATTTATTTATTACTCTTGAGGCACAGCATTAGGAGCTTTCCATTTACAGCATACTGAGTGACAGCTAAGGCGACCCTACAACTATTTCTTGCCTGCCAACAGTTGCCCCACAGATAAAGCACAGGCTGAACTCCCATGGATTTCCACTAGATTAAGTCTGGTCTTCTTATTTCCATCACTTTTCCACTGGCACAGCTCCAGCCTTTTGAAAAGCTCCTCATTATTCACATTAGTGTAAAAAAAATGAAGAACATGTCTAAAAGACTGACAAATTCAGGCTCCAGGAGGCTCAGCCAGGAGAGCTAATCCCAACATCCAGGACCCTTCACAGAGAACACAGTGTCGGCAGCCTCCTCTTATTTAAATCAAAATGGCTCTCATTTGAATTACACTCCGGGAAGAGTCTTTCTTGTTTTCTGAAAGGAAATCAGGTATTCCTCAGATAACTGGATTCCAAATCAGTTGTGTCTGTAGCACTAAAATGAGCATGAGAAAAATGAGCTGTGAAAAGTTAATCAGCATCTTGTGTATGTTGGGGAGCGTTAGTATCCCGGCACTGGCTCCTTGGGTTACGGCAGCCCTGCTTGCATAGAGCCCCAAAGCTGCCCCCACTCAAGACTTGTTCCCTCAAAACATGTCAGAGATGAGCTAATCCCTGGGTAAGGACGCTGCTCACCCATCTCACAAGGTGTGCGTGCCTGGGTGAAGGAAGGATCTCAGTCTGCTGCTGAGCAGCGACAGCTGGAACTCTGTGAGCCTTGTTAATAAGGTCTTTCCTGATCCTTCCATTAGTTATTTTTCCTGCTCCACCTGTAGGTCAGTTTGACGATTGCACTGTTTCAGTGTGGACCAGTTTGTTCTCCATAACCAGATTACTGATGGTAAAGTATGGTCCCCGAAACAGGTCAGTGTTAATGCTCTCACTGAGGGAAGATCCTGTGTCACCGTGAACAGGTAGGTTTTCCTTGGTTTCAACATTTGTGTGACAGTAACAATGCAAAGAAACCTAGTTAATTACATAGTTAATGGCTGCTTAAACAGATGTCAGCTCTCACCCGTCTGTTTTTTCTTTTGGTTTATGATCAGTCAATATCTCTGATATGCTTTTGGCATGCAAAGTCCAGAGTTTTACTCTGGGAACTGGGCTCCATTTGACCTTGTACTCCTGTTTTCAATAATTACGTACTCTCTGTCACAAAACACAGTATGGCAGCCCCACCAAAGATACAGAGTTCACTATAGCAGTGCAATACCAATATTACTGTAACCCAAAAGCACATCAGCATCGTAGTGTTCCTTTGTTCAACATTAGCATCATTACTAACAACTGTGACCATTCTTTTTTATTTATTTTTTTTATATTTAAATTTTAAACCCTCTGATTTTAGCTAAAGACTGAAGACTCAGTATCCTCCTGCATACTGAGAATTGAGCTGATGGGCAATTACTCTCGGGCAGCCTGAGCTTACCTTTCATATAATTGTACTGAACACTATCAAAACAGTTATTTCTGTATATCCTCATAACTGAATAGGAGGGATAGGGAAACATTAATAGACAACAGCTCCCAGACCTGTTGGATGGGAAAGAAACCTGGGGAAAATGACCCCAACTGGTATGTAATCCTACATACCAGGTGGAATGCCTTTCTAACACGAGCGCTGTAATGCTCTTTGTAGGCAGAATGTCGAGTTTGCAAGGGAGTCCGTGGAGTATGTGTGCAGGGACAGCCAGCCAAAAATAAATTATACAGAAAATACAAGATTCCAGTAGTGGCTTCACTTTCAGAACTCTTACGCAGGTAGAGTACTCTTAGTTTTATCCATTCCTACTCTCTGTAAAGTCCAGTCTAACTGCAAAGCTAAGGATGGTTTTATTTATAGTTTTGTACACCCTGTAAGTCCTGGGGTTAAGTAGTCTCTAGTCTGTGTGGGCACAGAGTAAAGTTAAATGCATTATAAAGCAGATGTTGGAAAATTAGCTTTTCAGATCTATTGTAATTATTGGCAAAAAGCTGTTGTTCTGCAATAATTGAACTCTGCATTATCATGACTCTTTTAAATTAAAGTGCTATTTGACTGGGGGAGAACAAAGATCAGATTTGTAGCTGAAACTGTATTTACTCAGAATTCAGCCAAATTATTGGGATATCCAAGCAGCATTTTAAGGTTTTGCAGCAGGCACTTCACACTTCATTCTTGCAGCTAACCATTCTTAAGTACCAACTTTTTCAGCCCGTAACAGTGTGTTCGAGAAATACTTTGAGAATTTGTAATTCTGTGACTAGAAGTGCGACAGTTTGGCTGTTCTGAAGGACAGTGGAATTTACTCAAGAATTGATAAGGTTGGGACTAGTTTGTCTTCCTATTTTCACAGCTGGAAACATTGCCTGGATTGAACAGTGTGGGCGTTTCCAAATGCAGTTTTCAGTCAAGCATTTTTTTCTTCCCAAGCTATTTCGTGCTTACAACTTCAGTCTGCTACTGTTGTGTGTACTACAATCACCACTGAAGTCCTAATCAGATCAGTTAGGTTCCCTGTGAGAGCCACAAGCAACATTGTGTGAAGTGAATCTGCAGAAAGAGTGCATTAACTTGGGTACTGTGAAAGTTTACGTATGGTGGTGACACCAGAAAATGTACAGAATTGTATGAATTTCTATTGAGCTTAATATTTTTAGGAAAGTCTCTGAAGAACTTTCAGCCCATATTTCTTATCTCTGTTGCCAATGTAAAGTGCTTTTAAAAAGTTCCAGAGATGAGTAAATTGGTTGCGGGGCAGTTTGGGTTAGATACTGACCTCATGTAATATATAATCTGTGTAACATTACAATTTCTATGGGTTAAATACAAATCACAGCCAAGCTGGCATCCTAGTGGAAAGCAAAGCATATGGAGAATTCACGTGATCTATTTTAAAGTTTGTTTTCAGGGATATACTGTGCTGTATACCACAAAATGCCTCCCCTGATTACCATTTGCATCCTTGGTCTCTATGCACTCATCTCAAAAAATATGTAAATGGACACACAAAAAAAGCATTTTGATAGCATAGCTTTGTCAGCCAGGACTATATATATATATATATATATATACACACATATATGCTTCCAAAATTCATTTGGAGGAATACTGTCCTACAAGGCAAGTATCCTTCTTTGCAGGATGATGTTCTCATGTCCTCCAACGCAAGAGATGTCGTCCAACACAAGATTCCCTGCTACTGAAGGTTTTCAAGAGACCATGTGATGTTTCTGACAGGAAGCTGTGAAGAATATCTGCAGAAAACTGCAGAAAATAAGAACAGTGTTTCTTCCCATAATGAGACTAGAAGGCAAATCTCCACTAGAGAATGAAGTGTACCCTTCAAATGCAGGTAGATGAGGATGTACATCTAAGGAGACTAAAAATATGAAATAGTACTTCTGTTGGTTGTACTTAATAAATACAGAATGGTATTTTCTACACTGTGCCACAAAACAACGTAGTTGCTAAAGGACATTCACAAAATCATGCATCCCCTTTGTAATTGGGTTTTGCCAACAGTACTCTTGCATGAGCTGAAAAATGTTTCAATTCACATGTAGCTTAAGTTTTCCCTGTTGGTGACACAGCTGAAGAGACTCATGTGTTTTGTTTAGTCACTCATCTGTTTAAAATAACCTATATTTGGAAATGTGTTTCTGATTTAGTCATGGAAATGTTAGAATATTAAAAAGTCAGCATTTTTTTTTTTGTGATTTTAAAGCTAACACATTTGATCTCTTGATGCTTTTTGGATGGCCAAAAGCACAAATGCAATGAACTAATAATTAATATTGTTGCAGTTCTGCTTCAGTTTTGGTGGTTCCTGGGGTGATTTTTTTGTGTATCTGGTGGTTTGGGGTGGTTTTTTTGTTGTTAGTATGTGTTTGTTTGGCCTTGTTGTTGGTAGTGGGTTTTTTCCCGTGAATCCCAAGTTCTTATGGAACCATAGTTTATTATATAAATTTCCACTGGCCTTTCAGATTCATGGATCATTATACTTTGCAGCAGTATGTTTTTACATTTAGTTAGACTAAACCCTTTTGTTGATAACATACTCCTGCAATGCAGTTATATACTGAAAGTCCAGGTGTCTATTCTGTGTTGTTATGTACCATAAAAATATGAATCCCAGATGGTTAACTAAAGAACTTTGCCTCTTAGAACCATAGTACCTTTTACTCTATCTTTTTTTCATGGTCACTTAAACTCATTTAACTTTATTAACTTGTTCCATGTTTACTTTTACTATATGTTCAATTTCTACTACAGGCACTAAAGATGAGATACATAGAGAACCATTGTAAAAGAACAGTTAAAGCAAAAGAACTGCTTTTTTCTATAGTGGGTAGTGTAGCATCTTGTGGATAAAGAACAGCAATATTCTGGCTATCATCACACCTGGTATGTATTCATTGCAGAGAACATATCTTTATTTTAATATAGCAGAGCAAAAAATCATCCCCATTTATTAATCTGATGTACACTAAATAACTTTGCATTTGTTTCACAGATGATAAATATTTTGCAGATAAATTTATAAACACTTCCACATTTTATAGATTTATACTGTACACAGTCATCCTACACAGAGCATGCCCTTTCACAAATATACAGACAGCTTTCCTCAGAGGACTTAATCAAAACACTTGGTCAAACATTTTGGAAGCTGGCAATCCTACACAGATGAAGATACTGGAAAGATGAGTTCACAATTGTACCAGCTGGACTTGAAATGAAAAATTCAGAACTCCAAAAGAGAGAATTTATCAAGGCACACACATGCAAACACATAGATACAATAGTGATGACTGTAACCTGCTTTCCAGGTGCACACAGCAGTAAAGGAAACAAAGAAAGAAAGAAACAGAGAGGTCAGGACCATTGCCAAGATCTTGGTGCAGATTAGCAGATCTGAAATCAAATTCCGATGTTCAAATGGCAATTCATCTTTAAAGTAGCTTCTTACCCGTATATACAATATGTACATGTTACCTTGCATTGAGAAATGGAGGTTGTACGAAATGGTAATGATTTTCTTGAAAACACATGGCCACTGACATACCGGTGTGTTTGTTCACTGAAGACTGCTTGAAAAATGGAACGGCCAGTTGGCTGACAGCAGCTGGAAATTTGAGTGGAAGTTTAGAAGCAGAAACTGGGGACAGAAAATAACTGTAAAAAACTAGGAAAGAACACATATTTTCCTTCTGTTGCTTAGCATTAGAAAATGCTATCAGGTTTTTAAGAAGATGCAATGACGATGCCAATAAATTGCAGTGAAAATAAAAATGGAACAAGTTTTTGAGAAAATCAGTAGCCTTACCAGTAAGTTGCAGTGAAGACCAAGAGCCCTACTTTCTGTACCTCATCCTTGATACCTGACTTCTGCACATATATCATTACGCTGCAGTGGAAACTGCCCACTTAAAAAAACATCTAATTTTGTATGGTATATTCCGGCATATATTTGAGGCCAAACATGAGATACAATTTAGTTACATCTAATTTTGTATGGTATATTCCGGCATATATTTGAGGCCAAACATGAGATACAATTTAGTTGTCACAATGTTGTGCAGCTGAAGGTAATACAGCATTTTTTAAAGTTTAATTTGGGTTTTTAATAAAATATTCTGTAGAAAATGATTAAAAGAAGTTGCCAGTTGATTCGCTTAGCTTATAGCATTGGTACTGAAATCCTTTTAATGTTTGTGAAGCACTACATTCATAGGAAAAACAAGGCTAAAATTATTAATCCTAAAAAAAGGGCTGAAAAGACACATTTTTCTCACAATAGAAATTCCATCATGGTAGTATATACAGTCATATACCTCTTATATTTGAAGGACAAAGCTCCTGACCCTAAAACACTGCTTCACTGATTTAAATAGGGATGATATTACACATACAAAGCTTCTGACATGTAACACTTTGTAGGATCCTAAACCACTTGGAGGACAATAAATGCAGGCAGACACTGGCAGCTTGGGGCATTTTTAAAATTCTTATAAATGAGCTAGCTTTCCTACAGTGCTAATTTCATGCCTGCTCTCAATTTTTGTTAGGAGCAAATGTCAATTTAGCCTTTCATTTCATTAGTGAGGCACTAAAAGAATCAGTCACCATATTAGGATGATTGGTAGCAGGAAGGAACAGGAAAGCACTAAAAGGTTTGTCCAAAAGAGATGATGGGAGGTTGTGTTTTTGAAGCAGCTCTTCAAATATTCTCCGTTTTCTCCCAAGCCATTGATTTTAATCTATGTTTACACATTTCTGTATAAAAGGTAGTACTATCTACAGCTGCTACAGATTTGAGTCATAATTTTCTACTTAAAACTGCTTGTTTGTGATCACAATTAGAAGCACTATGGTATGGTTTCATTCATTGCATGTGTTTACTCATTGGAAAGGTCTCCTCCTTTCCAAAAGAACTATCATGTAAGCCTTTCTTAGCCTCCTCCCAAAGGTTTTGTAAGCACTGGTATTTAGTTTATCAACTCAAAGGAGACATGGGGATAAAAAAGAATAGCAAGCTTCTTGGGTTGGATGGTTCGTTTGTTTTAATCTTACTATAGAGCTGGCTTTCCTATAACAAACATATGTTCTTTCATGTGAAGGGAATATGCCCATTCTTCTGCTTTCTTACTTCTGTAGCACGACTGCATGTCCCCTACCAGAGGAAGAATACTTCAGAGAGTGAACATCCTGAAAAGAGGAAAGAAGAAATGTAGCAGATGCCAGAGCTTTTGGAAGAGCTCTTTCCACTGTCACTGGTCGGTGGCTATGTGTGGCTATTTTCACTCTAGATTGGCTTCATTTATAGTATCCATGACTTTATATGGCACTAATTACTGTAGAAGATCTTCATGGGTGTTAATCATTAATTGAAAAACACCCTGGCAATGGCTCTGTTTCTGGCTGGTCAAAAATTGCTGATAAGAACAGTAGCAGATAATTCTTTAACCACATCACTAGAACAACAGCAGCCATATATGCAGAAACAATGGAAAACATACAATACAGAATATCACAGACATTTTCTCATACATTACACAGAAATTAGCATGTTGATATCCCCATGGACCATTTTGAAGGCCTTTTGGTTGAATAAGACAAAATTTATAGCTTTTAGGAGTTTATGTAACCGAGAGTGCTGTGTCTCCTAGCCACTGGAACACCAGTGCCTTGGCATGATGTGCTGTTTTGCTGTTTGGCACCGTGTGATGGGGAAGGAGGGTGGGCTGGGCAGACAGGGGAAGGCAACAGCCAAGTCAAAGCTCATTTTTCAGATCATTTCAGGAATCCCCTTCCAATGACTGGAAGCTAAGGGCCAGTTGAGATGACTCTTGGCATCCCAACAATTTTGCACATGAATAAGTAAAGGTTTCTGCAAAAGGAATGGAGCAGGATGTTATTTGTGTTCAAAACATAATGAACAATGAAGAAAGTAACACTGTCATGGAGAAAGAGATGAGAACATGATTTGTAAGTTTAAGATTCATCTGCGTTATAGAGATGTGTGTGTCCACTCACCTACATATGTGTTCACTTCTAACTGTGTACTATTTCTTTACAATATGCAATATTATATAGCTTCAGGCTAGGATTTGAAGAAAACATCTGAAAAAATAAAAATAATTGAAGCCTATTTCTTGAACTATTACTCTTCATTGTTTACATTTAATTTGATTCTGTTTCAGTATTTTTCCCAACCCTCTTCTTTTTAACTGGGTAAGACAGACCCATGTAAGATTCACAAAATATTTTTATCACATAGCCAGTGGGGGATGGGCATACATGTGGTCATACAAGGCAGACATTAAGAGGACAGAGGACATGACTCATAGATAAGAATACATGCAGAATTGTACAGGAGAAGTGCTAGCCAACAACTCTATCGCTTGACAACAAATGAAACTGGAACAACACATATGACACTGGACTCTTGCAGAGTACTCTATTTGCAATGGGCTGTGAGTGCTGTCCTTTAGCATTACAGCAGCTTCAGCTTGCTTGGTCATGACTGCTTGTGAAAACTGAATGGCAAGTGGTAGGTGTCCAAAATTAGAAAGTAGAAAGCTAAGCCAAAAACCAGATCCTTAGGATCCAAGAGAAATGAACTTAGGTGGCTAGCTGTGGGAGAGAGTGATGAAAGTGCCTGTCAGCTCTTTTTCTCTCTCACTTTCTCTCTCACTCGTGGGCTGGTATGTCTGGCTACAACTCAAATGTGTTGATGGCCAGAGTAGGGGGAAGTGTCTACAAATCATCTTGGTTATGTGTCATTAAAATGTATACTCATGAGTACCCTGGGTGGAAAGAACAATACTTTCATGTCAGGTCATCCTCACCGAAATGCTCCTGTTGTTATGTAATCTCCAATCTTTAGTTATCAGACTGTGTACTGGTCCGGATCGAGCAATATGTTCTAGACCTTTGTCAAAGAGAATAGATTGTTTACCCTAGAAAGCACTGTACTTTTCCCTAAGTGTTTTGGTCCTATTAAACGTAACTTGTGTGCATGTTGTGGGAAGAGACTGCTGAAAATTACTGCTTTGTTCATTTTGAGTTTCACGGCATGTATTCAAAGGCCTAGAACTCCCTATTTCAGGCCAGCATCTTTGTACATAATTCAACAAAATGTTTAATAAGAAAAGTAAATAAATCAGGCCCAATTTATCTTTCTTCTGTTTTTCTATATATCAGTCTTATACAGCTAGAGAGGGATTAAAAATAAAAAAGGCACCCAATGATAGTGAATCTAAATATATTTTGCAGCACTTGCTGAAATTATTAGAAGAAAGCAAATGAAGCTGATAGCAGCAAATGGACTGGTTGTAGACTATGTGAGGTTAAATGAAGGTAAGCGAGATCTGCAAGTAGCATTTTAAGTTGATACTTTCCATTTAGTTCATGTTTTGAACTGAGTTCCAGATTTTCTGGCTAACATGTCTCTTCTAATATCACATTATTACCTGAACCACGTCTTACCTTGAAAGTACAAGCAGAAGTCTGTATTTTTATGCTGTGTTTTTTCAACTTGCAGCATTTGAAAGCACTAATGCAGGCAAATACCTAATATTTTACTGTAAGTTTAATGAACAAGAAGGCAGGAAATATAGAAAAGCAGCCTCTCAGATGTGTTTTCTTCTGGAATATGATTACTGAACATGTGTTTTCTTTCAAAACACCAGAGGATGTGGAACATTTCTGTTTTTACATCTTGTGTCTTTGACCCCCTGAGTGCAAAGATTCATTTTTTAACATTATGATTGAAATTTCAATTGCATTTCCAGGTTATTAAACAGGAAACATGGCTTGTAGGTTGTATTAGCATGATATCATCTTGTTTAGGTAAAGAGGTGCGACTGGATGTAAACATTTTTCTCTGACTAATGAAGATTAATTTAAAACTCAGAATGGGAAGAAAGCTAAAGCCTAGCACACAGAGGCTGTCCATATGAGGGACTGAGGACTATATTACTTTGCTGAGAATTGGTATCCGACATTGTGCCTCAAGAGCAGTTACACAAAGATAAGGCTCCACAGTGGTAGATAAAAGAAAAAAAGAATACAGAATATAATTTTTCCTCCAAATGGAGCTGAGCTAGGTGCACAGGCAAGAAGATTCCCTTAAATCAGGAGATCAACAAGCGCTATTCTGAGAAGACACCTCTCCTTTTATTAGGTCAGCCTTCAGGTAAACGTGGAGCCTGGCTGTCTCAAAAGGTGAGATTCACCCACAGAGGACTTCTAAAGCTTCTTTACATACTGTTTTTAAAAGTTATAACCAAAATGCAAAAGATATGTAATGGAAATTCTTACTGAATGTCAGAAGCAGGTGAGAGAGTTTTAATTTTCTTTAAGGCTGGTCCCCCTAGCAAGAAAAGTAATTTGGAAAGCAGAGCTTGAGTTAGCAATCTTAACTTTGATCCATATTCCTAAAATGATAAAGGACAAGTAGACTACTGGAGCCATCAGGAAGGAGGGATAACTCTTTTTCATCAACGCTCAGCTTTTGTACTACACAACTCTGTAAGGGAACTGGTAAAAATCAAGCTGAGAGGAAGAAGGTTTCCCAGTAGGTCATTAATTACCAATGTTGAGCGCTCCACCATGAACACCTATTCCTAGCTCCCCTTCTAGGAGCCTGTACTCAACAACCAATGCAGTGGTTCCCAAATGTTGTAGCGCATGCTTCCAAGCAGCAGGATGCTAGCATGGACATAACCAGGCTGGTTAAAGAGTACTAATACGATAACTAAGATGCTTTCAAGAAATTAGAGTCTGCTAAGTCAAGTTCTACTATTACACAACCTGTAAGGAGTGAAATTAATTCAAATAAAATTTCCTTGCCAAAAATGAAAACATGTGGTCTCTTTTGTGGACAGTTTCCAAATTTCAAAATATTTGACTGTTATGGTTAATAGCATTCTAAATGCCATGAGTCTTATATGTTTTCAGGGGTTATTGTGCTTTTTGTCATTTCTGCTGTTGGGATGAGCTTTTTCAGCTGCACAGAAAAATCCTAGATGTTATATCCTACTTCAGTTTAGACTGACAGGGATTTCTAGTTAGCAGTCAGTCAGTTCTGTGTCTGTGACCAAAAGAGACAAATAAGCAGTTTTGATTACATAGGTTTTATAACTGTAATACATAAATGCTATCAAGTTTCCTTCTGTCTGGTATATTAGGAATCTAGCCATGCCACTAAGTGATTCTCTGTGTGACATATAAGTGAATAGAGATAGAAAGAAAGTGCAGATCCTTCTGTTCAATATTTATTACCTGTGATTGCTTTGGAGGCTGCAAGAAAAGACAGAATTGCTGAAGACCAGTCAAATTACTTATAATGTGAGTAACACTTGTGTTCAGATGTCCATAGATTTCTGTTCCTGTCTGTGGATTTCACCTATCTCACAAAGTTATTTATAGTGTGAAATTACATTCACTTTTTTGTCTTTATGAGATAAATCTTTACTGTGCTCAAGTAAAAACTATTGAATATTCAAACAACTTTGATGTTGGCATGCACACTAGCTCAAATCTGTTGAGCCAGCTAGCTTACCATCTGGGAAAATTCTAACTTTCAGTTTTGTTTCATATGTTGGAATTATTCTTGGTTTTTTTTCTTTGTTCATCTCTTTAATTTACTTATTCTCCCAATTCCTACCCACTCTTCCTTTTTCTTTTTCTACCTTAGAACATTATCATTCTGGACCATGCAGTGTCCATTTTTAAAAATCTCTGCTAATTCCTGTTGTTGCTACATGTCATTTCATCCAGACTTAATCACAGACCTATGATATAGTCAGGATTTTTGTTAAGACCAACACTGAAGTCAACATAATTTTACATGTTGGAGATTTTAGAATGTTAAACTTGAATCATAGCCCTCAAAAGCTGAACGCTATTTTTCTGTGACCCATTTCCTTCAAGCTGGTCAGAAGGTATGAAGTGCTGCATGTGAGTGTTACAGGAATTACATGCAGAGATGGACAGAATATACTACTGCAAGAGGACAGTGCAACACAAAGCAATATTTTACCATTGTTGTTGGTGTTTACTCCAAATATGTACAGAGGCTTCAGATTTCAAAATAACTTGTGCAGTATATGCAAGTAGTTGAACATGTGCTACTAATGAATTGCACAGAGAAAAATGGCTCAAATATAATATTAATTGTAGAAAACAGCCTTAAATAATATTAAGGCTATGATTGGTGGAAAAAAGGCCACAGATGCAAAACTAAGGCCAGAATTTTTTTCTAGACCTTAGTGAAATGAGTTCTTCCTCATTTATTAGCATAGTTTAGAAATTTAAGAGTCATGTCGAAGTCATATTTAAACATAAAAATATTTAATCTCAAATATCTTCATCTCAACACTCCAAAATAAACACACTTGCTAAACTTTTTTTTAAATGACCAACATCAAAATAATGTCCCCTAGTTTTCCATACTCACGCTGTTTAAATTCTGCCAATTTTCTCATTTCGTAGGAGAAAACAGCATCTTGGGCTAACACTTTTTGTGCTACAATGTGTAGCAGAGGCATTTGTTAGTAACTGAAAAAGTCACTTCTAAAACCAATAGATTAAACAGTGAACTATGAATATGTTGAATGATCTTCCTTTACTGATTCTTTCAATATGACAACGATGATGACTGATAAAGACTGCAGTGCCACATATTACTACCTAAATCCAAGTTCACATCTAAGAACAAGAGAAAAATCAATTAAAAAAGGTCTGGCTTATTATATGATGACCTTATTTGAAAGCTTAGTTGCTTGGCAATGATTCATCTATCTAATAAATGCTGTCAGACATAATTAGAAAAAAATACTGAATAAAATTTTCCATATGTTTTATAGAAAATTTGTTATTTCACACTTGAAACCGCAGATAGTTAATCAGCAGATATAAGTTGTCTTAGCTCCACTGAAAGCAAAGCAATTTTTTGTCATTAGAGGATCTGCCTCTTTTCTTTGATGATTTTATAAATGTATCTGTATTAAATTTGTAATGCTGATTTTTTAAAGAGGTCCCATAACTTCTTGCATAGTGTTAGGACTGATGGGGAATTTTCCATAAATCAGGATAGAAAGAATGTATTTACTATCATTTGTTTTCCATCTATGCACTTGGTCTAATAAAAGCATTACTATTCCCTGCAGTCTTGCCATGGCTTATTTCTTAGTGGCTTTTCAAAGAGACATTTGAAAATATCAACTGGTCAGACATTTCTGGAACTATTAAAAATTAGCCGAGAAAATGGTTATATTAAGAAGTATAGAAACTATGAAAGTAATTAAGGTCTTTATTTATATAAATGCTAAATAAATCTCTGAAAGTATCATCCTTATAGTTCAATGGCCTGATTCTGCCTTTATTCTTACTAACAACAGCAAAACTATTTGCATTCATTCATTCTTGGAAGAAGACAAATTCACTGTTTTAAATGAAAAAAAATCCAGATGCCACAAGTGAGAATAAAACAAAAGTTTTCTGGAGCATCAGCAGCAAAAAGTGACAATGTTAACTTTGTTATTCTCTCTACTCCATACCTATATGGACCTTTAAATTCCCTGCAATAGCTGTTGCCTTCTCCTCAGTCAGTAAGAGGTGCAGTTGGTAATCTTTGCTTAGATTGAATCTGCCTAAAAATGTTTCCCAAGGAAGAGTCATGGCCACGAGTTTTTATCACCTAAGCACAGCTGCAGAAGGTCACTGTTCCCAGTATTGATGCTATCAGTGGTCTTTCCTGATAAATGCTGCATGCATTGATACATTAACATTCCCTGCACCAATACTGCTAAGTAATTGACTTGCACGTCTGTACTGTTACTGAAGCCCACAATGCCACGGCCAAATTTAGCATGTGTTTTTGAAATAATCTGACTGCTTGCATTTTAAATATATAATTATCAGTATGGTTTTTACCTTCTTGGATATGTCACCAAAACTGTAGTAAGAGGTAGCTTTGCACTTCAAAGTGAAATGGGTTTGAATAACAAAGTATGCAAGCAAACAAAAGTGAAATTTAAAACTTTCATACAGAGGTTGCTAAATCTCTGCTACTCCAAAATATCTTTTGGGTTTGATTTCTGACATTTGAGCACTCTACTGTGTGTTGAGAATCTGAAGCCTTTGCACCACCAGTCAGGAGAATGACATTTGTACAAAGAAGGAAATAAATAGTGAATGTTTTTTCCAGTTACATCAACACCTGGGTTCTTGTATCAGGAAGCCGAAGTCCTACCAGACCTCCACATACTAGAACAGTAGAAGCAAGGAGAATAGGGATTGCTTTGGTGATACCAACAAGGGAACCAAATATTAGGTTTCCAAGTACAGCTGCAGCTTTGCATAGTGCATTCAGAAAGCCAAAGCCTGTTGCCCTAGAAGAGAAAACAAAAGAAAGTTAAAATACAGGTGAAAGAGTAACACCTTTGAGACACATCCTCAGTGCAAATAAATCAGTACAGTCCCAATAGCTTAAAGAAAATTTATGCCAATAAGGATTCTGTGCTCATATTCAGTGCTCTTATTTGGAATGAGAAGTTAAAGATCAGCTGCTACAGTATTTCATTGAGGCAATTAATTTTTCTGCCTCAGGGATCAAAATGTGAAATGAATGACTGAACGGGTGAGTTTGCACCTCTAGAGTTGAACATGGAACTTGCAAATGGAAATTCAGTACAACTTAAATGGCTACATTAGGAGAGCAGACATGTCAAGTAGCTCCCAAAGGAGAACTGCTTTGTCATCTGTGTGATGATTATTAATCAGAATTAAAGGATGATCATCTTAGGGTACTGAATTAAAACTGAGTTTCTTACAGGTGGTACACACGTCGAAACAGTGCTTTTTCAAAGGCTAATGAGACTTCCAGTATTAAAATAAATGTTCTTCTCTTAGAGGTAAAGAAGATAAGGTATAAAAAAATCTGTTGGGTGAAAGAGGTATCTGAGAAACTTTGGACAAAAGGAAAAGGAAACAGACTGCCAAGAGAAAGTATGACACCCATAATTCAGGTGGAGCCTTGCATTACAGTAATGTGATTTTAGTAGTCTGAAGTATTTTTATTATTTTGTAATTCTTGCATATACGTCTTATGCAAACTACCATAATTTAAATTGTGTTTTGACATGACTGTATGATTCATTGATGCAGGAATAAGCTTGCCCTACCAAAAGTTTCCTAACAAAGATGTTTGTGTCATGGTAGAATGTGTAACATTTGTCAGCTCTCTTAGAAATTCAAGAAAATAGTTGTTCTAATTTTCAGACAAAATATTTCTTGCTTGTACTGCAATTAAAAGCCCTAGTCTAAACAAGAGGAATTAAGAGAAATGCTAGTTTTCTAAGTGACTTAAAAGACTCTGCTTATTCTACTGAAGCACCTGTGAGCGAAAGGAAGAACTCTTATGCTCAGATGTAGACTGAAATCCTGAGAAATTTGAAAAGCTTCTACTGGGGCTACTAAAGAGGAGCCAAGAGAATCAACTTGAAGTAAGAATACTTGACTCCAGCTGAGAGCAAGGATACAGTGTATCAATGCTCTTTGCAGAACAGATTTTTGTTTTAGAAAACAGCAAACAATTATATCAAGGCATGAGAGACCCTCTGTCTGAAGCAACTGATCGACCTGGCCACAGCCCAGAGAGTCAGAGTCCACCTCCTCTGCTCCTTGGCAGATCTGTACCTCAACAGTGTAGATCACCTAAGCCTTTTGGTGTCATGCTTCCAGGCTGTATGTCTGGGGAGTGGTAAAGGCTTCAGTCTGGCAGAGGCGACCAGGATATAGTGGCTTTCAGCACTGTCCATGCCCTGTCCGGGATACTGTGCTTCAGAACAATACCAGTCACAGTATATTTGAGGACCCTTCATCAAAAGAATGATGACTAGGTCTAGATCCTTCTTGTATATTCCTAAAATACTGTGGTTTGCTCTAAGAAACATAATTCCATCATTCTAGTTAACCCACAAAGTCAACTCCACAATCTGAACAACACTTGGAGTGTTCCCTTTTGAAATAATGGAGGCTTTCCTTTTGAATTCTTAAATAATTTAAAAGAATGTCTGCATGTCTTAAGACATGTAATGTACTAATTAATACACCTTCAAATAGTTTTTTTCCATTACGTTAAATATTAATTTTCTATTGTTGCAGGCCAAAGTCAGTTCCCTTACATAAAATACTGTAAAAGTAAATTCAGAAGAGTTGACAGTGTTCTACTGTTAGCTTTGTGTATTATGTCTTTTCTGAATCTGGGACAAAACACAAATTACTTTTTTTTTCTGGATGATTATATATTTATGTACTATTAGTCTGACAATATGTCTCTTGCACCCCCTAGCAGTATTTTAATCTCTGAAATGTCTAATATTTAGCAAAGAAATCACTGTTTTTTCTGAAGTAAGCACAATTCCTCTTTGTGTAAAGCATGGCATCCATCCAGACAGTGCATGACACTAAGTATTGGCAGTATCAAAGGAAAAAGAGACAGGTCATTTCTACAGCAGAGTAGAAACTTTCCAAATAATCTGTGGGAAAAAACAAGTAGAAGAGATCTAGATATGTCTCTTACATGTTGAAAGTCTTTATTTACTTGTTTTACATGTATTTGATTGAACCTGCAGTACTTTTACAAAACACATAGTGCCAAGGAAACCTAAACATGCATATCCTGGACATAACAATTTTGAAAATGACAGGTTCTTCCCTCTGGCAGCCAGGACCCCCAAGGCCCGCCAGAGAGCACATTGCTGAGAGCAGCAGATGAGGAAACTTGGGGAAGTGTTGTGTTTGGAAATTTCTGACAGAGAAACATTTGCAGCAGCTCCTTGAAAATACCTTTTTCAAAGGAGAAATGAGCAAGGTAAAACATTCCCTTCTAAGTACGCCCTTTGGAAAAATGGGTCTGAAGGAGGAGCATGAGATACACTGAAGGAAGCAGAGAAGAGCATCCTACTGGAGTGAATTTCCAAAGCCTAGGAGAAAATAAGCAGATGTCTAGCATGGCAACATTTGTGCTCCAGGGACATATAAAGCCCAAAATATCTGGAGGAATATGACCCAGGATGTGGTGTAGCTACTGAGAAGGAAGGAGCCCAGACTGGCGGATCTTGTAGGGTTCACAAATCACAGAGTGGGTAAGGTTGAAAGGGGGCACAGTGAGTCACCTCGTCCAACCTCAAAGCTCAAACAGGGTCATTTTAGACCAGCAGGTCTGTCCCCAGCCTGCACTGGTTATTCTTCCTGAGGTGCAGGACCCTGCATTTGCCTTTGTTGCATTTCAGATGGCTCTTCTCTGCCCACATCTCCAGCCTGTCAAGGTCCTTCTGAAGAGCTGCACAAAGCATGCAGGTAGGCAGGAGATTCCTGAGGAAAGGGCTTTGTTAAAATAGACAAGCAGGAGTAAAGAGTAAAGATAACACAACTAGACTGGAAAACCAAGTTTATGTGATAGGATAACAAGAGATTGCAGCTATTCTGAAGAACTCAAGGGAAGAAGGAAAGGAAAAGAGTCAGAATGGTTCTAATGTCAGCCTCATTTATGCACCTAAAGTTATGGTGGTGACTGGTTGTGATCAAAGTCTGCACATAAATATGATTTTCTTGGTTGTCAATGCTAATGTAAAATCAAACTTAACTCCAAGTAACAGTAACAGAAAAAAAACCCACAGAAAAACTAGACACCTAGTCATCAACAGCCTCAGTATATTCAGAGATACCAGAACTCCCCAAAGAATACACAGATCCAGCTAAAACAAATTTGGATAGATACAGGCAGGAAATCTTTGGAAAAACAATAGCATGGAACATATGGGAATGTTTTACTTATGTTTAATGTTGTTTTATACTACCTTATAAAGAAAGGTAAGCTGTTTCATAGAGGTTAGCTGCTTATGTCAACTAGTTATGACAGTGGTCTGAACACAATTTTCTGAACAATTTGAACCATTTCTTTTCATGTTCTGATTTCTACAGATGCCACTGTTCTTTGGATCTACTACTGATTATATAACCAACATTACTATATCAGGTTCTAAAGTAATTTTGTAGTACATACAATACTTCTTCTGTCTGAACAAAATAAAATTTTTTTTGCACTTAAAAACCAATTCTGTTAGTAAAATGGACTTACTGAATTTTGCTGATTTTAAGGGGTTTTTATTAGTCTAATCCCATTCGTATTATCAAAATATAAACAAATCAAAGTAAGAAAAAGTAAGCTTATTTTATTGCCCTTAGCCGTCCTGATAATTAAAAAATTAACAACCCAGAAGAAGTTGAATCTTTTAATCTTTAAGCAGATTTCAGTCATGTCCTTTTGCCTAAAATAGGCATGTAACTGACATGAACAATGAGATTTTAACAAGCTTAGAGTAAATTGTTGTTATGACCTGTACCTGAAAAGCATTGTCACTGTTTAATCCTATACCTTCATACCCTTCAATTTTAATAATGTGTTTGAATATGTTTGTACTTACAGTCAGAACAAGGTGTCAAACCAGCTCTAGGTGTAGCAAATTCAGACTGCCTGCTTTTTTAGAACATCCTTCTTAGTACAGTGTTTGTGTTTAAAACTCTTGAAAATCTGTATTAATTCATGCTTTTATAACTAATTCTTCTGAATCCAGGGAAATAAAAATAGCCAGGAAATAAATATGCTGCAAATTACACATGTGTATGACTACAGTCTCTTGCAGCATTAGTACAGTAGTCTCTGTTACAATGTTTGAGGAAAGTCCAAGAGTATCAGCAAATGATTAAAGTTAAGTGATGTATCATCTTAGCATGATGAACAATTAAGTGAAAAATCCCAAGGGATTAGCACCATTTATATGTGCTCCCATTTTCTCTGTGTTGATCCATTATTGGACAAACATTTGCACAAAAATGTCATGTTGACTTCATGAGTAATCCTCATTACTAGTGAAGGGAGACCAGTCATAAGTAGCAAGAATCCTTTGTCCAGCTAGAGAGTTCATTTAAGTCTTTCAGGCACATCAGTAAGAAAATGCTGGTTAATCAATTTAGGATTGTCTTAAAAAAACCCCAGACACAGAATTTAGTATTGATAGGAGAAAAATGCAAATGTCTTTAATAAAAATGTCAGCATGAAGAGAAAGCTGGATGTTACTGAAAAGGAATTTTCCCCAATGTATTTTACTTCTGCTGTTGAGAAAGCTGTGACAAAGAAAAATGCTTAGCTTCCTTTCATCCAAGGTCCACATAAAAATGGCAAGAGTCCAAACAGTTAAAAATAGAGGGATTATCCAAGTCTTTAGATTAAAAGAGCTTGTTTCCTGATTGCCACATATGTTCCTTCTTAGACCAGGTGCTTGTATTCCTACATAAAGTACTTCAGATCCACTTTTCCACTGCTGATAAAGCATCTAAAAACTTCATTGTCCTGTGGCAGAGTGCTACTAAATGTGTAGCACAAATATTTGTTATCTATCTTGCCAGAGCAATTTACAAAAATGGCAAGTTACAACAAAATGTTGTTAGAATTGACAATATGTAAGGAATTAAACTGAGTATCCAAACGTTCTATGGACAATTTTCCATGCCCAGATATTTTCATATTCTCTTAAAAAATTAGTACAGAACCACATATCATGTTCATGGCTTGATCAATTATAGTGCTTAGTGTGCAAGTAAAAGTGTGGAATTTGCCTTCCTTCCTCGGACTACTGCAAAAGGCATAGGTGTGGCAGGTCATGCCTTAAGAACTTTAAAATTTCAGCAAAATGTAGTTGAGCTATATCCACAGGATGAGAGTAGAAAATAGCTGTGAGGAAATCTACTGTAAGTCAATTACTGCTATTATGACTCAAAAGAATATAAAATGTCTCTTCTTTTTCTTCTCTTCATCCACATCAATACAAACTTGGAGATAAGATACTGTGAGAATAATATTTATTGTTCTGAGCATAGATCCTAAGGGTTCAAGAAGTGAAAAAATTAAAAATCATGAACTGAAGATAGACTTATTCTTTAATTATGGCCAAACTGTTAAGAACATTTTTCAGAGGCATTTAAAAAAGGGAAAACAGGATGACTTAATTTTATAGATGACCTTGAATTCTAAGTATTCCTGGACAAGATTCAAACCCAGATCTATGGCAGCCATAGAAAAATGATGAATTGTTGGTTATCTGCTGCAATCTGATTTATTCTCTATGTGGAAGTTGATCTATTTCTATTCCACGTTCTATTTAGGTTTTAGTTATTTCTTGTATCATCTTCCTAGTGAGAATCTTGGCTTATAATGCTGGTGCTTCCCAAGTTCACAAGAAGATACTTACCATTTATGTGAAAGTAAGAATTGCTTTTTAAAGTAATAAAAATGTCCTAAGGTTCCTTCTTCAGAGAACTTAAGCTTTCTTCCAACCTGTATTTTTATTACAGGCAGAGCTGAGGAACTGTGCAGTGTTATTGCAGGCCCCTTGGGCACACACATTACAACGCAAGCTGTAATTACCTCATCACATAATATTTTTTTTCCGCATCACTCTGCCAATGCAGAGAACAAAGAGGGCTTGAGGGTAAAACATAGAGGTAGTGAAGAAAACTTAGTTTCCCTCATCTACTAGAGAAGTTAGAAGATGCACTGTGAATAAGATTGGGAACTGCACAATGAGAAAACAGTTTCATGGTTAAGAGAGTGGAGTGCTGTCAGAGGAAAGGATAAAATCCCTACTCCTGTCGCAGAATTTGCATATGATGCAAGCAAGTCCCAAAAAACCAACAAAATGGTCTTTAAGCACACATTTCATATTTTCTAGGTGCTCAGCTTTGCACCTTCAGGTTTATGCTGCTGGAGTGCTAGGCACCTATGGCTGTATTGAAGTTACACTTTCAGCCGATTCCTCCTTCTAAAATTCTCAGTGACTGTAATTTTTGGTGTCACACACTCCAGCCTACAGATTTCTTCTCCTCATGGATGGCAGAGTCCATTAAGAATATAAGGTAAAGAGAGGTAAGAAAAGAGACAAGAGAAAATAGAAGTTCTTTATATTCTTGAGCTGTATTAATTTACTTGCTTGTTGGAAATCACTAGCTAGTTTATATCTAGCTATCATAGGTGTCTTTTAAAATTTGTGTATTTAAAAGTTTAAAAAATGGTAGGATATTATCAAAATATTATTAATTACTTCATCTAGAAGACAGAAACACACTTATGACTAACATTAGTAACATTATTTTTCATTTGAACACAACTTCATCATTTGCCTGAGAACCATTTGAAATTTATACATCCTCTAATATCTATTACAGCAGTTGTACAAACCAGCTGATGCTTTATGAAGAACATGAAAGCAAAAGCTAACCTAAAATAGCATAAAATTTGGCAGTACTCATCAAGAAAGTAGGACAAACTATGTAGTTACCTCAATTCCAGGGATCAGTAAACTAAAATGTAAATATATTGATGAGTGTGAATTTATACAGAATTGAAATCTATCAAGATTTTAAAGCAACTATAGCTGATGAAGAATAAACTGAAATGTGTACCCTGTATCACACAGACTGCACATTGCCAAACTGTTTACCACACTCCTACCTGGCTAAAAGCCAGTATGATCCCTAAATACCTAGAATACAATTTATTTAACACCTTTCATATTATACTGCATGACACCAGCAAAGCCCCTGCAGTTCAACAGCTGGCTGGTCTGCAAGAGGAGGAAAAGGAGGGGCTACCCAGTCCAGCCTCTTGTGCGTGGTAGCATGAAGCGGCCTCCTTCCAACCATCTGTCTTTGAGCCCGACCTCCAGCTACCCTTTGCTGCTTTGCTGCGCATTTGTGCTCATTTCACGGACAGGCTGTAAGGAAATAGTATTAAACACTGACAGAGTGAGCAAGGTATTTGTGCTTAGATTCCCTTTACAGGAGAATCTGGAAGTCAGTTTCAGGACCAGATTCACTCTGGAATTTGTTTTGCTTTTGCTTTGTAGCAAAAGAGAATATCATCTTAAGTATGAAGGATTTTACATGAAAAAACAGATTAGGAAGCTTCATGTTCCACATATGCTGAGAAAGGCTGTTCACCCCTACAGTTACTTGCAGAAGCTGGAAATTCCCAGCAAACTGTGGCAAGCTGTGCCTGGTTATGGAGATCACAGGAATCTGAGAAGGAAACCCAGGACTATGAGAGGCAAGCAATGCTGGTTGTTAAACTGCATCTAGTCTGGATTAAAAAAAAATAAATTATCAGACAAAAATTCTTGTAAGCAAGTTATTTGAGTCCCTGAAGGTATTAATTTTCAAAAAGTTCTACAAAATAAGAAGTAGTTTTGCCTATCTACAAAAAATCTTGAATTGGTTGTTTACTCATAACCAAGCTGGCAAAAACTAGCAGTCATGATTCCATCACTATCAGAACATCTGGGAAAAAGTCTCATCAAAAGCCTATGTCAACAATGTCTTTCCAGGCACAGGTACATTTACCCATCAGCCTTTTTGTACTGATAATTCAAGGGGACAAGTTTTTTCTCTGATGTGTTGCAAAAACCAACTCAGCTTCAATTAAGTTTCTGTTTCTGGACAGTAATTCCTGCATACAAAAGATTTTTAAATAGAGAAAAGTTGAGTAAGAAATTTCTGTAATCCCAAAGCTAGTAGAATCTATGAAAAACAACCATTTGTAGATACAACTACAGATGCCTTAACACCTGTATAGATATATATAGATAAATATAATTTAAATTATTTTTATGATTCCTAGTAATGATTTTTTTTCTATTAACAGCAATGGCTTTTCCAATTATTTTTCTTTATTTCATTTTAGGAAAACATATGTGGCTATTACATTCAGCAATACCCAAAAGATGGTAATTTCTACAGGATATTTATTAAAATTATTTCATAGCATTTGGATGGTGGAAGTATTCTTGCCAGAAGAGCAATTTCCTGAGGTGTATTAAAAATACTAGCAATATTGAAGCTCAGTGCCTGGGATTCATAAATAGACTGGTGTTGTTACTTGATATAATTACAGCTGTGGACATCAATTTCTTGTCTGAAGAAGCACATAATTTTAAAATTACAATGAAAGGAAAACAGGGAAGCCAGTCTACACTTTTCTAAATCTCTTCATGGACAACATTAAAGACAAGGTAACTCCTTTCAAAGAAATTACACTTGCCAGTAAGGCATCATTCATTTATAAACTGGAAATATTTTTCACTGCATTTCAAATATCCAGTGGATAACATCATAATTAGCACTGCAACAGGAGAAAGGACACGATGTCCTTTTTAAGGAATCTGGGAAATTTTACTTAAATATTTTTAGGGATTTGAGAGGGGGGAAGTATTAAAGTCATTTCAAGATAGCACAGCTTTTACATTTTTGCACTCCCCTTACAACAGAGTATGACTCAACAGTTCTTCCTTCAGTCCATTAAGTGGTGTAAGGTCAGGATTAAAAAGTGCCCTGTATCCAAAAAAAGCCCCGAACTATGTTATTTAGCAGCAATGCAGGATTTGAAAATTGTCCTGAGATTTCCTGCAAGAGCCCTGAAGAGTCAAGAGCAGTGCCCAAGGTAATTTTTACCCACCTAGTGTACACTCCTAGTGGCCCCGCATACAAATTCACGGCAGACTGATCAGCAGCACAGCGTGGTTCAGACAGAGATTTTTATCATGATTCCCACCACTTCACAGTCAACAGACAAATGCAGCTGTATTTCTGGTTTGGACCAACTACTGCCCTTTTATACAGTTAAACTACAGGAAACTCAAAGATAGTCCATTATTGTTTTCAGAAATACTAACTGTGTTTTAAATGAGAGTAGCTGTTAGACCTTCTGCTTTCAAATGAAACTACATTTATGGTATTTTCCTGATTAGGAGATATTTCATGCAAATACATACTAAGTTGCTCAAAACCCCTCATTGTTTCCTTTCACTTTTCATAGGACAAATTATTAATTTGGCCCTCTCAAAACACCACTAACTCCATAAGGCCCATATAAAATAATTTCTATTTGCCATTTCTGCTGATACATAGTTTCAGTGAGTTTATGGGAGATGTAACTGCACATACCTTCTGTCTGTAGGATACAGCTCCACAGTAATAACATCTAGAGAGTTCCATGCTGAGATGGTGAGGCCATTGTAGAGGCACAGCATACCTATCATCATGGATTCGCTGGTCCCAAACCACAGGAAAAAACAGCTGATGCCAGAAAGAACCATGGAACCACCTAGGTACAAGGCAGGTGAAACAAACATGTAGTGGAGTTGTATATAAAGAATAACCCTAGTTTTGCCTTATATTTCTATGCACACAGTGTAGCTAAATAAGTGACCCAAACATTTGAGTTAAAAACCAGAGACCTCCTCCACTGGTAAGGCCAGACAGAAAGACAAATGTTGAAGAAAGGAGGTCACAGAAAAAGATATGACTTCTCACATATATCACAAAGCATTAAGTTGGAAGCCTCTTTGAATTCCCAAAGCAAGATGCCTGAGCAAAACTACTCCCATTATTCTTTGTTCATCATCTTTTGCTATTACATGAAACATGTTCATATATTATAATAAAAATGCTGTATTTGTTTTCTTGTATTTATATAGAGATATTGTCCTAGAAAATAATGACAATGAACTACCACATAGTTCTCTAAGGAAATTGAAAACAGATTTCTCATTGTAGACAATCTGCAGGAGATACCTTTCAACTGTGTTCCTATGCAAAATAGATGACAGACAAAGAACAGCTGATACTTTCCAGGAGCTGCTCCACTAGCTGAGGGTCACCTGTGCACACCTTTCCTTCCTTTATATCAGCTGAAGCAGAGATAAACCAATGGCCATCAGTCTCCAAAATCTCATTCTAAATGCCTAGAATTTAGCATTTAGACCATGGTCTTGTAATATCTGTGGAAGAGCAATTACAGGTGGCCACAGGTTCCTTTTTTCCCTAGAGTTTCAAAACTGGGGGCTTTTAAAAATAGTATTTATGATGGCACATAAATGACAGCACATAAATGACAAATCCACAGAAAGAATGTTTTTCATTTGTCTAGCCAAATTCCTTGAAAAGAGGACATGTTACTTTTGATGTTCCCTGTACCAAAGTGAAGCCCCTACCTAGCATCGTTAACCGTCCTATTCTATCCATCAGGAGAGCAGACACAATATTTCCTGGTAACACTGCCAAAGTTCCCAGGAAATTAACAAAGTAGATCCAGTAGGCACTGTAGTCATCATCAAAAGAAATCTGGCATCCTGTCCTGACGTGAAAAAATGTGCAATTTATCAATTCACTGTCAACAAATTTATACTGCTCGAGATCTGTGGAAAGAAGAAAAAGAATCATTTCAGCTAACAGCCAACTCCATGTGCAACTTTTGATTAAAAACATTTCAAATTCAAGCAAATGTAATGACAACTTGCAACTTTCACAGCTTTGCAAAAACGGCACTTAGTTGCTGCTGGTAATTTTGATAGTTTTTATCTTACTAGAAAAATTTGCAAAGCTCTTGAAAAGGACCAACTAAAGCCTGGAATTAGGAAGTTATAGTACTGTATGTTACCCTGGCTGGACTGTATTTGGTTAAGGCCTTTCAGCACCAGCTGGTCTTGCATAAAATGTGCTAGGTATCTGCAAGTTTCTATGACTCAGTCTTTCTCAGTATCAGGCCTTCTATTTCCTGATGAGACTGTCAATTGTGGTCATTTTTGTTTGACTTCCTTTAAGGAAATATTCCCGTGGAATTTAGTTTAAACTGATTTTTGTTTCTGAGAAGGCCTCATGGTCTTCAGCTTGTCCATAGATGAGTTACTCTACATAGTTGATTCTTCTGCCAATACCATTCCAGAGAACTATCCCTGAATTCCTTTTATTTTCCCATTCCTTTTGTCAGCCTTATAAACGTGAACCAAGAACACCTTCCTTCCACATTGAAGTCATTGCTTGCTCTGAAATCCAGGTCTGTTACTGTTATGACTGCTGTAGTTACAGGAAAGTGGGAAGAAGTGCCCCATCTTTTCAACAAACTTAGTTGGCCATGTTCTACTTTCAGTTATGTTTTATTAAACTGGAAAAAAAGGAAGTCTTCTTTTTTCATATGTTTAAACATATGAAAATATACAATACTTAGGAGATTGGGAATGAATATAGACCAGGTAATTTGGATTCTATACCCCTGCCACAGCAAGCAGATCGAACAAAGCATTTCACCAGACCCTTTTGCACTAAATAAAAATACACTAGTTAAAGCTACCAGTAAAATGGGAAATGCATTTTCTTCACTCCAGACTGAATCTCTTCAGAGATGGTTGAAATCAAAGATGAAAAATAAATCACTTATTATGTGAATAAAATAAATAATTCATTTTCTGAGGCACTATTAGGCCTGCAGTATCTCTTTTGCAGTGAGATCCATTCACTTCTCTGTTGTAACAAGCTAGCTGCTTTTTATAAATTATTATTCATATTATTCTTATTCTTATTCTTATTCTTATTCTTATTCTTATTCTTATTCTTATTCTTATTCTTATTCTTATTCTTATTCTTAGTTTACAAGAGGACTTCTTGTATGTCTTATTAGAAATCCAGAAATTGTAAATGTAAGATGAAAACATGCAGCTGACCAATGGGCATTTGAGGCTGTTTCTCATACCTGTGTTGTAGAAGGTGGTATTCACGAAAGTACAGTTCCTGAAGTATGTGTTCAGTGAAGTGATGTCTTCAAAAACACAGTTCTTAAAAAGTGAATCTTCAAAGGTTACTGATTTAAACTTCATCATAACAAACCTGCCCAATGCAAAGAATTGCTGTCAATTTACCTTCATAGTTTTGAAATAGCAACAGATGCAGCTTTTTAGATCTAAAAAACCTCAATCCCAGTAACAATGGTTCCTTTGATGCATTTTGCAGATGTGATTAATGATTAACTCATTCTAGAATACTATTGCTCAGAATAATTAGCAAGACAAGTAACACCACGCAGTTACTGGCCCAAATTGGTAATATAATTTATTTGATAATATTTCTGTTGTTACTTGTCCTTAATCATCAATCAGAACCAATGTCATGAAATTCAGGAGACAGCCTTGTAAAATCACAATTGCTAGTAATTTGACATTACATCTGGAAACAGGGAGATCATGCTTCAGCTATTCAGTCCCTGTGAATAAACAAACACTAGCTAATACCAACAAGCTGAAAATAAAGAATTTTTAAAAGAAACTTGATTTGTCAGAAGAACACACTAGTTACTGGGTTAGGCTCAAATGCAAAACACACTGGTGTTAAAAATTGTTTTCACAAATGGCTATAACATGAATAAAAAGTTACATTGCCAGTTACACAGCTAGACATCTAACTGTAAGTATGTAATTAATTCTGTGCCTATAGATGCAATTATAATTATAATTACTATGTATATAAAACATAAAACGTTTGCTATGTACATAAAACATAAAAAGGTAGCTTTTTTATTTATGAACATCCTCCTTCCTACTGACTCTCATTTAACGGAGATTTTATCAAAATAAAAATAGAAAAATCAGTGACAAATTATATTACATACAGTGACTTTCTACCCCATGTCACTAAAACAATGCTTTTTTGAGTATGACTTTTTTAGTAAAATTCTACCAAATAACATGATCATGCTAACATAACCAACCTTAACAAATATGTGGAATGGAATGGCATCATTATTTTTGTGATGTCTTTTATTTCACACGACGGTGTGGAAAAAAAGGGCAGTTTTTTCTTCCAAACACAGATCCAACCTTATTCTAATCAAACCTAGTGTCACTAGCTAAGTATTATTCTTATAAGAAGAGTAATAGTAGGAATAGGAACACAAAAAATATGCTATCTACAAAGTAGTAGGAATTAAATTCTCTCATGAATAAATTTGTTGGAACCACATCTTTATGAGAAAGGAGAGAAAAAGCTAGTATTTATCACAGTAAGTGACTTACTAACTAATGAATTCTTTTTTTGTATTGGTCAGAAGAATTGTGTTTTCAGCCCATTAGTTTTAGTCACTATATAATTTCTCATTTGTGACAGATTGATTAAAATCACGCTGGAGTTACTCCTTATCATTTTTCATGCAGCACTTTCCATTCTAAAATGTAGACTAGTTCCAGAAGAGAACAAAGAAAATATAGTGACTAGATTAGTCAGTTAAAACAAAAAATTACAGAACTACATGTTCTACATTCTTCTGATGCACTTTTTACCTTCATACAGGAACTATGTGACTACATTAAAATTGGTGTCACAATGATTTGAATTAAAACCCAACAGAAAAGCAATGTATTAAAAAGACAAGTAATGATGGATCTTCTCATTAAGAAAGAACATGAAGGAAACAGTGAGATTGAAGATGAGTAGGGTATTGAAACATTTATGAAGCAAGGATATCATATGGGTTCATATCTCCTGGAAAATGTTTTGTGAATCCCAAATAAGTCTCAGAGGCATATTAAATTTGCACATTTGAAAGAGTACATTACTGATTTACCATAAATTAATGCTAGATTTAGTGTTTCACAAGAATATTCTGTTTAAATTGATAAAACCTCAGTTACAGACAGTTCTCTGATTTTAGGAGAACATCTACATTCTGGAAAGGAGTGGGACTTGGAAGCTATGGCTAGGTTGAAAATTAAATAACAGCTATTTTTTTCTTCAGTACATAAACCTTTGACTATGTCAAAACTCAAGCACTACTACTACGACTAAATAATCACAAAATCAATTTTATTCACTTAAATATAGATTTTCGTATGGAAATAATAATTACTTATTATCATGACTTCAGCTGACCATTCACATGGTTGGTGTGTACATTTCTTAATAGAAACCAGATATCTAAACCAGCTGTGTTTAATTTTCCCCAAAGTTATCTAGTTATTTGTGAAGTCCAGATATAGCCTTAATATATTTGCCTTTGGCTAAAAAAATCACAAAAGGCATTGCCAGGGTGGTGTTTCCCATTTCAGAGCTGTTCATGCTTTTAATTGGTTTACAGTAATGTTTAGCTTTCATTTTTCTGTGATAAGATCCTAACCTCCCAATGTTCAGTCTGTTCACAGAAGTGTCTTTCATAAAAAAAAAAAAAAAAAAGAAGCAGCAACAGAGATGAAAGTACGTCTTTGCCCAGCCCCCTACAATATACTGCATATGTTGGATCTGAAAACTTTTGAATCCCACTGTGAAAGGAAGTAAAACTGACGTAGGCTTTTTGGTCTGTTTTGCAGGAAGACGAGGAAGCTGGGTTTGCATGGTGGATCCTCACACAGGAACCACAAGGGCATGTACATTTCTTCCCATGCTCATGAGTCATAAGAAATTTAGAACAGAAATAAATATTTACTAAAAGGTAACAAAACCATCTATCATTACCTCATGGGAAAAAAAGGGTTATTAGGATGAGCTTTAAAACATGCATCTGTTTATTCCAACTAAGCCAAGATATTAGGAAACCTCTAGACCTGTCGTTGATGTATTCTCCGTTGCTGTGAATCTGATTTTCCAGTGTGAAGTTGAAGACGAAATGTGAGACCTCCTCGTTACGGAAATGTTTCACTCGGGATGCATACTCATCTGACTGCAGATGTTTAATGACATCAGGAAACCAGACAGATAAGCCATAGTAGCTGTGGAAAACCAGAAAAACTTCAGGCACCAATCTCACTCATTCAGAAATCTGTGCAAGGTGTGAATGAGCAGCTCCCTTGGACACTTATGTTACTGAGCTGCTGCTCCATCAGAATAAAGTCCTCCATAATATAGAATTATTGAAAGATGCTGACGCCAGAAGATGTCAGTTTTTCAAAGAAGGTATTCCTGATGAGTCAGGTTTGCAACCAAGAACAGACTAAATGACAAACACAGCATTTTGTGGAAAGATCCTGAATAAAAATTATGATTATAGTGTCAGAAATTTACATGCAGATGATTTTTCTGTCTGTCAAGACTATAAAAAATGGCTTAATCTCAACCACTCTTACCCAAAAGACAGGGTGAACCACACAGCAGTAAGTTTGATTGTATTATCCTTCACTGGGTAGTTGAAGCATCTCATAAATGTCAACCAAATCTGTAAATCATTATGAAACACATTTATTTACATATCTTCATTTATTTTGAACAGTTTTCTTAAAGGCTAGAAGATACTTGATTCTTATTTGCTTGCTTCTTGAGGGCATGAGAGAGAGCAAATCAGCTCTCTGGCCACACTTCTTTTAACGCAGCCCAGGATGTGATTTGCTTTCTCAGCTGCAAGAACATACTGTAGTCTCATATCAATTCTTTTTTGTAACCAGTGTGGACTATGTACAAAAATTCAACCTTATTCTGATCAGCTCAAACTTTCTTCATCTCTAGACAGCTTCATTTTACTTTTTAAAATAAACCACAGATTGTCTCAGAAATGTTTTCTTCTCACTTCCCAGTATTAGACAAACGATATTCCATAATTAGGGATACAATCACAGTTTGATATATTGTAATCTACTATGGCTAGAAACTGATGCCTGCACTATATGAGGAAAATGTGGGAGTACCACAGGGTCAAAGACAGTGCAGTAGAACTGACTGAGAATGGTGTTCTCATATCTCTCCCTCTCTTCAAGAGGAGAGGAGAGGAGAGGAGAGGCAGTCTGTTCTCAGAGGCCCTAATATATATCATGCAGTGATGACTCTGACCCAGGATCTAGTCTAGTGATATAGGAAAGGATGTGATCCAACCAAGCTGCAGATCCTTGAAAGCTGGTTTAGTAATATAATGGCCAAATATTATTTTAGTCTTCAAATGCTCCATTTTTGGCCAGTAATTGTAAAAGTAGGAAGGTTTTGGAATTTTTTCTTTTCCCTGGGGAAAATGTGACTTTTCCTAACAAAGTAATTTTGTGACAAACCTTGGTTAACACTTCATCATAGTTCTAGAGAGCTTGAAATGACAGATTTTTAATAGCTGTGAAAAGTTTTGAACTTTTAAAGGATTAATTAATGAGGACTGTTCCAATTTTTGTTGCAAGGCTCAAAGATACTATGTAATTTTGGTTTTACAGAAAAATTAACAAAAGGATAAGAAGCACAGTTCCAGCAAGCTTGTATTAAAATCTGAAATAGCTCTAGAATATTTTTCTGGTAAAACATTTGAAATACCTAAAAAATACATGCAGACACAATGCCTTACAAAGGCATTACGTACACAGTTTATTAATGAATAATTTTTATTTTTTATAATTTTTAACTAATGTAGCTGCCTTGTTTTCCTCCTGATAATTTTTCATCTACTCATGTGTCACCTCCTTCCATACGCATTCTCAATACATAGTTATTTTGTGCTGTTTATGAATATCACCATGTAATTATTGGCCATCACTTCTGTGAGGACCCATGCAACATTTTCCTCCTCTGAAGCTGGGATAAAGCTCTATGATTCACCTGCACTTTTTCTGGGTCAGGAAACCAAAACCTTACACTGGTTCCTGATTCCCTCAGTTGCATGGAAAATGTAGCATTGCAGCTATCAACAGCAGGAGCTCAGCAAATCCATCTAATTTCAGAAAGTTAATTAAAAAGGTAATTACAGAATGAACAGAGATGTTGTTACTTACACCATACAGCTCTGTGCGGATTCTTACGAAACACCTCCTGTACCAAGTTCCAGTATCGCTCTCAATTTCTATGAGCTCATCTATCTGTTTAGGTGTTTTGATTCTGGTAACCTAGAAATAAAAACAGAACAAAAATCATGAACTGCCTACAGAGAAGTATTGGTGGGGTTTATTACACCCCATCTACTAAAAATGAGCAGATACTCAACCTGTGTCTACACTAGACATATTTTAGATTTAGGAAGGAATATTAACACATTGTGATGCCAAAGTCTTTATGGATGTAACAGTTTCAGAAAACTATGTTCAAGGCATGCAGGAAATACATTTCCTCTGGCTACAATAAGCTGTTGCTGCAATATTCTTCTAGAGAGTTGTTGCATATACCCCCAAAGCCACAAAGGATAAAACATTAATTTCATCCACCAGTTAGCCATGCCCAGAATTTGCCTTCAAATTGCTTCTAACTTGCTATCACAACACTGTTGGAAGTAATTTAAGACACAACGATGAAAACAGAAGTATTCAAAATGTCACAAATTTGTAGTTGGACAACCTTTTATTATTTTGTTATTTTTTTCTAGTGTTAAACAGAAAACTTAATGAAGAGAGAAGAAGTTAGGTAAAATTATCCGGAACCATGCATATTATTGCTGTTATGAACAATCATCTACTTATCTAAAGTGAAATGAGATAAAGAGACATCAGGGGAAAAATACTGAAAATTACCAGTGATGGAGAATGTAATGCATCCTACAAAGCTAATTTTTAATTTTACTGTCTTGTGTAGCAGAACCAGGATGTGGTTCTGCTACACAAGAGACTAAAAGTGGAAAAAAAAAGGAAGCTAAAGGAAAAAAAAGAATTAAAGAAAAAAGGAAAATTAAAAGGCAGAACCATGGTCTTTCCAGACACAGGATCTGACAAACATATACTAATGTATGGTTTTTGTTTTAGTTTCTGCTCTGGTCCCAGCTTCATAATGATATCACAAAAGGCAGTGTATTCATCCACAATTTATTTTAAAAGAAGATGAGTCGAGAACAGAAAGAAAATTAATAGAATAGGGAAAAGGACTTACACAGAAGGAAGGAGAGAGCAAGAGACTGCATGTTTGGTGTTTGGCTGCAATTTCAGAAGTTAGACATAGTTTCTGTTTCTCCTTAACACAATGAGGACAACCGCTGCCCCCACCTCTAATGTATCACAGTGGATTACAGAACATCAGGGAATAGCAATATTGGTGATAAAGGTCAAGTTTTGAGCCCACTGCTTTTACAGATGTATGCTGTTTGAGATGCAACAGCAGCCTCATCCCATGAACAAGAACACAGAAAAGCCCACTAAGCAGCTTGAGGTATAACTACCCTCATTTCTGAAGTACTTCAGCTCGCTGTTTTGCCAGATCATGACTTTATCAAAAACCTGTAAACTTCTTGTAATGGCTCTTCCAATAATCATGTCCACATCACTGTACTCATCTCAAGCTTTTCTTAAACTGCTTTCAGGAGATATGTTATACAAAAGACTGAGTCAAATCCTCAAAAATTATCTGGTATCTCCTACATACAGAAATCCTTACATACCACTCCTCTGGGCAGAAAAGGAATGCCTTTTGGGGGCAGCATTTTCACTGTACTGGGCACCTGACTCAGTTGGAGCTGTGGGGATTCAGGGAAACATATGTGTCCTGGGATCACTGTATGGGGCTGGGAAAAAATAGTTCCCTGGCCTTGGTGGCTCTTTAACATATGAAAAGTCCTATCAAATCAGGATAATAGTCCATCTGGAACATGCAAATTCAGCATGTCAGTGTATGAAGAATGAAAAAACAGCCAAAACCCAGAAAAGAAAACCTATTTTAATGAAAAAGATGCTTCTGTTTAAAAGCAATGGTTAGAAATATGCCATGTTTTAAATTTTAAAAAATCAAGACTTGTTGCAAAGAGAAATATTTGCAAGAAAAGGAATCAATACATGGTAATTGAGGAGTGGATAAAATTTTGATTTTAAGGATGCATTTTGATTTTTTTTTAACTTAAATATTTAAACCAAGAGATTTAATGAATAGCTATTTTAAAAACCCAGGAAGATAATAAAGCATGTACATAAACGTCTAACTTTGGTAGTTCTGTGATTGAAGATACTATCAAATTATTGATTTCTGTTAGTGTCACTGCTTTCAGGACAAATTCTTCATGGTATGAAGATCTACCCTCTAAATTAATTCAGGAACCAGAATATTCCATTTTGGACTAACTCTAAACTCAACTACTTGTCATTTGATGCCATCTCTTTCTAAAGACATGATGATAATCCCCTCAATAATGTGAGTAACAAGAATAAATGTAACCTGTGGGGAAAAAAAGCTTCAAGAAAAAGATTAAACCAATAGAGGAAAATGCATAAAAGAAAATTGCACTAAAAGTATAGGTGTAATGGAGAAAAAGTTACATTGTCTATAGAGTCAGAAAACCTAATATCAAAGTGTGTCTGATGTAACTAACAACATTAAGTGGAGGAAAATAGCAACACATAAATCACAGAATGGCATTGGATAAGCAAATGAGGAGTATAGAAAGTATGGGAATAAATTAGTGAGACAAAATGTCACAATATTTTGTGGACTAACAGAAAAAAAACCTAAAAAGATATGTCAAAAAAATATGCATAAGATCTTTGCTTTTTGGGTTTTATGAGATGAAGTGCTGATGTTGTACAAAAAGAAGAGAATGATGCATTTTCTAATCAATTTAATGCAAGCTAAAATTAGGGACTTCTATATATGTCTAACCTTGACACACAGAGCGTATTTCTAGTCTCAACTTGATCTATGGAGTAGAGTTTTCCTAATTCTCAAGGCAGAAGCTGGAAAAATTAATGGCTGACCAATTTACAAAAGTGACTGTAGATAAAGTGTCTTAGCGTCACATTTTAACAACCATAGAGACAAAGGCTTGTCAGATCACAAGAGCTGGAAACAACAAGTCTGTGCTCTGCTTTGTTCTTGACAGCTGCTTTGGGATGTGATTACAATTACGTTAAAGTGACGTGAGAGGTTTATCCTTTCGCCCGCATTTTCTCCTAGCACATTTCTGTTCTTCTTCCATGTCCTTAAACCAATACAAAAGGGGGACAGGGTCAACACTATGGCTGACTGTGAAATAGTCAATGAATACCAATAGTAGCAGAAAAAAAAACAAACCCTGGAGTCACCAGGAGCAGGCATATTCTGTCTGAAAGCTGCTCAGATCAGCAAGAGCCAATTGTGAAATTACACCATAGCTGTATGGTGCTAGGCAAATCCCTTTACTCATAAATTAAATCAGAAGATAAAATATTAGATTAGGTGGGATTAGGGGTAGGTCACCAGTGTGCCAACAAATGTGGATTTAACATGGTAAATGTGCTAACCAGCTTTCTTTCAAGTTAAATATAGGAATTCTTGAGCTTCTTTGTGGAAAGGTTTAAATGGAAGCAATGGAAACTACATTCAAGGCAGAAACAGCAAATCTCGGTGGAATATAAGTTATGTGGTCAGATGGTCATTCCTCAAGACTGCCTGCAAATGCAGAACCTTTAAGAGGATTTCTTAATTGAGTTACATGTGTGTTAAAATAAGAAGAAAGCTTCTGGAAGAGGAACAGCATCCCACACATGGCTCTGAGTGTGCACATACTGCCACAGCACTGCACAAGCTGGAGAGGCCAACTGGATTTCAAAGCAAGAAACTGCTGTTTGATACTTCCCTGTATCCAAGAAGACAAGATTGTTATGTATAGTCATCATAAACAACAAAAATGCCATAAAAATGTCTATTTTTAATTGGCAATTTCTCCTCCAATAGAAAGAACCCATCAATACTTTAAATAGTGTTTTATAATTAAGCCTCAACAAAATGAATTTGAGCCTCCCAGACATTCTGAGAATGGTAAATGTTTGAAATTACTATTTCATCGAAATGAACATGTAGTTTTTAAAACCATTGTGTTAGCTGATAAGAATGGGGAAAAATTCCAAATCCTAAAGACACAACAGCTAACCAATTTCGACTACGTGTCTACTGTTAGTACTAAAGGTCAAAATTTAATAAATAAAACACATGTAGAATCTATTAACTATCTTGCTACAACAGATAAAATTATTATGCTGTGGCTTTATACATCCATGAATATCCTCCCCAAAGGCTGATTTCTTAGCAGACATTGTATATATAACAATTTCAGCAGGAATTCACAATACTTTTTATTTAGGTATTTAGAGTGCCAAAAATTGGCTTAGCCATTTAGAGAATTAATATTGATTGCTTAAGCTGTCCAGACCTCACCAGTCAGGAGGCTTTGCTGATGTGATAGGTGATTAGCTTTAAAAGCAATACTCACAGTGAAGACTTTCTCGGGCTGACCACGAGCACGCATGTTTGTGTCATGAATTTGCTTGAGTATCATCCAAGCTTCATCATGTTTTCCAACCTAAATGTTAGAACAAAACATTAAAGTGCAACATACATACAAATAGAGTTACTAGCTATAGTCCCTGAATGATCTTAATGCCTGTTTGGTAGAAGTCATGATATAAAACAGAAATAATTTTCACTGGAATCTAGAAACCATTTGGGAAGTTATACCTCCAGCAGGAACCGTGGGCTTTCCGGCATAAAGGTGAGGGCAACCACAGAAGAGACACAAGGCAGTGCACAGACAATCACAAATACTCGCCAGCTGTGGAACTGGTAGGCAGAGCCCATGCTGAAACTCCATCCTGTGGAAGCAGAAATTCACAAAATGTAGACAAATAAGGAGTATTATATGTGTTATTCTATATATGTTGCTTCTTGTACATACAAAATGATACCTGTATTTAAATGAAGCCTGACTGATATATTTCCATAAATACTGGCCACCTAAAAAGCAGTTTTACACTATGACTTTTAGCCTCTTGCATGTGACTAGTCATACCGGAAAGTGGTTGTATTATGGATGAAAAACTTTCTTGGTTTAGGGATGAAGACGCTTCTTTCAATTCTCTTAACAAAATCTCTATTAAGGTAGTTATGTGAACCAAACAGGAACACTATCACCATGCATAGGAATATATATACAAAAAAATAGTTTTCTGTGAACAATGGAAGTGAAGAGACTTAAAAAACTACACACAAATTACGCATTTTATGGAATTGTATAGCTGTTCTTAACATTAACTTTTTCTACAAAACTGATTTCTTTACTCTTCATAACAATCACCCATGTGAAACTGGAGGACCAGTAGTTCAGCTTTTTATTAAAATATCTGGTTGGTTGGTATATTATGACTGGACTATTGAAATGTTATAGTTATAAGAAAACTAAGAATTTATCCTAAGAAAGAGAAAAGTATTATTTGGTAACTACCTGGCCTTTTAGTCTGGCTTCAGCAGAGCAGGAATTTTCAAATAAAATTTACAAGGGTAACTTATTAAAAGGTGAGTGGAAGATAAGAACAATGGTAAAGGACAGAAGACGTTACTGAAAGAAAATGAAGTCTTGGGTAATGAAAGAGCTGTTACACTGGATTAATCTATTTATTATTTGCTACCTGATTTTTCTAGGCAAAAGAGTTAGTTAAATCCTTCTGGATGTCAGTAAACAACTTGCAGGACATAGTAACAAAAGGCCTATTAAATAGTTCTCCAAAGGAGGTATTTATGTGAGAAATATAAAGTGTGTTTTGGAGTGTAAAGATTCTATGCTGTGGATCACAAACACATTATTGGGAAAAAACTTCTTTCTCTATAATAATGTACTTACACATTACCCCATGAAAAATACGGATTTTTTTTTTATTTTTTATCAATAGTTTGGTGAAAAATCTTGATGAACAGATGTGGGAATATGTGTTTTTCTGGTCTCCTACAAATTTCCTATGTTTCTGAAATTATATTACTTTGCTCTGCAGCCATTTAGCACTGCCACCTTTACCCCAGGGAGAAAGGTATAAAATCTGTAAGAGTATTGACAATGATCTTGGAATCCCATGCCATTTTTTTCAAGTAAGGCTCCATATGGACATTACTGCTCAAAATATCCTTCCAACTGAACAAGGATGTCTAAAAATTAATGTTAAATTTTATTCAAAAATATAACCTGGAATTAAAATTTACAAATAAAATTGTAAACAAAACAAGGACATGAAAGTGTATTAGAATTCATTCTTTATTGATTTTTGGAAAATGTTAACATTTGATCTTATGGAATTTCAAGACTTAAATAAAGTGGGTTTATTTTACATCTAAATTGTGAAGGAAAGGAAGTAAAGAAAGGTTTACACTGTGTTAATGAAGCAATTAGAGATCACAGCTGTGTTTTGGATATTGTGTACACATTTTGTTCTAATAATTAGAATAATTTACTTCATTACGTAATTTAAAGTATAGAACAAAATCACCTAATGCAAAATTATTTGGTGAAGTTATTTTTTGGTCTTACAGTGAGCTGATCTGAATCTCGGGAAGCTGTGCAATTGCTAGTGTTGCAGGGAAGGCAGCACAGGGTAGGAGTTTCTTTCTTTCAGAATGTTCAGTATCAGCCAAGGTACTGGCTTTTGTTGTTACTAAAAACTGTTCCACAAATACATGAAGCCACTGGAATAGTTAAGCCATCTGCCTTTCATAGCTCCAGTTTATGTTTTATGAGACTGAGCTGTACAAAGGAGAATTCTGCAGTAAATGAAATCAACGTGACTTTATACCTGTTATAAAGCAAGAGCAACATCTTGTGCTCTGTAGCCAGTCCTGGAAAATGCTCTTGGTAATTTATTTTTAGTTGTCATTTATTAATATAAGTGAACCACACTACACTTAATTAAAAGCAATAAATGCGCTGTTCATTCTGCTGTCATTGTGACAACATACAAAACATCTTTTTTACTCCTCAAAATACCCGAGAGACATGTCAAGTGAAATGTTCATTATAGTTTTTATTCCTTTTGTTCCATCTTTTTCACTATGTACTGTATTAGCTGCTGCAATTTATCTTGTGATTTAATATATCTGCCGAATTAATGATAAAGAGGAATGTCATTATTATAAAAAACAATTTTAAGAAAAAAAGCTGGAGCTGCATAGAGCTTTCTGGAGGTTTTTCCTCCCATCTACTCCAGCACCAGCACTTGATCAGCAAAACAAACATGTATTTCAAATGCACAGCAAGTTTGGATTTATTTTTATATTTAACACATCCTTTTTCCCTAGGTCATAAGCTAATCTGGATAATGGAGCCATTAGAGCAGCTCTGAATTTAGCTCACAAAGTGGCTTTCAGTCCCTTTGTATGCAAGTCTTGGAAGTAAATGAAATTGTGTTCTTGGCTGTAAGTCAATCTCCTTCTCCCCTGATTCATGGCAAAATAGCAAAGGCACAACAGCACTACATGGCTGCATTCAGCGCACTGCTCAAAACTGGAGCCGACCTTCACCCCTGCTCCCCAGCTATGCTGTACTCAAGAGTCATTAATCTTGAGAACAGGAGCAAGTCACAATGTTTTATGAATTGCAAAACATTTGTCCTAAATGCATCTTGGCAGTAATGCACTCTAGAGCAACCCAAAACCTGCGAATGGCCGAATCTGAAGCTGCTGCAGGAATCTTTGTGCTAAATACTACCCTCCTGCTTTCCTGGCTGCTGGAAAAGGCGCAGTGAATCACAGACATGGCAATTACTGATTACAGAAACACAGGAGCACACAGTGGAACAAAATCAAACTGTACAAGATACTAATTTGTAGCCAATCACCAATGTATGAGTTGAGCACAATGTCAACAAAATCTTGTCTCACAGAACAGCATACTATCAGCCCCATAATATTAATATATCAAAAAGATATTATAAAATTCTTGCTCCAAAGGAAAGAAAAGATTATTTGTCATAGACTTCCTGAATATATACAGAGGGAAACCTGTCCACATTAAGATCAATTTTATGAATGTATAACACTTGATAAACAGTAAGTACATTCAAGCACAAGGATCCTCTCCTACAGTAGACATGTTACTAGAGAGCAGGTTTTTGGGGATGATTTGCTTAACTTTCCACACTAAGGGTTGCAAGGAACACCATAGATGTCTACAAACTCATATATGTTACACTAAATTGTAAAGTGGGCAATGAAAAACATGGGTGGCCACAAACTGGCTGGCAAGGAGGCAGTTTATATACACCAGAGGAATAAAGTTGTGAACTCCTTTCTATGACACTAAAGTTGGCAAATATAATCCAATCAAATACTGTGATTTTATGGCATGGTTAGCTAAAGACTGAGCATATTGACAATTTTTGTTCAGTATGAATAAGAGGAAATAATTTCATGGTAGTGTCATAAATTGCCAAAACATGATTTTTCATAGATTTCTGTCTTTTAGTAGATCAAAGGAGGGAGTAGATGCAGAACCATATTTAAAAATTACAGATGGGAGAGAAAGAGAACCAATGAATTTACATTAATTCATAGACTTCACAGATTCTTCCAAGGAATAATTTACATTATTTTATAGCTTTCCTTATTTCTGTTTTACCACACAACCTTTGGTCAGAAGTCAGCTTTCTAGCCCTCATTCTCAATGTTTTTGTTTGAAATATTTACAGGAACTAAGAAGCATGATTGCTCTAAATTGTCACTTGGTGGCACTGTTACCCTACTCAATACAAATAAAGATTTAAGTTACCAAGTTTAACTGTCAATGTCATTTTGAGACCATATATTGTAGTGCTACTCATTAGAATTAAAGAAAACTGAAAAAGAGAAAAATTCGGGTAAATTTTGTAGCTGAGGAAAATCTTCTACACATTTTTACAAAACTGGATGAAAACCATGATTTTAAACAACTGCAGAAATGATATTTTCAGAACTCTTCAGTGTTGTACTACTGTGAAATTCCAGTAGCGCAAAGTAGAACACTTGTCTTTTCTGTGATTAAATTATTAATATCACATGGGAAAAGCAGTGTTATTTTTAGCCTGTATAGAGAGTTAGATACTCTACAAATCTAGTCTCGGCAGGTCAGCTACTGGTAATTTCTGAAGAAGGAATTTGGAAATGAAATAGCTGAAGTGTGGCAGGCCATGATGGAGGGAGCTGACACTTAAAACATGATGAGAAGGAACAAAGCATTTTCTAAAGACACATTTCCTCTGTCACAGAGGAAGGGGTTTGTAAGCACAGACCCAAGTCACTCCTCTGTGCTGACATTGACATTTATCTGAAGACATACAAAAATCAAGTCTCCAGCCACTCCTGTGGCAGTATTTTGTATTCCAACAATCCCCAGGACAGCTGCAAGAAGAATTGATCTTGCATAGAAAATAATTTGCTCTCAAATACTATTAAACCCATTCCTGCATAGCACTATAATCCAAGTGTAGTACCTCTGATCAGCCATATCAATAGTCCACTTTTTAAATTTCTCTAATACCTGCTGTAGAACTGCCCTGAATATTTTACTTTCCTTTAAGGAGGATGTTTGTGTATCCTCATTTCTCAAACAATGATATGGTATGATTATGTGCCCAAAATTTGAGGTTTAGTAATGACAAGTAAGGCTTTCACTTACACAGAAATGTAATAATAAATATAATAATGTATGAGGCCTGACAGGAAAAAAAGAACTCACAAAAATTCGTTTCAAATCAGAATATTTAAAAATGCTGGGGTGGAGGTAGATGTGTGGAGAAGGTAAGGGAGATGTGTAAGTTGCACATGGTTTGAAATGGTCTGTCTGAAATCTGACTTTCATTTGGCCTTGAAGTTTGGCTGTATTAAGATCTGTGACTCACAGCGCAGCCAAGAAGATAATATTTAAAATGAAGAAGAGATGAACCTAATCATATAAGAGAATTAAAGCAATATCCCTAATAAGAGAGCTGCAGCTACCCCATAGTATGGTCATGTTATCTATCTAATCTTGACAGAAGCTGGAAGTGGTAAGGAGTGTCTAATAACTGGTCTATTTATGGTTATGAAATCAGAATCTCTCTTACCTCCCTAGTAGATAAATATTAAAACCTGTAGGGTCTTGAAGCAGGCTGTTGCTAGTAATGGGCCTGATGGGAATGGCATGCCTGTATCTTGAGCTGAACAAAGGAAGCTATTCTTGCACTTCAATTTTCTTTACTGGGAAAATTTTACTTTAATTTTTTTTACTGGGAAGGATACTTGGCCAACCAAATAAACAGAGACATGAATGTGACAAAATCACTCATTATCCATTCATGTTATGAAGCCTAACAAGGCAGAAGAGAAGCTGTACCGAACCAGAGAGCAAGGACTTGCAAACTAAATTGACCATTATAAATTTTCTACATATTCACCCTATACATCCTGCTTCAGGGGACTATCCCAATTATTCAGAAGGTATAGCTGTTCCAATAGCTATGACAAACAATGGCAAAAGAGGAAAAAGCATTCACAAGAATCAGCTTATGGTATTTTCAGAAAATTTTTTTGCCTCTTCAGCCCTTTCTATATGACTGAGAAAGTATGATAGCAAGAGCATTCGTTTACAGTTCACAGAGCTGGAAAAATTCCATTTTAACCAATGTAAAGGTGCACTAAAACAAATTATCACCTCTATAGATAAACAGCAGATTAAAAATAAATAAAAAGCCCTTGACTTAGTACCGTTTGCAGGAAAAATTCTGTCTTGAATGGTAGTTGTAGGAATTATCTGACATCGAAACGATAGAAGAGGAAGATTTCTCTGCCTCTTATGTTATCTTGCACAGAGGCATACATGTTTATGTCTTTTAGTTTGTCTCCAAGCCACCACCCTTCATAACATCACCCAATTATATGGCAAGTTTTTGGCAAGATGTAGTGTTTTATTGTGGTTTTCTGTATATTTATATGATGCAAATAGTAATACTCAACCAGGTTAAATATTACTCAATGCTGTAAGACCTCAGTGACACTGAAGAGGTGTAAAAATAAGATAGTAATCAGAGTCAAAATACAGAGAATTTTGGAAGAGACTGTACTGTTAAAATCCCTAAAGAAAGACACTGACATCAAATGCAAAGCCAATATCCCATAAGAGGAGCAAGAAAATACAGACATCATGTCTTGGGGTGATTTTATGATGATACTTTTCCCCCTAATCATCTGCTTTATGCCCAGAAATGGCTGCTGTAGTTTTAAGATGGCCCCAGGAGTAGGGCTGGGAGCTTTGAGCTCCTGCTGGGTTTGGTTCAAATCTCCACTTTCGGTGTGCTGTGGGCAGAGTGGACTGGAATGCTACATTGGTCCTTTTGTTGGATTAGTTTTTCGCTAGCTTGAAGCAAGAAGGTTTGGGGTTTTTTTTCCCCTTCACCTGGATGCTGTACTGGGAATCCTCTTGGCAGCTTTTTTTGTGGTTTTTTAATGTTGTTTTGGGGATTTTTATAGTTTTGTTTTGTTTTGTTTTGCTCCTTGAACTGTTTTGGCTTTGAGTTGGGTTTTGTGGTTTTTTTCAGTCCCTTAGAGGAGCCAGTGAGGGGTGCCATGAACCCCAGACCTCAGAGAAGCTGAACCAACATGAGAAAGGACTCTAAAATCCACCAGTTTCGCCTGCTGCAAGGAAGAGACTAACACCAGAATGGTTCCCATCTAGTCTGCTGTGCAAACTCCCGTTCCTCCCCTTCCCTGAGACAAGGAGGGCAGACACCATCTTTCCGTCCTCGCCACACAGTCTGGTCGGGACTGGAGTTAAGGTTTTGAAATTTCAGTGTCTTGCATTTATTCAATCCTTTTCTGTGCTTTGCAGGCATCCTTTTGAGGGTTTTTGGGGTTTTTTTGTTTGTTTTTTGTTTGTTTGTTTGCTTTTTGTTAAGAAACAATTTGCTTTATTTTTTTCACTTTCACCCACTGGCATTCATTTTTCATTGGCAAAAGGCATTACAGGAGCCCTCCTCTTCAGATGGAACTCTCATTTCAGTGTGTTTTCTCCTAAATTTCTCTCCAAACTGAGACACATCAAATTTGTCCAAAGCTTCTGCATGGTTTCTTGGTATAGCTGCACCTCCTTCCTAGGAGACTTAGGGTTGTTATCCAATACCTTTTTGACACAGGACATAGGTTTGGCTGATGTGTGATTACCCCACAGAATTTTGTGAGCCTTTCTTAGGTTGATCCCAACTTCAACTATTCATTGCACCCAATGACATGACTCTTCATGAAAATAAGGGCTAAGAGTAAAGCATTCCACTTAGAGGAAAGGAACAAAGGATGCCACTGATGAGGAGTGGAGACAGGTCTGCAATTCTGTACTTTGTTAACCTTGGCCACTGAGAAGTTTCCATTCTCAAGCAAGAAAGAAATAGTGGAAATGCACTTTGCTAAGATGTCATGCTGGTGTAATATCTCCAGCATCATACAGGACACAATTTTGCACCTTAGAAATTCTGAACACAATTGCAATGCAACTATCCTACAGGACTGGAAACCTGCCAAAAAAGCACTTCAATACAACATTGCAACATCTTGACTTTAATGATCACCATTAAGAGTTTTGCCTCTGTCCTATCATTTAACCAGACTTCAGACACCCATTACCAGGAATTGAGTCTGAGTAACTTCAACATTATTCTTTAATGGTATTTGCATTCAGAATAAAGCATTCAGAATAAAGCATTCAGCTTTATTCTGAATGCAAATACCATTAAAGTCCTTAAGAAGTGGGTATATGCTCACTTGTTAAGAGTTTTTGGTTAATTGGTTAACAAGCATAGATTTTGAAAGCTTGCTATGGCAAATCTCTAATTTTCTGCTTAGATGTTAGTGTGTCTAAAATAATCTACTTTGTACATTCTCAAAATAATTTTATTCTGCTCTACCCTATAGTTTATAAAATACAAATCAGGGCAAAATCTCTCCAGAAACTTAAGTGGATTGCATACTCCTGAAATTTAAAATAAGAAATACTATGTAGCTATTTAAATTAAGTAAATATGCACATTATAGAAAGCTAAAAGGTTCTGAACTTCCCTTCTGTGCATGGCCCTGATGGCTAAAGAGGCTGACCTGGAGCAGAGGCTAGGCAGAGTTAAAGGAATAAAGCAGGTATTTATAAAAAAGCCTTCAAAGGATACACCTTGGGCAGCACAAGATCCCAGCTGGGGCTCTGCCCAAGATAGACCCAAGATGGACAACTGGTCACGAGTTTTCACACTTTTATAAGTTTAGGTCCAAAGCTCCAGGTTAGGAAGTCCCATCCTCCCAGACTGCTCTCCCCAGTTTGCTGTTGTTTGTGCCTTTTTGGGCCTGAAGCTACAACAGCGTTCTTGGTTCCCAGGCTGGAAAAGGATTGTTTGTCTAACTGCCCTGTGAAGAGAACTTGCTAACACTTTATATGAAGTTCTGAGTCCTTTAATAAGGCAGTACAGAAATCTGAAATATGAATGCTAAAACTTAAGGCACTGCTCAGAGTAAACTGCCCAAGTCTGCTAGAAATTAGTGTAGAAGAACACAGGTCAACTTTTGTCCAAGGTTCAGATGAAAAGAGCTCTGGTATGTAATCAAAAGCTCAAAAGTTTTATTTTACTTTAAATGTCTGCTTTTGTCACATTTCTGCATGCAAATGTGATTTAGAAAATTTTCTCATTTTAGTTAAAGACCTAATATAAAGCTACATTACATGGCACCATTTGCAGTCCTACGGAAGCAAATACTTTTTTTACTGCTCTGATGGTCTTTTATATATACATTTTGAATCTTTCTAATGTCTTTGTAATCCCATTGACTTAGGGAAAAAAAATTAGTGCTGGGATCGTTATAGTTCAGTGGTTCACATCCTTCCTGAATTTAATGACCACCAGACATTTTTCAACTGGATTTATAGAATACTACCTAGCTGACTAAAGCTAACTATGTAAGAAAGATTTATTTATCTTAATTTTTTTGTGTCCATATGGCCTAGAAGCATTTTATGAAAACCAACTATCAAAAACCAGCAGTAGCTGAACTTTCTTAGCTTAACAACCAGATAAAAGTGAGCATAAATATTGAAATGTATTTTTCAATATGAACAAGGTCTATTCAATAATTACATTAAATTTACAATAAAGACTTAAAACTGTAAAGATGATGTTTTAAGTACTCAGATACAAATAAATAGATAAAAAAGAATAAGCCACCAAGGGTTAATATGCAGCTGAAAATCTCATTACAAGGACTGTGGCACATAATTGATCTGACTGTTTGGCTGACTGAGTCAGTGGCCCCAGAGATTTATGTATTCAGGCATTTCTACAAAGTCCTGGCTTGGGTCTGGCTCTGTGCAGCTGTTCAATGAAGGCTCTTCACAATCTGCAAAACAAAGAGTAAAATCTGCCAGCCACAACACTGACAACATCACAACTTAGAGGCTTGTCAGTCTAAGAAAAGGTTATGTCAAGCTTTCCAGAGATGATGGTTCAAAGAGATGCAATTAATGTCAGAAGTGGGGGAAGACAGAATGTTAAGAGAGGCTGCTGTCAGGGCTTCAAACTAACACGGCCAATGTTGGCGCCAAGACTCTGCAACCAAATACCACTAAAATGTGCTTCAAACATTGTATGAACTTCATATGTACGTAGCTTTAAATTTGTATTAAGTTTTTTACCTCCATTCTCCAACATGTAGTTAGTAGTTCTCCACTACTTTATTTAAGAATTGAAAAATGGCTTTGTATTAATTTTGAGGCATCTGTTTGGACAGTGCCAAAGATTACAAAAAGTAAATCATTGAGAGCAAACAGAATCTACTTCTATAAGAAGACAATATAAGATTGTCAAATGCCCTGTGCAGTACCCATTATGACCAAAGTCTATAAGGAAACACTCATCTTCAATAGAATCCCTTCATATTGTTGACTTACCCATACACAAAATACAGATACAATGATATCTATGTATTCTTGTGTGGCGCCCTCCACCATCTATCCACTGCCATGAGATCACAAACGGTGCTATATTTGGAGTAATGAGTTGCTGCAGACACTACTAAAAGCAGCAGTTAGATGTGGAAACTAATTGAAAATGTAAGTGTTCCTGTCCTGCTCCAGGACTCCTAGTGATTTATGTGCATCTGGACTAAGGATATTTAAATAATGGGCTCATGGAAAAGAAGGAAAGAGAAGCAATTAATCAAAAAGGACAATCAGTAAAAGGCACAATGAAACACTGTAGCTTATGAAAAGAAAATGGGGCCTCCTTATCTAGCTTAACGTAGAAACAAAACATTAATTGAAATGCTGGAACAATATTTGAAGAATACCAAGAGGACATGTCTTTTATCAGTGATACACATTCTATCTTTTGTGTGCTGCTGCAATGTAACAACAGAATATCTCCGTAATTCAAGAAACTCTTTCAAAATTTAACTGTTATATTTATTTGTTTGAACAGTGTTGCAAGAAAAGAGCTTATTTTCAATGAGCATATCAGTGCTGTGACTAAAGCATTATTTCCTTTTTTTGCTATTTTGCTTGCCTCTTGTTTTCTCTTAAAAAGAATGAAAAGGAGTAATATCTTACCCCTGTGAGAGAGACATATAGACTAAGCAGGTAGTTTATGTGATCAAATTATTAGAGCCATCGTGCATTCTAGGAATTATCTTCTAATCTAACAGCAGTCAATAGAACAAGCCTGATCACATTTCTGGCCTTACTGTACAGGCTGTAGGGCCATTGTGTGAACAATGGGTGAGAAGTCTTGAATTCAAGCCTTGGTCAAACTTCCAACAAAATATTTTTTGCACGCTCAAATCAGTACTAATAATTGTCAGTCTATCATAGTGGCAGCAGGAGGTGCATTGTGCCTGTGAGCTGTCAGTCACAGTGTTTGAAATGCAATTATGAAGGAAACAATGAAAACACAATACATTAAGAAAACAGATAATTATTTTACATTCTTTCTTTTATACAGCTTCATTACTTCCTTGAGGGCCTAGAATCACAAAGGAATCAAATGTTTGTATCAGACTGAACTACATAATGTTTCTATGGGAAAATAAAACTACATAAAAGCCTTACCTTTATTGCATCTTTATCTGTATTTCCTTACTTTTTTATTAAATGGCAGTGCCACTTTCTTGAAACAACTAAGAGGGGGACCAAAACTTTCAATGCCTAAAATCAAATTGCCCCAACACTAAAAAGAAAACAATATCAACTCAAACAGCAAGGGAGGAACAGTGAGTAGTAGAAAGCAGCATTTCTTCACTTTGCCCAGCACCAAAGCTGAGGAAATTGGGAATGGAAACCTCAGCCTAGAGCCCTCACTATGAAATCTTAATGCTTATCACTGCTCATTTTATAGTGTTTTCCGCTAACATCTTTGTAAGGTATAAAAACAGAGCTGTCTTGGAAAGATGACGTGCACAAACACTGTAAGGAAGGTAGATCTGGTTTTGCCATATTTTTGAACAAGTTCCTCTCCTAAAAGTGTGATAGTCAGATACAGTCGTAAGCCCGGATATTTTAATAGGCCTCAATGGAATTACTTTCACTAAAGTAGGCATGATTGTCAAAAGTAACACAAAATATTTTCCTTTGAGAAAAAGTATGAACAAACTTCCTGAAAAAAAAATCCAACGTCATTTGCAATTGATTTTGTTAATTTTATTTTAAAGGCAACTAGACTGCAAATTGAAAAATTATATTCCAATTGTATATGCAATCCTTAGAAAGAATATATTATTAAAGTGAAAAGAAACTGTTACTAAAAGGAAAATCACCAAGTTCTTCAAAGCAGATAGCTCTGCAAGCCACAGAAATAATATGAAAGTATGGACAGCAAATTTATACTGTTAATATGTTCCAGAGGAAATTAATGTATTTTTGTATATGCTTTATCTCATGATTTTTTCATCTGTTGTAGAACAGCCAAAAAATCAAACACAGGTTTTTTGTAATTTAACATTAAAAATATTAACAAAGAAATCTCATCTGATTAGAATCTTCCTTGTTTCTAGACATGAAAAGCAAGGTTAATGTCTGACACTGCAGGTACTTCTGCTGGTCAATCTGAACAGGTTTGTAAGGCATCTTTATTAACCTGGATGTAAATTTCCTTAAATTATACTCAAGACCAATTTATTGTGGGAAACTGATTTCTCATTAAGAGTGAGGCTGAGAAGCTGACTATTTTATTGTCATAAGAATGATTGACTATTACTACAGTTTTTGTGGAAAATTGTGTTTATGGCATTAAACAATGATGTTTATGGCAACAGTCTGTTCACCTGTCTGTCAGTTTCTCCACCAGCATTCTTTAAAGCCATTAAGATACTTCAATGAAGTGTCACAGGAAGTAATAGTCCCAAAGACAGTCACATTCTCCAAAGCCTTGTGAAATATGCTGTCCAGGTAGAGAAGAGAGAGTCCAGTGGAAGATGAAGGAAAAGGCAGGAGATATCAGCGGTCCCTCATGGATGCTGAAGCCTACCTGGGTATGGGGAATGCAGCACAGCCACTCAATCCATTGGCTTTGGCTCTGATCCGGGTCAAAATGAGTTTCTTTCTAGCTGAGAGCAGCTAGGCCAGGGCTGTATTGCACCACTGAGCATGGTGAGAGTGTGGATGACTGAATGTTTCTTATTCCAGAGTTCTGGGGGAAAGAAGGGGGAACTGCAGAGAGTGTAGCAGAAAGGGACCTAGAAAAAGCAAGGACAAACTAAAAGGACTGCTGAGGTGCCTTGTAAGCAACATAGGGGAAGAGAGGGCAGAAGGGAGTTCATCAGGATCAAAAGGTGATTGACAGAAATCCCTAGGAAACTGAGCCTCGTATCTTCTTTGCTCACAAAACAATTTGCTAGATTTTTACTGAACCTCTCCCTAAACAAATTTTCTCTTTCACCTTCAGACTGAAGTGCCAAGGAAAAGGCTATATTTGAAGCTCACTAATGAGCATCTTTAGTGCTCATTAAGTATAGATGTGCTAAAAGCTGCTTAAACTTCTAGGGCTTGCAAATATAAACATTGAAATGACCATATCAAACTCTGCATTAGAGCACAGAAAACAAAAAAACCACCACCTGATAAAGTGGGGTTTATTTGCTCTCCTAGCTAGATTTGCATAAGCAGCACTTCTAAACTCTGCTGTACTCTGTCATTATTGTTGTTCCTAAAGATGAAGATTTTTTAAAAGTACACATTCAGTGTAATCTAATTTAATAGGATTATTTCAAATGAGGAACAATTCACAAATAGAAGTTGATAACTCAAGTTAACATTGAAACTGCCTTGTAAACACTTCAATTAACTCAGATTTTAAAAAGTATAGATAAAGCTCCATTTGCAGAATACATGATAAATGTAAGTGCATTAAGTACTTGCAGGGGGGAAGCATAGCACGTTGGGGATCAATCACTTTGCCTCTTAGAGGAATATAAAACAGATCAACAGATGTTGTGGGACATAGTAGATGCCTTTATGTCTGATCTATTCCATTTATACAGCATGACACAGTCTCACAACAAATGCAGATTCAACCTTAACAAAACTCTAACTTCTTTAAACCTTAAATGGTATTTTTCATTTGTGAAGGCTAATTCTGAAGAGAGAAGATATATCAGAAAGGAAATTGTATGGGGCAAATTTGAAAATTTGTTCTTGGTTTTAAATTTTGGTTCACATGTTTCCTCCATGTCTTAAGAACAAGGACAATAGATTGATTTCAAATTCTGCAAATTTCTTGGTGCATTCGTGGGCTTTTTACAGCTCAGAAAAAATCCCATGGTTCTCTTACCCAAGCCATCTTCTTTGGCATTTCTCTTTGTACTGGACAACTGATGAAATTCAGACATGTTCTGCAAAAATACCAAATTACCATATAATAGAAAATCATGCCTTGGGTTCAACTTTTTCCCAAACAGCTGTTGCTATGGCATGAATTTGTTCTAAACTACCTTGAAAAGGAAAATTTTTAAAGATGTGTTTGAGGAAAACAATAGAAAAGTAATATTAAGGAATTGGAATTTTTAAAAATTGAGAGTCCAGAATTTTAGAAATTAAATGAGGACCAACGTACTTTTTCTACCAGTGCAGGGTTATTTGGCCAAGAAGCTTTCTGTCTTCCATTTGGAGTTACCAGTGAGAATAATTTGATAGACATGCATTTTCCTACATGTGCTGGGACTATTCAATGCTCCTTCTTTTCCTATTTTTTTTAAAAATTCTAGTATTTTTTTCTTTATTTGCTGTTTTCTAGTCTACTCCAACACAAGCGAAGGAACAGTATCTTTTTAATAGAACAGGGGTGTGGGAACTTTGAGGGGCATCTGTTGCATCAACTTGCTTCAAACCAGAGTCAATAATGGCCCCTGCAACCTCAGCCTGAGCTTTTACTTCTTTCATGGCAGTTTCGTTCAGATGCTTAACAAACAGACCATTATAAAATCTTTTTCATTATCTGTACCACCAACTCTTGACAGAAATATCAGATGAGTCTCTGTAAATCCACACTAAACAGCTCCTACCACTCAAAAGGATCCCGGTCTGCTCACCAGAAGTGCTGAAAGATGGATGACTCCAGAGATCCTTCTAGTTTTATTGCTCATCAAGCACTAGTACTTGCTGTGCCCTAAGTCTCTAACCCACAGACAGTATGCAGCATTAGTGTGGGAATTTTTAATGCAATACCACCACTGCTGTGTGACACTGAGAAACCCTTCAGCCCAACAAAAACCCAGACAAAATAAGGGAGTTAAAAGGTTTTCTTTTTTCATTGCTGCTCCACAATTTTAGTCCATCATGTTCTCAGTTAAATCTGCAGCAGGCTGAGAGGTTAATTCCTCCATTAACTCTGCCTGGTGCTCTGCATGCTGTGAATTGCACAGTGAGCCAGAATCTATCTCCTCATCTGCATAGCTGCTGCATGCAGCCCTGCTGCCTTGCCTGTTTTACTACTATAGAGTTCATGATGCTTTCATGCAGAAGGGGATTTCATTGCTGTTTTGAAGATAGGTTTATCTTTTTTATCTTCAGTCGGATGACACAAAAATGGAACAAACGTGACATGGAAAGAACAACAAAAATGTTTTCAAGCCATCATGGGTAAAGGGTGATAAAAGGATCACTTTCATTGCCAGTAGAGTAAATTTCTTCAGATTAATTTAATTGCTTTACCACAACAATCTTCTGCTACAAACTGAGAAATATTTTTCAGGCCACTTTGCAAACCAGATCTTACTCAAAAGAAAAACACATTGGTCCATTCTCCTCACATTTCCACTCAGAGGCCATTATGTACTCCTGGGCCTAAAAAACACTTATCTAATTATGGAAAGTAGAATAAGAACAGTCAACAGGTGTCCATTGGTAGGTCTAGTGAATTTAGCATAGTTCTAAACTGTTAAGGGCAGTCTGTAGTTTCATGTGCCCTTGACAACATCCAGTGAATGAAGATTCTGTAAATATATTTGGCAGTGCATATTAGTACTACATAACAACTGCATTTAAAATTTAACTTCTATCCTATCTAAATTAAGTCCCTTTTTCTGCCCTTTAATCATATTGACAGGAGAAAAGAAAAAAGCAAAAACATTCAGAGAAAATAGAAGTGAGTATATTTTACTGACCAGGAAATTTTTTCAAATATTTCCAGTAAGAGACATGATTAAAATTTTTTAAAATAGAAGTTATTGTTAGTATTTTAAATATATTGCTTTGTAAGACAAGAGTGAGTGCAGTATTTGGACACTTCAATGTCTGTATTTTTAGGTTCTGTTACTGTAAAGAACTTCCTCTCTCAAAAAAAATACATTCAGGAAAAAATGGCCTTCTCTAGTAAAGCTCTAATGACTGAAGGAGAAATATTATGACCGGTGACAAGTTTATAATTTGTAACTGCGACTTTTAGTCACAGAATAAAACACCAATTGTTTGTTGATGCAATAGAAAACTCTGCTGTAATAGAGAACATATTAATGCCTTCCCACTTACAGCCAGAGAGACACATTACACCTAGGCAAGAAATCTTCACTTCTGAAATGGAATGCCATTTCTGTAGACTTCTTATTCCACACTTTTTTACTCCAAGTTTGTTTCCTGAATAGTACTAAATACCTCTCTTATGAACACAAGTAAGTGGTCCTCAATTAAGTAGGACAAAAGACTCTAGTGATGAAAAATGAATACTTTAGGTGAAGATCTGTCATATAATGTGATTACCCTTGTCTGAAAGAATGTTTAAACTTACATCTGATTTGTACTGAAAGTGTTGGAAAGAAGTGTTTTTACTATTTTCTTGATTCTGTATTATTAAATTTGAAGTGGTTTAGGGAATAATGGAGCCTAATTTAACTGGACTCTTCTGCATATTTATGGAGGTAATGTCTCTTCTCTGGCCATACAGTGGAGACTTGTTCACTAACATCATTTGACGTGGCTATCTCGTCTCTTCTCTGGTAAATACCAGAAGTGGGGTGTGAGAGTCTGGAAAAAGCTTCAGGTTCCCCCTGCAGTTTGTGCTGTAACAGCCTAGATACCTGCACCATCCTGTTCTTCTCCTTGCAATCTAATTTCTTTTTGGTCAAGAACTCCTCTTCTTGTTCAAGAATAAGATTTAAGAACCAGCAAAGTCAATATTTTTTATGACTAAGTAAAATACTGTAGAGAATGTTGCAAATTTCAAAAGATTTCCCTATAGTCCATAAAGCCAGAAAAGGCTCGTACAACTCTTACAGGCAAAGTACATAAAATTAGACAGAATATCAGAACTGATAGGCTTAGGACACCGAAATCCTTATCTAGCCTCCCTTGATGTTTAGTTTGGAGATACGTTACAATAAAAACTGACACTGATTTTTATGATCATACCACAGAATTGTTTTCTTTTTTAATAACTGATAAAACAACTTTCAAAATTCTTTTTAATTCCTATTCTCAGAGTAAATAATAAACTTGGTGTAAAAAATTTTGTAAGATATAAATATCTGTATTTTAAACTAAAATTTCTCTTTCTTGGGATTCTTCATTATTTGAAAAACAAATATTTTTGAAGACTATTGTAATACACTGTTGAAGTCTCTGACATCTTTGAACTACTCTACTTTGAAACAGGATGCTGAAATTAAAACTGCACTTGCAGAAGTATTTACAGAATGATTATTATTTCTCCTATCCAGACTGACATAAGAATTGTAGAGAGGAATTTCTTTTTAGCAGTCTAATCTGAGACTTTTAAAATTAGTTGCAATTAGAAGCATTTCTCTGCAGACGTTTCTTCTTCACAGCCTGAGCTCCAGTTTAGGAGACCTTGAACTGGTCTACACAAACTTTCAGTTTTTAAACAATGGCAAACAGATATTTCAGTCAAAAAGCCTTGCTAGAGAGATGCTTGTCTTCCAGATGATATTAGCCTTTCCATGTGTGGTGACTGCAGCACTGCATCACACTTATCCCTCAGTTAACAACATGCTGATGTTAAAACAACAGTTATCAACATTTTATTTTGTGTTCCAGGGCATCTCCTGTTTCATACTGCTATGTTGCTTGAACAGCAACAGAGATAAACTGTTACATATAAAGAGTAATCTGTGTTTTCTCCCAGAAAGATGTATCTAAATGTTCAATGGACAAACATACATATATAGCTTCACAGTCTGCCTTGGGCTAGATAAGGTATGCTAGGACTTTTTAAAGTGGCTTGTATAAGAAAAACTACAAATGAAAGGAATACATTGGTAAATGAGGGAAGAAAAGAATATTCAGAAGTATTCTACTCTGTTGACCTGGTATCTTTCTGTTAATAGAAGAATAGTTCCACTGTGCTCAATGACAGTTTATTGCTTTTTGTACAGATGGAGCCCATTCACTGCTATTGAATAACTTCTGAGTCCAGCTGAGAAAACCAAACATTGTCAGGTCCTCAACTGAGAAGCAGAGAACACAGAAATACCCAAATTTCTGTGCACAGAAATGCACAAATATAAATGCAGTTTAAAAGAGAAAGTCTAGTTTATAATAATTATGTTTTGCTTCCTGGTCACTGAAGATGTGAATGATGAGAAATACAGAAAGGGATTTGGAGGAAAATCTCTATCTCTGCTTAATTCTGGCAAAATAAATCTATGTAGAAATAATTCAGAAATAGTAAAATAAAAAATACCATAAAAGCCTCCTTGTAAATGCATGTAATACAAATGGTGTAGACACCTGAACAGGCATTTGCTTGACCTGGAATATTTCTGGGAGGGGACAGCAGTGTGTGACCACACTCCCCAAATGCTGGAGCAGGGCTTGCCCTGGGGATATTTTTGCCACAATGATGTACAAACTTACTTCTTCTACTCTGAAAAGGGATTCTTCTGATAGCTTGATTTTTTGGCCTTTTTTTGGTCATTGTAACTTACCTTAATAAACTGCAAGTAGTGATTTGTGTGTCTAGCACTAAAGCATACTATGTTTTGAAATAGTTTTTTACTTTCTTTTGTCTTATATTATTTAACAAATATTTTGTAGGTGGAAAAAGCAAAAACAAAAACAAGAACAACAACAAAAAACTCAGTGCAGCACTCCTTTTTTGTTGCTGATATTCTTCCTCTGCTAAAGAAACAGAAATGCTTTCCCTGTAGTGACACTGCTTTGGTATAAGTGCACGATATTAAAATACACTGCCCTGTGATGTTCTAAAAGCACCTCAGTAAAGGATATAAAGTTATTAATAAAATCTACATTAAATTAGACAACCTATGTAAATTAGTCTGTCATAATGTTTGCATTTTCTACTGAAAGATAAAGAAAATAAAAGTCCATAGGACAGCAAAAAAGTACTTGGCATCCAGAGCAATTTACTACTTTAGGAAAAAAAAAAAATCCATACTGTGCCTTGTCAGCACAAATTCCTCTCTTTGCTTCCAGCAGTTCAAAGTCAAAAGGCAAGGTTGAAGATAGAGATTCAGGTTTGGTGTACTGAACCCTAAAATAATTTTAATGCAACAGTCCAGGTATTTGATTAATCAGCACTATTATAATATACTTCTGGACATTATCACTTGTTAAATATTCCCATCACTTCAAGCAAACCTCCACAATAATGCTTTGATAAACCTCATTGCTTGGCTAAAGGAAGTTGCTTTGGTTGCCAGCTCACAGTGCTGCTTTACTTCACTTGGGTCCTGCCAGAGAGAACTGCTTAAGAAGCTGATTTTTAAGAACGCCTGAGCAGTCTGAGCAACCCTGGAGACCTGTGAGCACTTAACTCTTATAAAACGCAAGCACAAGAGACAAAGAATTGAATCTATACCTCCATATTATGTTTAACTATGTCAGAGAAATTAAAGAGCTCTTTGACAAAGTAGCTTGTATTTTACGTGAGTATAACTTCAGCCATTGCCCTCACACATCCCTACAGCATTTAAATGTACTGTGTTTCATTTATCTGTTTTTACACCACTAAAAATATCTACTAAGATAGATACTAAGTTATTAAGAAGCATTCAGTACAGCTTTATTTTCAGACTAATTTCAGATTTCAGCACTGCAAACTCTTCTTCTCAAGAATGTTCAATTCACAATCAAACACTGTATCAAAAGGATCACTACTTAGACATTCCTGCAATTTAAAATTTCTTTGATGGAAATCTCCACATCATCTATCTTCTCCAGATTTAACAATGACACCAATTAAATTTTCATGCGTACAAGTTTTCAGTAATTTAAAAAATCTGACTGAATATGGATATTGGTGAAGTTTTGCATCTTGTAATAAATTATTTATTATTTGGCATACAATCTATTCCCACTATACCCTCCAAAAGGAATTATTAAATAATAATAGTAATAATAAATAAGATTATTATTGTTATTGTTATTGTTATTGTTATTGTTATTATTACTATGAGTTAGGTCACTAGTTCAAAAACAGATATGAAGACTCTTCTTTAAGTTATCAAGCTTCGAGATATTTACTTTCATACTAGAATACCTCCAAATCACAAGGAGATTTTTCTTTCTTCTACGGCTTTTCTTACCATAATGAGGAATTATTGCCCAAGCCATTGCGGAAGCGTAGATGCCACCAATCATCCAAAACATGCAGAGCCAGCTCAGGTGTTCACCTCGTTTCTCCCTAGCAAGCACTTCCGAAAAATAGGAGAAGACTGTTGGCATGGTGCCACCGATCCTAAAAGGAGATAGAGATAATGGATTAAGCAAAAGAGTAACAGCTAGATAAAGTTTGAACAAGCCCATAGCAGCAGTCATCAAAAACCTGAAATACAAGCACCCTCTCTGTCAAGTGTTTTTTCTCAAATTGCACAATATATTGGAGAACTTTAGAGAAAACTTTCATCAGTTTGGATGCAATTTTTTGTCAAATATTTCCTTGAAAATTCTATGTACCATTTATTACATTCAGTGTTTCAAGGGAATTGTCAATGCGTCAGTCACAGGAACAGAAACCAGTGTGAAGTCTTGACTTTCACTGTTACAAAATCATGGCAGTCTACTGACAAGTGCTAAAATACCTTGCTTCTAATGGAAAAATATGAATAATTTTCCCAAAGTGTAATGGGTATTTCTCTAATTCTTACCTCCCATGGTTTAGGTAACCAAGAAATAATGAAATGTCATTAGAATTTTTTTATACACAATTCAAAACATATTCTACTCATTTGGACTACACGAATAGCTAAGTCCATGCTGGCTTTTTACTCATTTTTTTATGAAAAGCATTTGCATTAATATAATATTAATTTTTTTCTTATGGTAAAATAAATATTGTCTAAAGGTCAGTTGTACAAAAAAAAAAAAAAAAAAAAAGAGAAGATTCAGCCTGGTTTTACAAAAATTAAAGTAACTCAAAATATGTATCACTTTTGGTACCAGTTTCCAAGTCATCTTTTACTATCTTTACCTGCTCACTACGTATGCAAGCTGCCTAATGTTCTACATCACAACAAGTGCCTGTGAATTTTATTTTTTCCAATGAAGAAAATACCTTCAGATTACATACAACATATGGCATGGTTTGAATTTGTAAGTAAATTTTAAAGAGAAATGCATATTTATGTATCATCTGGCAGCTGCCAAACTGGAAGCAAACAGCAAACCTCAAAACAGTTTTAAATAGATATTAACAAGGGAAACATGAATACAGAAATGGTATTTCAATACTAAGAAAGTTCAGTGCCACAGGCATACAGTTAATTTTAATATATGTTAATGTACTGTTATGAAGTATGGGGTTGAGCTTTTATAGGGGACTGCTGTTTTCTCTTTTTTTTTCTACAGGTCTTCACAGAGTCATAGAATGCTTTAGGTTGGAAAGAACCTCAAAGATCAGCTGATTTATTATGAAAATCTTAGAAAGGCTAATCAACTGCAAAACTGGAGGACCAAGGAGGGAGATGGAGAGGAAGCATCCTCCTGCAGAAGACTGTCCTTTTGCTCTTAATGCTGGACAATCCCAAAGTGGCAGTAGCCATGTCTCCATTCCCTAAAACTTGCTCCTAAATGCAGAGCAAGTGACAGCAGGAAGGGAGAGAAGGAACAGCTACAATTGTTCTCACACCAAACAACAATGAGAAATTGTCTTAAAAATTCAATGGACCTTGAGAACTCCTCTAAGGAGCAAAGAAATTTCTTCCCAACTTGCAAAAGTTTTAACTTGTGCTTGGTACTACAGTCATTTTCTATCATGGAACTAACATGGTGTCTGGTATACTGAACACTGCTAGCAGAAGCATAAACTACCTCTCAAAGACTGGGGCAAGAGAAGATCAGAGTATCTCCAACTTTTTCCATCACTTTCTTGTGAGGATTTTTCAGATCTTTCAGCCACTACTGCTATTTATGAATTACCTTATCAAAAGTTTATATTTAAAGAAATCCACCAATAAATCATGCAACAGCTGCAAAGAACACAATTGTAACAGTTTTAAAAAAGAAAACTTTGCCTAGATCCCATCTTCAATTGTCCTCATAAAAACCCTTAATAATTCAGTGCATCCAGGTAATCCCTTGCATATTTTTAGGGAGGGAAAAAAAATTGATTCTCAACATTTTTGTATTGTAAGTTTGAAAGCAACTGTCTCATTGTTGCCCGCCAACATTTTGTGAAATGCATGGTGGCATGTACAGGAGTGAATTTCAAGTAAAATTAAAAGCAGAACTGCCCCTAATTTTTCAGTAGGAAGACTTCATCTTTTGTTTTAAGGGAAATGCAAATGCTATTTTCCCCAGGATACAGTGTTAAGTCCGCTTCTGGCAAAGAATTGGTATTATACAGTGGGCTCTTTACTACTACTGTGTTTGTAAATTATTTGGCTCATCGTCACTTGTAGAAAATAATTTGATATGTGAACCTACATTCTTCTCTTGATATGTCTCCCTGTGCAGATGAAAAGCCCATGAAAATTGTGGGTTGACTTGAGAAGAATATTCATTCTAAAAATGGGAAGGAGTTTAACTCTCCTAAACGCAAATTATTCAAACAAGCTGAAGCTTTAATATCTCATCTCTTATTCATTTCTGTTATCTCTTCACTTATCCTAACCAAAGCAGTGGATGTAAACATGTTACCCACAGATAACAGAGAGAAGTCCATGCACTACTTCCTTCTGGGTCATGAATAGTATGTATCTTGTTAGTATGTACAATTTTTTCCTATCTTCCTTCACAGATAAATTGTGTGGAGTCTGAACATTTTTTAGAGTATTAAAAACCCACAGATCTAAGCCTCTGGGATGATGATCATGAGTGATATCTGTCTCCTGAATAACACATACTGTAATGAGGCAAAATCTAATACCAACAGGAGGTAAAATTTCCTTGAGCTTGGCCCAAAATCATGAAATAAGTTCTCTCACTCAATAAAAATTAGACTTTTCATATGAAATAAAAGGACACATGCCTTCAGCCTTGATTTTTTTCTTGGTAAATATGTAGGAATAAATGAAAGAACAACACTAATAAAATAGCAGGAACCTTTTGCTACTGCACGTATTGTTTATATGTGGGAGAATACCATAAATGTCAATCAAAAGAATAATAAATAATGATCTTTCTCAGTTATTCTTCATTTTATGTAATAAACCCCATCAGAAGTAGGTAGGCAGAGCAAGAGAGAATGAATATTTATGTACACTCTCAGTTCAGGTTTGTTCTGTGCAATTATGGGAAAGGTGAAACCAAAAGGAGATTTAAGGGGTGCACCTTAGGAGAGTGGGATTCAGTGAAACAAACAATAAGCTAAGATATATTTGCATTTTCTTTGTTACAAACAAAGATGATAAATGTCTGCTAATCTACCTTCAGAGCTGTGATTTGTCACAACAGATTTTGGCAATTGCACAGTGTGACAGCTGGGATGAAAACACGTCTGTGAGGCATTCAGAAACCTCTGGCTTCAGATAGAAGCTATTGTTTATTTGCAGATTCACTAGCCGAAAGGGCTTGAAATGCAAAAGCATAAAAGGAATAGAGATAATTAGGACAAAAGGCCCTTACAGAATACTAAATATACAAGGTAGATTGGTGTTCTTCTGAAATACCTTGTCTTCTCTTTCAAACTTGAACAACATCCAGACTAAAAATAGATAGTGTTTGTCTGAGACGGCATTTGCAAGTTGTCACCTTGTTATTTGCTATTTGTTAAAAAGTGATAGAGCTCAAAACACAGATTCAAAGAATTGGAAACAGCCCATCACTCCTTGTCCTTCCATTCGATTGCACATAACAGTCTTCTTAACAGTTTTCCACCCCAGTACCACAAGTCTCACTGAAAAATATCACCATTTTTTCCCTTTCAGAACTGCCATTAGACTGGCAAAGTATTTAATAGTGAGCAAACAGATCGACCTTTTCCTTGAGAATTGCTGGATGAAGACCTGGAAAACTACATCACACTAAAGACTAAGCTTTGTTGGTCACTATACCCATTTTTAAATACAAGTGTTTCTTTGGACTATGAATAAGGAAGTTTTCTTGCAGGTACATAAGTGGCCTGTGTGCTATTCAATAGCAAGGCAGTCCTTGTAAAAATGATTCACATGATAATTTACTGAACTCTACAACAGTCAGTTCTGATGAAAAATGAATTGACAAATAAATAATTCATTCCCCCTATTTACCCAACACTATTTTAAAAATCAAGTTTAATTTACATTCAAGCATATAAAAGCAAAAAATGTGTCAGATATGTCAATAAATTGCTTTCACATGCTAATTAATTCTTTCTTTTGTAGATTTGCTTTTTCTTATTCACTCTTCAAGTTTTTACTTGAAAGACAAATACCATGGTCAGTGTCTGCTATAGACCACCAAAACAGGAAGAAAAGGCAGGTGAAATATTCTAGAAGCATTGGGGAGAACTCTCACAATCACTGGCACAATCCCTCCACTGTTCTTGTGGGGGATTTCAACCTACCAGATGCCAGCTGGAAAAGCAACAGAGTGGAGAGGAACCAGTCCACGAGGTTCCTGGAAGAAAATGCCCTGACCCAACTGGTCAGGATGTCAACAAGGTAGGGCACCCTACTGGAACTGTTGTTTGTGAGCAGAGAAGGACCAGTGGGTGATGGGTTATGATGGCTGGAGGCTCTCTGGGCCACTGTGATGACAAAATGACAGAGCCTTTCATTGTCAGAGAAGTAAGGAAGGTTGGCAAGGAGAACATGTACCTTGAACTTGTGGAGGGCAGACTTGGGCCTGTTTAGAAAATCCCTTGGGAGGCAGTTGTGGTTGCCAAATGAGCCCAGGAACACTGAACATTCTTCAGGAACGAAATCCTAAAGTGCAGGACCAGGCTGTCAGCATATGCTGAAAGTTCGACTAGCAGGGAAGAAGACCAGCCTGACTGAAGAGAGAGCTGAACTCCAGAAAAAAACAAGAGAGTTTATGATCTAAGAAAGAGTAGGCAGGCTGCTCAGGAAGAGTACAGGGATGTCATGAGATCATGCAGGGAGAAAATCAGAAGAGCCAAAGCCCAACTGATTCCTAACCTATCTACTGCCGTAAAGACAAAAAAAGGTTTCAATAAATATATTAACAACAAAGGCGGGCTAAGGAGACTACCCAGCCTTTTTCACATGAAGGGGGAAACACAGTGACAAAGCATGAAGAAAAAACTGGGGTCTTCTTTGTTTCAATTTTTAATAGTCAGACCAGGGTACCCAGGTACCCAGCCTCCTGATCTGTGAGACAGAGAGCAGAAGCAGAATGAAGCCCACATAATCCAAAGGAAAATGTTCAGATATCCACTATATCACTTAGACATGCTCAAACGTTTGGGCCTGGATAGCATCCACGCAGGGGCCCTAGGGGTGCTGGTGGAAGTGCTCACTGAGCCACTTTCCATCATTTACCAGCAGTCCTGACTAACTGGGGAGGTGTCAGTTGACTGGAGGTTGGGATATACCATGCACATCTACAAGGAGGGTCGGAAGGAGGATCTGGGAAACTACAAGCCTGACTGCAGTGTCCAGGAAGGTCATGGAGTAGATGACCCTGCACCATCACATGGCACATACAGGAGAACCAGGGGATCAGGCCCAGCCATCATGGGTATGGTTTGTGAAAAGCAGGAGATCAATAATAGGAGATCAAGTAGGACCTGCTTTTCACAAACCATACACTGTGGAGGAGGGAAAGAATGTGGATGTTGCCCAACTGGACTTTAGTAAAGCCTTTGACACCATTTTCCAAAGCACTGCCCTGGAGAAAGTGGCAGCCTGTGACTTGGACAGTTGCCCTGTTCCCTGGGTAAAGGACTGTCAGGCTGGCTGGGCCCAGAAAGCAGCAGTGAGTGGAGTTACACCCACCTGGTGGCTGTCACCAGTGCTGCTCCCCAGGGCTCTGTACTGGGGCCAGTCCTGTTTAATGCCCTCATTGGTGACCTGGACAAGGGGATCAAGTGCACCCTCAGTCAGTTCACAGGTGACACCAAGCTGGGTGGGAGTGCTGATCTGCTCGAGGGCAGGGAGGCTCTGCAGAGGGATCTGGGCAGGCTGGATCATGGCTGAGGCCAACAGTGTGAGGTTCAACAAGGCCCAGTGCTGGGTCCTGCCCTTGGGTCACAGCAACCCCAGGCAGTGCCACAGGCTGGGGCAGAGTGGCTGGAAAGGCCCTGGGGGTGCTGGTGGCAGCAGCTGAACATGAGCCAGGCTGTGCCCAGGTGGCCAAGAAGGCCAATGGCATCCTGGCCTGGATCAGCAATGCTGTGGCCAGCAGGAGCAGGGCAGGGACTGTCCCCTTGTACTGGGCACTGGTGAGGCCAACACCTCCAATCCTCTGTTTAATGACCTACCACAGGAAGGTCATTTTGATGCTGGAACATGTTCAGAGAGGACAACAAGAATGGTAAAACATTTGGAGCAAAGTCCTAAGAGGAGTGGCTGAGGGAACTGGGGCACTTTCAGCTAGAGAAAATCAGAAAAAAACCCTTTATCACTCCTACATCTACCTGAAAAGAGGTGTAGAAAGACTGGTCTCCCTTTTCCAAGAGACAAAAAATAGAGTGAGAGGAAATACCTCAGCTGTACCATAGGAATGGCAGAGTAGGAAAAATTTCTCCATAGAAAAAATTCTTCATGGAAAGGTTTGCAAAACATTCTAACAGGCTGCTCAGGGAAGTGTGGAATGTCCATCCCTGGAGGGTTTTAAAGTATCTATAGATGAGATGCTTAGGAATAAGGCTTAGTGGTGGACTTGGCAGTATTAGTTTGATGGTTGACCTCAATGATTTTAAAGATCCTTTCCAACCTAAATAATTCTATGGATTCTATATTTTTTCTTTTGATTTTTTTCTGTTGTGTAATCTCTCTTTATTTACCCTTGTCTGGCCTTTTCCCCCTTTTCTCCCTTTTATATAATCTTCCTTTCCTCATAAGAATGGTGTCTTCTCTTATAGAAGGGAAGGTTTAGAGAAGACTCCCTTCTCTCTGAGAACCTCTCATCAACCTTCACCCACTCCTGAAACTGCAAGGACTGAAGCAAAGCAATTTGTGAAGCTCAGACCTTGCCAAATGCTCACTTGGCTTCTCTGAGAAGTGTATATCCCTTTTGGCATAGCCTATCAGCTTTGAAGCCAGTCACCTGCAGAGCTATTCATTAGCTCACAGTGTAAAAACACTGATAGCCCTGCGTAGGACACAGCTGGATGCTGAAGAGGAATCAGAGGCAGAAGATTACAACATTTTGAGAGTTAAAGGATACAAGGTTCTTCACGACAAAGCAGTGGAACAAGTGGATATGAGGAAGTAAAAGATAAATACAACATGATAATAGTGATGATATGGAATTATAACAGCTGGAGGTTGGTCTAGTTCCTCCTAGAGGAGTACTAGTTCCTGAAGGAACTGCTTGGGTCGGTCAACAATCCTATCCTGTTGGAACATTTCAGTCTTCATCTCTGTTGGAACATTTTTGCAGTTGTTATGTATATAGCCTGCTTGTACACCCTTCATGTCATAGTCTCTAAGGGGTGGATATGCAACCCTTAAGTGTTTTTTGCCACTCGATGTAGTATACAAAACTGCTGGTAAAAGCCAGGGTGTGTGGACTTACTCAAGGAACCTCTCAGAACTGCAAGTTACAAGAAACTACATTCATAGTTTTGGATTTTTGCTAATTTTTGATTCCCCATGAAAAAGTGAAGAATTTTAGAAAATACCTGAATTACAAGTTTTGTTCTACCATAATGACACCAGCACTCTGTGATAGATTCCAATAATATAGAAGGAGTACTGCAGGAAGGTTTAGAGATTGTCTAAAGGATGAAGAAAGTCTGAAGGTAAGTCTCAGAAGTAATGAAGTATAGTCCAAAGCAGTCTGGAAAAGGAATATTACGTTAATACATATTGAGAAAGACTTTTTTTCACAAGGGATAACAGGCAGGAGAAAAGCTTCTTAATAGCTTTTAGTTACGTCAGTTAACAATATCTAACCTGTATTTCCTAATATTTCTGTGGGTCTGGAGAAGAAATTTGGCCAAATTGGCAATTCTGGCAAATTGAAGAAATTTTGCATTCTGGAAATACTGTGTAGTTCTAAAAGAGGCCACATTTATTTAGCATCTTTTGTTTTGCTCAGAAGAAAGAATAACTTTCCACCAGGAGCAAACATATCAAGTTGTCTGAAAAATTTTAAATTGTAGTTCACCTCAGAATATTTATTTCAGCTAGTTTTCAATGTATAAAAACTTTGACTTCTTTTAGAAGTAATATTTGGGCTGGATAAGCATGATTTTTTCCCCCAAACTGTATAATCTATGCTTATCTTGAAGCAACCAAAATGAAATTTAGTGGGATAAGACAAATGTGTAGCGCAGTTTTAATCACTTTATTATAAATTTAGTTGTTTTACTTTAAAAAAATTGCATCTAAATTTGTAAGTATCAAAAACATTAAACTAATAGCTTAGATTAGTGTTTTCTAGAAATTGGACAAAACTATGTAGCTGAGAATACTATTTCACAGTGGTAGTGTTGAACAGAACTCCAGCTTCATTCAAGTTAGCAGCTATGTTCTCTGCATCAGAGAAACATTCTTTTGACATTTTCAAACAGATACAACAAGGTGCTTTTTGATGATAAATATTTGTACCTTCCCACAATGGCTAATGATGAATACCACACACAGTTTCTCTTCTATGTCTTTTCACTTTGTAGGAAACCATGTCTAAAGCCCTCCTAGAGACTTCATCAGTCTTCTGGATTCAATTTCAGTGATCTTTAATTAAAAGAAATTATCCCGATAACTCTCTGCCCCTTCAGAAAACTCCCACTCCTCTCCAGTCTGAGTAACAATACTATTTTGCCTTTAAAACATATAATTCAGTTCTTTCCTTAAAATCATTCAAGTTCCATAGTTGGACTATTTGAACCACACAAAATTACTGGAAGAAAAACAGAAGTACAGTGGAATGTAATCGAGAGGAAAACGTGTGCCTTTTCCCAAAGGAAACCAGAGATCTGGTTACCTGCATATGGACAGGGCTGGGGCACTTAACTTTTTTCCCCTCAGTCTTCATCACGAAGAGCTCCACTCACATCAGCTGCAGGAGGCAAGGCAGGGGAACTTGAAGAATTACAGCATTCCACTGCAGGAGAAGATCAGGTTTGAGAACATCTAAGTAGCCTGAAGATGCACAGGCTGATGGGACCTGATAATACACATTGGTGGGTCCTGATGAAATTGAAAGACAAAGTTTCTAAGCTACTATCCTCCATATCTGAGAAACTGTGGCAGTTTCGTGAGGTGCCCATTGACTGGAAGAGGGGAAACACCTATCAAGATGGGATTTTCCTCAAGACCAAGAGGGTCTAACAAACAGATTTCTAGAAACCTCATGGCTTTCACATGTCTACCCTGATATAATCTGAAAGGGATTATTCAGGGAAAAAATCCAATCTTCAAAGAAAACAGCAAACACGAACCAGCCATGAATCTCTCTCTGCAGTAATTGATATGAGGAACAACTCTACAGTTCATGCTGTCTTTAATTGTTGTTGTTGTTGGATTGGTTTGGGGTTTGTTTTGGAGACTCCATTTAAAATATAGTACATGGCGACAAATTATCTATGATCTATTCATGTAGCTCTCAAAGATGCAGTAGGAGGACTTTGAACAGAATGGGGAAAGTGTATGGTAAAGATTTGAAAGGCCTGCTCCTTCAAGGACCTTTAATCATATGCTGGGTACACAAGAGAATGTGGTTCCCAATCAAGGACAAACATGTATCACAAGGAAAGCTACAGGCTCTGACTCTTACTGTAAAAGCTCCTAGACAGGTGAGGAGGAAATGGTGTAAGCAAGTTTCTCATGAAGTATAATTAATACATATTTTGCAGTATATCCGAAAAGGGACAGTTTCAATTAAAGTCATTTTGGGTCTACAACAAAACAAACCTTTGTAGCATAAGGGTCCAGACCTGCCCCAGGAAATTGACCAGGCCAAGCAGTAATACAACAAGCTTCTCAACTTTGCAGGATCACAGAAGAGTGAAAGTGTCATGCTATATGATCTGTAGTGTTTGTGCATGGCGTGAAAAAACATGGCATCTAGAAATGATGGTAATTTATGATAAGGGATTTTTAAAATTTTGTTTTTCTATAGGATTCAGGGTTTTCAGGAAGTAGAATATTGCCATTTTTCCTTCTTGTCTTATAAAGCTATATCTGACAATCTGGTGACAAACTAAGAGATTCTTCTAGCTAGATGACTCCTCACATTTTTCTATCTCCTCTTGTCCTTCTATTCCTCTTCCTAAATCAGATTAAAATTACTGAGTGCTATGGTAATTTCTTTTTGGTATTCATGCTGAGCCGTAGCCTACTTCAGACCAGTTCAAAGGATTTCTCAAAGCACAAATATCATAGAACTGTATTGCTGAACCATAGCTCCATAATATAGAGGCAACAAGCCATTAATGAAATGGAGTTCATGTGTGTGGCTTTACAGCACAGCTGCTGCGCTCTCATATGATCTTGTCTATTCAGCATACCAGAGACCGATAGTGATCTGAACTGGAACTGTAATTAGGAGTCTTAATCTGAATCAAACAATGACCAGAAGTGCTAAACCAAGCAGTCGGCAGAACAAAGCTCTTGTTTATCCAAGTGTGCAGTAAAGGTAGAGGTTTTCTCATAGTAGTTTACTTACCTAACTCCTTCTCTGCTCATAAAAGTCTAAATTTATAAATTTAATCACTGAGAAGTTATTTAAATGAAAAGTAAAGAAAACACAGGTTCATAAACTCCAATATTTCAGAGAGAACATTTGACACAGTTTAGGATGCCATTGTAAATTATCACGATGCCATGTGCACAATATTGTGCACATAAAGACATTAGAAACTTTAAAAATATTACCAAAATCTTAGTGTACACCTGTATTGAGAGTGTTACTTTGCTGACTGAACAAGATGCTGTACATACAGAAGCTGAGGCTTCAAAGAGTTAAGCAAGTTGATCAACTTCACAAAACAAATCCTTTGCAATATAAGAACAAACTCATTCTCACAGTTTTCAGTCTGTGTCTTTCTCCCAAAATTATTCTTCCCCTTCAGGTTGCTATTTAGGATTGTAGTAGCTACCTTGCTTAGTTCTCTCATCACTGACACAGACTGTATTTCTACACTAAATAATGTGCTCATGCAAACAGAAAAGTTTTATTAACACACAGAATTGTGAAAATTAACAAAACCAGAGGAGCTTACCCAAATCCAGAAAACAAGCGACAGAAGAGGAAGAAGCCATAGCCCTGGACAAAGGATGAAAGGAAGGCAAAGAATCCATTGACAGACATACATATCAGGAGTGATTGTCTCCTTCCCACCTTGTCGGCCAAGCCTCCCCAGAAGAATGCCCCCACCATCATCCCAAGGTACACGATACTCCCTGTAATACACAAAAATACAAAAGAGGTATTTTGTCAGCTACATAATTGACCACACCAAAATCAGTTAACCCTCTATATTTACAAAAAGATTAGGATATTGATGTTTTTATCCTTTCTCACTGAATAGAAATTACATGCACAGTTTTGTAAATGTATCTAGAGAGAACAAATTTCCTACTGTTTTTTTCATCTGTTACCAGACACACTTAATATAAACATTAAACTGAAGCTTAATATAAATACTAAACAAGGTGCATTTAGCTAAAACAATAAACATGTAGGCAAATAAGTCTGAATAGGAGGAGAAAATGCCACTATTTCCTCAGAATTAAAATGCATTCGTGTTAAATATGCAAAAAAATATTACTTCTCCATCAGGTACAATTTGTCTGAACATCTTCAGCAGGACATTAAACACCAGGATAGCTGGGAGTAATATGTGCTAAAAAAAGATGATTATATAACAAACACTTTTCACCTGAGATATATAGAATCATAAACATTGATCTTGATTGGTTTTTTCTCCCTCCTACACCAGTGTATTTCTTTGTTTTAAAAGTCAATGTCCTTTCAAAGCAAAAACTGTAATGTTCTTGACTTGTTGTTTTGGGGGTTTTTTTGTCATCTTCCCCCCTCTCAATAATTATAATAAATGTAACAGATACAGTTACATTTCTTAAAATGGTATAGCAAAAAATAATATTGGGGTGATATTTTTTTAGCGTAAATTGTGTTTCCACATGTACTTTCTCACAGAAAGATAAGTCGAAATGTTTAACATTTTTATTCTTCTCATCTTAACACATTGTAGATAATTTCCTTTACAAACACCCTGTGGAACATTTCACAAATATGTACAACATATTGAGCAGACTGTCGGAAGGAAAAAGTAATTCCCAAGTTTTGGACAGAACCATTAACTTTGTATTTTGTTTGATACATGGAATTCTTTTTCCATCTAGTTTCTTGTTGAACTTCCCAGGTTAGGTTTTATATATCCTGCATATTGCTACCATCTTCTACAGAGCAGGAATTACTCACTAAGGTGCTAGAAGTAATTAAAATACTAGAATTCCTTGTTATGTGTCTCCTTTAGATTAGTCTCAAGAATGGACAAATTCTCCAGCGTCTCTAATGGACTGTAATTGCTGTGAAATTCTGGCCTCCAAAAGAATCACCTTTGCCCTGCAGAAGGTAGTTGGATGGTAAAGGAAGCTGAAGAAAACCCATTTAAATTCCTGCTCTTGGTTAAATGCATATCAGTGTAGAGTTTACACATCAGTATTTCTGTTCTTGGAATTACAGATGATAACATCTGAAGTGCTGACATCTGCAGGGTCTTATACACCCTGAAGTGTCTCTGTTCCCTCTCATGTTCTGTGCAATAGTTTCCACTGTTGTTCCCTTATGAGACATAATTTAAAATAGGATATTTTTTAAAATAGGATACACATTGTGTGTTATATTGTATATTAACAAGATTATAGAATCAGAATTATAAAAAGTGGTTTGGGTTGGAAAGGACCTTAAAGACCACCTTAAATTTCAATCCCTGGCCATGAGTAGAGGCATGTTCCTTTAAATCAGATTTCTCAGATCTGCACCTAATCTCAGGATAACAGATCCCATGCTGCTCATCACAGGAGAATTGCTAAAGCAACAAACTCCATAAGAACAACAGTTAAGTGTCTTTTAAAAAACAGCTTTTGTCAATGAATATTTTCTAAATTTTGCTGGGTTCTTAGACTTTAATCAAAAAATACTGATGATAATACAAGTAAATCCAGAATTTGCAGAATTACTAAGACATCTATCTTTACCTTCTTTAGCTCAGGAAGGACACAGACATTACAGTACTGTTTTTTAGTATAGAGGTATTTAGGAGCAGACATTTATTGGATAGCTTTTTCATTCTGATCAGAAATTTTATTCCACTAGTTGAGATTTTTCTGTAAATGCACATGGCTAATGTATTTCCTGGTCCTAAAGAGACAAAGATTGGTGGGTAATTTAACATATTCATTCAATGGCTTTAAGATCTCTTCTGTGGGTTATTTCACCATGCTGCAGGTGGATCACTGCCCATAAGCAGTTTGGAAACTCCATCCAACAGATCTGCCGTTTGCTTGACAGTCGGAGTGAAAAGAATGTAGCAAAGTTCGTCAAATAGTTGTACTGCCAGCAGACATTTCAAAAAGAAAAAAAGGTCATTTTTATTCTTACAGTGAAATTCATTACATTCTTTTCAATATAAGAATTATTGGGTTTTCCCAGTCAACATTCTAATATAAGAAATAGAGAAGACCAATTAAATAACCTTTTATTTCTTTATAGAGATACCTTTGAAATATTTCTATGCAAATAATCATAACTTTACCAATTTACATTCCTTGTGATGCACAAATATATCAAAACATTTTGAACAATGAAAGAAAAATGATTGCAAGTCTTGAGTTTAAAAAAAAATCCCTTTCTTTTAGATGAAAAATCCTTTGGTCATTGTACTGTGTTTTGGACTTTGATACTGATGTAATTCTCCTAAAGAATGTTTGAAAGATGCTGCTAAAAATAATATTCTCATCCTGTCAATAAACTGCTATAAATAAGCTGCTCTCTGAGCTGCAGCATTATCTTTTTCTTTCCCATTATATTAACTTCCAATTTTTTCCTATTTGCCATGTAGTCTTTGCACACATCCTCTCCTTGACCAAAGATCTGTAACCCTTCCATCCTGAACCTACTGCAGCTACCAACAGTACGTTTCGGTACATTTTCTGTCTTCTATTCTGTATTTTCTGTTTCTCTTTATTGTAAGACATTCATATAATGGTTTGGGTTGTAAGGGACCTTAAAGCCCATCTATTTCCAACGCCCCTGCCATGAGCACCCCTCATTAGACAGATTCTTAAGACCCCCATTCACCCTGCCCTTGCAAACTTCCAAGGAAAATGCATTCTCAGCTTCTCTGTACAATCTGTCCCATAATGAAGAATTTCTTCCTTATCTAAAGCTGCTGGATTCTGAAAATTCTCTACATTTTGGGCGTCTCTTGTTGGCACTGGCACCAAAATGCCAGGATTGGGGTAGATTGAAGTTCTCCTCCCTTCTTTAGTTTAGTAAACTTTAGTTTATTTTAGTAAACCTTAGTTTAAACCCCTACTGCATCAGGTAAAGGAAGTGCCCTTTGTCTCAATTTCCAAATTTTTCCTTAAGATCATTTTACCCTGCAGCAATATTAACAATAAGTCACAAAAGTGAAAAACGGTACAGGAGAACTCTAACCATGGAAAATAGCTGAACAACCACCCAACAAATGTAAGTAGCCAATGAGATAAGATGATAATTTTATTGTCATCAGATTATCATTAGCATTTATTTTCTAACCATTGTAGTTCTTGTTCATTATGCTATGCCACTGGTCAGAAAATAAATGTCTTCTGGATAACACTATTTTTTTTGCACATATTTCATAATTCACACATTACATTTTGCATAAATTCATATATGTAAAAATTAAATACCATGTTGTTGGTCAATCTATATATGTATATAGATGTCAACCTAGCATGTAATGCTGAGAGGTGGTACTCCTTTTTTGAATAGCTACTACCATCCACAAGACTGGCTGCTTTTCTCTTTCTTTTTGTACACTTTTCTCCAAAGAAATCAGCTAATACAGTGGAAGGAACACACTGGTTTGATATCCAGTCTGACCTTAGAACATATTTTAAAATATTTTAAAATATAAAGACTTTGAAGGATATCTGTATCATACATCTTGGATTCTCCCCACAAGGTAACAAAACTGTCTAAAACTCTCAATTTTTGGAAAAGCACTGAGAAGAGGCAGATGGTAGCTGAAAAGAAACATGCTAAAATAAATAATCTCTTTTATTGTTCTTTTGACAAGTTTTAACAAACCTGTATTTTCTTTCCATTGCAGAATTCTTACATACTTCAATGATTTTCACCCACTGCACAAATGTACATAATACACACTTACATCCTCTTCAGACAAGGGAACCTTAGTGTGGGATTGCTTTAGACCATGCACACACTTTGGCTACCAGATGGCTAGATATTTTTAAAGGGATGTGTACACAGCATCTTTCATACTGCTTGAAAGAGTTTAGCCTTACAAACAGCTGACCAAGAACTCCCTTGGTATCCAAATGCTAGTTATTGACAATTTAAACAATGACATAACAATAAATGCATAACTAGTCACTTAAGTTCACTTAAGCAGTATTTTACTACTCGTGCTGCCATAACTTCATTACTTGCTGATATCAGTTGTAATTCATAGTCTGGTATCTAAAAGATAGACAAAACCTTCTGAAAAATCAGTTTGTAAGTGTATTTAGTCAGGAAAAAATACAGCAATGAAAGAAAAGTCAGATTTCGCTGCAATAGAGAGACTCAGAGGGTATGGGACTCCCTGATTAGCTTTTTGCACTAACATACCTATTATAAATCAGTTATAAAATGAGCATGAAGTTTTTGTTTCCTGTTACATCGTTTGGGTAATCTGTCTGAATGAGGAAAGCATTTCATACAGCCAGAAAAAGAATACACGTTATAAAAAGACTTTAAAAATAAGACTAAAATATCATTTCTATTTTGGAAAGAGCAATTATAAATGTGGTTCTATAACAAGCAAGACAATTTTTGTAAGAATTATAATGTAATCAGTGTTTTACTTACTTGTACATGGATCTTTCCATATGCTATTGTTGAGAATATAATAATTCATAGTGGAATATTGCAATGCCTATAAGTAGCATGATGAATATAAGAATGAGAATATCCAGTTTTATATTTGTTTTAATCCTGATAATACACTATATTTGGATTTTAAAGACTATAATATTTCAGACCTGTATTTAATTACAATCTGTTAATAGTTTCTTTGATCGGAAAAGACTTGGAAAATTGGAACAACCTATGCAGCAACTGTCAAACATAACCTCTAATTAAGCATTTGCAATGGGAGGTAATTAAGGCAAACACTTTTCCATTAAGACAACAAATATAATAAAGCTGTAATAACTCCAAAATTGAAAAAAAACCTCAAATTTTCTACAGCCCATGTATTTAGATGTCTAAAACCTATGTACTTAGTATATTTGATCTTCACTTTTCATTATTAATATTATGCCATTCATCCCCTCAGATGTACAATGGCTGCAATATTTCTACATAAAGAATTGCCACAAACTAATATTTATCTGTAATAACTATTTCTTTTTTTCTCTAAATATTTCTTGCAGTGGTGAAACAGCAAGCTCTATATACACAGAATGGTAAAATTTTAATGAGTGGATCTAAGTGGTTAAAGTAAACCACAAATTGTTCAGCCATCTGAAAAAGCTGATAGGTACTGTTTTCCAGCAAGCATGTGAGATAAGACACCATACTAACTAAAACTAATATTTTGCACGAGTCTTTGCAAATTCAAGACTTCTCAAGCCTTGCATTTCCTTCATCTAAACTCTACCTGTTTCTCATAGTAAACGTTTAGTGTCTTAATTTCAGATGTTAAATGACTTCTCTTACCTAATAATATGAAATGTATGTAAATCCCCAAAATGCCACAGCATGTCAGGCTCGTTTTCTATTACAACTTTTCAGACTAATCCACTCCTCCCGCCTTCCCTGTCAAGACAACTGCAGACAGGCTTTGATATGAAATTTCACACTCTTTAGCACAGATGCTTAATTACACACTTTTTTTGAAGCTCTTTGCTCTTTGGCTTAAAATACATTTACAGACAGTTAAGGTTCACTTGTATTATTGGAATTACTTTCAGAAATCGGGGTAATAGGGTTTATCTGTTTAAATGCATGAAAGACATAAATCTATTTTAAAATGAATGTTGCAGGTCTCCATTCTCAATGTAGCAGTTTTTACAGCATCAATCATACTGCAGTCATTCTTGGGCCTTCAAGAAGAAAACTTTCATCTGAGTAACCTCTGTGTTTATTTCTCTAATAGCAATAATTCCAAAGTGACAAGCCTTTGCATGATAGACCATTTTGCTTTTGCATATCTTTTAGCTGCTTAGTTCACAAAACATTCTGGATATGCTTCACAGTCAGTAAAAAAGGACAACTTTATCTCCATAATAACTAAAGAAAGATATAAATTCAAGAAAAAGGAAAAGACTAAATTCCAGTGAGACTACTGGAAAATGAAAATACAGCCTCATTTCTTCTTAAACTTGTTGAACAATACAGAAACATTAGTGTTTTCATCAAGGCAAAAAAATCTAAAACTATTGTTTCAACCCAAAACAAATTTTTAAAATAATTTTTTGTAAAATTCTGTTTCTTTAGTATTTACATGAGAAAACAACTCAGGGAAATCCTCTGACGTACAAGCTGCAAAAAATACATCTCACACAAGTGATAGCTCACGGCAATCAATTTAAAACTATACAAGAAATTGTCTGTCTGCTTCATTAGTAGGAAAAATCCCAAGCAAACAAAAAAAAAAGCCAAAAAACCCAACAACCCACCAAACCCAAGCACCCAAACTTTCAAATATGCCTACAAACATCTGATGACATTCAGTCAAATACTAACCCAGAAATTCCATAAAAATAAAAATCAAATTAATTCTATCCATTGTTTACACAAAATGATCCTGTTCTCAAACAACTTTGATGAGCTGTAATACAGGATCTCAACCATGAAAATCAAGAAAATGGAACTTAAAGCAAAAACAAGGAAAAGTAATATCATGCTCAGCTGACCAGCAAAGATGGGAAAAGAGCAAGTAACTCAACACTTCTTCATGCAAACCTGTTTATGATGTTAAAGATAATGAGAAAAAGCAGTATCAGTAGCACAAACAATTAAAAATACAGGTTTGTAATATTATGACTGACTATTATAATTTGATGAGTGATTTAGTAAAAGAAAATTATTGTGAGGTAGCCCAGTACTATAGTTCTAAAGAGAAGTTTCACAAATACAAAACAAAATATACAGCCAAAAAAGTACAAAACATTAAATGAAAATTAAGAAGAACACAAAACTGGTGGTTTCTCCCATAGTATTTCCTTTTCAAAAGAACAAAGTCCAAATTTTCGAGACAACGTAATCCGAAAAGCGAAACAAATGTAGAAGCCAAAACCAGGTGAAACTAAGTGGATAGGACTTCTGACATATTTAGGGACCAGAAAGAATGTAATGCAAGACAAAATTTGACTATACATAATTTTATGTCACCAAAACATTAGATTGACAAATACCTACCATTTATTTGCCTCAATTTAACACTGAGACTTAAGTAAAAGTCACCTTATAGCATGGCTACTCAAACAGATCAGCTTGCTCTTCCAAAGGTCAAAAGGTCAAAGATGAGCCAAGAATTTTTTTTTTCTTGGATGGAAAGGGGAAGTAAGAACTGTTCTATCCTCTCCATTAAAAAAGAAAACAAAATAAAGCAAAAAGAAAGACAACAACACAACAAAAAAAAAAAAAAAAAAAAAAAAAAAAAAAAAAAAAAAAAGAAAAAAGAAAAAAAAAAGAAAAAGAAAAAAGGATAAAAAAGAAAAAGAAAAATCATACAACAACAACAAGCCCCCCAAAAAACAAATCAAAACAAAACCATTTCTTTTTTTCCTGAGGAACACAACTTGCATGTCTCAGGAATCTACTCCAATAGATCCATCCTGAGGGAAATCACAAAGATGAAAACTCATTGCTGGAAATGTTTGATCAAAACTCTTCTAGTCCTATAAAAGAAATACTCTCCATCAAAAATGAATGAGACCACAACAATAATTCACATAAATTTCATTCAGGTATTAATATGGGTTGTTTTTTCCCTCTGGCATCCTCATATTATATTTATATACCTAATATGCTTAATTTTGATTAGTTTCCTGTACATCAGTTGTGAGATTTTCTACTTGCAGTGCTGTTGCACAAGCTCAATTAAGTTCCATCATGAAGCATTTTGCTTCCATATTTCCCCTCCTTGGGTTAATGAAACTAGTTTTATTTTAAATATTTAGTGCAGACCAAGGTGATATAGGTATAGACCTTTAAATTTTCAGTTCATTTGGAGAAAAACATAATATTTTCTTGCTCTATGTTTCTGCATGCTAGTCACTTTCCTTATAGTGACATTCACCTTACAATATGTTTAAAATTTACACCAGCAGGTGTGCTGATACTTTTTGTTTTAATAATGAAAGAATACTCAGTTTTGGATTATTATTTCATTAGTAACACACATTCTTATGTACTCAGATATTATTTTAATTGAAACACTGTAATGACAAAAGGAATAAGTGCTTCTGCTTATCCTCATATCCAAATTAGATAAATTAATAAATTAATAGGAGAAGATCAGTAGCTGCAGAGATTGTGACAGGTAATAGATTACTTGCTAGGCTGAGGAATATTCTGCACAGCTGCATTTTCTGATAAGGCAGCAGTACATTGCCATCATTGCTTCTACTTTTAAAATGCTATCATGCCAAGAACTTAAGTCTTTAAAAAAAGTACTATCTGCTACCAGATGCTAGCATAATTTTTATTTATTCCATAACAGATTTATCAGAATAAATATTTGATCAACATTATTCCATTTCTTCATTGGAATCATTCTAAACTGGATACTCACAGACACTATTTCAGCCAACAGCAGCACACTGCTATTTCATACAGGTATTACTTGGATAGATAAATCAACTGTGCATTATACCAAAAAAATTAAAGTAAAAAATTTAGCAAGTAAATTCCTTGCTACTTCCAAATAGTCAATCAGCATTCAAATTTAACAATGTGGAACTGTAAAAAGCAAACAATACATGGTATTTTTCTTCCCATATAAACAATATTTTACAAGATGGTAGCTATCAATATACCAATAATAACAGACATTAACATAAGCTCAGGTAATCCCAGGTGATGACATGGAGCTGTTGACAGATTCCATAGGTGCTATCATTGAACTTACTATTTTCACATTATCTTTTCCTTTGATCCAACAATTCCTTCTGGCACAAGCAAGAAAATCCTAACAGACAAGCTTTGGATAAAACACAGCTAGTTAAGCTGTCCTAGCCCCCCTAATTCCTGTTTTATCCCTCTGCAACTGTGGAGGTTCCTTTGGATTTTTCTGCTCTCAGATTTAGATGCTAAATTCATTGCACTTTTGTCCATCTCTGAATTGACCCTGTCATGGTAGAAATTGCTGTGACTTTGCAATTTGAAATGCGCTTCCATGGCAGTCCTGAGAATCAGAATGATTATAAATGCTGCATATGCTTGAACGGTGCATAGCACTGTGCAATGAGCTAGGATTAATTAAATTTCAAAGCCAAAAGATATATTTCACTAAAGCTTTAAATTGCCTGTGCAGTCATCTACATTAATCATCTCATTTTATATCAAAACTGTTCATTTTGGCCACATGTTTTATTGTCTGAATATTAATTTCTAATACAACTAGTCCTGCTTCTGACCCTAAACAGAGCACATCCCATGAATACCTCTAACTTTTAATTAGTGCTGAATTAAAACAAAAATTCCAAACCATAAAAACCTACATTAATAACAGATTCATCCAAAGCAGTAAATCAAAATACGTGATACTAAGAACTAATTAACAAAACTACATTTTTAGTTGTTTCTGTTCAATATTTAAGATAACCGTTGGTTATCTCTTCAGTCAGCCATTATGTCTGTTTTCTGTAAGTATATCCCTGTGCAGAAGTAAACTTCTTTCCTCATAAATGGGAGAAAACATCTTCTTTTTATTTTGTTGCATCAATAGAGTGGCTGTTACCATCAGTAAACTGGAAGGGTGGGGGAAGAAAAATTACAATAAAAAAACAAAGTAGAAAACTCCCCAAAGAAAAATGAAGAAAAAACCCTAAAACCTAACCAAACCTTTTGCTTTCAGATACAGACACTGAATTAGGCTGAAGTCATTCAGAAACAGATTACTAAAATTAATAAGGGTCTGAAACACACATATTTGCCTGAGAAAATGCCTGGTCGACCTCACCTAGCACAGAGCTGCATGAGAGTGAAAAAAATCTTCCATCCCATGTCTTCTTTCTGCTTTCCAATTTACAGTCAATGAAACAGATTAAATAATCCAATTCAAAATTAGGAATAATGAATCAGAGTAATGTTCTGTGTGATGCCAATACACCTGCAGGTGCTGGTGAAGCTAAACAGGCTTTTTAATTATGTATTTACCATGGTACCAGGAGGCACTGTTATAACGTCTAAATGGAAATTTTTTTAGATTAGTGCATCTACCAGTTTATAATATCCATTTAACATGACTTGCTAGTGGCAGCTTCAAAACAAACCTTGAAAATTGCCCTGAATTCTAATGGATTAGGAAAATACTTATTCTTTGTGAAAATGAGCAGGTCTGATGAACAACAGTGCAATAGAGTCACATATCACATGAGTTATTTTCGTCTATACTCCTTCAAATTGATATAAGATGCTCCACTGCTAGCCAGTATAAAGCAAATCATTTCAGTCCAGATAGACTGACACAAAGAAATTTGCAAATAGCCACTTTTGCCTATCACTGAAAATGCAGATCTTCTTTAATACAATGGATGTAAATCCAGTTTCACTTTACACCATTTTCTTAATTTTTCTACTTTTAATACTCTCCCAACATTCTGCAATCCCCTCAAAAAACGATATAAAAACACCTTTCTGCTGATTAAACAGGTTTCTATGAGTCTTTGTCATTACATATTTGTCCTGGGTAAAGTTTACTTGTTAAGCAAGAATAACTCAACATATATAATGCGCCATCAAAACCTCTTGGTTTTTTTCCTGTAGCTGAAGCAGATTGGTAGATGTTGTGTAAACATGTCATAGGTTTAGTAGAGCCAGGGAACATTTTTGCAGTTAGCAGTATGGAAGTGCCCATCTAGCAGTGTGAGTAGTAAGTAAAGTTGATCTGAGTGTAAAATATGAGATTCCCTAGTAAAAAAATTATTATTATGAACAGAACTTTCCTAAGTTACCCATAGTTCTGCTCACACGATAAATCTGTGAGTAACTCACCCCATACTCCTGTGGCCTGTTAATAGCATGTGAAACTACAAAATCTTACATTTATATTGTTCCCTTATATCAATACTTCTCATTCTGTATAGGGCTGACAAAGCACTGAAAAATGAATAAAACTAAATGCAAACAAGAGACTTTATTATAAATGTCAGTAACCTACAGTATCCTGTGATTTCTTGTTAAATCAGACAGACTTTTAGCTACAATTATAGCTGTTGCTGAAAAAGCATTTACATGGGAAGGGGAAGATTTAAAAAAACATACATATGTCCTATTCATGTATTCTTTTGTATAAGTATTTTTTGTGTAATATTGTATAACCACAACTTTGATTCTGCATCAGTTATAAAAGTTGTAATATTTCATACATTTGAAACAATAATAAACTGATAGCTCAAATAAGTGAAACAAGTGTGTAAAGTGAGAATTGATGTGCCCATCACTAGGAAAGAATTACATCTGCATTAAAATGAAGCCAGACCAGATTAAAATTCTTTTTTCCATCTTTTTTAGCATTGATACTCCCTTAAACAAGCCAAAGGTCTGGAATAGGAAGCTATTTCAAATGGTTGCTATAATAACATACAATTTTCTTTCAATTCTTCAACATACTGATAGTGTAAGATAAAAAACAAGTCAAACTTTGACAGGCTCAAAAATCCTTGATTGATTAAATTCAAGAATTAAATGCATAGCAAGATATTTACTCAGCTGTGACGACCAAGCCATTAAATAATGTTTGGTCCATGTCTTAAGGAAGTTCATTACCACTTTCTCTGTAAAAATATTTCTTTGTCTTGACAAGGAGCTCGTACATTCTCTGTTTCGTTTCATAGACCAACATTTGATGCAAGATGCAAAATTCAAAGCTATGCAAAAAATCTGAAAGCTTGCAGATTATCCTAAACTCTGCTGCAGAATTAACCAAACTGAGACTTGGAAGAGACTGCACTGAACATTCTTTTAAATGTTCAGTTTGGCTAAAAAACTCTATTTGACACATTGATTTAAGAATTGATGTATTGTCAACCAGAGATCCCATGGTAGCTGAGAGAGGGAGGAAAAAGTGAAGGCGACAGCCAAATTAAATGTGTGAAATCAACATTGCCCTCAGGCTTTTCCTTTGGGAAGCATTTCTTTCTTTTGGCCACTTTTGTAGGACCATAAATTTGTGTGACATAAATGGTAAAATTACTGATCTGTGCTGGGATAGGCAGAGCCAGAAAATAACCTGTCAAGTGCAAAAAAGCAGCCCAAAGATTTTTGATTATTTTAGAGAAACTCAATTTCTGAGGCAGATTTGAAGAAAACTACATGCAATAATTATTTAGCTTCAATTTTCTATGCTAATAAATGATACTAAAAACTGGAGAGTAGCGTTTTGGAAAGAGATATGGAAGCTGGACATGGTCAGCAGTGCCCTGGCAGCCAGGAGGGCCACCCATGTCCTGGGGACCTAAGGGACAGCATGGCCAGCCAGGCAGTGGAGGGGATTGTCCTGCTTTGCTCTGAGCTGGGACAGCCTCACCTCGAGTGCTGGGGACAGCTCTGGGTGCCACAGCATAAAAATAAGACATTAAACTACTAGAAAATGTCCAAAGCAGGGCAATGGAGATAATAAAGGGTCTTGAGAGGAAGCCCTATGAGAAGCGGCTGAGGTCAGCCTGAAGGAGTCTGAGGGGAGACCTCATTGCAGTCTATATCTTCCTCACGAGGGGAAGCAGAGGAGCAGGCACTGATCTCTCTGGTGACAAGTGACATGACCTGAGGAGGTGGCATCAAGCTGTGCCAGGGGAAGTTTAGGTAAGAAGAAGATAATGTTCCTCCCCCAGAGGGTGGCAGGGCATTGGAAGAGGCTCCCCAGAACAGTGGTCACAGCACCAGCCTGACAGAATTCAAAAGGTGTTTGGACAATGCCCTCAGGCTCTCAGGTATGATTTTTGGGGCTGTCCTGAGCAGGATGATGGGTTGGGGTCAATGATCCTTATTGATCTTTGCAGTAAAGCTGCATGTAGAAACAACCTGAAAGGGGAAAAACATTTGAAATGGGTCTGTTCACTTTACTAATACTGGCTTCAACAAAGTGGTTGGAGAGCAACATTATACTCAGAAAAAGAGGGTAGCTATGACCCACCTTAGAAAGCTGCTTACACTGGGAGCCTGTACCAGCACAGAGAGACCACTGAGTACACTGTGTTTCATTAATGGTTTAAATCTGTGCTTCCAGATCCTGTCTTGTGACAGTCTGTGATGTTCCATGTGATACAGGTTTAGTCCAGGCCATAACAAACAAAATCCCTTCACCTATTCCCTCCACTGTCCCCTTTTTCCCCACAGAAAACAAAACCAGACATAACCACTATTTTCACATATCCATATTTTGTAACAGCTTAGAAATTGTAAGGATCTGTCTCTTAATTTTTCACCCTCAAAAAAAATGTGTTTGGAAGAGAAGTGAGAAAAGCACTGAATAGGAGGACTTTAATAATGTCATTTGCAAGGGAGCTGAACTGCACCAAAGGTGAACAGCATGCATGATGGCATTTGAATTTCTGGCATCTCCTTCTGAAGGAGTAAGACATTAATCCTACAGACCAATTTTCACCTTGTTCTGGAATATTTAGGATGCATTTCAATGACTGCAGCTCTATTGCTAAATATTTCTATTGCTGCTAAAGATTTATTACTACTATTAACTGTAAGTGCAACAGACTGTCACTGTTATTTCAGTGAGATTCCTCACTAGCAAATATCTGATATGGCTCCAATAGTAAACAGTCTTTACCTAGATGCTTTTATTGTGTATATACACCAGATCATATTTAAGGACCTAACTTTTTTGCTATCCATGCTCTCTTGAATAAAAGTCATAGGAAAAACATTATTTCAGTATCTCAGGTGCAGAGATGCTGAGGAAAGAAAAAACCATAATAAGAATTTTACATTACAACAAAGCAAAACCAGCAGCAACAACAATGATAACAACAACAAAAACCACAACCAACAACAAAATCCCCCCCAAAAAATCGAAACAAAACAACACAACAACAAAAAAAAACCCCACAATAAAACTTAAGAGCAATCTGAATGCAAAGACAGAGAAAAACTAGATAGAGAAGTATACCCAAATCAGAGCCCAGAGAATTAACCTAAGATCAGTCTGTTTCTGACTGATGAAATTAAAGAGGTAAGATGCAAGCAGGAAAAGTGTTAAAACAACATCTTTAGGCCTGAGCCCACAACCTGTCTCACGAAGGTACAGTCTTATCCCAGTAGTGCCAGAACCCAAAAGGCCAGTGTGAATCCACTTAAACGGAGGAGTTAGCAAGTACAGCCAAGTTATATATACATCAAGGACACCTTTCTTTCATGCTTTGTGACGTGTCACTATAAAGTTGAATAATTTAAGCTAGTTAACTGCCCTCTTCTTAAGAAAACCACTTACTTGAGATGAAAAAGTATTGGTTTATTATTGAATTCAAAAGACAACTTGAGGCTAGTTCATGGCACCAGCACATTTGTTATGTGACTTTATAGGCTCTGAGACATAGCTGGTGATCAATAAACAGTGATTTCAAGCTCATGCAAGGGTCAATATGGAAGGATTTTGGGAAATTGTCCTTGCAAAAGTGAATTTTGGAAAAATAAAAGATGGAACAGGGAGGGTCAATAAATACTGTCACATGTTTTTAATTAGCTCAAGTTTCCTAGTAAACTGTCATGGCATGATATATGAGAAATTAGTTTTTACAACTAAATCAATGAATGCTTTTTCAAAGAGAAATTAAGATGCTCTTAGTGTGTCTTTTGACAGTCTAAAAAATTGCCTGAAAAATAAATACTGTATAAGTGTACTGATTTTACCTTGTAACTCTTAACATTAGTCCTGTGACTTTAATATTCTAGCAATGTCAGAATCCTCTGAATTATGGAATTCTAATAATGAGAAAAAGAATTATGCCTGTCTGGAAGACCTCAGTTAGGATGTAATTATAAGGTGAAATCACAAGTGCAAAATAATTGAAATGCATGGTTGTGAGGGCTCAGTTGTGACAACATAAAAAAGCTTTCACTGAGCATTCACTGGTACAACAAATATTTTGTATCAGTGGAATTAAGATTATGCTGTCTGCAAGCAGTATATCTACTCTGTTTATAGGCCATATGCACATTAGTGTGCTGATGACTTGCAGCTTATGATACATTTATAGTAACAATGGGCAAGAAATATATTTTTGGTGAAATTATTGCTAAAGCAGTCACGTGTTGCAATGCTCTCAATACACACTGGGAAAGAAATTGCTTATCGCTGTTCTTTCCTGGTTTTGTATGTTCATCTTTTAGTACACAATTATTTGTTAGTACCACAACAGAGAGGCTAGTTTTATATTATTGCAATAGGAAGATATATTATGATTTCTATATTTTAGGCATGAGAATACATGGTTTACACAGCTTAGTTTTCCAGAACTGTTACCTTAATTTTGTCAATAAGCTTCATTTATACACACACACATACACACACACATGCACACATATACAAATACTTGTAACTATAATGTGTTTATCAGCTTCTGTACTGAATTTAGTTAAATACTTACAGACTTATTCCAGTACATCTCAAGACAGCATCATAAGAACTCTAGTGACAGGGAAATCTTCATCCTTCTTGACATGGGTCAGACCCCAACAGGTGGATGTGAATAATCATGGCCCCTGTTACGCTGGAGACAATACTCCCCACTCCCAATTCCAAACACCTCCATAATATTTAATGTAGTTGTTTAGAAAGAATACTATTTGTAGAAAATACAATGTAATATTAATTAATTGGAGATTGGGGGTTACCCTCACATTTTTTCACCCTGGAGAACAAAGACAATTTTGACTCTTTCATTTGTTGAGCAGGGTGCACATGGTAACAGGCAGGTTTATCAGTAATTTAAAATGGGGGTGAGAAAAATAACTTTTGTTCCAGCAATATAAAAATTATAAAAATTACAAAAATTATAAAAATTGAGGTGTAGATTCTAAAGATATTAAAGTGGATTTTAAAGTCAGCTGCCAAGGACTAGATGAAAAAATCATGTTAAAAAAGCAAATTGGGCATTCACTACTTTTCTAAGATGCATTGTATGTTAGTATCGGCACTGACCCATTGACATTTATCTAGTGATACAGGTTTGCATTATCTTTGTTTCTCATCCTTTAAGAAGTAGACTTGAAAGTTCGCAAGTCCAACCATGACACATACTATGTTGGCATTTAATGTAAACAAGCAATAAAAAAAAAAATATGTATATTCAGCATATAAACTTTTTAACCATTAAAACTGTAATAATTTATTTCCTTCCATTTTAAGTTTAATCACTGCACTACAGGCAAAGTAGTTCCAATAACAAATGATCAAACAGCAAAGAATAATGCAAAGGACACAGTTATCTGAGAACTCCTCATCTGTTTCCACTTATGTTCCTGTCACCTGGAGGGAGACTTAGAGATGTAACTGTGGGAGACTGCAGTCCACAGTAATGAAACCCACAGACCCTCAGTGCTGGTATCAGTATGTCAGGAAACTGAGCAAAGCCAAAATGAGATCTGTTGCAACATAAACATCTGCTGCAAAGATGGAGGGTGCAAGCAGAACATCTGCTACAAAGCAAAGACTTTTAAATGTCTTGTATATCCTCCTTTTCTCCAGTCTTCAGGCCCAAGTAACTAATTTACACATATACATTTCATTGCCTGCTTTGTCCCAATTGCCCATCTCCCCTCTTCCTTGGGGTACCATTTCTACAACTCTTCTCCAGCCCTGCCCCATGAGAGCCTTGTTTTACCTTCTGTGCCCAGGCATGTCCAGGGAAGAGAGCATGGACCTGATTGCAGCACTGCTGCTTTACCAAGCCACACAAAGCTGGCTCAGACTGCCTGTTTACCACACCACAGGAGGGAACAGGCGAGGGGATGGGACACAGCCTATCCCCATCCGCAGAATGGACACAACAAGCACACCTCAGGCTCTTGTTCATTCTTCTGTCACCCTGACCCTAAGTAAACAGTATTCTCTTTGGATGGCTGGAGAACAGTCACTGGCATAAAAGGACTAAAAACAAAAAGAGTGAAAGGCTGCAATAGATAGCCTTTTCACTGGAATTTTTTTCATTTTCTAGATTTGATTTCACCTTACCATTTCAAAGGTTCATGTGTGAAAATGTTGCCATACAGTTGTATCATCTGCTCTTTATTACACCTTTATAATTTCAACAGGACTCCAATTCTCCATCTGTGGGCTAATCTAAAAAAAAGCTATTTTTTTTTTTAGATTAGCTCATTTGGACATCTACTCTTGTATACAAGAACAAAATTTGTCCTTCTCCTTATTAAGTTTCACAGTGTGGTCTTTCTCTTTAGTGATTTATTTACTGACTGACTAAGAAAACAATAATCTAAAAATAAAACTACAATATTAATTAAATTCTTAATACATACAATTAATTTTCATTTAAATAATTGTATTTATATTCAAGACAAATCTCTTTTTATAAAAGCTTCTCTGATGACATATACATACTTAGTCTTACTGTAAGCAAATCTTTTAATAGCAAAAAGATAGAATGAAGACTTTACTTACCAAGCCATCCTGATCCAGAATTGGGTATACACATATCTGTTTCAGCACTGGGCAACACAAATCCAACCACAAACACTTCAACCCCATCAGCCATTAGGGCCATTCCTAGCACAAAGAAGAGGGCCCACTGGAAACGACCATGGCCACACTCTTGTATTATCAATTCATATTGCTGTGCCAGCTCTTCTTCATCAGCTTTCCTCTCTGTTTCCAGTTCATGACGATCCTTGTATTCATCACGCATAGACTGACTTAAGGCTGCCATGTCATCCTTACCCTGCCCCATGTTGGGGATTCCCTGATACTCTCCTTCATAAATTTCATCATCTTCATCATGTCCTTCAGTTGCTTCACTTGATCCTTCATCATCATTAGCTTCTACACCGTAACTTCCTCCTTGGCCATAGTAATCATCATCATCTTCCTCATCCTGGAATCGACTGTAGGACCTCTGTGTGTAGCCATCCTGGGCTTTGTCAACTGCTTTATTAACTTTTTTCACTGCTTGCCTCTTCACCTCTTTAGCAATATCTTTGGCCCCTTTCACTAGTGAAGTCCTGTCTTTGTAGGTGTCCTCCATCCTGTGTCAAAGAAGGACTGCTTTTAGGCTGCAAAAATACCTGCCAAATATTGTTTGGAATGTCTACTGGGTGTTGGACATCAGTGGAAAAAGCCCAGGTACAAGTGAAGCTGTAATATTCAACCTGTAAAATATAAGAGAAAAAAGTTTATACTTTGCTATTTTTAGATGCCTCTTCACACTGATACAGAGTCATCCCAATCTTTATTTAAGCACTGGACGTTAGAATAGAGGGCTTCGAATATAAAAGCCTGCATTTTCTTGAGAGATACAAATACCACAGGTTACAAGGAAAATATGCAAAAGATAAATTTAATATCACTATCAGAGAATCTTCAGAATTCAATTTTTTACTGTCTAGTCTTGGATAGCAGGTTTTATTTGGAAAGAAATCAAGCAATTCCATGCATCATACATCAGATTGACTCTGTCTGCAATATCCTTTCTCATTTGAACTCCCTGTTTCGTAGGAAAGGGCTACAAACACTAGTCTTTCTCTCAGTGAGGTACCATGAAATATCTCTCTAGCCTTCTATTTAACACAAATCCTGTAGAAAGTTAGTATTCCTCCAATCTGTACCAGTGTCTCAAAGCTGACTGAATTTGGCCAGTGCATTCACAGGGCATTCACACCGAGTCTTAGCAACATGAAAGCCCACCCTAAAAAATTCTGTGTGGGGAGCTGTGTGGGCAGAAGTGGTGGCACTTTAGCACTTTGGAGATTCCCAACACTTCAGTCATGGACAGACACATTCCTTTCTTCTCTATCTATACTCACAGTAGGGTCAGAGGGGAGCAACTGTGTATTATCAGCTAATGCATCTCCCAGGGTTAGTCCAGCATGAGCTCCCAATAACCAAGCTGCACAAAAGCACCAAGACATTTCCCCCAGTTCTCCTCCCTGCTCCCCTGCTGTATCTTTCAATCTCATGGAGCCCCGAATGCAGACACAATGAGTCAAGAGCAGTTTGCTTATTAGAGTGAAGACTAACCACTCCCTTCTCCTCGGTGTGGTTTTCAGGCATATCTACAGACAATTTGCTCAACACACATCTGCACTATCACTAGGGGCGGGAGAAAGAAATGACAGCAGCATGCAAGCATACAGAAGGAAGAAATGCAGGATCATTTTTTTGCAACAGTCTGTAGTTAGCACAGCTAAAATCAATTACAAAATTGCGTCATTACTCACGTGTCTAAAGTGCGTGCGTGTGTGTGCGCATGAGTGAATCTGGACACTGCAACAGATTGTAGAAGCCTCCCCCCTGGGAGAAAGCAAGCTACAGTTTTTTAGCAGTGCTTCTAAGAAAACATGGCCTGCTTCCAGCTTGGGGAAAAGGTTATTTTTAACCATGATCATTTTAATGATCTATTTTCCAGCATTACCTCAGAAAAACTGCAGTAATGCAACTCAGGAGGCAGTGAGATATGATGCAGGAGTAAAAATAGATGGAAATTTCTGAAACTAATCTTATTACCCTTTCTAAAGCAGTGTGAACTGCCCTCAGAGCTGCATGGGAGAAGACCAAGGAATGGCTTTAAGAAGTTGTCCTTTATTCATTCTATTGCATATACTGTCTCCAGAAGTATACTCCAGACATGAGTTTTAGGGCTGATAGTGTTTTGAGGGATAGGAAAAACTACAGACTGCATTAAATAAACTAAGGATGTGATGTACTTCTGATACAAGAAAATGAAGCCTACAATCACATTGACATGACTTTAGAAGCTAAAAGATATTTCCCTAGCTTTTTAATAATAGAAATTCACCTATAGTAAAAAAAGTATTTATTTTTAGTATCTTCCTCTGGATTAATTTCATACACTTTGACTGTTTCTTGGAGAAATCAAATGTGATGGCACTATTCAACTATTAATGGGAACTGAAGCATTTACTGGAAGAGAAATGCAGCCTTAAAAAAGTCCTGATGTAATATTTATGACTTCAAACTGTAGCCTTACTTTAGGTACATGATGATCCTTTTAAGTAGGTCATCCTGGTGAATCTTTTATGCCAAGGCAGTTTCTCTAATTAGAGCTCTTTCTCTAATTAGAGTTTTCAAGGTGCTCAGTAGAAGTTACCTTCCTAGCTAGGAGTATCTACTAGCTGTTAGTGAACATGCATCAAAACATTCATGGATTTGCTGAAGTCTTCTACAAATACTTTCAAGAACTCCATGAAATCCTAACAGGTACTTTTCTGACTGTTCATGAGTACAGTGTATTCCTAGATTTTAGATAATTTTACAGTGTCCATGCAACACATTTAACCTAATTCCTCTCATTCTCAGACTGATATTTGTTTCTTTTTGTTTGTCCAGCTAGGGTTTTCAGTTGTGAAATTACCCATTATTAAAGGGCACGTATGTGTGTGTGTGTACATATATATATATACACACATATATATGTATGTATATATATGTGTGTCTGTGTGTGTCTGTCTGTATGTGTATGTATACATTTATCTTGAAGAAAGCAGGAATTTAGGAATAGCAAATGAACGAAGAGTCTAAGAGCCAACACTGGTACAACCATGCTTTACCCTTCTGCAGTACACCTACCCCATGAGTTCAACAGACTCAAAAAAAATCAAATTTGAAAAAGTAACTGAACTTACTCTGCAGTTTGTGATAAACCAGGTACATCAACAAGGAATTTCACCTGCTCATATTCACTAAAATTATGATGACCCTGTCATCAAAAAACATGCAGACAGACAAAGCAAAATTTCTGTCTGGGCAGAAATCAGAAATGTCTCTCTATCTTGCTGAAGTTTCCAAGCAAAATGCTTAATCTGAACACTGTTTTTTAAAACAGCTTTGCTTTCTCAATGAATTGAAATCCGTGCCTTAAGGTGATAAGTACAAAGAGGAATAATTTACAGCCCATGCATGATAGCTTCCCACCCTTTCAATTATGTTGGACTGATTACTACAAGTAAGTAACTGGAAAGTCTGAAAGAGTAAGGATTAATGACTACCTGAGTAGCATAAAGCAGCAAAAGCAGAGATGACAGTCTAGCTATACACTCTTCTTTGTACCAACCAATTCAGCCAATATATTCACTGATTTTCACTAAAGCAAACACCATATTCCTATTCAATTCCTTCAGCTAAAACAAAAAAAAATCCCAGGAAACTAGTGTTTCTGCCAGAAACAGAAATACTCCTTCAGGAAACACCTTTAAAAAAACCAGCCTTTAAAAACACTCAAAGATGCATACACAAAATAAAAATCAAAGCATCCTTTTGCTCTAATATTTATTCTTTTCCACTATGTTACATTCACAGATTTCAGTATACTTGGCATTCTGTATAGACTGTGATACATCTGAAATAAAGATTGGACATAATAAACTAAATCAGTGAGATCCTTTAAAGGTATAAATCTATCACAAGTCAGAAAACTCACTCCCACAAAGACTCAGATCTTTGCTTAATATAGGCTGCGAGAAGACTCACTGGGTACTCCAAAAAGTGGTATTAACTATACGAATATAGGATAATAAAATCTTCAGAACAGATCTGGAAGTCACACTCAAATGTGCATTTCACACATCATAACTACTTCCAATTTTACTACCTTGTCAAATTATTTTATATCCCAGGGTAAATGGGGCACCTGAACTATGTTAATTCACATACAGAAGATGCTATTGTCTTGAAAGTGTTCTCAGTAATTAAGAAAATAACCCACACTTGAATTCACCAGGATACCTGCAAACTTCCTCCTCATCTCTAATGTGCAAAGCCTTCTGTTTATTTTTCCAGGGTAGTATTTACTTCAGTATAACCTAATAAAGAATAGAATCCTCAATAAAGGGTATTTATTTATAGAAGTATTAAGTTATTTAAAATAAACAAGAGCTGGCATCAAAGCTGGTGTGAAACAGATTCATTTTGGGTAGTGCTAGCGGATTAAAAGCTATGTTTCTGTATTTTAAGCAAATTTTCTTTCTCTCATGTTGAGAGATGAGAGGCTGCACTCTTCCGGCTCAAGCTGCAGTAGACAGAACTGTGTACAACACTGCAAGGCTGCAGTGCCACCACCAGTGGCTGTCCCCAACACTCTCCCTGCCTGGATGGTATTTTCACCACTGGTCCTGTACCAGCACTTGTCACTGCATCCTCTCCGCAGGCACAACAGACATGTGCAAGATGAGCATGGGAATTCATTTACCTAGTACACATCAATGATCCCGAGCTCAGCAGAAACAGGGTCTTTATGGTACATTGCAATCTCCTTTTTCCCATTTTACTATTTTCCTTTCTCATTAAACCTGCAGATAACTGTTTCTGCACCATATGCTCTACCTGCCCAATTCTTCTTAAACTACTTAACAAATCAGAACAAAACAAGTGGAATTGCTTTTAGCTTGTTTTTACTTGAAATTTCAGAAAAAAGAACATGTTTGCCTGAAAGTAAAATGTTTGAGGACATCTGCCTTTAACAAAAAATAACTCTAATAATTCTTGCCTTATAGTGCTTTTGATCAAAGGCCTGGTTCTTCCCCACTTACATCTGGATATATAAGCAATGAAACCAGGATCTGCAAAAGCTCTCCTTTAAGCAGTACTAACTGGAAAGCTAACAGTTATGATGAAATCAGACCACGTAAGACAATGGAATCACAAACCTAGGACAAAAGCTATTAACTCTGTCCAGTGAAAATCAGGAAATCTTAACTGAATAATCACTGATAAAAATGCAGTAATATTGTAAAAACAAATTCTCCAAGAAAGGCAGAGTGGAAAATTATAGGTACAAAGTTAGGAGGTGGGACATTCTTCACTTTATACTTCCACTATATTAGTCCTCCATGCTGTACTTCTATGCTCTAAATATCTTTCAAAGAGTATCCTGAAGAAAGCTGACACAATGCTGATAAGTTTTATGAGCACTACCATCCTAATGCTGACACAGTCATGTCTAATTCATCTCACTCTTTATCAGTCTTCTAAACCCCTTTGATCCACAGTTCCACCTAAGGTCACCGTCTGGAGTAAGGTTCATCTATGCTCCAACCTCTCTTATCAAGCCTTTTTCATGCTTTCTTTTGACATACAAAAAAGGTTCAATATTGACAGCAAAAGAATTATTGAAGAGAAAATAGATATTACCTACTCTCTGGTTGTAATAACAATGTCTAATTCCTTAGAACTAGACTCAGTTCAATGCACCCCTAACAGGCTAGACTGAGTTCCAAACCTGAAATAGCCATATCTACTAACTAAATTATTAGTAGGAACAAAAATTAAAATATTATTAGGAACAAAACTGTCAAGACCCTACAGTGGAATGAAACTTTCCTTCATTTTTAATGTAATCAAGAGCTTGCTTTCCTAGGAAAAGGTGACTGAACAAAGCTTAGGACATGTTTTGAGATGTCTTGCTGTCTTTCCCACAGTAAACTGTAAACAGAGATTAGCATATACAAGAAAATTTTGTTAGTCCAAAGTCTTTAGGGGTTTTTTTTTGGTTTTTGGATTTTTTTGAAATCTAATGCTTCCTGGTTGTTTTCTCTTACAGTACATAAATACCAGAGTTTTGATTGCTTTTGTCAATTTTGCGGTCAATCTGATCACTATTTGGCTACTTCAAGCTTCTACATGCTTTTACCTGGCAAACACTAAAAAAGAAATAATTTCTTTAAAGACAAGGTGGGATCATTGTGGTTTTCCAACACTGTGGTTTCAATTTGTTCTTTGAATACTGTGCTTCCTGTGGAGTTCTTCAGTGAAGAAGTGCTCCCTTCCAGTCACTTTGCTATTCACCCAAAGCACATATTACTTCCAGGATCTGTATTGGGTGGTGGTCAACACAAGCTGAATGCATCATCTTGTTCAACAAGAATTGGCAAGAATAAAACATCATCCAGCCTAAATGACATAAGTTAAGTTTCATCAGTAAAAGTTAATGAGATTTCATACTCTACCCATATTACCTGAATGACTACCCAAATCTTAGGAAAGTTGAAATTTCATTATTGATAAAACCTTTTTTTTAGCCAAACATGTTCAAACATATCTCTGCACTTTTAAGGCTGCCTTAAAAGTGGAAAAAAAATGCAAAAGAAAATTGTTTCCTCTGAAGCCAAGGGCTATCTCCCTTCTCATACCTACTTCTCCTGAAAATTTGCTTTCATCATCAGTGCTTCCAATGTATTTTGTACTTTTTAGTTGTCAGAATCACAGTGGAAAGCATCATCCTGCATTTCAATAATGAAGGAACAAAGCAGTTGGACAAGCAAGTTTTCATTGCTCAATGTTAGCAATAAAAAAACCACAACCCTCTACCAAAAGCACACCAACTCGCAATTTCTGTCTTGTATCTGCCATTGTCATGTTTGCTGCTGTACAGAAAGCAGACAAGTCTTCTCTGAAATGAAGGCCCACCAGCAGTCATGAATCATTTGAGATCAAAAGAAAGCAGAAAAAAATTTCACTCACAAGGAAGAGGGAAACCTGGGGAAAGATATATATTAAAAAACCGTATTTTAAAAACACCAAGACTGAAGTTTTAAGAAGAACAGCCAAAGAGATCTATCCTGGAAGTAAAATAGAAAATAATGCCCTGTGGAAATTCTCCAGGGAATAAAATCTGCAAATGCAACAGGACAAGTCTCAACCACCGAAGAAGCCATTTCTGAAATTGCTTTGCACAAAGCTGTAATGTACAGGTACTTTGAAACAGCAACTGTACAAATACTAGACTGACAGATGCCACAGAATAGCACTGGAGCTTAGGGAAAACTTGGGAAGGTTGAAGGGCATCTTGTAGGGCAAGCTGTATTACAAGCTGGAATTATGTGTCTTTCCTGTCTTCCTGAAATAAAAGAGGTAAGCATTACTTATTTTTTAGGAGTAAATACAGGGTCACACTCTGAGATCCCACTGGGAAAAACTTTCTGAAAACATTTAGCTTTTCATTCTCCTGAATTTCTACTGGGGTACATCATTCCTGTGCCTGCAGAATGAGAGTCAAAAGACTCTTCCCAGTTCTGCCAATTCTGTCTTTATCTGATGCTGCTCTGTGTTGACCTCTGCATGGGGAATCAGCTGCTGTGCTCAATAAACCCTGGTAGGAGAATAGTGGTTTCTCAGCATAACATTAAAAGGTACTTGAACACCCTGGTTTTCTCATCCGTACTCCCTTTGCAGTCACTTTGCTATTCACTCAAAGATCATATTATTTTTTCTTTATCTTTAACATCTGTTACTTTTTGTTATTTGTAACAGGTACATTATTGCCAAATATCATAAATCTGGCTACACCAAAATGCAAAGTTAAGATGGGGAATGTATTTTTTGAGTTACATTAATATTTACATTGCTTAAATTTAAATAATTTCCTTATATCTGCACACATGGCCCTATGGATTCAGGTGAATAACAGACAGAATATGTTCCACCAAGACAGCTGGATCACTTTAGGAGTAATGCTCTCCATTGTTTGAAGGGAACACTTCCCCTCTCTGTGGCCACACTGACTACCACATCCAACACACACATCCAACTTCGTGCACTCCACCATCACCACAGTCTGGAGAGGATCACTGGAGAGGTTAGAGGTCTGGGATGCATGATGCACAGGGAGAGTAAGTCTTTTTTGCCTCATCTTCAGAGAATACTTTAGGAGAAATCTGTTCACCATCCCCCATCATCTAATGAGAGATTAAAAATACAATGAGGATGGGTTTTTTTCAGAGGCAAAGACAAAAAGAAAAGAGGAAACAGTTTCAAGTTGCAACAAGAGAAATTACAGACAGTTCTAAGGAAGAAATTCTTCATGTTAAGTCTCCAGCCACTTACACGGCTACACAGAGGAGCACTGGGTTTCCCAGCACTGGAGGTATTCAAACCTTAACTGGACAGGACTCGGAGCTATTTTAATCCAGATCTGAGACTAGGTAACCTCCAAATTACTTCTTCACCCAAATTACTCTACCATTCTGACAGATCAAAAAAAAAAAAGTTTATATTCTCACATTAAATGAAGAGCTCTATTTTTATAAATCAAAATCAAGCATCAATTGCTGAATATGTCAGTATACAAATATATCTTTCACAGAATAACAAAAAGGTTTAGAATTCAGTCTGGTAATCTAGAGAGAGTCAAAAGGACACCCCTTCTAGACACAGAGTCTAGAAGATGGGCGACCATTTAGGCCCCTAAACAGTTAGCTAAAATTGGTTAAGCAACCAATGCCCATATGGGAAAAGAAAAGTCTTCTGTTTTTATACAGATTTCATTTTGGAGAAGCACTGGGCAAAGATGAGAAAGTTGAACAGATCTGAAATGTATATCAGATTTTTGTCACATCCCTGTCACATGCTATAAAAATTCCAACATTTTAATGACTTTGCTCTAGTTCAAAATGCTTGATCTCTAGTGATTTTGAAATGCAAAAATAATGCCACTGTTCCTACTATTTTTGCTCTGTCTGAAAAGTAAAATTAGATCGTAGATAGACAGCTTTTATGTTTCTTGATGCAAATTAATTAGGATATGTAGAAAATATGTAACAAATGCTATAGGTTATTAATGTTCAAAAGTGCAAAAATTTCTTTTAAAATTAGTTCCTCAGATAAACTACACAGAATATTTCATCGTTTTCTCTTTCCTACTTTGAAATAGTGGCAATTTAAACACAAAAAAATCAGACCACTGGTGAAACTTGACATGGGCAGATATAAAAATATGTTTTAAAATTTGTATTTGGTAATTTCAACACATTGCTCTTTGAACTGTGTTTTTCCATAAATTTACTACTTCTGAGAGAAAACAGCTCGGAAAAATACAGACACAAAATAGAAAGCTGTGTGACTAAAGCTGTGCATGTCAGGAACAAATCATTACACATAATAAGGCCATAACGAAGTTGATAAGGAATATACTTGCACATAAAAAGTAACAATGCCTTTCAGATTCTGTTGTGGACATTCATCAATATGGGAACCCAGCTATAATCAAGAATGACAGAAGAAAATATCCATGGAAGGCTGTAAGAAAAGCAGCCTGGTAATATGCAGACAAGAGGTGCCTAGGCAAAAAGTATTTTCAGTGTTTTCAAAATATATCTAAATATTTATAAGATATATAAATAGCAAAAAGTTCCTATAAGTTTAAGTAGAAAGTGAATTTAAAAGCTTTACATATTATTTTTCCTTATGAAGTAACTAAAAGTTTATGATTTCTCTTTAAACATCTTGGCATCTCACATAAAAGAAGGAGGTTAAGGAACAGATTGTTGTACTTTGAAAGTACCCTGCAATCCTACATTGTTTTCATTTTTGTACAAGAACAACCAAGACTCCTAGACTTCCTTTTGCAAAGTCATTTGGTTTTACATTCACCTTAGATTTTCTCTTTTATTCCTAAAGAACAGGATACATTCTAAATGATTTGGCTAAAAAGAACTGTACTGTGTGTACTCCAGATCATGTACACCAATCTTTTCTAATGCATCCTGTTTCTTCAGAGTTTTCCTAGTACTCTTTTCTGCACCATGCTTCATGCAGCGTTTTTACTGGAGGGTTGTGATCACAGTAATGTATTGCTCATCTTCAGATATACCCGAGCTATTAAAGATTATGGAACCTGATACTCAAATAAAATGCTAGTTCTGCTGCACTAAAAAAGTGCTTCTTCACACTCATAAAATCTTACCTCTCCCAGCAGGGAAATGCAACAGTTTGAGGTGGAAATTACTTTTTCACAATAAAGGCTGACTCATTGTCTACCAGGCCTTAACTAGGTAAGAAAGGAAACCATGACTGCTCAATGCTCCCCAAACACAAATGGTGCTGCTAAAAACCCATATACATCTTACTTAAGGTTGCACTGACTTACAATTGTGCAAATTGTTTACCTCATTTTATGCCACACTGGGAAAAACACACTTTATAGTGCTGAGCATAAACTCATATTTTAGCCAGATGCAAACTGCATTATGTGCTGACTACACATCTTCAGTTTTTTATCCTGAATCACACTATTATTGCAGGTTGCCGAGCGCATGTGTGCCTTAGCACATGCAGGTGTAAGAAAACTTCAAGTAAATGAATCAAAGTGCCTGTAGTTTTATGGGTGCCATTAAATCACAAATATAACACTTTAGCAGCTTATATTTTACACCACTACTTTGTTCTGTGAACTCCATAAGCCTTTGTTTTGTGGACTTGGTAACATAGGTGAGAAGGAACCATGAAAAGAGACTAATATAATGTACAGATGAAAAGTCTGTACTGAAATTGCAGCAGACCCAAGCTTTTCAGATTCAGTAACTTAGACATCTAACAAAATGGGATTTATCTGTATCTCAGAGTACATTACGCAATCTGAGCACAACCACAGTGTGGCTTTCTTCCCTTGGGTAGAATATGTAGAGATGGATGGCACAAATGAATAAACACAGTGCTCTGCCATTAAAAGCACAAAATAAAGGCAGCAAAATGAAGATAGAAGAGCTGTAATTTTTTTTTCAATTTCGACAAGCTTTCTGCAGCTTATTTTGAAAACAACCTACTTGACAATTTGAAAAAAAATATTCTGTTCCCTGTGTTTGAATTTGCACAGCAGAAAGATGTGGTGAGCTGAAAATCTCAAAAATAAATTCTGTCATACAAACCATCTCTATTTTATTTTAAAGCAGAATGCCACCTGGTAATCTTTGTGCTTTATAGACATGAACAATTCTCTGATTCACTAAGATCCTAAGGTTCTTAAAATCTTTTGACATTCAGCAGTGAAGTTTACCATATCCCTGGAGTTCCTTGCTTTGAAACTGATTGCGCTTCTTCTCTTGTAGAGTTTTAATTGGCTGTCAGGGCTCCTAGTCCCTCATTAAGACCCAAGTCCCTCATTAAATCCAGCCCTGCCTCACCCAGTACCCCTTCCAGTACACCAGATGCTCTGCCATGGGCTCAAGTTCCCTCTTAAGCTCAGACTTGGCTGCCCCAAGTCTGCCTGAGCTTCACTATAGCTGCACTATATAGCTCCATCTCTCTCCTATTCCCTGCTGTTCCTGAATCTCAGACTGGACTTGCCTGACAGATCAGGGACATAACACTGCCCTACTCTGACGAGCACCAGACGCTTGCTGAAAACTGTTGCTCTCACCATTCTCTGGCTCAGGACAATGTTCCATCAGCGACAGCACTGCCCTGCCCACACTGTGGTCCCCCTCATCTCCTGCCCTGCCGTCTCTCCTGGAGCAGTCTTATGGTTGCTGCTCCTTGGCTACTCTCCTGAGGGCCAAAGCCTGGTCTAAGCCATCTCCTGCCCTGCCATCTCTCCTGGAGCAGTCTCATGGTTGCTGCTCCTTGGCTACTCTCCTGAGGGCCAAAGCCTGGTCTCAGCCAAAGGCCCCGAACCAGCAGGCCGAAGGTGCCTGTGTGAGGGGTCCCAGCGAGACTTGCAGGGCAAACCAAGTCTGTTGGGGCACTCAACATCCTCAGAGAAAACAAGAACATACTCCTGACTTGCAGATTACCCTTAGGACCATCAAACTTGACTAAAAGCAGACAGTAAAGCTACAGACAGCAGGCTAAAATTCTATATACACAGGTCCATCTCTCTACTGACAATGCTGAAGGCATGTCTAGACTCTAGACACCAGAAATTTGAAAGCAGCTTTATCCATAGAGAATGGTATGCTCAAAATTATAAAGCCTCTTGAGACTAAAACTATATCTGGAAGAGCAGCAGGAATAGCCAAAAAGCCAACATGGCGGTATTTTTCATTAGCAATCTCTGACCACAGCTGTTATCAGAATGGCTAGTTAGAAACCTTACTTTTGACATATGTAGCAAGTGCAGTCGACAAACAGACATTCTCAGGTCTCCTTTGTGGCAAGACAAGGGGAGCACACTGCACTTCACACACTGAGCTGCACTTTTTAGCATCAAGCCTCTCCTACCTATCTGTGATGTCATATTTCTGTTCTGCCACATCAAGCAACAGCACACCCTTAAAGTCTGAAAGGGTGTTTGCAAGGAACATTAGCGATGAATGTTTTAGACTGGATTGGAACAAATTAACACACTCACACTGAAGCCAGGGTGATTGGCAATGAGGTATCACCTTCTATAGAACAATTATCTTCAGTAGTTTGCTAGAAGTGTGTGCTGAAAACACACGAGAAACAATTCAAAGTTCTGCACAACTTTTAGCATTGACCAGGCTTATGAATTTATAGCACTTCAGTGTTTTTATATTATGACTGAATATTCAGGAAGAAAAATGTCATTGAAAGAAACCCTTGAAAGGACAAAGGCTGAAGCTACAGAATCTCTGCTGCGTTCAGGAGCCGTGGGCTTGATTTCCTGTTCTGCCATTCAAGTGGCATATTAGACATATTATCAAAGCATTATCTTCCATCAAACATAAAGAGGGGACTGGGAGTCATTGGACATCATCTGGAGCAGGTGGTGTCAAAAGTCTTAAATCTGTGGAGTCTTTGGTATGGAGCACATAAATAAAAACTGTTAACCCCACAGTTCTGAAGGGGGCATAACATACTACCTCTGCCAGCTGCTGAGATCAAATGTATTAATTTCTTGATTCACATTAAAAGGGTTTTCATTAAAAGGAACTGGAATAAAAACACAGGAGGGAAAAAGTCAAAATCAGTAATAGTTCCTTAATAATTATAAAATACCTCCACCTTATTTTATGCCTTCCTGCTAAAAGGAGTGGTTGTTTTTTACAGCAATGTAAATTAGGCAGAGGAGATACACAGTCATATTTTTTACTGTGGTTTCTTCTAAATCCCGAGGTTCAGTATAATATGATAAATCAAACCATTAAGAGAGAGTGTACACAGCAGCCTTATTTAATTTTTCATGTCATTTGCATGTTTTGAAAGGTGGAACCCACCCTCACTGGCTCAATCCTTAAAAGCCATGCATTCCCCAAGAGGTAAGAATTACTTAACATTTAACAGCTTAGTTTTATCTTTCACTTGACAGTGGTCTCTGACACTGCAAAGGTCATCCCGACCTGTCTGTGTTCTAAAGCAATTTCCCTTGAATTTATGTCTTCCATCTGATTAATCATTATCCCCATTTTCCACTCTGGCTCTTTACTGATATTGCCCTCAAACAAAACCAGCCATGACCCTTCAGCAGATAATCAAGAACAGACGCCTGCATAGTGGTTCCATGTTCACAAGTGCTTTTTGTTTAACTGAAGATATTGCTGCTATCAGTCACACAGAGAAGCACTGCCATATCAATAACATCCCTTGACAAGGGGATCATACCATTATCAGCACCTCAGATACATTCGCAGAGCATGTTAAAGGACACTATTTGCACTCTCCAGTGATTCTAATACACCCTCATGCTTCGGCACGCATAATTTAAATGTTCTACATTACTAATAGGCATTTAGAAGCATTTCGATTTTTCTTCTCTTCTGACTTGGCCTATAATTATCGCTTTTATTTCATCCAAAAGAAACAGTAAGACCCTTCTCATCCACCCACAGTGGGGTCCATGGATGACTCAAATCAGATAATATTTTTGGTTCAAAGGCAGAAAATTATCTACATGCAACCAGCGCCAGCTGACTAACAAAAGAAATTGGTGTTACACTCGAAGAAGGTTTCCTGTGTACTCTGGGGCCAGGGAGTCTGAAGAAAGCATTAAAAAAAAAACCAACACACTTGTGTGTGTAGAGGCATATGCCCAAAACAGGCAAAATGAACAGCAAGTAAAGTCCAAATTAAGGCCCAGTACACCACGGTCTAAAAGTAATTTTCTTTTTCTGGGAAAAATAAGAGAATACTTGGATGCCATAAATTTTTACATTTAATTAGAAAAGCAATTTTAGAAGATAAATTTTTACTATATCAGCCAATTAGTTATTGACTATAGTTTACAATCAGCTTTTAAAAAGTATCACATTGTGGTGGCCTCAGGATATAGGTCATATTAAATGCTTGATTCCTTGAATATGTGTGCATCAGCTTTCATGGAAAACAGTTTTGTAGATTGTATAGTTGAATCAGCACTCAGTGTTTGCTCCCCCCAGAGCAAGGAACTTTAATTTAACCCAAAATTATGCAGGAATTTGGATCAGTGCATCTTTTCTGTCCATTGCAGGTGCTCTCCTGGCCTCTCTACATCTTTCAGTGATTCACACCCAGAGCAACACATAAGCCTTGCATTCTCTGCTGTTGTAGCACTCAGACCAGCAGGTAACAGGTTTTCTTAGTGGTATTTTTAACACTTACTCAGATTTTTTAAAAAGCCTCTACATGTTTACAGAGCCCTTAGGAAGTACAGTAACTCTTCCTTTTCAATCAAATCTATTCCATTTATGCTGTACATTTTCTTAGGAAAATTTATTTATTAAAAATAGCTTCCTCATTAAAAATCCACATTACTAAATTATCAAAAACAGAAGACATGAACCGAATTACCGCTTCCATTATTTTAAAATATTAAATAAAATTGATTTTAATATTTTAACAAAAGCAATCATTTAAAGAAAATTGCTAGCATAAAGTTCAGCCAACAAAAGGATACTTCAGCTCTCAGTAGTTCATTTTCCCAGTCACAGGAGTGAAGGAACACAGTGTATTGGAACCTGTAGCTTGCTCCTATTCCTAGATATTGAAATACAAATATACAAAAAAGCTTACATTTTTTCATGCGTAAAAGGGACAATATAAAACAATTTTTTTCCCAAACACAAAAAATATATTTTTACCTAATAACCACAAATAAAATGGACATAAAGTATACTTCATAAAGAATCATCAATATTTGACAGGAAAAAAAATTAATTGATAATTCAGCTCCATTTCCTACTCATGTCCTGGCAGGCACTTTCTCTGTCAACACCTATTTTCCACAAGGTTTCCACTTTATCAACTAAGTTGTCTTATTCTACAAGAACCTATGCCCTTGAGGTAATAATTCATATGAACAACTCCATAGCAAAAAAGAAGATTATAGATACATTACATATCTATGTGCATATAAACAGATATTTGTACATATATGGGGAAAAACCTTCACTGGATGTTGTTTACAAATTAGGTTTCTGTGTTTTGAATTCCCACAATCTGCTTCTGTACAACACAGAGCTAGGATTTTTTTTTTTTAATTAAATATTGCATCTGACTACAATATTCTTAAGATTAGTCATATGACAAAATATTGAAGAAAATATGCCAAAAATCTTATGCCCTACAATCAGGAAAAACTTTTCAGCACAGGATGCAAAAATCCTCATGTATTTCTAAGAGAAGGAAAGAATTAACTATGGCTGTCACATGTGAATTTGGATAATGAAGGTAAACTTTCTATCTCACCACTAGCCCAAAGTAATTTTGGCTGATAAAAATCCCTAAAATGCTGCAGTCTTCATGTGTTCTAAGCTATGTGAGGAGATTTATTCAACATATTATTTCCACCTGAGAATTAGGTATTTTTTAGTATGAAGTCCACTTCTATTCAAATTCTTTCTGGGTACTCCTAAGTACACTTCCCTAGGAAGAGAAAAATAGCCAAAAAGCTAAATAATGGCCAGCTATGAACTGACACTATATGCTACAACATCTCCATAAATAAAGACAGAACTAAATGACTCTGCAGCTCTACAGTTTGGAAGAACTGCAGAAGAATACTAAACAACATAATTTTTCAGCTAGACACACTTTTTGATTCAGGTTGTTATCTGGATTTTGTTTCTTCACTTGCTGGCATCTACAGTAATTCTATTCTGAAACACTGTACCTGAAGTGAGCATATGTGAAGCTTAGAAGGTTTAGGAAAAATATTATTTATATCTTTACCACAACACCCCCTAAAACATCAAAGTGGAATGTTACCACACTTGCTTACACTATGCTATACACTCAAGGGGAATACACTTGAGTTCCTCATATTTCAGCAAGTATACACAATAAAATTACTATTTGGTGATTTCTATGAGTAAAAACTACTTTAGAGAGCAGTAAATATATTGAAAGAAGTTGGTTTGCAATAGTTTCCCAAATATTGGAAAATTTATTGTCTTCCTTTGGACTACAGAGCTGACAGTCATCATGCTCATTTGTTAATATAATACAGAAATTAGCAAGTAATTTCTCCAGTGAAAATTTGTTCTTCTGAGAAAATTACTTATTTCCTAGAAAGAAACAGTTTCCCCATCTGCTAAGATTAAGTAGAGTGGCAGCAGCGTGACATTCTACTTAATAATTTTGTACAGCTGGTTACAGCAAGGAATCTTCTACACTGTTTTGCATGACCACATGAATGATAAATATTCGTTAAAGACAGAAAAAAGAACTTAAATCAATTTTGTGAGTTCTGGTAGTTTTCTGCCATGAAATTATAGCTGAAATTGAACTGAAACACTTAAAATTGGGAGGAAAATTGTAAAGTAACATTTTAAGTTTTTCATGCTATGTGGAGCAAAAACAACATACAGGAGGCAATTCAGTCATCTTCCTAAACAAAAGGGTGAGCCGGGTATGAGAAATAATGATTACTCACAGGTAATGAATTTCAATCCCAGCTGGGGATCTGAAAGACAATTATTTTCTTAATTTTCAAAAATTGAAGTCCACTGATACTTTCTAAAGCAACTGATAGGCCAAGCAATGACTTACATGTAGTAGAGAAAATCACCTTAAATGGGTTACTCTTGAATTATCCCCAGGTCACTTTAGTCAAAAGATGTGTCAGAGCAATACTCAGTGGGGTTTTTTTTAGTGCTTATAGTCGGTTGTTCCAGATTCATAATCAACACTGTAATGCTATTTTACAACAGAAAAAAGCTTTTTTAAAAACCATTTAACAAATGTGAACTGAAAGAGAATTTCCAGGAGTCTTCTTGTTTCTACAGAGGAAGTTAGTACAAAACAAGCTGCACTCCACAAAAAACTGCCTTGAGGAGGAAAGGTGTCCAGGACTAAAGCCTTATGGTTGCTTCCAGACTATTAATGAGTAGTGCCACATCTTGAACAGCCACCATCTTCATGAAGAGACATGGTCATGGACAGACAGCAGATAGCCACAGCTCCAGCAAATACCTTCAGGGATATTGGTATTTTATTAATTTGGATTTTAGCTGCGAAAGTCTTTAAGGAGCAAGCTTTGCTCTGTTCAATATAGGACCTAATTAATAATGGTATTTGATAACAGCTACTTTTATCTAATTTACACCTATTTTCTAAACATCTGGTTCTTAAAATATGTTTGACCAATTAGCTAAGAGGCTTTATTATCTTCCCTGCCTTCTAGTTTTTCTGAGCAAAGACACAGAACCACACTGATTGTATTATCTTTTAACCTTTGTGAGTTTGTGATTGGTTGTTCAGGTGTACAAGGACTGATCCCTTAATTATTTTTAATACAGATATCTACAGAATTCAACTGGAATTTGTCTTTAGTAAGAATTTTTGTAAATATGGGCCTAAATATTTTTGTTGAGATATTCAGAGTTTAAGGAGTGCATTTATGGAACAGAAGATAGCTCATATCCTCAAGATCATGTAGTAAATAAAATTTTTAAGACCTTTACAATTAATAAAGACTTAGATTCTCCCAAGTTCAGATGTGAAGGAAATATGAAATTAAATTTGAAGAAATATAAGTTGAATAAATTTTAGTGCATTTAAGCAGACCAATGCTAGTTGTTTCCATTAGGGTCTAACACTTATAACACCTTTATATATTTTTTAGGAAAAACAGACTCACTGCTCCATGCCCACATTGTTGTTTGTTTGTTTTCCTTTCCAGTTCATTTGAAGGCATGGAGAGCACCAGAAAGGAATTAGTATTCCACCTGAATGGACCAAAGAAATTATCAAAGACTAACATAAAAGGCTTTTCAGTTTTCTCAACAAGTGGGCTGAATTTTTGCTGCAACAGTCTTGGCCTACCCAACTTGGGAAACCATATGAAATATGTTCAATTTAAGAATCCATTTGTTAATTTAGAGCACCAAAGAATGAAGTTGTAAGTGTATACTTGCTGTTCCCCATAGGGATCATGTTCTCAGCAGGTAAATGTAATGTCCACAAAAGGATTGAAACATACATAGAGAAAATACATTTTTTCTCTTTAAAGGTGAAGTTATGCCCTTATAACCTCTATAAGGCTTTATAAGGTAGTTATACACCCACAAAATGGATGTGATTTCTTTTGTTTATGGTACTGACAAACACATCCACACAAAATATTCTATGCTAGTAAACATGACAATATCTGCCAAGGCTGACCATATATGTTCTATCTAAATACAAGTTTTAGATACCACACAATACTTGAAATCTTAGAAGGTTAGAATTTTTCTAGCCAAGTGCTTATTTATTGATCAATATAGGTAGGACTATTTAAAATCAGATGGAAAATAATCAGAGAGAAAAAAAGATCAATTTCTTTTTAGCCCTTTCTCTCCAACAGACCTCTATATTGACAGATTCTAAGCCAAATTCCCATTGAATGCAATTGCATTAACCACATTTGAATTACAGTGAGATTTACTGGCATCTAAACTACTCCTTATATGTGAATATGCAATAGATGTCCCTGCTCTCACAGCTGAGGAGAAGCCAGTGTAAAATATCTTTGTCAACAGACACTTGAGCCATTACATAATACTTTTTAGCTCAATGGGACATTTATCTCCATGCTGTTTGTAGGCAGCCATGTCACAAAATATTTTTCATGGAATTCTACACTAGAAAAATCACACACAGTAACATCTTTCTAAGAGAGAATGAGAGATGTTTTCTCCAAGAAGAATCAGGTCCTCTGTACTAACATCAGTCTTTGGGCAAAGAGACCCCATTTTAACTTACATTGCTGTACAGCACCATGTAACCTCTGCAAATGCAGAATAACCACATTCTGGAATGCATTAACAAGAGTTTCACCTGAGGCAACATTCCCCTCTGTTTGTCAAGATGTGGTTAGATTAGTATTTCCAATTTTGCCCCTCTTACCAATATATTGTTATAAGGAAGAAAGTCCTCATACTGAGTCAGTGAAGCATGGGAATGGTTACACACAGAAGCCTTGAGGTCCCCATCCCTGGAGATTTAAACTTTGGTTGTGAAAGGCCCTGAGCAACCCAATCTAACTATAAAATTGTCCCTGCATTTAGAAGTGGACTGGATTAAGTAATTTCAAGAAGTACCTTCAAATGTACAGTATTCAATGGTGCTTTTGCACTGCAATAGTATTGTGCAGAAACCTTCCTGTAAGTTTTAAATTAATTACCTTTGAATGAGGACAATCTATACGCATCACTATCCACACCGCAGGATAATCTCAAGAACTATGTTTGTAGTTCATTCAGAGCGTTGTATTGGTGTACCAAACTGCCACAGAAACTAGCTATTTTAAACCTCTCCATTATGTCTGCAGTATACTGCAGCCCGTGATGAGACGGCATACCAGGGAAAGAGCAGATTACATCTGCATAGCAGAGACTCCCACGAGCCTTAGTACTCCTTTTTTTTCTCCACTAAACAGATCACCCCTAAAAACATTCCAGGCACAATAAGAAATTTTTTAGTTATATGTCCTACATCACTAAGGGTGTTTTTGTCTGATACTCTCTCTGTTTCCAGAATTTGATTTATTTAATGAAAGAAGTAACGGTTGAGAACAGCAATGGCACAACTATTTGCTGATATGAAAAACAGGAGAACAAGACATCAAATGGTAACCTTTGGTACTTTTGCCTACTGTATTTCAGGTGTATATTAAAATCAAACGAGCCTGAGTGGAAAACATGAAACACACCAATCAGTGTAGCTTAAAAAAAAAAGTAAATTATACAGGTAAAGCCTTTAAAATGCATGCCTAGTATATTAGGCATACATATGCTTACACAGAATGAAATCACAGAAACACAGGAACGGGTCAGATTGGGAGGGACCACAGTGGGTCACCTTGTCCAACCTCCCTGCATAAGCTAGACCATCCCAGAACTCATGGCACAGGATTGCATCCAGATGGTTCTGGATTATCTCCACTGAGGGAGGCTCCACACCCTCTCTGAGCAATCTGTTCCACTGCAAGGTCACCTGCACAATAAATTTCTTCTTCATGTTCAGGTGGACCTTCCTGGGCATCAGTGTCTGCCCACTGCCTCTTGTTCTACTGCCTGGCACCACTAGGAAGAGCCTAGTCCATTCTATTGGTACCCTCCCTTCAAATACTTGCACACATCAATGGGTTCCCTCTCAGTCGTCTCTTCTCAAGACTGGACAGGCCTAACTCACTCAGCCTTTCTTCTATAAAAGAGATGCTACTGTCCTCTCATCAACTTTGTCACCCTCCACTGAACTCACCATAGGAGCTCCATGCCTCTTTGGTCCTGAGTCCAGAACTGAATACAGCATTCCTGGGGAGACCTTGCTAGGGCTGAGTACAGGGGCAGGATCACCTTCCATGACCTGTTGGCAATGCTCTTCCTGATGCCCCCCAGGATACCACTGGCATTCTTGGCCACCAGAACACGCTGCTGGCCCATGGACAGTTCTGGTCCAAGAAGTCATTAATTTCTCAGCCTTAGGAACAGTACAGGCAACCACTGTTTGTAAGGCTGCAGCAATAGCTGTGATTGCCAGATAAAAGCAAAACCCTCTATGGTTAAGGGAGGTGGGGATGGTAGAATACATTTTGCAAAGACATCTTCGGATAAGCACTGCTATGCTTACAGACAGGAAATTTTATCCTCCAGCTCCATACAAATTGAAAATGGTGTCAGCTAAAGATACGGAGGCCCTGGGAGGTGCTGTGAATAAAGTCATCTCTCCATTCCAGAGTTACCATGGTTAAATGGTAAAATAGTGATTAAATAATTATTTTCCATAATGCATCTCATGAAGCTTTTTCCTATACAAGCTCTCATGTGATCATTAAAGGGGAACAATCCTGCAAGATGCTTTAATGCCGCTACGAACAGTATGCATTGTAACATGGATTTTCTGTCAAAAATCAAGACGTGCTTGTGAGACTCAGACTTCCACTCTAGAACAAAGCACATAACCAGGCCTATGCAGCCATGACCACAGAAATAACCTGCAGCGAAAGAGAGAGCCAGCTACAGGGATGCTGCTTTATCTTAAAAAAAAATAAATCTTGCGGCTGGCAAGGGAACATGAAGCTGCAGCAGCACCATGTTTTTATGAGTCCAGATCAATATAAAGCTAAATGCCTTGTGTGCTGAAGCAGATAAATTATGTGATAGGTGTCATTTGTATTTTTAATATGGTGCATCTTCAGTCCAATTAGAAATATTTGGATGGAATCTCCACCTAATCGTGAAAGTCTCTGATGTTTTGCTAATGCATAGCAAGTCTTTATTGTCAGCAGTCAGTCAGCAGAAATACAGACAAACAGAGGTAAGAATTCAGTCTCAAAAATGAAAGGATGCTAATGGTATCCTAGTATTATTACAGTGAATTACACTGCATTACATCTTTAAGCGATTTTGTTTGTTGCGTATGCAACATTTAAACTTTTATTAGCCTCTCTGGATGAGAAAATGACTGAGAGTTGGAACCACAAAGAAGGAAGGACTGAGCTTGATATTGCTTTCCTCCATTTGTTTTTGTTTTTTTTTTAACAAGAGGACAAATGTCTCAATAATAATCACACTAAAGAAACTTACATTTGATTATATTTCATGCACACTTATTTATCTCTTGCTGACATAAAACTGGTGATTTGAAAACAAACCTGACTAATAGATCACTGACCTGTAACATATGTATTTACATGAGAATATGTACTCTGTACCTTTAGAATGTCTCTAGATGAACTGTGTAGCAATATAGGAAACCAAAGAAGAATTAAAGATTTGTAATTAAAATTATCAACCACTGCTTTATGGAAAAAGAGGCCCACCGTGTTTTGCAACAAAGATACTAGAAAATACATAACATTTAATTTAAAACTGAGGAAGTTTGATAAGTTAAAAGAAAAATTAAACTACCTTTTCTTGCAACATCAATACTTTGAGCACAATTTCAATTTTTCCCCCTTTATATTGCTTGCAAACACTTAAAAGAAGAAAAGCTGTAAATCTAGTCCTCCGAGTCATTTTACAAAGGACTCCATTCTGTTTTAATAGGAAAATGTTATGCACTACATCATATGAAAGCAGTGGCAGCAGCTGTGAGTTCCCTATCACAGGTTTGCAAACACATTTAATCTAATTGATGAGCTTTTGTTTAAACATGCATTGATATGCATCCTGTGGTGCATATGGTTTGCAAAGATTCACAACAATATACAGCCCAAGTAATCTGCCTGTGGTGCTGAAACAACTTTGATAATATTGAGAATGTGAAATATTTTTGTTAATACTATTTTCATGCAAGAAAAAGAACCACAAACAAACAAAGCAACAACATAGAAAAGAAAAAGAGAAAACACAACTAACTAAAACCCTAGATAATTATATAGCTGGATGCATTCTATTTCACACTGCAACCTAAATTCAAATCACACTGATTTAACAGAATGATCAGGACCACTGTGGATAAACTTTTGTCAGTTGTGCTTTGAAACACACATTTCAAAAAGCCAATTTGAAATTTACCACTTGTTCAAGTAATTTACACAAGTTTACATTCCTGGGTATACATAGATTCAGTTACAGATTTCACATGCTACTGTCACCTGAGGTAACACCATGTTTCGTAAACATAACATTTTTTAGTATTTATTTTTTGTTTTTTGCAAGTATCTTTCTTGCATGTTGATAGAACTTAGAAAAAAAACCTAACACCTTTGCTTTATTATTTTTGAAAATATATTAGATTTCTCAAATATATAATGAGAAAAGATTTGGTTTGATTTCATTTGGTCAAATTTAAATCCATTTTCCCCAAAAGCAATGACGCATAATTTAACATCAAATTGCCATCAGAGAAACTACGTATTTAGTCAGTGCTACTGATATTCAGGGTCATTTTTGTTGAAACACCATAGGAATACAGCTTTAGAAATACAGACATTAAACAAATGATTGTTTTTTCTTTTTCCTCAAGTATCAATTCAAGATGTTTGGGGACTGGACATGAATCAATGATTTTAATTGACTGACTGTCTTTTTCTCTGTATTTGGCCTATGCAAAGCTTTTCTCCAAATAAAAGTAGAAGTATACTTGGAACTTACTGTGACTATTTTGTCAAATTCTTCATTTCTTTGAAATATAGAAAAGTGAGACTTCTTGCTCCCACATTAAGGAAACAGATAAAAAAAAAAACAAAACAAAAAAAAACCAAACAAAAAATCCCAATCAAACAAACAAAAAGCCCAACAAAACACTAAAATAGTAAGCTATCATTCAGGGAAATTGTAGAAAATGCCTAAGTGAGAGGGAAGGAATGGTGGGGTTTTGTTTACCATGCTGCTTTCAGTATTCAGGACAATACTGAATAAATGAACAGTTACAGGGAAAACCAAACATTTTACAAGATGGTGAAATTGCTGTTTTCATTCTCACAGGGAACTCAACTCAGGGAAAAAAAATGTAAAACTTCTATTTGGGAGGATATGCAACACAGTTAAAACAGGACCCTTTCACTTAGAGAACTTGGAGGAAAACTTCCAATAGAAATATACTATTTACAATTAATCCAATCAGAGACCTTCATTTGGCTTGTATGTTGGGAGTTTTTTTCCTGAAACCCTTTGTGGCTTATTGTGAATTCATCAGGAAAATCCTTCCAGTATCTCCTTTCAGCTCCACTTCCAGTTCTATCTGCAATTCCCTTGAGAAGCAGTAATTTTTGGCAGAGTTTGTGCCACCTTTACAGATGAATTCAGCAGCTCCCTCTCTCTCCTAAGGCAGAAGTTCCTGTTAGCTCCCTGCACTGCAGTGCAATGCAGCCCAAGTACCAGCAGTACCAAGTGTGTTTGTCTGAGTAGGTTTCCCTTGTGTTGTACTAACCTCTGCAATCCATCCCCCTCTCCATCAGAGATACATTCAGCAGCGTCCTTCCTAACCCTTTACGGAAAGGAGAGCAGGATACTATCCATCACAGAGAAGCCCGGGTGATCTCAGCATCTTTCGATGAGACAGCCTCCCTCCTCCCCACCTATCTTTATATGCTTCTTCCTCATCTTTCTCTTCTCTCCTCAGCCCCCTCCCTTCTGTACAGATGTGCTGTGCCCACCCCAGCCAGGATGACTCAGCTCCCACCCTCGTCCCCTACTCTCACTGCACCCACAGTGTTTTGCAGGATTAGGCCCCTAAGCCTAATCAGAGATCCTACACATTCAATTACCCACATCATCCAGCCCTCCAGCCCCTGGGGCATCCTGCCTTCTCTCAGGACTGCCAGACCTGCTCCTATGCCTCTTTTAATTCCTCGGGCTCTTCTACCCTGCAATCTTCTTTAAATTAGATGTGTGTTGCCTCGAAAAGTCTCACCATCCCATGGCTCTTCCTAACCCTAGACTTGGGCTATACTTTTCATCATTGTGACTTCTGTGTTCTCTCCTCCCCACATGTGTCAGAATCGTCTCGGGACCTAAATTCCCAAAGCCCCTTGTAAAACAGGACTTAGTATGTTTTGGAGAACTCCTTTCCTGAAGCTGCAGAGAAGGAAATCCCTCCCTGCACTTTACCGGTCACAAATGCTAAACTGTTTACTCAACACAGTCAATGTGAGTGACAGTTCTTGAAGGAAATCTATCGTGACAAAAGCAACAGTGTTCTCAAAACCACTTAAATTGGTTATTCTCTTTGTTTTATCTCGTCCCCCCTCCCCCCTTCCTTTCCTGTTGCAAGGTCTGAAATGCCGATTGTTCCCTCCTTAACGTATCTTGGAAAGTGTCGGTCCCCTGAGGAACTGGAATTGACATCCTTTCTGCACCTTCGGTTTTCCTCACCATCCTTACGACAGCTGCAAACTTGTATTCCTCTAACATCTGGAGTCTGTGAACCTCGACACCCCTGGTTTTTGCTCCCCTAGCGTGCAAAAGTTTCAGCTTTAAGAAGCCAGGTTCTAAAGCGAAGATTAGGCGCCCGGAGCTTCTCGGATCTGTGTAACCTGCTTTCTCTGCGCAAAGACCGAGCTCTGGGCAGAGCAGGAGTGAGCAGCAGCCGAGCACAGACCGCTCACGGCGCTCACCGCGGAGATGAGAGGGAACCCCGCGCTGCCGTCTAGCGCCCGACCTGCCCCGAAGGGAGCAAGAGAGCTCTACCCCGTCCCCGGCAAGCAAGACCCCTCTAAGTCCCGTGAAAAAGTTGAAGCCAAGCATGCAAAAAAAAAAAAAAAAAAAAAAAAAAGGAAAAGTTGCTCTCGAGCAGAGTCGCGGCAGCCCGAGCGCCCGGATCATCACTTACCGGGGGGCAGGCGGCGGAGAGCCGGGGCTGCTCCCTCCGCTCCCGCTGCCGCTGCTCCTGCTGGCGGCGTGAAGCGAGCGGAGCCTCTCGGAGGAGCCGCCGAGCGTGACAGACCAGAGGAGGGGCGGACCGGAGCGGCTGTGTGGGCTTCGCGTTGCGGTGGAGCCTCTGCGGCAGTGCCGGGGAGAGAGGGGGAGCGGGCGGGAGGCGCGGGGCGGGCGGCGGCCGCCACCATCAATAACCGGGGGCGTGGGGCGCGGCGAGGGCGATCCCCGCCGCAGGCAGCGGCCCGAGCCGGCCCAGGGGAGGCACAGAAACGCCCCCGCCCCCGCCGCCGGCATGGCTGGAAGCCTCCGTGGAAACAGGGCCCTTTTCCTGCTAGAAGGGAAAAATTAAATCAGTGACGCTCACGCATTCACTTTATTGCAGAAGACAGTGTTCTATGAGAGGTGAGGACAGGAGAGAGCATATGAAATTGGTTGTTTCAATACAGGTTGCAACAGGCCCGATGATCATCCAGAGACCACTGCATCCCTCCTCTTTACTCTCTTCCCAGAGTGCGAGCAGTGAACACTTTGCAGCAACAGTGAGAAACCGCCTGTGCTCCACACGCAAAGACTGAGTAAAGATCAGTGCTGGTGCAGGAAGAGCCACAAGCAATATTCACTTTCCTGAGTGGAAAAATTACTGACTGCAAGAAGAGGGAACAGACTAGAACAGATTGCTTGAAGTGATAGTGAACTTGTATCCTACATGTTTTAGGAAGACATCAGAAAAACATGTTTATTGATTGTTTTAGGACAAACAGGAAAAATAGATTAGTTGTGAAACCTTTTTTTTTTGGACAGTAGGAAGTTATTATGTTTATTACTCCAATCAACTTATATTTAAAGTGGTGGCATCAGAGACTGAAAACGACATCATAACTTTATCACACTAGCTGTTATAGCCACTCTAGAACAAAGAACATGGTGCTAGTTCCTCCTTTATGGTTGTATACATTTACTTGCAATTGTATTGACAAAGTCTGTAATGTGACAAACACAGTGGTATTGCCAAAATGAAGGTGTGAGAGAAACTGAACAGGTAGGACTCCATATTAAAAACCAGCAAATATTCAGCCAGTTTTATTAACAAGTACGGGATTTGAATTCATCTTCCCAAAATACATTAATCCACAAAATATGCCTATAGGAGAAAAGTGGGGTAATGGGCGGGTACCATTATTGCCCCCTCCCATACTCTGGACATGCCTAGTGTGTGCCCACTAAGTGTTGTAATTTTTGATAGTCCATCTGCCTTTGAGTCTTCCTGTCAATATTTGCGAGCTTCTACACTTTGAAATATTTTTCTTTTCCTCTGTTGTAGAGCAAAAGACTCAAACAGTAAAAGAAAGTGGCTTATTGATTTGCTACCCAGGGGAAAATCTGAATGAACTATGCATGGAGTGCTGTCAAGTGTGAAACACAAGTAGAGAAACAGAAAAGAAACACCTATTACTTTTCTGTCCCTTTCAGTAATCCTAGCATTAGAAAATTGCACCTGGTGTTACAAAATAGCACTTTAGTAAATATACTAAACTTGTCACATACAAAATACAAAAAGAAAAAAATATTCCAACATTTTCATACGGCAAGAAAAGAAAAGGCTATTTGTGCTATACAAATAAGAATGGTGACAAAATGTCATTTCCATCCATTTACTGTTGACTATTTAATAGAAAACTTCTGTATATAAAATGTATCTTAAGCCAATGCTACTGTATTTTACTGAAATAAATTGATTAGGATAAAGACCTGCTCCCTGTGAGTTCTTGAGCACATAAAACAACTATGGAAGAAGGAAACACCACCACATTTATGTTTTGAACATATAGGACTAAAATGCTAAGGAAAAAAACCCACCGTGATAAAAGCATAATGGACAAAATCAATGTTTTTTCTTAACCTTACCTTCAGATTCCACAAAGAAACAACCACTAATGCAGTTCCTCCTCATCTACTGCATTAGAGAGAGGGACATTTATGAGATAGGTTTGTAGGCATTTTCTAGCAATAAGGAGGATAGATCAAAATATTAAAACAAGAAGTTTTAATCATTTGATCCACAGAAGTAAAATGTGTGCAGTTCCATAGTCAGGTTAAACTGATGTAACACTGTGCTTCTGCCAGACACATTGGTTCTTCCATTTGCTCTTCATCCTGTCACCTTCTTAGCATCAGCTTTATCCCTTGTATGGCTTCAGGATTAAATGGTCTGGTGAGTGCATCTGCCTTCAGAGTACCTCTAGAAACCAAAGGAAGGTATGTCAAAGAGTGGTGGGCTTTCACCTAGACCAGTGACTGGCTCACTTGTCTCAGGCTGAGTTATGACAATGCCGAACCTTCAGCCCATACGTGGGACTCATTGTGCCAGCTCAGATAACTTGTTGTGGGACCATGAAGCATCATTGAAGTAAAACTGCATAATGTCTACTTGATCTGTTTTCTATACATGAGGAGTATCTGTAGGAATGCAGAAATTTCTAACCCTAAAACCTCCCCACTGCAGGTTGGCAGGAAGTCTTATTCCTGCCACCAACAAACAGATCCTGAGCTTGACTGCTTGAATACTAGTGATTTAGATGAATAAAATACCTCTCAAGTTTGAGATTTCTACACAGACTACTTCCATTTTTCCTCTTCCTGGATCTGATGGTTTACACCTTTCTGAAATTGGCTCTCAAGAGCACTCTTTCATATCAAATGTAAAATATCTTTGTATGCAGTCATTTAAACTTATGATACCTGCTGCTCCATCAGTTTTCTATAGAGACTATGACACATCTAGAGTTTTTCATTTACAGCTGTCATATTTACACAATACATTTGTCAAAATACACGTTTCTTATTGCTAGTGGATGACCCTAGAATATGACCACAAACACATTGCATTCATTCTCCAAGAGAGCAAAACCAAAGATGTTCTTTCTAGCTGTTTGAAGAACAGCAAAACCTAAGTGGCATTACTTTGTAAAGCAATTGAAAAATTCAGACCTTATGATTCTGAATGTTATTTATCCCATACTGGTTTTAAAAGTATATGGCAAATAAATGTCTGTGTTAAAATACTGTAGATAGTTAGCCATCATTATTTTTAAATGTATTTTAACCTGACCCTTAAATGTTTGTCTGTGTCATATTAGCTTTGATACTCCTTTATATCATTTCAAGGAAATAAATACAGTAACATTTCTATATAGAACCATCTTAAAATAGCAACCAGAAAAGATTGATAGCATTTCCCTTAAAACTGAAGTTAAATTCTTCACAGAACCAGGATCTTACACCAAACTGCATGTTTCTTTTGTACAAGTTCCACCTTTATCACTGTTTCCATCCTACAAGTAATTTCCTTGACTTAAAACAGGGTAATGGGAAATGAATAGAATATAGATGTAAAGCACATAGAAACATTTGGGGTTAATCTTCAACAAGGGGTCAGGGATCCACAGGAATCCTCCGAGCTGCCATGGTAAACAGCTTACCTCAGCCACGAAAGCACTTTATTATTCTATTGTATGCAGCAGATAAACCTTTCAGACTACATCCATGCACAGTGACCTGAGAGAAACATTTGGACACCACTTTCTTCCAAAAAACTAACAGCAGGGAAACGGCAGCTGAACATACTGAACATACTGAACTGTTTTATTATGTTTTATAAGAAATGATATGTTCAGTGTGAGTTCAGGTGACAGAGATGGAAAAATATGTCTACAGATTTTCTCAAAGATAAGAAAAAATAATTCTGTTTTCTTTAGTTATGCATGAGCTATTGTCTGAATTTGAACCTAAAGATTGTATACCATTACGTTTAGCTACAGCCAATTGAAAATATTACAAAAATATAAAGAGGAATGCAATGAAAGGGAAAAATCTGATACTTCTTTGTCAAATGAAAATCACTTTTTAAATAGTCCATCACTTTTTAAATAGTCTATACAGTAGCAATTCATACCTGTAATAAGCATCTATCAGACTGCATTTTCTTGTGTCCTCATAAAACAAACAAAAAACCATGACAGGTTAAGCCTACCCACCACTGATCAAAAGATCCTCTACCTCTTCTAAAATGAAAGGTGAAGAATCACTAAATAAATCCTCACATAATGAAGGCAGGAGCAACCTGATCAGCTAAGTACTCTACCAACAAGAGGACTATTATTATCGTAATCTTTTTGGTCCTTATTCCCATAGCATTTGTTTTGTTTTGTCTAAATCTGTTTGCTGTCTAAATCTCAAAATCAGATTTTCAGGAATGTGTTACTTTCTAGACAAGGAATATTAAATACCTGTCTCCTAAATCCTAGTTTAGGGTCTTCTGCTGATCTGCTGTACTGCCCTTGAACAGAAAATTGTCTTGAGCCTGTTTCCTGTCTTGTTCTTTGGGGTCTTGTTTATTCAAGATTTTTTGTCTTTACACATAAGGAATAATACAATCTCACTGATGTCATGACTGAGCAGTTTAGGTCACTTAAAGGATCACTATCAAAGCTATTACAGAAACAGAGTTAATATAAATTTGAGAAAGCATAACAAAGCTTGATGTTAAGGTTCACTCTTACAGCATGGAGGGAACATGCAAAGGAAAAGTGGATGAGAATCAATTTAGAATAATTTACACAGAGTCTGGAAATGGAAAAGTGTAAGGATGCAAGAGGGTCATGGAGACCCTCCTGTTGGATCATGGGGTTCAAAGGGGACCTCTTTGGCTTCTAAACTCCTGACAGAACTTAGGAGAGGCTGAGTACCAGAAGTGATGAAGTACCAGAGACCCTGTAATGACCTCGTATTTTCGTATCTTAGTATTTGCACCTGCATCCACCGAGATATATTCTCTGAGATTAGATAAGTGGCATGAAGTTACAATGAAATTATGCCAGGACTACCTTTTTAATGAAAAATATACTGAATAACATATATTATAATTTAAAATCTGCAAACAAATCATATATATAACCTGATGTTTCAATTATGAACGCACATTTTTCCTGCAATTATCTCAATGATGTGTATGGCGCCTCAGAGTGTTGATTCTTGCATATGTATAATAAAAAGCTATGTAAATCACAACTTGACTTAAACTTCCCTGTGGTATCCATGAGCATCTGAAGAGATTGGAATCCTTGTTTGTAGTATGAAGCTGGAACATATCACACAGCTGAAACATTAGTTAATATGTTAGTTTCAGATAGAAAGTAGGTAGGTAACAAGTTTAATGGTCTATATTTGAATAGCATTGTGTATTCATAATTTCCTTTCTGATTTCTTTTTTTCAAATAAGAAAGTGCAACAAGTGTATTTGTCCTAATGAATTCCTAAGAGAAAAAGAATAAAAATCCTGTAATTAAAGAAAATTCCACAGAAGATTTGGGGGCTTGGGGTTTTTTTCCGTTACGTATACTGCTCCATTCTTTGAATGTATGTATAATCAAATTAGAGACTAGAATGAAGCCATAAGAAACTTCAGTTCCAAAGACAAAACAATAATAGGAGTTATGAAACAGATCTATATAAAATGCACAGCAGTGCAAATGGATGATTCACTGTGGACCTCAACAGAGTTTTTGGTAAGAAGTGGAAGAAAATAAACACAATTAAACACATCAAGTGTGCTTTGCACAGGCATTGCTCAGTCTGAATTAAGTTAATGAAAAGAATCTGATATTCCTGGAACTGTTAATCAGCCCAGGAACTCCAGGAGTCTCCTTAATTGTTTAGCACTCTGAGTATTAAGCACTTCAAAACCTGTACCAGATTCTATTCTATTATATCTTTAGAGCTATCTTGACAGAATTTGAACATTTAAAATATGTATATATGATAGACGTTTTTCTGGACCACATTTCTGGAAGTATTTTCATTTAGAAAGAATAATCTGTACCTGAAAGCTAATTATTTGATGATTTAGTCCTTTACAGACTCCCTCTCTCCTCTCCTCTCCTCTCCTCTCCTCTCCTCTCCTCTCCTCTCCTCTCCTCTCCTCTCCTCTCCTCTCCTCTCCTCTCCTCTCCTCTCCTCTCCTCTCCTCTCCTCTCCTCTCCTCTCCTCTCCTCTCCTCTCCTCTCCTCTCCTCTCCTCTCCTCTCCTCTCCTCTCCTCTCCTCTCCTCTCCTCTCCTCTCCTCTCCTCTCCTCTCCTCTCCTCTCCTCTCCTCTCCTCTCCTCTCCTCTCCTCTCCTCTCCTCTCCTCTCCTCTCCTCTCCTCTCCTCTCCTCTCCTCTCCTCTCCTCTCCTCTCCTCTCCTCTCCTCTCCTCTCCTCTCCTCTCCTCTCCTCTCCTCTCCTCTCCTCTCCTCTCCTCTCCTCTCCTCTCCTCTCCTCTCCTCTCCTCTCCTCTCCTCTCCTCTCCTCTCCTCTCCTCTCCTCTCCTCTCCTCTCCTCTCCTCTCCTCTCCTCTCCTCTCCTCTCCTCTCCTCTCCTCTCCTCTCCTCATTTTTCAGTGTCATTTGACTCCACTGTATCCCAAGGGATCTACTAACAAGAACCTGGGTCACTCTTGCCCTTCTGGGATGGGTCTCAAGAACAGACTATGAATGGTGTAATGGACATCAACCCTTGGACTGCTTTATGCTTTAGGATCAGGAGTCAAATTTTTATGTTTTTTAAACTAGCAGAGATTTTGCATTTTGACAGGAGTAGAGCTGAGCTGAAAATCTGCTTAGAAGTACTTGTAGTTGTGTGCAAATAATGTGTTCCAAGAGACAGTCTCATTTCAAATATAATTCTATAAAACATTCCAAAAATAGAATGAAGTTAGGAATGCCTGTAGAGTCCATCCATAAAGCTACTTCTGATTCAAAAAATAAGGAGACTTAGAAAAATCTTTATCTAAAATCCTATCTGAATATCCAACATAAATCCAAAACATTTTTGAATCCTCTGGTCGCTGCAAGAACTGGAGAAGCAAGCCTGAAATCTGACCATTTTCCCCTGTATCCTAGAGTTATATGAACATGTATGTGTGCATATATATATGTACACACACAGATATATATATATCCCCTTCCCCAGGGAAGTGGTCATGGCACCGCTTGCACATTCACAAGCCTACAGTTATCATGTCATCTTTGAAAGATAGATCTGAAGCATTGTGTTTCTTCCAGTGATCAGTTTTTCATATAAGGCGAGGGTGGGGGATGTCTAAGTAAATATTCACGCAAGTAACAACTCCCCTACTTGACTAGGTTCTTCACACTGGATTTCTGAAGGAAGTTTCTTTTTCAGTCTTCCTCTCTTTAATGATGTTTTGTCATATCTATATTATAAAATCATGCCTGGTGAAATAGTTTGCAGAATAAATCTAAAAATGCTCAGTAAATCTTTTCCAATGTTAGATGATTAATTTTATCATAATGCTCACAGTATGTGTACTATAATTATTCTACTATAATTATTCTACTTCTGGTCAATATAATTTATTCAACATTTGCCTTGAACAATTTTTATAACTGTGTTTTGCCGGTTTTCAATTAGTTTTCTTTCTCTTAAATTATTCTTTGATATAAAGAATGCCTAGTTCCCAAAATGGTACAACTTGTATAAAAAGCTCATCTGAAATCAAATTTGTTTTAAATCTAGGGTGTCACAGCTTTTATAAACAAAACTGATGACCTTGTATTAGAGCATTTGAATTTTACATAGATCTCTACTTTTAAAAAGAACATCAAAATGGTAATGTAAAATAATAAATATTTGGAGCAAAAGCACCACATAGAAAATATTCTCCTGAAAGATTTCTGACTTGTGGTGTTGTTTCATAAACAAGTCAAAGATTCTATTTAGATTAATCACTGTTTTTGCAGAGATGTGCAGCTGCAGTTGATCATATCTCCTACTTATCAACTTACAAATTATTGAGCTAATTTCATTTTTGGCTGAGATCACATACATAAAATATAGTAGTACATAAAGGAGATGACAGGAAGAGAAAATTCAGCTTTCTTCATCTAATGATATTTTTCTGAAAACTATTATGAATTATGAATTTTGTTGCTAGGAGCAACACCATACAAAGTATTTTCCCAGCTGCCTTAGTTATTACAGCTCTGTCTACTTATCATCACATGTATTCTCTACATGTAATGTACTCACTACTAATTTCATTTTCATAGCCTTGCAAGTCAAACATTTCTTCCAGAAAGCCCACAGAGACAATCATCCAAATGGCTGTTTTGTTCCAGTGACACATCCGGAAATAGGATGATGTCAGAGGAGAAGTAAGCAGAAAATAACACAGTTAATAAAAATTCTTTTTTTTTTCTCAGGACACTGAAAATAGCACCTCTATGCTTCTATTTGAAGTTTTTTGGCTCTAAGATGGAGGAGCTTCTGACTGGAATTGAATATGTTGGCATACATGCTGAATGAATACACATTCAAGAGCTCATCGTCTGAATCAGCGGAGTCAACCACTCTAAGAAAATGCAGATCTCTGAAACTGGAGAATTCTGGGGATGAAGTCGCTGATAGGTAAAATTATATTCACCTCCATCTTTTGTACTTGAAATATTAGTATAAATCCAATAATTTCTGCCTCTAATTACCTGATTTATGCTCTGCCATGAATTGACTAGAAAAGTTCATGTACATAGAGTCATAAAATATTCCGTGTTGGAAGGAACGTGTCAGGATCATTGACTCCAGCTCCTGGCCCTGCACAGGAGACCCCCAAAAATAACATAAGATACCCAAGAGCATTGTCCAAATGCTTCCTTGAATTCAGAAGGGACGGTGCTGCGGCAACTTCCCTGGGGAACCTGTTCCAATGAATAACCACTCTCTGGGTGAAACAAGTTTTTCTGACATCCAGCCTAAACCTACTAACTCAGCTTTGTGGCATTACCTCAAGTCCTGTCACTGGCCTTGAGAGTAAAAAGATCAGTGCCTGCCCCTGCCCTTTCGTTCACAAGGAAGGTGTAACTGCAATGAGGTCTCCTCAATCTCCTCTTTTCCAGGCTGAACAGAACAAGTGACCTCAGCTGCTCCTCCTAAGGCTTCCCCTCCAGACCCTGACCTCCTTTGGACACTCTCCGATAGCTTCATGCCTCTCTTACACTGTGGCACCCAGAGCTGCCCCCAGCACTCGAGGTGAGGCTGCCCCAGTGCAGAGCACAGCAGGACAATCCCCTCCCTTGCCTGGCTGGCCATGCTGTCCCTGATGTCCCCAGGACACGGGTGGCCCTCCTGGCTGCCAGGGCACTGCTGACCATGGTCAACTTGCCATCAGCAAGGACCCCCCCAGCTCTCTTTCCACAGTGCTGCTCTCCACCTTTTCATTCCCCATTCTGTCCATACACCCAGGGTTGCCCCATCCCAGGGCAGAATCTGTTACTTGCCCTTGTTAAACTTTACATGGTTGGTGATTGTCCATCTCTCTAATTTGTTTTGATCTCTCTGCAGGCCCTCTCTGCCTTCAAGGGAGTCAACAGCTTCTCCCAAATTAATATTGTCTGAAAATTTACTTAATATTCTTTCAAGACCTTCAGATACAATAAGGGATAGAACTTAGCCTAAACATGATTATCTGTGTTTGAATGCTCAATCTGAAGTGCTTCTAGGAATCTGATCATCAAGTTGAGCACCCACAAATTCAAATTAAAGTAAATTATGTCTGTGATTAGGTCTGGTTATTATGACTAATGTCAGGGAGTAGCAGATACAGGCTGCTCAGCAAGGGGAACAGGGAGTTAAACATGACAGTAAGGCAGGCAAAAGCAGAGACAAGGAGCAAAGGCTCATAGCACCCCAACAAGGTGAGCAGGACAGGTCCAGTGTCAGTAACAAGGCTCAGCTAAGAATCCCAATCCTCAGACAAGTTCAGAGCTACAAGGGAGGTCCAAGGTCAAAGCTGAGTCAGCAAGTGAATGACAGGATCAGACCTGAAGACAGTAAACAAGATCAGACACAGCCCAGTGACAGACAAGTCCACAGAGATTAGACAAGTCTGCGATGAAGGCAGATTGGCAGGTCAGGGCTGGAGTCACAGGGGCATGTGGCCGGACACAGGCAGTGAAGACACAGCGGAGATGGAAGGCGAGGAGCTTCAGAGGAGTTCCCAAGTGAGGGGGACAGGCTGTCACCTCTCTCAGTGTTGTCTCACACAGCAGTTTCTCTCGTGCAAGGCCAGGCAGCTGCACTGCAAAGGCTGGCCCTGAGTCACAACCGAAGGGAGAAAACGTTCGGGTCCCTGCCGCCCAATTTCCACTCCTACCAGGAAAGTGGGTTTCAGCTGAACCACTGTACTCTATGAATGCCCTTATCTTTTGTAACTCTTACTCATGATCTACTTTTTGTGTTTAGGACATGTGTTTGAGGAAAAAAGGGTTTGCACTGTAACTGACACGGAGCATTTCTGGAGAAATTTCCAAAGCATGCTTACCTCTAGCAATGTGCATTATTAATATATTTGCAGGTTTTAAGTATTTGAGATACATCACACTTAGATTCATTATATTAAATACACATGCATAGAAGTACATACATTTACATATTTATCTATGTTGCTTATTGCACACATTCTCACCTATATTAATGCTTAACCTGACATACAGCCAATTTGTGTTAAGGTTTATTCTCAGTATTTCAATTTGTGTGTACAACGTGGAAGACAACCTTTCTTTGTACACAGAATCCAAAGCAATATACTTAAAGCAGAGAAAAGGTCAAAACAAGGTTAATTGCATTTCTTGACATTTCTCAGAAAATATGAGCTCCTTGCATGGTAAAAGTTTAAAGGAGCAGCTGGCAATACTGGCAGAAAACTACAGAGCTGTGAAAAAATAATCAATATATCAACACAAAAGATAAAAGCTGTATGTTAAGAGTAATTAGTAGGGCATTGTAAAGTAGTGGGAATGATACAATTGCAAGTACAACGTTAGCTCAATAATGATGAAAATAACCCAACTGTTTGTTTTGTGAAAGAGATCTTTTTCCCCCTAAACATACCCTATTTAGAAACTGGAGAGGAGAAACAAAACCAGAAAAAATGATCGCTAATGGCTTTCAAAGTGCTACAGAATTCAAAAGCTAAACAGACAGAAACACATGTAATTAAAGTTAATAAGCATATTTAAAATAGTTTCTCCTATTAAAAATCTAATTTTTGTTCCAACTTTTCTGCACTCTACAGAATAAAGTTGAATTCAAAGAAAAAGAGCCAAAGGGTAAGACTTGGAAACAGCCATGAAATATTTTTCATGAGAAAAAGCCTCAAGCATGTTTTCTAGGCTACAATATTTTTGACAATTGTATCTTGAAAAAATTTAGAAATGGGCTTCCAACACATCCTGTTTCATAAAGAGGTCTCCGGTGTGCAAACTGCATTAAGCTCTGATGTTTCTAGACGCCTTTTGATACCGTGTTCCCCAGCCTCAATGGCAGCTGTCTCTCTGCTGCTCATTGCTTGCCAAATGGCCATTTTTATGGTATCCAGGGAACATTTCTCTCCACTAACTCAGATTGTAATGTTAGCAGTCCTTAAATTGACCTTTGCATGTTAGTGGGTAGGGTACTCTCCAGCCATGGAGAATCTGAAACCCAAAGAGAGGTGTGACATTGCTTTGAGCAGTATTTCTGCACAAGGAGAAGGGGCGGCTGGTGTTGGGTGGGGAGTTGCCAGAGACTTGATAACAGACTTGAAGGCTGTCATCCAATTGCAGAAGTGTGGTACAGTTTACCCTGTCCACAAATTTCTCTGTGACACCTGACCAGCAGTGTTCATCTGCTTTGTATCTCCAAAATGGAGACAATAGCACTCTCCCATTTGAGTGGGTTAAGAGAAGAGGGGGCACCATAATGACTCATACATCCAGATACCTCAACGTGTGGTCTGTATAAGAGAGGAGATTTAATTCTGGTTGTTTTGCAGCACCTTAAAAAGCCCCACTGGCCTTGGATGTAACTACTGTGTATCTTCATCGCAGCTGACTGGTGCTACAGCACTGTGATGGGGCTCTGCTCTCACTTCAGGACATTTAGAGATGCCACATTATGCACATATCCTCTGAGATTTCAGTCTTACCCTTTTTAATATTTGCAGATTTGATATTTCTTGTTATGGAATTTTGAAGACTACTCTGCCTTGTGAAAACTAGCAAAAAGGATAAAAAAACTTCAGGAAAAAATTAGAGCTAAATGTAGATCATGACACTTTCTTATTTTTTCTCTATTTTTAAGATCATTAATCCCAGAAGATTAATGAACCCAGTTCCCAGTTTAAACTTTTGCTGGCATAATGAACATACTTTTTTCCTAATTCTATTCAGTTTTAATATATACAGCATATCTTTCATAGGTACTTTTTTAAACAAAAATTAATGCCACACTACAAGATTAATTGCTGAATGGGATTGCAATGTTGTTTGCAGAATTAAAGAAAAAATCTATTGAAATAAAAACAATTTAGTATATTCCTTGCAGCAAAGCTGCAGTTTGTGGATGTGAAATAAGTGGTCTAAGGAAGAATAAGCAGGCAGATAAAAATAGATAAAAAACAGAAAAAAACAGATAAAAATTAGAAAATGCTGTTAAGTTAAATGTATTGAAGTCTGTATATTACACTACTTGCTATTCTATTAAAAATAACCAGGATAATATCTAAATCTAATTCAACCATAAACCAGGAAGTTTATCTATAACCAGGCACAAGCTATATTAAAATATCTATTGTGATATTACCTGCACAGGATTACCCACACAGCCTAGACATCAATGGTACTCAAGGTATATGGTGTATTTATTCTAACTGTACTCAAAATGTTGTTGTGTCAACAGCTAATTAGGACAAAACAGCTGTGTTCATTAGCAGACAGTCAGGTCTTGGGTAACAGGATTCTAATTACAAGCATTATAGCTGTTTATACTTTATTGAGCTTATGCTAAAGGTTTGAACTTTTTTGTGGAAGAGATGAGGAACTTATTAGACAGGTCACTAAAAGAAACTGACAGATATCTGAGATGACACTGAGAAAAAAATTAATACATATTAATACACTCAGTTTTGACATTATGACCTTTTCAGGACCAATACCTATCTTTTTCATAATATATTTCATATCAAGGCACTTTTACATTTCATATCTTTTAAACTCTGCTAGTCTAATGTATTGTCATGAAGAATTCGGGTCCCAAAGTACAAGAAACATTCACCCTTTTGGAAAAAAAGTCTAGACCTAGGTGTAGCACTGTGGTCTGCCAGATGCCATCCAAAGAATGTCTGTAGACTAAGCAGTAAGATTTTATACGCTTGAAAATCAGAAATTACGTTATTACCCTTGCCCAACTCAAACCTCTTCTAAAGAGTATTGATTAACATGAATTTATAAACAGCACAATGCACCTTAAAATAATGCCACTAGATAATCAGGAGACTGGCTAATAATACTATTATGAAAATTAGAAGTATGGACCATATTTGCAAACTGGCTTAGCAGCACACTGGCATATTTCTGTCTCAGCTTTCCCAGTTCATCAATGTATTTATTCCTCCTCAGCCTATGACAAGCAGCCTTTGAAAGCCATGATATAATATAATGTGTATGTTTCTCCAGTTCTCACTAAATGTGACCTGCTTTTGTTGATATGGCTATATATAATGACAGGCTTTTTGCCCAGTTGTAAAATCTTTATCAATCACAACAGTATTCAAAGAAAACCACCATGCATTGAATATAAATTATAAAACATCACAAAGAGGACCAGTATTAAGAAAGTGCTGAATGTTAAATATTGACAACACCAAACCATTAAACATTTCAAAGATCTTGACTTACATGCTTAGAAACAGAACTAGCTTTAATATTAATTTTGTTAAGCATGGTCATTTCAAGTAAAGAGCTGGACAGTGGAAAGATACCAACCTCCTAAGAACATTACTCCTTAATATGAACAGAAAAACAAAACATGACCTTTTTTTAATTTCACAATGGGAACTATCATGGAAAGTACTTTGAGAGCTTAAATATGGAGTCAAGTAAGATTACCGTTTTTTCATTTGGTTAATAGGTAGAACTGCTAGAGCCAGCTGAGAATGAAGTAAACATCACGTTCTTTCTCATTCCAGAGTCATTGGTACTTTCTTTGATACAGTTGTGGTACACCAAAAAACACTACAAGGATAAATTTTCATCACATGTAATTTTCTTCTCAATGAAAGTTGTACAAATTAGATACTGTTCTGCAGAAGACAAAAGTCAAAGCCATTCTTGATGAACTTATAATAAAAACTTAGCTCTTTTCTGCAATAAATCAGACCTTCTGCAACTAAAAGCTCTAGTATTTGCAATTTGTGAATGTTATAACAAATAGATTACTATATGCAAATGAAGTCAAATATAAGACTGTTGACGTGTGTACTGCAAAAGCAGTGTATCTGATCTTACCTACCATGGTGCAGGACTACAGCATCATAGAATGGCTTGGGTTGGAGGCATACTAAAGATCATCAATTCCATCCCCACTGCCATGGGCAGGGACACTCCTTGCTAGACCAGGCTGCTCAAAGCCTCATCCAGCCTGGCCTTATACAGGAGTGGAGCATTGGCAGCTTCTCTGTGTAACTAGTGCCTTGCCACTCTCACAGCGAGGAATTTTTTAACCATATCTAGTCTAAAACTTCTCTCAGTTGGAAAGCATCCTCCCTTGTGCAGTCACTACATACACTTGTAAAACATTCCTACCCTCTTTCTTGTAGGCTCAATTCAGGTACTGAAGTGCTGCAATTAGGTCCCACCAAAGCCTTCTCTTCTCCAGGCTGAACAAACACAATAATCTCAGCCTTTCCTTATAGGAAAGGCTCTAATCCCACTAAGCATCTCTGTGGCCTCCTCCGGACTCCCTCCAGCAGGTCCCTGTCCTTGCTGTGCTGGGAGCCCAGAGCTGATGCAGCCCTGCAGGTGGGGTCTCAGCAGAGCAGAGCAGAGGGGCAGAATCCCCTCCCTGCCCTGCTGCCCACCCTGCTCTGGATGCAGCCCAGGACACGTGTGGCTCTCTGGGCTGGCAGTGCCCATGGCTGGGGCATGTCCAGCCTCTCAGCCACCAGCACCCCCAATTCCTTCTGGGCAGGGCTGCTGGGATCTGTTCATGCCCAGCCTGTGCTGGTACCAGGGCTGCTCTGACCCACGGGCAGCACCTTGCACATGACCTTGTTAAACCTCATGGGATTCCCTTGGGCATGATCAGTGGGATCTGTCTCATTAGAGAAATATGCACATGAATCTAACACCAACAATGAAAAGACTCCATGTCCTCCACATGAGCTCCTGGAGAGCTTTATTATCATACAATTAAACCACAAATTATGTCACAAAGGAGGAAAAAGAACATAAGGCAAATATAATTTAAGGGAAGACTAAGAATGAACGAGGCAAGAGGTACACAATTACATCTTTTAAGTAACAATGACAATGGTGGCTTATTTATTTACATTTTGTTGATGTTGAGGTGCCTTCTATTGCTTGACATTTTTTACAACTGTTTTCCTATAGATGATACTTAAAACTCAAGTCAAAGAGCATGGAGGAACCTTTACAAACACTTTCCATTTCCTTTGACAGGAGGCTCTGAGGGTCAAGTTTCTGTGAAGGTTATTTGAGTTTTACAATCAAGATTTACTTCTTGCCAGTAGTCTCTAATATTTACTTAATATTTTCTGCTTTCATTAACATTTCAGTCAGCCAGTTTACTTGCTTTAACACTTGCAGAAGCAAATACAAAAAGAGTTTAAACTTAGTAGCACTTAATTCAACTTTAAAAATATTTGACGAAATTTTCAACATTTACTTACCTCTAACATCATATTAGACTTCAAATACTGAAAGAACAACTAATTCTAAAGTAAAATAAAAATAATTTATTGCAATATATAAGCACCTCCATGTTTATTATGCCAACGAAATAGCATTTAGAAACATTAGCCTGATTTTTTTAAACTTCCACATAATGAAATCTGACATACTGTGAAACATTTCAAAGAAGTCACAAAATGTTACTTATGTGGCACTTCTAATTAGAGTACAAACAACACTGATGCCCCCTATGTTTAAACAGCAATAATATCCTAGTCTACTGAAAATGTGCCAGACCTTCAAAAATAGTGCAAAATTCAAGAATTAAATGGATCATTCTTGTGCCTCTCTAGTAACTCTTAGGAAAGGGTCTTTGATTCAAACAAGACCTATGGTAATACATAAGTAAAGTCAGCCATAGATAAACTGAAATAAAGATACTGTAGTCTTCCAACTAACACTATAACCAGCAGAAGTATTCAAAGCAATATCATGCAACTTCTCTTCTTTTGCCTTTCATTTACAGTCTGCATAAAACTAAGCCTATACATAATCACTATTATTTTCAATGAGTTAAAAATACTCAAAAGAATAAAAAAAAATCACTTCATCCTATCATATAAAGCCCTAAATTATCACCTGGAATATGCAGAAGAAGCAGATTAAATGAGTTAAGAAGCTACCAACTCAGTATAGTTGCTCTTCAATTGGGTTTTGTGTTTCCAAGTGTCAGGCACCATCAAATCACAACACATTAACCCAATGTGCAACAAGACCATTGTTTAAATGTAGCTGCTATCCACCACAGAATGCTGCATCTGGTTACCATAAAACCTCAAGTAGTGATTAGAGTAATGGAAAACAGAATTTTGGTGGATTTTTTACAGAGACAAAAAATGAAATGTTGTTGATCTCTGACAGTCTTTTACTGTCAAGAGAGGAAGGTTTGGTGCCGAATATCTGAGGAGAAAAAATTGGTTACTGAACACTAAAATGTAGGTCACTCTAGAGATCTGCCAAACATGCTACATAGAATAAACTATCATACATAGAATGTATGATACATACATTCATAAGCTATCATACATAGAATGTATGATACATTCATACATTCATAAATTATCATACATAGAATGTATGATACAATCATACATAGAATAAAACTATCATTTGTGTGATTAGGACTCCAGTTTCCTAAAGAATTATACTAAAGTTATATTCCTGCATCTGAGAGTTTTGTTGCAGCACAACAGTCAATGAAAAAAATATTCTAGGAGGCTAAAATATTTTAATCTCTGTTATTAATGTTGACTGCTGAAATTGTACTTCATAGTTATCACATATAGTATAATTCCATATTCCATATATATATATATATATGTATGTATGTATCTGTATGTACAATTTATGCATGGAAGTTGCAGTTAATTAATCCAGAAAGTTTATTTTCCCCAGTATCTGGGTATTGCAGTCTCAAACACTGCTTGGTATTGTTCCAAAAAGCTTCTCTAAAAAATGATTCCTGATAAGCTTATAGCTTGAAAAGAACAAAAGCTCAAGATAAACAGCAAAGCATTTGGTCTGCAAATCAGATGTAAGAGAGGGAAGACAACACTGTAAATCACAGACCCATTCAAGGTTAGGGGACAGCTTGATGGATGAGAAGTGGAGGATGCATTTCACCGTTCTGTAGTGTTTTAATTGAAGACTCTGTCGAGGAGATCTCTTGTCTTGGTGAAGAACTTGCCTTCTCTTTATGCTGCAAAGAAAGCCTCTGCAGTAAACCATAAGAAAGCATATAATATAACTATTAGATCAAAGGTGCTTCTGGCCCACCAATTTGGGCAGTGCTCAGAAGTGGATGCTTAGGAATTTTAAAAGCCTTTTTGAAGTTTAATTCTTTTAAAGCATTAATGGTGAGAGTAGCCAAGCACTGGTAGAGATTGCCCAGAGAGGTTGTGGAGTTTCCATTCTGCGACAAACTCAAAACTTTCTGCTAGGAGACACTCAAATGCTGTCTTCAGTGCAACATAATATTCTTGTCTTCTTTGAGACTTCTCATAGTCCTTAATTTTGAGGAAAATGTAATGAAATTTCTGAATTGATTTTTTTTAAGTGTGTTTTACTGAAAAGCCATGCAAAAAGCAAAGTTGAAATTAACTCAAATACGTCCTTTCTGGGTTGCTCTTTGTACAGATGTTTGGATATTAAAAAAAGCTATTATATAGGTAAATAGATAGAGTTTGTAGAAAACATTGAATCTTCTCAAAGCTATTCCACAAACTATTCAAGTGCTGTAAAAATCTAAAAGGTATTGCTTCCAAATTCTCTTCCTACCAACAATTAATGGTATATGCTGCATAATCCCCGTGTCAAACTATGAATAATGAGAATGGTTCAATAATTCCTTGAAATAAATGGGGTTTTTTCCCTCTAACATCACAGTACTCATGAAAATTTTATCATTTGTAAGAGAATAAATTTATTGATGTAACTAAATATCGAATTTTTAATTCTCTTTACCTTTTGCAATTGGAAATACCTTCTATATAAACATTAACCTTTTCACAACTCTCTCTTAACCACATGCAAGAAAGCTTAGTTTGTACATGAATTTGGTTTAATGTATATACCTTAGTCATGTATGTGTTTAATAAACATTCAAATCTAAAAAAAATCCTCATTCTCTCCATATATTGAAGCCTAGAAAAAAAAAGAAAACTTCAAAAATCATCCTGTTTATTACCATTTTGATAAGGGTATTTTTGTCTTTGACTGTAGCAAATGCCTGTGGAAACAGAGTTCATAGGCCATGCAAGACCAAAAACCCTCTCAGAATTAAAGGACTGTAATCAGCAACATGTTGAGAAATAAGTGACTGCAGCAAATCTTAAGTGAAATCTGAAGTGTACCACTTCAGAAACTTAATTTTACCCCTATTGTGATTACAAAAGTTTGACATTAAGTTTAGTAAATCTCTGAAAATTTAATGAGTTAGCCCAATGAAACATGAGGAGGTAGTCTGTGCCTGTGTTACTTGCTGTGGACTACTGTGTTACTCCCAGTGGACTAATTCAAATTTCATGGAGCTTATATCTATCTAAACGCATGTATGCACTTAACAAAATCAACAGTCAAGTGAAGAAGCAGTTTGCGAGGACTTTTTCCTTCTTCTGATCCACTGTCATCAAACTGTTGGTTTGGTGCTTTTTATGTTTGTTTATGAAAAGTCACCTTTACAATTGCCTGACCTGGGTCTCAAAATACGAAAGCAGAAATTATTGATAAAGTTTCATAAACACTATGAAAGAAATAGACGTCAGGGATTAAAATTGCTGTGTTTGTCACTGAACAGCTATTGTTTATCAGAGATCTGTACCTTGCTTTCAAATTTCCTACAGCACATTCTGTCATTATCCTACACCTGTCTGAGATAACACACATTAAAACTGTTCAGACACTAGGACAATTTCAGCTACCTGGGTACCACAGAAATCAGGCCCCACGGAATTCCTTCCCCAAGAAGGAAAGGAACATGAGCAATCTCAGTAAAAACTGCCTTGTTTTTTAAAGAGTATTGGTCTTTAAAGTGGTGCTTACTGCACTTCACAAATGACATTTCTCTACTACTTCTTTAGGGTGCAAAGACCAACATATTATTCATATAACATTTCAATATTATCCATTTGGAGCAGATATCTGGAAGATTTTAAATTTCTACTGGCTGGAAAACTTCAAAATAGTTGCTAATTTATGGGATAAACAAGAATTCTTCAGTTGTTGTCCTGATGTATCAAAAAGGTCAGGTAAACAACAGAGGTGTAGGAAATTTTCTGACGCTAAATACTCACAGTTTCTCCCAGCTATCCCACAGTTTCATTACAGCATGTACTCTGAGGGAGAGCCAGCAAAACTCTGTGGGCATTCTTACACTCCCACTGAGGAAATTCCAAACTCTGCATGCAGGGACATTATCTCTGCTAATGCCCACTACATTATTTCTAAGGAGAACAATTTTTGTCACTTTGCATCCCCAGTAGTCTGGAAATCACAAAAAGACTGATAAAAGAGTGCCTTAAGGTTAAAGTTTCACTTAACATTCAAGTGATTTCTCACTAGGTTGAGGAGAAACAGCGTGGAGAACATAGGTTGTGCACCATGTGCTGAAGTTGCCGAAATGAAACATTGCTCTGTGAACGATGTATTCTGATAGCTTCACACTGTATTTTTAAAATTTAACTGGGAAACAGCAAACTTCAATGTACCATTGAAGAACAGCCACTGTTTTTCAAGACAGGATGCATTCTGCTCACCATTGACAGGTCATGCTACAAGATGCATGCATTCTTCACCAGAAGAATATCTACTAGTAAGCAAGAAAACAGGGAGTTAAAATTAAGTTTCTGCCATCAAAAGAGAAAACATTGTGACTGAAACAAGCTCTGAGATCTTCCTTCTGACAATCAGCATAGTCTGTCTTTAGTAGCTTCTGTTGTCCCCAGTTGATCTGCTTTCTTCTATACTTCTTGGCAAAGTATTGGGCTATATTGGTGGTGTTCTAGAATTATTCCGTGTTATAAAAGACAGAAAGAAGCATGTAAATTCACACTCCATTCACTGCCAAATCAGCACATTCTGTGTTTATGATTTTTTAAAAGGGTCATACAGAAAGCTAATCTTATGAAGTTCTAGAAGTAAGGGAGGTACATTATCTCAGAATGACTAACACATCTCCTCTCTGCAAATAACGCTGGGAATTTCTCCATCTCTCTCAGACAAATTATTACTAGTTCAGGAGTGACTGATTCAAAAAGGTTTATGTTTATCAATGGCAGGAGAACATCCAACAGTGAGAGAAAGTTGCCCTAAGGTTTTAATCTAAATCCAGACCTTGCCAAGTCTAGGATATCTCCTGTACTTAGACTCTCAGAACACTTCCCATAAGTTTCCTTGGAAAAAGGAGGATTTGTCAGTAGCCAGTAATTAACTAAGTCAGTTTTCTTCTGAATTTATCAGTGTCTGAATTTAAAAGAGATATTTATTTTGGTGGGGAAGAATATCATCACTGCTTCAATCTCAGTAGTAAAGGAGAGAGAGACAGCATCATCTTCAAAAGTTATCCATAAAAACTTAGTGGTTTAGGACATTGACTCCTTATGCTCCAAGCACCTTCCTGAATATTAGTGATCTCTTTTGCAGATGGACTTCTGATCTTTCCTGTGGATTGCCATATTTCAGTTTAATTAATTTATTTAGACCACTCTGCAGCACGTTACTAATGAGCTATTTCAAGAGCAGAGCAAAAAATTCTCAGTGAATGGAATCTTTTCATAGGCTTAGGCAATTTCTATATCTCAATGTCTGCTTTTTCTTTAATTTCACACTTCCATCCTTATGCCTATCTCTGGCACAGTACCTCAGAGAAATCCATGTAATAACATTCTACATTTTCAACACTTTGATTTATAGATTTCATCTACACTGCAGTGTCTTTTAAAAATCTAATGTGAATCTTAAGCCAAGATGAGGTACTCTATTTTTTTAGAATGAGAAACACTATGAATTTAACATCATTCCTCAAGAAAAGGTCTGTGTAGAGATAAAATCCTCTTGTATATACAGATTATATAAAAAGACAAGTTACAATTGGCACAATATACAAACATATGGGTGACAAGAAATCTATAAGAAGAAGTGAGAAAAGGAATATTTGGACATTTTCTTTGAGTTGTTACAACAAAGATGGTGAAGCATTTTAAAATTATAAACCTCATTTTTATGACTAAAAACCTTGTGAAACCTTGTTATTATAAGAATTAAAGTATTAGCTTAGTGAAGCCTCTGATTTCTGGATGTTTTAGGTATGAATTTCCAAAGTTCTGAGGTTAGAAATTCTGGGGCTTTTTAGAAGACTCTGAGTGAATCCAACACACTACAGAGATTCAAGCTAGAACCACAGTTGTTTTGTTTCCTCACCAATTTTGAATATTTTCTCACTTCACCTCTTTTAAATGCATGGTCACCCACACAGAAATGAGTTCTTCCTCATATTTAAATTGAACTTTCTATGCATCTGCCCATTGTGTCTTATTCTATTGCTTGGCACCAGTAGGAAGAGCCTGGCTCCATCCCCTTGACAGCCTTCCTTTAGATACTTACAGAGAGCGATGTGGTCCAGCCTGCCGTGGTCCTTCTGATGGGCTGCACAGCACTCTCGTCCCAGCTCTCTGTTGGCACCAAACTTGCTGAGAAGGCCTCTGTTCCTTGATTCAAGTAATGAATGAACAAGTTAAACAAGCTCAGGCCCAGTATTGAACCTTGGGGGACCCCACTAGTGACAGTGATATGCTGGACATGACCCAGCAACATGCGCCCACAGCCCAGAAAACCAATTGTTTTCCAGGCTGCGTCAAAAGCAGCAGGCTGAAGGAGGTGATTCTTCCCAACTACTCTGCACTAGTGTGACCCCTACTGCACCCAGCTCTGGAGACCTCAGCCCTGGAAGCACATGCACTTGTTGGAGCCGAGGAGAGTCACGAGGATAACAGAAGGGCTGAAGTTCCTCTGCTGTGAGGACAGGCTCAGACAGTTGGGGATGTTCAGCCTGGAGGAGACGAGGCTTCAGGCAGACCTTGTAGCAGCCTTCCAATGTTAAAGGGGGCCTATAAGAAAGATGGAAACAGATATATTAGCTGGGCCTGTTGTGACAGGCCAAAGATTGGTGATTTTAAACAAAAAGAGGATAGATTCACACTAGATATAAGGAAGATTATTGTGTACTGATGATGTGAAACACAGAGACATGTTGCCCAGAGAGGTGATAGATGCCCCATCCCTGGAAACATTCAAGGTCAGGTTTGATACCCTGTTTGACACCTCTGAGCAACCTTGTCTAATTGAAGATGTCCCTGCTTAATACATGAAAGCTGGAACAGAGAACATTTTAAGGTCTGTTCCAGCCCAAACCATTCTATGACTCTATGATTACTCTCTTGGTGAATTCACCCATACTTGGTTGGATAGTTTACTTTGTATCAAAAAATAACATTTAAATTTTAAAAGTCAATAAAACATCTGCGTAAGTTTTTTCAAATGCCAGTGGGAAGCAGTTTTACCACAAAACCCTAATTTTGTATTAGTACATTAACAAATCCTCTTAGCATAAAGACATTTGGAAAATATTATTCACTGGGGGAATGGTTCAACCCTGGAAGACGTTTCACAGAAAGGTTTTGTAATATCTATCTTTGGAAATAGTTCAAAGCCCTGAGCAACCCGATCTAACTTTGCAGTTAGCTCTACTTTGAGCAACACATTAAATTCCTGAGGTCCCTCCCAACCTAGATTTATCTCCATCACTTATTTAAATGAGAGTATCTGATATCAATGAGTATCTGATTATCAATTGAGTATCTGATTATCAATTCTTGACCACGATCAAATGTTATTGTGAGTAGATATTTTGGGAGGGATTTGCAATAAACTCAGAAGCCTTACAGAGTGCTCCCAGAAATGTATTTGATAAATTTCTGTTGTTTCTGTTGTTGCTGGCAAAATTCCCGGGGAAACCTGCCCTTACAATTTTTTGTTCTGCAGATATGCACCTCTAGCTGTTACTGTAGTGTTTGAACATGGCAGATTTAGAGTACGTAACAGTTGCTACCGAATCAAGCATTTGGCTCTTAGGGAAGACTTATGTAGAAGAGCCTTGGAATCTAGTAGAAAACTGTGTTTTAGAAACAATCTGCTTCACAGTAATTGCTATCTGGTAAAATTGTTTTGCAGATCCATAAAACAGTTTCTATTTATGTACTTCTTCTCAAATTCTATTTGTTGTCACGTTGCTTTTGACACAACATAGTATAAACAAGGTAAATGTTGAGGGGTAAAATTACAATGAAAACGTAAAATGCGAAAAGACAAAGTAGTGCAAATGATGAAATATTCTTAAGTTTTTACTGCTTAGCTCATTTTGACTAGGCAACTTGGAAGTGTCTCCATTTGTACATTCCACTATTTCACATACTCTTTTTTTTTTTTTTTTGTATTTCCAGTCATGCTTTAAGCAAAAAATATCTCGCAAATGATTTGTATTAACTTGCCTTTAGCACAAAGACTTTTCAGACAGTCACAGACATAGAGAGATAAGGCACTGCCATTTACTTCAGAATACAGCTAAGCACAAACACATTTGTCACACTGCAGCTGGCACACTGCAGCATCACTCCCAGCATCAATTTCCACTAACATTTCTGCAGTACTTACATTCATATTGCCCAAGTGCAGGTCATACTGTATCTTACTGATAAAGACCAGCATGTACCCACTCAAAGTATGGGCTCAGTCAGCTCAAAAAGGTATTGTTATCCATGAATATGTATTCAATTATTTTCAGAAGTATTAAATCATTTAACTTCAATTAGACACATTTTAGCTACTCAATTTCAAAACAAAGTCAATATGAGAGATATTGAGCTTAAATCTTTATCAAGAAGCCAATAGCATTTCTAAAAAAGTGTAACTAAAATTACATTTAGAGGCAATTTCATTGATTTAGTGGGTCTTTGTATATAAATGATATCTTCCTACATCCTTCTAATGGCAATAATATTAATTCTTGTGTTTATTTCTGCCCATTATTTCACTTGTACTTGCTCCGACAGGTCATTCCAAGACTATATTGGAATTAGATGGCTCAAGTATTGTATAAATACCTCATTTTAACCCCAGTGAGTCCCAGGAAAATTCTTCCCTGTGCTTCATACGGTCAGAATGCCTCCATGATACAAACTAAACAAGGAAAAGGTTTGAATGATTCCTCTGCTGTTGCTGAACATTGCATCCCTCTTCCTGAAATGGAAGGATATGCTCTTACATCTGATTTTCTTCCTGGTTCTTCAAGATTTATAGATCTTCAAGTCTGGATACAATAGGTAACTAAGAAGATGAGCTTCATTTTATTTTATTTTATTTTATTTTATTTTATTTTATTTTATTTTATTTTATTTTATTTTATTTTATTTTATTTTATTTTATTTTATTTTATTTTATTTTATTTTATTTTATTTTATTTTATTTTATTTTATTTTATTTTATTTTATTTTCCTCTGTTACTCCTCTTCTCATCCGATTCTCATCAGACTGCAACTGTATCAGACTTCTGCATGTCATGCATTACAGAACTGCAGATGATTATATTTCTCTGTATTCCTGCAGTGGATAGATACCTTAATGCACATGGGGTGTTTAAATGCTGAAATGCTGTGAGACACAAAAAAATTGGTAGCTGGTGGATGACACAAGTCAGGCTGTGCACCACACTGAATTACTTTGCAGTAGTTGGCTGAAGTATGAGGTACAAGGTAAATGCTGCAGGTATTAGACACCATAGTTGCAACAGCAGGAATAACAAAGGAAAAGAAAAGAAAAGAAAATAAAATAAAATAAAATAAAATAAAATAAAATAAAATAAAATAAAATAAAATAAAATAAAATAAAATAAAATAAAATAAAATAAAATAAAATAAAATAAAATAAAATAAAATAAAATAAAATAAAATAAAATAAAATAAAATAAAATATAAATTGGTGTAAAGCATACAATTGAGAGTCAAAAGGGCAATAGCACTCAGCAAGGTAATGTCAAAATCTGCCTGGATAGCATTTTGTGTACAGAAAGAGATGGTCTGTATAAAACCTTCCAACCATCTTGGTGTCTTCGTAATGAACTCAGTCAGCTTACTGATGTTCTTTGAGAGAGGGCTCAAACTAGATGTGGTAGTCTGATGTAGTTTAGTAAGGGCCAAGCAGAGGCATAGTTCCTTCCCTTGATTTATGAGCTGTGCTCCTATGAACACAGCCCAGGAGATCACTGGCATTCTTTGCTGCCAGGGCACAACGCTGGCTTACATTCACCTTGCTGCATTCCAAGACTTCCAGGGGTTTAACCCCAGGCAGCAGCCAAGCCCCTCACAGCTGCTCACTCACTCCCCCACCAGAGAGATCGGGAAGAGAATCGGAAGGGTGAAAGCAGGACAACTCATGGGCTGAGAAAAAGACAGTGTAATAGGGAAAGCAAAGGCTGTGCACACAAGCAAAGCAAACCAGGGAATTAATTCAGTGCTTCCCATGCACTGGCGGGTGTTCGGCCATCTACAGGAGAGCCAGGCCCCATCATGCAAAATGGTTACTTGGGAAGACAAATGACATCACCACAAATGTCCCCCCCTTTCCTGTTTCTTGTCCCCACTTTATACTCTGAGCTTGGTGCCACATGGTCTGGAATATCCCTTTGGTCAGTTTGGGTCACCTGTCCTGGCTCTGTCTCCTCCCAGCCTGCCAAGCACCCCCAGTCCCTCCCAGTGTGGCTGCACCAAAAGCAGAAAAGGCCTTGGCTCTGGGCAAGCCCTGCTCAGCAATGACAAAAACATCTCTGTATTACCAACTCTGTGTTCTGCACAAATCCAAAACACAGCCCCACAGCAGCCACAATGAAGAAAATTAACTCTACCCCAGGCAAAAGCAATGCACAAGGCACCTTCCATATCTTCTCCCATGATGGTCAGCTCCCAACCTGTCTTTCTAAGCCAAATAATTTGCATTTGCCCTTGATGATATTTATTAAATCCTCTGTCAGCTCATGCCTCCAACCTCTGTGGGTGTTTTTGAATGACAGCCCTGCCCTCAAGCAGGTCTCCTATTTTGTGCCATCTGTAAATTTGCAATTGTGCACTCTCACTACCTTCAGAACATTGATGAGGTTATGCTTCAGATAGATACCCAAAATACTGCATTTGAAGTAGGGCTGAATTAGAGTACAAACCATTACCCATCCACTTACAGGCCCGGTCACCCAAACTGTTTTTAACTCACCGAGTTCCATATCCATGTAGACTGCAACATTTTTGGATGTGAGAGCATGGTGGGAGAGTTTCAGAAGCATTGCTACATTCAACATAAAGGTCACCTACTGTTATCACCTCCACTCACATCAATAATTGTTCATTGTTTTATCCTTTTCACCTTTCACTGCTGCAAGTACTTGACTATAAAAGCCTAAGAGATATCAAATATGTGGTTAAATACACTTTTTTCTAGGATGGAGATATACTACCAGATAGCAGAAGACTGCCCAAAACAGTGAAGCTGCTTTCTTTACTTTTCTATGCTCCAGATTTCTAAGAGCCTCCTTAAAATTTGGTGCAAGCTAGGATGTAGCAAATAAAACCATAAAAGAAAGTATGAAATGGTGACACTGCAGTTGAAGTGGAAAAACTCAATTCCACTATGGTATTGAAATAGGTCAAAAGTCTTAAACATGATGGACATATTGTTGACAATTCTGGGCACAATGGCAACAGAGGGTCAATTCTTAAAATGCCGTGTTCTCCTCAGTTCAGTTCATCATCTAGTTTCTGGAAATCAGTAAAGCTTGAAATTGGAGATCACTGGTAATATCTGCACTTCTGAGGAAGGAAGAACCTAACAAGAAATTCAAACAATTAACTCTTCAAGGCTTACTGAACAGAGTCCTTAAGACAGCAATACTTGTTTGTTTATACAACAAAAAACTTAGAGAAGTTGAGGGTATAATACACCTGGACAATAGTAGTAATATGTGTTAGAAACAGTAGATATAAAAATTCTCATAAAAATCACTGGCAAATGTGAGGTTACACTTTGTACAGATGACCTATTGGATTTTGTTACCTAACACTCTCTGAATATTATGGTACATACCACTTCCTGGAGGCAAAATAAATCTGAATGTCCAAACATCAAGGTTCTTTATTCTCCCAGACAAAATTAAATATTTCAAATCCAAAGATCCAAATAAATTAGAGTAAATATTCACAGTTATGAAACCAATCTACCTGTTGCTAGCCATTATCAACTGTTAAAGAAAGGGCTGTGAGAGTGTTTCAATTTGCCATTGAACATATCATTTGAAGCACTGGAAAAAATGCACAAACATTCTCTGAAGTTTCTTTTCCCAAGCAGCCCAAGCACAATGCCCAGTAACGATGGTGCCCTCTATGGCTGGGCCACATCTTACTGTTAGCAGCTGGACACTGTACAAGCTGTCATTCCAGTTCAGGACTCAAATTACAGAACTGAGCAACTTTTAACTGGAAGTTGGATAATCTCCTCGGTTTCGGTGGTGATAATGCCAAATTTCACTTCCAGATTCCTAGAAGTGAAACCAGTTCAGTTGGTACCTTTTATGTGTACATGACTGCTTGTGTGCACATGAGCACATTTATTTATGGTTCTGACTGCCTCCATATAAACTTTTTAAGGAGCAAAATCAGATTTGAGATATCATTTCAAAGTATTAGTGCATTTTACCACAAAAAAACCAAAACAAAACACCACACCACATGCCCACCTCTGAAATAATTGTTATGTAAATAATTCGTAAAGTTTATCAAAAGACATGTTGTCAGATTTGAGGTAAGGTATAAGGAAATCTCTCACTTCTCATATGGCCCTTAAAGATGGCTTATTTTTACTTACAAATTAACAGACACTGAGCAATCTATGCTATGAAATATAAACTCCGCTTTAGCAAATTGATGTGTAAAAAATACCAGAAAAGACCTTGGAATTTAGAAAGTCATAGACTTTTTTAGTGACCATATGGTTTGTCTCATCTCATCTGCAAGTTATTTAAGAGATTTGCATTTCCTGTTTCTAAGGAAAGAAAGAAGAGTTGCCTCCTCTTTTTCCAATGCCAGAGGGATATATGACATTTCTAGAAAGAATACACTACACAACAGGAAACATATTCCAATCAGATTAATTTGAATATGTGGTTGATAGATAATAATCCAAGCATAAATATCTACAAATGTTCATTAAGATGTCACTGATCTATGTTAGCCTTCCAAAATAAAAAAATTAGTGTTTCAAACCAGGTGGGCTCCAAATTACCTTTACACAGGAGAAACTTGATTGCCTTAGAGCTATCTTGGAGTTTATTACTTTTCAAATTATACCTGGCATGATTATTGTGGACAAAGGGGTAGAAAATATGTGCAAAATAAATTATTGAAAACATTACAATGAATAATGCATCGCTTGTTTTCTTATGAAAATTTCAATATACACCCAGGTTCAAATCAATTCAAGTAATCATGAGCATTTTCTGCACACATATAAGATAGCAACAGCAGTTTTTAAATAGAATTTTACCCTTTACAAGGCTGTAATGGAAGGATATATATTTAAGTTTTAAAATTCCTCCATTAATTTGTTTGCCTGTGAACACTTCAGTCATTCTGAATTGCATAATGAAGGAATAAAAAAGTTATGGACCATTGAGGTATGGAAAAGTCTCTGTGCCAAGAGGCACCAGGCAGAAGCAAAAGCTGGGGAAATTTCCTTCCTCAGTTCTACATTTTTCTTGGAAAATTAAATAACAATACTATATAAATTTTAGGAGCAATTGTGGAGACCAGTTTTAGCTTTAAAGTGTTAAGTAAGAATCTGGACACACATTTGACACCTCTTAGGCTTTTATATTCAAGTAATTGCAGCAGTGAAAGGTGAAAAGCGTAAAAGAGGCCTTCTTTTATATATAGTTAAATGTTCCTTCATTTCAAGAAAAGCTGCAAGGAGGATTTAGAGATAGAATCACAGAATATTTTGGGTTGAGGGTGGTCCTTAAAGATCCTGAAGTTCCAGCCCCCCATCAAGGGCAGGAACACCTTCTGCTGGACCAGGTCATTCAAGACCCCGTCCAACCCGGCCTTGAACACTTTAAGGGCTGCGTAGTCCACAACCTCTTTGGGCAACCTGTTCTAGTGTCCCATCACCCTCACCAGAACAACTTTCTTCCTCATATCTCATTTAACCTAACCACTTCCAGATTAAGGCCATTGCCCCTTGTCCTGCTGCTACATCCCTCTCCAGCTTCCTTGTAGGATGCCTGTAAATACTGCAGGGCTTCCCAGAGCCTTCTCTTCTCCAGGCCAAACAACTTCAACTGTGTCCTCACAGGAGATGTCCTCAAGCCCTCTGAACAACTTAATGCCCTCCTCTGGGTTTGTTCCAACAGGTCAATGTCTTTCCCGTCTTGGGGACCACAGAGCTACTTATCTTCAAACATCCCACTAATCATATGGAGAGGGAGCTAATCTGAGAAGTAGGAAATAAACTTTAGTCTCTAGAGACAGACTGAATTGAAATTCAGCCTCACTCACCCACAGTAGGTATCCTCCTGATCATGGGTCCTGAGGGAAAACACAGTCATTCATCCTGGTACGATGTTGCACCAGAGTAGTGTAGCCTAAGACACAGATATTACTTCCAAACTTTAGTAAGCATGGACAGAAGCCAAGACACCCAACATATCTTCCCCCAGGCAAACTTTGAGGTTCTTATGTGTATGTCTGTTGACAATTGCCTAAAGACTTTGTGAGTTTTCTAAGGAAAATATTAGCGATTCAATCAGGTACTTAAGAATTCAGAAGGAGATGAACTTCTGAATCATGTTTTCTCCCTCAGCATTCAATTTTGATTCATACATCTAAGCATCGGTACATAAAATAAGGATAAATATATGGAAATTATTAACATGAAGAGTTATGAAGACACAAGAGGGAAAAATCCGTCAATCATTTTGAGTAGTGAGAGGGTCATTCTAAGAGAGGAAAATGCTCTCTCTACAATGCAGGAGAAATAGGTCCCAATGGAAGGAAAACAAAAGGTCAAAGGCACAGCTTTTCAGTGCACCAAACAGGAGAATTACATATTTGGCTTCACTAATTAATATTCATTCAAAATTTCTGCAATTATCACTGCATACTTCTGTCTTTTAAAATCATTGCTGCTCTTCCCCAGTATCTCTGATGTACTAAGAAACTTAAATATTGTAGTCTGATCTAGTTTTGAACAGAGTTACTTTAGCCCAAATTAATTGTTAGGAAGAAGAGTTTGGCTTCCTTCTGATAAACATTTCATTATTTTCATCCTCCTGAATCATTAAAACCGAAAGTCACAGACAAAGACTCTCTAACTAGTCTAAGTTAGAAAGTGGTATGTGCATTATGCCAGCGGGCAGTGCGGGCAGGGTTGTCCCTGAAATACATGATTGCGCCACACAAGGTTTTTGCCTTCTATTTATTTCCCAAAATAATACACACACATAACCCCAGCACCTCCCATCCCTGCTTTGTATTTAAATGAGGTTGTTAGTTCTTCATGTGTGTGCAATTCTTCTCTCAAATTGGGTTGGTGGTCTCGAATTGGGTCAGTGGTCCCAGGGATGAAGTCAGGAAGGTCTTTGTCAGGTCTCTGTGACCCTCTGGCACAATCCAAGGCCCCCAGCTTTGTGATGGATTAAGATAGAGTCCAGGTGCTGGGCATTGTTCTACTGGTTTCAATATGTTCCTATAATGGTCCACTTGCTCAAATTTCTTCTACAAATGAGCTGATAATATAACAATTAGCTTTAGCATCTAATAATAATTAACCTATCATTGGTGTATCTAACTTCAATATGAAGTGGTTCTAACCCTCAGCTAAAATCTTAACCCTCTAAAATCATTATTCACTACAAATGGTTCCTGACTAAAGAAGCACACTGGGGACTGACAAAAATCGGTATTTTGCCCAATTTTCTTGGGCATAGCAGGGTAAACAAGGAAAGGATGCTTTTCAGTGATGAGGAAAAGATGATTCCCTCTTACAGTTCCTAGTACGGTTCCTAGGGCTTGGGGTGTTGGTTTGGTATGGATAAAGGCAGCCTTCCCTGGAGGATGGAAAAGAGGCTTTTTTGCTCTAAGGCACTTCTCTCAGTTAAAGAGAGAAGCAAAGAAGAAAGAAGCTAACAATCAATTTCTGGGTATCAGCCAAGGAAAGATATGCCTGAATCCATTAGGCTAAGAAGGTTTCATTGTATAGCAGTTCTAAAAGATTAAGTAGCATGGCTGGCTTCAGACTAAAGAACCTGTACTAGAATTACAGCATTCATTGATGTAAGTGACTGACAACAGACTGCAGATTGTACTTTGTAGGCCAGTATGATATCTTCTTGTGATGTAAAGGTGACTCAACAGGCCAACAGCCAGAGAACACCATTTAAATATCACTGTTTGTACTAAGGAAGTACAATTGAACAAAATCAAAATTATATTTGAAAATCAAAATATGAAAGAAAGGATTTATTTTGCTTAGAAATATGCGTAAATTTAAAGTGGCAGGATACAAAAGTCATAAATACTACTGCATTTTTTCATAGCTTACAATGACCATGGAGAAAATATCCACAATCTTATCAGACACAACTAAAGACGAAATTTTGAAAATGAGCACTGTTGTTTCAGTCTGATTTCCTCTCCGTCCCGCAACTTACACAAAAGTGGAAAAACCCTGTACATGTGAAGGTAAGACTTACATATGTACTAAAATCTCCATCAGCTTTCAGAAAGAGCAGAGCTTTGCTTTGGAATTCTTATGTACCCTTCCTCACTGTGCTGTGTAATCAAATGTAGTTAATGTGAGAGTAGCAAAAGAGACTACTTCATATCTTCGCTGTATTTCAGTCCTGGGAAGAAGTCACAGCTTATAATTCCTACTCAGAGAGCTAAGGTCAGCTAGGACTGGGTCATCTCATCTGATTCAGTGTATCAGAGGATATTACATTTGAGGTCTTTCAATTTAGGTCATCCAGCTCAGGAATAATTTCTGTGATGCCTCTTTCTTAATCTGTGAAGGTCAGAACGACACTGTTCCAGCATCAGTTTCTCCAATAATGCATACAGACACAAATAGTCATTGCCCTTCTCCTTGTATTTAAATGATGAAAAATTTCATTTGCATTTGATGACACATTGTTATCTCAGGAGTTCATATAAAGATATTTGGAATTTTCTCAAATTTCACGGTTGGATATTAAGCTATTCCCTCTCTCTGGATTCATGACATTGTGACTACCTATACAATACCATATTTTGCTTCAGAAGATCTACTTTACCAAGTGATATAGATTACTGTTACCACTATTTGCTCTTCCAATGCTTTTAAATAAACCCAGAATGAGATTATTCCAGGTGACAGATAGAAATGTGATAAAGAAATACAACACTTTCAGTGATTACTCCCCCCTATATTTTTTGAGATCCACCAGTTAGTTTGTAATGTTCACCTATATTTGATGTGTCAATACAAAAGAACAATAATATTTTTAATCAGGATCCTATTTAATAATTAATTAACCCATATAGATACAAATTTGTTACAACTATGTCCTCATTTTTATGAATTTATCTTATAGTCTCCTCAAAAAATTCATGCTTGACAAGATACATTTTCAAGAAATTAAAATTATGGAAATAATTGTATTCTATGTCATCTGAACACTACATTTTGCCTCAGACAGGGAGAACTTCAATTGGCTTATAGAAATATTCACATTGTCAATGTATTTCCCTTGAACTGATATAAGGCCTTCTAACCTTCAGAAGTGATTTCTATAACCAACTATCAGACAAGTTTTGGAATAGTGGTTTCCAGAGCTGGTAGAATGTAGTTACAAAGCAGTTTAAGCAGAAATCCTGTAGTCAGAGATACCACTCACTGAGTATACAGAGAACACTGATTTTAATTTAAAGCAAAGATATTTGCTATGTATGTGGTTGTCTTTTATATAAGCTAATATGTCATATAAAAATGAGCACCACTGATCACTCCTCAGCTTTCCTACCTAATGTAGACCTCTGTCTCACCCTCCTTATCCTTGTATTACAGGATCATGATTTAAAGTTAATTCTTCCAGAAGCATCCATCCCTTCAAAAATCAAACACCTGTCAAAGAAATAGAAGAGAAATCAATACACCTTTACCTGAAAGAGAAAACTGGATTCCTAAAGATAAGCAATGAACTTCACAAAACAGATGCATGTAAATGTCTCCACTTTAACCCAGAAGTGCTCTTACTTCCCCTGCAAGGAAAACAGGCATCCATCTTTCCTTTAGGGCAGGGCAACACCATGTCTTGATGTTCCTGTGCTTCAAACCAGAATTTATCGCTAACACATAATGGACACTTCTGAGCAGCAGTTTGGGAAAGAGGTATTAACACATGGTACTGTTTAGATCTGTAACTGCACACATCTATAGAGACAACTTTATGGGGAAACAGAGAAAAACTGAGCAAAAATGGAACATGTTATTCCTCTGTCTCATGTTCAGGTTTAAAAAGGATTGTTAATTTTTAGCCTAAGAAGAAGCTATTCCTATGATATAACTATCCTAATTATTCCAATTAAAACAATTTTTTGAGCTAATGGAAGAGAATCTTCAACAAATAAGAACGTCAGAAGGTGTCTCATAAACTTCACAAATTTTCCAGCATTTTGTGGCAGGTATATGCAGATACCATGCGCCATGCATAGAAATTAGGGAAAAAAAGCCCAGTGTGCTTAGATCAGTAGGCAAAAAATGCCGAAAATACCTCTCTTTGCACTGAGAAAGTAAAAATACAAAAGGCAAACATGATTATGAGTCATTGCTAACATTTCATAGTCTCTGTGAAAGCCAGATAGGGATAGAATATATGAAAGTCACTAGTCAGCATGTGCAAGGGAAGCCTACACCAAGATAAAACTATTCCAAAACATAAATTCTGTGAAATGCATAAGGAGAAGCTTGGGTCTTTGCAATACTTGACAGAAATAATCCTACTTAGCTTATGAAATGTACAGTACTTAAGCTGCAAAAATTCCTTTGCTTCTGTAAAGAGACAGTGACTTAAAGAAGATAAACTAAAACAGAAACTCATTTCCATTCCCCTGCAAAACTGGTGGCATATGTGCTACTCCCAGATTGTATGAAAGTGTAAATAAATTCTACATTCTACACATATATTTTGCTTTTGATTAAAAAATTACAGCAAGTTTGTCTCTGAAGAGATCGAATAGTACTGGTTTGAGCTTCTAGTAGAATGGCTGGAGTGACAACATTTATCTGTTGTGCTGATATTTGCTTTCTTCTTCTTCTTCTTCTTCTTCTTCTTCTTCTTCTTCTTAAGTAAGCTTGATTTTGAAACAATATTTCATGCAAGTGGTATTAGATGAAAAATTTATTGCCTTGGTAATACACAGCACACTACGTCAAAAAATTACTTTTCTTTTACATCAGTGTCCCTTGTACATAGTCTGACTGCCAGAAACTAGAGCAACAACTAACAGACTTTGATTTCATGATCCTTAAAGATGAAGGACGTCTCCGGTTTTAGCTTTCATTTAGTTTCTTATTGAGAAAGTATACCTTTCTCATTCATTCTGCATTGTAAAAAGGCCAAAACACATGTAGAAGTGAACTATGCATAACAAACACTGAAGATTCTTCTTCATTTGAAAATGTTTACTTTTTCAAATCAGGTTCAAAACCATCTAAGGAATCTGATGAGGTTCACTTAGAGGTCCTGAGGAAGCTGGCAGACAAAGTTGGAGAGCCATTATCCACAAGCTTTTAAAAATTGTGGCAGTCAAGTGAAGATCATGATGACTGGGGAAAAGTAATTATAACCCCCATTTTAAAAAGGAAAGTGGAAAACCCAGGGAACTGCAGGCCAGTCAGTTTCACCTCTGTGTCCAGCAAGATCCTGGAGCAGATTCTCATGGAAACTATGCCAAGGCACATGGAGCATGAAGAGGTGATTGGTGACAGCCAACATGCCTTTACTAAGGGCAAATCGTGCCTGACAAATTTGTTACAGCACTAGTACAGGGGCAGAGCTACTGACATCCGCTCCTGGACTTACTCAAAGTGTTTGACACTGTCCCACACAACATCCTTGTCTCTAAATTGTACCAACGTGGATTTGAGGAATGGACCACTGGGTGGATAAAGGACTGGCTGGACAGCCAGGCACAAGGAGTTGTGGTCAAGGGTTCATGGTCCATGTGGAGACCAGTGAGGGGTGGTGTCCCTCAGGGGTCAGCACTGGGGCCCATACTGCTCAACATCTTTGTCAGGGACATGGACAGGGGGATCAAGGGCACCCTCAGCGAGGTCACTGACAGCACCAGGCTGTGTGGGGCAGTCGACACAGCCAGAGGGAAGGGATGGCATCCAGAGGGACCTGGACAGGCTGGAGAGCTGGGCCAGTGCAAACCTCATGGGGGTCAACAAAGCAAAGTGCAAGGTCCTACAGCTGGGTCACGGCAATCCCAGACACACCAACAGTTTGGGCAGAGAAGTGGCTGAGAGCAGGCCTGCAGAAAAGGACTTGGGGGTCCGAAGGAAAAGCAAGAGCTGGTAGCATGTGATTGCAGCCCAGAAAGCCAACTGTGTCCTGGGCTGCATGTAAAGGACCATCAGAGAGCTTGAGCACTTCCCCTACAAACACAGGCTGTTCAAGCTGGAGAGGAAAAGTTGCCCAGAGATCTAAGAGCAACCTTCCAGTATCTGAAGGGAGCCTGCAGGGAAGAAGGAGAAGGATCCTTCATCAGGAACTGTAATGGTAAGACAAGGAGTAATGGGTACAAAGAGTAAGATGGACATTTTAGGCTGGATATTAGGAAGTAATTCTTAATTGTGAGGGTGATAAGACAGTGATTGCCCAGAAGGCTGTAGGTGCTCCAACCCTGGCAGTGTTCAGGACCAGGCTGAGTAAGGCCTTGAGCAACCTGGGTTAGTGGGAGGTGTCCCTGCCCATGGCAGAGGGGGGTAGGACTAGATGTTTTTAAGGTCTCTTCCACTCCTTAATATTCTATGATTCTGTGAAATGTAAAACCAGGTCATGCCTGTATGCTAGGTGGTGTATATGTAGTCATCCATGATTCTTAATAGAGATACAGTTTCAAAACTAGAACTGAACACAGGAATTGTGGAAGAACTTAGAACAAGCTCCTGTAAATTAAGAGGTAAAGGATATTAAAGCAAGCTATTTTATGTGTACAAACTGAAAGAAATTTACTGTGTGAAAACATTCTCATACCAGAAAGGTTTTTGCTGCTAGAAAAAAATAAACACAATTCATAAATGATTTTCATCTTTTTAAGCGAATTACAATGGTCATTGGATGATCAGCCTGAATGATTGTCTCTCATTTCCAAATTCTGAAATCAGGATTTTCTAGTTACCTATCAATTGAGTCATATTTGATGACTAAGTAAGTAAGAAGTAATGGCTCTGCATATCTGAAGACTCAACTGCAGAAGTTAGAAACTGAAATTCCTCGCACATGACTCCGAATGGTGTTGCTCTTGGAAGGAAATCTTGATGACCCTGAAAATCTCTGTACCCTTCAGTAAAATTAGAGAGGAAAAGCTATCCAAAGAATATGCAGAGGAATCTGACATTGATTTATTGCCTCACAGAAGTGATTTATTCATTCTGATTTCCAGTTGCATCTCTTATCTTCTGTAAAACAATGCAACAATTCAACCCAAAAACTGTGAAGGTTACTATTAGGGCAATTCTTAGTAGATTGTCCCAAAAATACTTCTTTCACTCCCTAAATGAATTAATCCCCAAAAGAGGGATTTTTAGGAGATCAGGAGATCACCATACCTGCCATCCTGAACTAAAGTGTTGCATAATAACAGCCAGCATAGATATCTTGCCTAATTTTTTAGAATAGTCACAATTTCCATATATAATTCCCTCTGAAGAGTTAAGAGAGTCTTTTCAGTATATAATAAAAGAACCCTTTTTAAAAATTTGAATTCATTACTTTTCATTCTTTCCTAAAGACAAGTTCAGATTTCAGGAAGGGGTCATTGTTGTACTGACTTCTTTAGATCAGTGATTTGTATTAGGTCCCAAGTGAGAAATTACAACCGGGTCATTGACACACCCAGAAATAAAGGAAGTTAGTCATGTATTTCACATAAATGCTAATACAGATTAAAGAGGTAATAACAAAACTGAACTGTCCCAGCCACTTATTGCACTGATTTGACTCCAGACAGAGCAGCATGAAACTTCTATTGCTTTCCTGGCACTGTAATCCAATCACTATTTTATGGTGTCTGTAACACATACATCCCCAGGCACTCCACATAAAAACAAATTAAAACAAACATTACATTGGATAAGCTTTTAGAAACTAAGTATCCTTTTACTGTAGGTTCCTTCTAGTGGAGAGACATGCAATGATATATATTTAAAGGATTTACTGTGAAAATGAAACCAGGGAACATTTAGGAGATATTAATCAAACAAGCATGATGTACTAATATGCTGATACTCAACATTCACCAGGGGGTAGAGACACTGGTGAATCTGATCAATTGACAATCTTTGCATATTAATTCCTGAAGAAATTGACAGCCAATGCAGCTGAAAGCAAATAAGAGCTACAGTTTGTGATTAGCTTACCTCAACATGAATGCTGCACTATTCTTCATTACTTGGGAAAAAGAGCTAGGGCAAAATCACAGCCAGACTAAGAGAGATATTCAGCCATTTAGATCTTTATTTGATAGGTTTTAATGTTGGCAATATACCTTCTCCAAAATTGCATTAACCCATGTGAAGAAAACTAGATTTGAAACAAACAGCAGAACTCTGTGCCTTTAACCAATATTCTGTGCAGTTACAGAACCATTTCTTTTAATCCAATAATTTTGGTGAACATACCAAAAGAAGCCCAGTGAACACACTCTAAAGAGGCTGAGAAAAGAGAGTCAACTTGCAGTCTGAATGTTCTGTTCCAAACCTGTACATCTTCAAAATCTGTTAAGACAGAATTATAAAATAAATAAATAAATCCGAAATTGCTACATCAAATTTTGCTACATTAACTCATGTAAGTAAAAATAGTTACCGTCAATCTCCATTAAATAGACAGAAAAACTCCTGAGATTTTCTCTAGATATCTGAATTGTTTCTATATCTGTAGAAACAAAGATGAATTGTTTCTATATCTGTAGAAACAAAGGATATCAGTATAATTTTGTTATCAAATGTTTCGATCCCTTGAAAGTGGCCCAATGCATAAGAAAAGAATAAGAATACAAGAATAAATAAAAAGTGAGAATTACAATATATGAATGTGTATAAACAACAAACGGCCCACCAAAACACAATAGAAAAATTAACAATCTCTTTGAGATCAAAAGACTTCAGACTTTTCTGAACTTTTAATTCTGTCTCTTTCTGAATATTGTCTTCCCTCACTTGCATCCCTATACTTTCAAAATATAAAACATGCTGGCATGTGCCAGGGGCAGTCACACTTAGTCAAAAGTATTTAAATTATTGCTTTTGCAAAACTAATATACTCATGGCTTTCAGTTTGAACTATGTGATTGCCTTGCAAACTTCAAAACAAAATAATAGCATTAATCGGTTATAACAATTTCCTTAGATCCTGAAACACTTCTAGAATTTATATAAAAGAGAATCCTGGAAGCCCAAGGAATATTTCAGCACAGTCACATTTTTAAAAACTCAGTAATTCCCTTTCCAAACCTAGTAAAAGTCAGCTCAACTTTTACTAGTTGTATAGCAACAAGAAAACTAGTGTATAATGGAATTTTTAACCTCAGACTTAGCAGACTTCCTGGAAAATATTGAATCATGAAAGGTATAACATTTATTTAAAAGCAAAATTCAGAGTTGATCTCTAAGTTGACCCCTTCTATATGCACAGTACTGGAAACAAAACTCTTCAGAGTCCAATTTCTTAAAGTCTGTTTGCCAGAGAAACACTATCTTTCTTGCTCTTAATAGACAAAGTCTTCACCTTCTCTCACAAATACTACTAAGTTATCATGGAAATAGAAACACATAAGGAATAGCAAAGACAACATTTCATTCACAACAGTGATGGGCTTGTAAAGTGCAAGGTCTTCCAACTGGTTTGGTAAACAAGGGCAATAGTGTGATCACCTGTGTGAGAGCAGCAGACATTTAAAAGCAGAATATGCAGGAAGAAAATATGGCTGTCCCAGTTGTAAGGAAAAGTCTTCTTTCTCTGTGATAAAATTAGTGAAAATTATTTGTGATACTGAAATCATCTAGGAATATTCCTCTCCAATTTCCCTTTGGGACTTAGGATCCAGGATTCCTCATTTCTGTTATTTTGGTTTCACTTGCTTGATGTTTGGCAGTGTTGGTACTAGAATATAAATTAAAATACCAAAAGCACCAGATATCTTATAGTATGAGTCACAGCAGAGGCCATAAATCAATATTTCAAGTTCAAATGGCAAAATTAATAACTTTATGTAAAGCAGTTATGAGGCCTGCTTGGAAATCTAAATCTGATAGAACAGAATGTACAAACCAATGATTGCTTGTTCCTTTACTAACGTAAAGATAGGGCTATTAAGTTATTATGACTATGAGAATATTTCATAATTTTTTGTTTGTTTCTGGTCTCCCTTTCAGTCACAGGATCAACCTGAAGGAAGTGGAAGTCATTTAAACTCTTTTTTATGCCTGTTTTAACACTGGACACACTTAGTTGCCTGCATGTTTCTGGATTTTGCAAATGTTATTGTACAGTCATTTCTTCTTCCATCGATGTTGAATCCAATTTGATTCAGACTGCCCATTTCTTAAAAAAAAAAGAAAAAAGAAAAAATTGCAGTCATGAGAAGCATATTCATAGTTAGAATTTAACTTCTGATTTCTTTTACTGGAAAGCAGAACCAGAAAAATAACATGGGGCTACTGGAATTTTTTGGACCCTAAATCTCCAGCTTTCCAAATTGCAAAAACTGGAAAAGCTACTTTTTGAGGGCAGAAACCATTTTTATAAGATTTATTCTAGTTATTAATACCAATGTAATCAAAATTATATTTTAATGATGTTTTTTCAGACTTGATTCTGCATCTTTTCTGGCTTTTTGGCTATCTATCTAGAAGGTTAGTCATCACAAAGAATTTAATATAAAAAATGCCAAATCAGTATCTTTCTCAATGAATAGTTGGATGGCAACCTGAAACTGTGCAGCAAAATTAATTTTTCTTGTTTTCCTTTCACAATGATAAGGGTAATTTTCCAGCACAGCAGTGGCTGCAGAGTTCTGCTCTTTCTTGTATCCTTAGCAACACATCCTGTTCCCTATTTCAGACAGTTCAGTGCAATATAAATGTACCACATCCTTTCTGCAGGGGTATATATCACCAATTCCTTTCACCCAGTATACAAAAGCAGAGAGCAGTTAAAGAGTTCATCAGGAATAGATGTCATTTAGGAGGCCAACTGGTGTCATAAGTCCAGCAGATATTGTTTAGAGCTACAGTTCAACATAAAAAACTTATCTCCAAGACTTGTCTCCGATACAGACAGCGTCATTATAAACTACAGTTTAGGACCATATTTAAAATGTCAAACAGATTTTAAAATTACTGTTTTGCTGGGGTTTATTTTGACATTTTGAAAATTATAGGGGAAAGTAATTTACAAAACTCAGGATCAGTCACAAAAACATGAGCAAGACAGAGCTAGCATTGCCTTCCAGGAAAATATGCAGATTAATATCTCATTCAAATTTATATGAATATGCAGAATGCAAAAGGGGACTAATATTGATTTAAAAGATATTAAAAATACTAGATTTTTTTCATTGCTTCATACAGAGCTATCATTTTCAGTGAGAAAAATTCCATCATTATCTCAAGTGAAGGAAAAGTAATTTATTGTTAATTTTATCTCACGCAAAATCTCACTGATATTCTTTGAAGAGTTATAAAATCAAATATGGAAACTTGCAGAGTACTGCTATAGGTGTTATTGCTAGCACACGAAATCAAAATGAAAGCCTATGTATTTCATTAAGAGGCAAAAGTTGAATAGGCAAAGTTTTATTTTCTTGATATTGTTGGTTCTAGGCAAATCTTGTAATTTTTTATGTCTATAATATTTAGAACAAAAGCAAAGTAATTGCACTGAATTTTCCAGCTCATAACAGTAAGAATACAGCAAAACTTTCTTATTGATATGTTTCTTGGTGTGTTTGTTATTCGGTTTTTGCCCTATCTCACAGCTCTTCATCAAGGCAATCCATGGTACATCTCCTCAGAGTAAAATCACCTCTGAGCACCAGATAACACTGCCATTTAGAAATGTGTTCTTTGGAAAGATGGGAGAGAAAGCCTTGAGGATTACTGCATTTTTCTTCCCACACAATAAGACTTCCATGAATCAGACCTATCTTTCTGCACACGAGCAGAATGAAACTCTACCATGACAGTTAATTGTATATCTCTGGAGCTGAAGAACTATGGGGAACATCCCTCCATTGCAGAGCTTGTTCACATTTATTCCATTTCTGATGACAAACATAAGCTAGAACTCCTGTATTTCAGATTACAGAACCATCTTACAAGCCTATTTTTTAAGAAAACAAAATAGCTCTGACCACCCAGCTCTTGTCAATTGACTGTACATAGTTATCCAGTCAAGGTTAATTTGCTCAGAGATATCTGAAGATGCTGTCATGGCAAAAAGAAAAACCACAAATGAGTTTGAAAAAAGTTGGTTTTAAGTATATTCTGTAGTTGATCAGCTCAGACCAGCCACATAGCTCAAAAATTCTTGGACCACTCTAGTGTTTAATCACCCTGATTCACAAAAAGCCATATTTTAATAGACGTCCTGGTCCTTTCACCTTTGGAGAGCTATTTCTGCAAGTGTTCCCCCAAGAAATCAAAAACGCTTAGGCGAAACAAAAACAAAACCAAGACAAAACCACAAAAAAAAAAAAAAAAAAAAAAAAAAAAAAAAAAAAACAAAACCAAAACAAAAAACATAGCTAAAGAGAATAAAAAGTCATAGAAGTGTATTTTGGATCTTAATCACATTTTTTAAACTTTCCCTGGCTTCGTCCAGAATCTCTTTCCCCTCCACCTAAGTCCATCTATGGTTACATGAAGCAGAATCAGGCCTAACATAGAAGGTCTCCTGTCTGTGAGTTGAAGGCATTCTGTCAGATAGATTGATATTCTCATCAGTTTCCTGGCCAGCTCTTTCAAAAACTTTCTTCTAGTAACCCTAGTCCTGTAATAGGGTCCAATGGCCCCACAAGTCCTGACAATAGTCACCTCTCCTATATGTGAAGTACCTGACAGACCATTTCTTCTTATTGTTGCCATCATTCTTATCTGAAATCCTCAAAATTATATGTGATATATAATTTTATTATAAATTAATTATATTAATTTATAATTAATTATACGTGATAATTAACGAAGTTCCTACTGATATTTCCTTTTCAATATTAATTAAAAGAGATTCCTCATAAAACACAATTTCCCTTGAAAGAGGGATTCTGATTATCTGGTATTTAAAAATATAAACTTTCCTTTGTTGCATGCTTGAAGAATAGTTTTTAAATATAGTTATAAGTATATGAAAATTCATGTCATAAACAAAATTTTAAAAAATAAAGGAAACAGTCCAGAGAGCAAACATCATGAAGATATAGGACCTTTCTCTGAATTAGTGTTTAAAATATATTCATTCTTTGAATGATACTATCTAATTGCAATCCATTTTTGCATAGAAGTATATCCAAATAAAAAGCATACAATAAAACACTTGCTAGATTATGTACTTGTAACAGGAAGACAATTCTGCCATTGCATAGACTTGAGTTAGCAGAAGAATAAACACATTAATTATTCCAATTCCGTTACTTCATTAAACAAGTTAACATAAATGCATATTTGATGAAGTAGTAATGGAAAATGTACAGAAACATTTCCACAAAATGCAAAATCAGAAAATTAACACCTTAGTGAAAAAGTCAGACAGTTTTACAAGGCATCTTTAAAATTCTATTTAAGAGGTTCATTATATTTAAATTAAGTTCATTATATTCTACTGATCAGTCAGCTTTTCTCTCTTTTTCTAGATAAAGCTGAAAAACATGCATGATTGATTAAGTATAGCTAAGAAAGATAGTAGAAAGCAACATCCTTTAAAAAGGAGCAATGAAAAGACATGGATAGCTTTTCCAAATGCTCTTTGTTCACAGTGGATTAAATGCACCAGAATACAAAAGCCAGAATACAATATCACAAAACATAAATTCTTTATGATTTTAAAAAATGTGGAGGGGTGGGGGCTCTACTGAAATACTTTTTGTTATAAGGAACAGGCAAGCTGTGTACTCACAGTGGTTTTTCTGTGTAATTGCTTTCAGGATGGCCTACTGACAATTATCCACTAGAGACTAAATTTAAGGAAAAAGCATCTCTGACACACTATTCATTATGGCTACTGGTGTCGCAGTCTAAACTGGGGGCAGAAGAGAAAAATATGCTCCAGAACCTTGTTTCATCCCATGACATATTACAACAAATCTTGCCACCTTCGGATTCTGTGCTACATGGGACAGTGGCAGACTCCCACAAAAAGCTGACTGCAATAAAAACCTAACCACAAGATAGCACATAAAACTAGACTATTACAAGCGGACCAAAAATTTTAAATAGTGATAATTCTTACATATCTTTTGTATATTGCAATTGCAAGGCACTATTTATCTACTTCAACAGGCTTCTCAGTACTCCAAAAAATATTTAGGTAAGAATGAAAATAGCAATCAAATAAATTATTATGTCCTCCGCACAACAAATTCAGAGAACATCGTATTTGAGTAGGCCTGTTGCAGTGTACAAATACAATGTATGCTCATTCAAGTCAAATATCAAAGGATGAACTTACAAGTGATGCAGACCCTACTGATGATGTGACCTGTAAATATATATCTTGTGTTAAATGCATACACATGTTGTAATAGGAGATCTGGGGAAAAATACCTCATTGTATTCATTCACGCCAACTTTCAAAAGCCATAGAAATGTCTAAAACTTTGCATTGCATCTTTTTCTTGTTATTACTTTTCATACGATAACAGGCTGCTATTGGGATATTAGAGAGGATCAACTTGTACCTGAAGAGTTAGGGGTCTGCTACTGACTATTTGGAGAATTAACATTCAGCTCATAAAGGTCCATTTTAGTCTTTCCACAGATAAGAGGGAAAAAGGGCTCACAGTTGTAAGAGTACAAAGAATACCTAGCTTGTTTGCATATTCATTGTGGAAGGGATAAACAGTAATAATATAAAGTAATTAGATCCATGATGTATTTCTAGTAGTTAGATCCACGATGTATTTCTAGTAGTTAGACCCATGATCTATTTCTGGGTCAGATAGAATGGTATTTCCACTGGGGATGAGTGGAAAATTCATTCTTTGGTAGAATTCATGGGAGAATATTCTAAAGCAGAAAATCATTCTGATATTTCCTCAAGGATTCAAATTTACTGTCAATTATTTCAAAGAACAAATTCATATTAAGGAAACAAATCAGCCGGCTTACAGAACCAAGAGAAAAGTAAGATACAATGTTTGCTTAATGAGATAGCAGAAAAAGAATTTGAAGAGTACCAGCTAATTGTTCATTACGCATTTTCTGCTCTGGTGGCAATATATCGCAGGCAAATTTACTGATATGTATGATGTGCTATGGGCAGACTTCCTGAATGCACTGTATTGTTTTGAGAATTCTAAGAAAAATGATGCTATTTATGAAATAGCATGAAGGACAGCATATTCATCTTCTATCCATGTGGCATGAAACTTGCTGTACAGATATCTGAAGGAAGGATGTGAGGACTGGAGTTCTGTATTTGATGTTTACACATCCATCAGATTTGTGGTATGACTTTATTGTGATGAACACCAGTTCCTTGTGGACTACTTTTGTCTTTCTCTTATGACAAGGTTGTGCCATGGCCTTGTTTTGAGTGAAATATGAAGTGAGAACAAATAACAAGCCCCAGCAAGCAGGAGGTAAGTGTAATGAGCAACAAACAGTAGGTGAAGTATATGCAAAAGTATGTAGAAAAATCATCAGGGACTGTCTTAATGGCGGTCTCTAGCAGATATCCAACGCGACATAGGAAAGGTATGCCCAGACAAAGAAATGGCAACACAGAGAAGCTAAGCAGTTGCCCATGCTAAGACTGGTCAGAGAGAGGGTCGCATTCCCTGAAGCTCAGCTGCACCGCCTAGTTAGAGCGGGAACTGAGGAAGGTCTAATTTGATGATATGTGCCTGTGTGTGAATATGAATGAGACAGTGTTCCTGACATCACCTTTCACCCACCTAATAAATTTCACCTAATAATTTAAGTGTAATATTGTTTGGTTTGCACCAACTCTTTTTGCACCATTTTTCCACATCATCACTAAGATTCAACCAAAATAGAAGGGCCACTACTAGACCCAGGCTGCTCTGAAGTTTTCCATTTAAAAAAATCACAAGATCCTGAAGGTTGGAAAAGAACTTCATCTAGACCAGCCATCAACCCAGCACCATTACAACCACACCTGAACCATGACCCTAAGTGTCACAACCAGATATCCTTTGAACATTCACAGAGATGGTGACTCTACCCACCTACCTAAGCAACTTATTCCAATGCTTATTCTAACTACTCTTTCAGTGAGCATTTTTTTTCCAACATCTAGTCTGAACCTCCCCTAATGCAACTTAGGAGTGTTTCTTCTCATCCTTTTACTTGAAACAAGGCACCGGAGACTGACATTCACCTTGCTACAACCTCCTTTCAGGTAGTTGTAGAGTGATAAGATCCACTCTTTACCCTCCTTTTCTCAAGACTACACAAACCAAGATTCCCAATGAGGATCCCAAAACTTTGAAGTGAGGATCCCAAAACCAAACACAGGATTGGAGGTGTTGGCCTCACCAGTGCCCAGCACAGGGGGACAATCCCTGCCCTGCTGCTGCTGGCCACAGCATTGTTGATCCAGGCCAGGATGCCATTGGCCTTCTTGGCCACCTGGGCACAGCCTGGCTCATGTTCAGCTGCTGCCACCAGCACCCCCAGGGCCTTTCCAGCCACTCTGCCCCAGCCTGTGGCACTGCCTGGGGTTGCTGTGACCCAAGGGCAGGACCCAGCACTGGGCCTTGTTGAGCCTCACACTGTTGGCCTCAGCCATGATCCAGCCTCCCCAGATCCCTCTGCAGAGCCTCCCTGCCCTCCAGCAGATCAGCACTCCTACCCAGCTTGGTGTCACCTATGAATTGATTAAGTTTGCACTCAATCCCCACACCCATATCATTGATATAGTTGTTAAAAAGGACTGGTACCTGTACTGAGCCCCTGGGAACCCCACAAGTGACCAGCCACCAGCTGGATTTAGTTCCACTTGCCAACAAATACCTATCAATCTATGGTCATAAACAAACACTGCAACCTCAGTTTTAGAGACTAAAGAAACCCGTCTAGCCTCTGCATATTTGCTTTCCTTGTATAACTGCATACTATCATATTAGTTACACAAATAACCTCAGTGACTTATGACAGGTCTGGAAGGAAAAAAAAAAGTTTACTTCATGTTTTGTTACACAAACATAAAGCAATGAAACTTCATCTCAATTTCCTCCACTTCTTGTTCATTATAAGGGCTGTGTTTATGCTGTTTCAGTGACTTTAGTATTCTCCAAAAAATTCATGTGTTATAGAGGAAAGAAAATTGTCAACAAATTTTGCTAAAGTAAGTTAAGATGCAGAGAAATGGGGAGCAGTAATTGACTGCTATTCATGGCAGTAAGTAAAAGTGACCATCAGCTCCTTCCTTCCTTAAATGGGAAGTAATAAAAAGCATTCTCAAGCTTCTATGCATTCTCCACAGTCTATATAAAATAAACCAAAGAGAAGATTTTGTTAAATGAGAGGTCTTCTCCTCTTTGGAAACCCAGAGTGCTTATACCATGCAGATGTTTGCACAGCATACAAAATCCTAAATTTAATCTGAGAAAGACATTTTACTCATTCTGGGAAGCACAATATCCATGGATATTTCCTGTGAAATCTATTATTGTTTCAGTCAACTTTCTCACTGAAAAATAAAAATGATAATTTAATTCTACTGAAAAAAGTCTCTCAAATTGATATGCCATTAGTTTTTTGACTCCATATACACAGATACTGGAAAAGTAAAATATATTACAAGTTTCGCATGATCCAAAGCCTATCTTGTGCAGGTATAAGTCTAAAATAAAAACTGACTTTTAAGTTTTATTTTCTTGTTATGTTTCTGAAGTTGAAATTTACTCTTCCATGATAATTTTGCTGTATGGTATGAAGTTATGCCCAGTATGACATTTAGAAATAGTCTGTTCCCAAGTATCAGATGGAACTCTTACTACTGTTGATGAGCTGTGAGGAGTGCATAGGAAATCAAATTCAGAACCTGGGATTCTTCCTCCAGACATTAATTTAAAAAATACCTTATTTTGCTTCTGTGATTTGTGATGCTGCCTATGAGGGTGGGTTGCATCTCCCTAAAAGCTCTGAGGTCATCAAGACTCTATGAAAAACTAGAAACACGGTAATGCCTTATGACTAAGAAGTCCCCTAAAGCAAATACTAGCAGTAAATTGGGATTTATGGAGAAGAGGAGGATCCAGGAGACCTTGCAGTCTTCCAGAACCTACAAGAGAGCTGGAGAAAGACTTTTTTGTAATGTCACATATTGATAGAACAAAGGGTAATGGCTTTAAATTGAAAGAGAATAGGTTTAGATTAGAGATGTAAGGAGAAACTCTTCACTGGGAGTATGGCAGGGCACTGGCACAGATTACTCCAAAATATTTGGAAAACCTGAAGGAATGTAAGAAATGTTCAATCTGCCCACAAAAATACTAAGGAAAATACTTTGAAGAATCAAAAATCTTCTCAGATATTTTCATATCCAAAGTAGATTTTAAATCATGGGTATGCCTGAAAAGAACTGAACTGCTTTGACCTTCTAAATCAGTGTGTTGCTGCTTTACCCTAAGCCACTCATTTATTTTTTTAAATGGCTACATGCCCTTTTGACACCAAAAATTAAAAGCTTTATTTCTCATTGCATGTTGAGATATTATTATAGTTCCAGCTGGGAGATTTTGGTTAGGCATTGAGAAGGATCTATTCGCAGGGAGGGTTTAGATATTGGAATGGGCTGCCTTGGGAGGTGATGGAATCATCATCCTAGGAGTATTTAAGGAAAGATGGCATATGGCATGGAGGGCCATGGTCTGGTTGACACAGTGGTGTTTGGTCATTGGGTGGACTCAATTATCTTGGAGGTCTTTTCCAACCTAATTGATTCTGTGACTCCTTGTGATTAGTGGATCTTGCCTTTTACAAGGAGACTAAGCATCCTGAACTTGGAAGGACAACTTTCTATTTAAAAGAAAAATAACGTGAAAGATTGCTTCTCACTGCTTTGGAGAGAAATAAACAGTTACTCTGTTTTCAGAGATCTGGATTCAGCAGATAATGTTCTGAACAATAATCTTTATATTAGCTTTCTACCACAAGTGAATTAATCTCGTCTGATACTGACATATACATTTGCATTTATACTGGTTGTGTAAGTTTTCTCGACTGTTAATTAAGGCAAGGCAGGGGCAACTGTGATGTGATTCCTCCTGTTTCTCATAGACCCTTGCCCCAGGATGTAGTGATTTCCATCCTGTCTCTCCCTCCATTAGGTATTGAGGGAACTCAGAAAACATAGATTAGACTGACTGAGGTCTGGTGAGATCATCCTCAGCTATGGACTAGGGACCCACACAAGTGTGTGTTTCTACAGTAATTTAAAAGCTGGTGACCATTTATCCATGCCATATTTTGTTGAAGATTCTAGCAGAAACAGGATGCTCTAACAAATGACAGAAATAGGTAAAATTGATAATAATACACTGGTATGCTTTGAAATTTTTGTTCTTGAAATGCTTGCTTGCCAAACTACACAATTATTTTTGTACCAGACCTTCAGAACATCATTTTGTTAGGAGACGTCTTTCCATGAGAGTTAAGACCTTATTCTTCTTCTTCAGTTCAGACACAGTGTAACACTTTGCCTGCCTTTTCAAACTTTATTTTATTTTCTATTGAATCTTAACTTCATATTACTAGTAAATACATCAAAAATGAACACTTGACACATCAGAGGTTGTGTACATGAAAAGAATCATAGTCTTATGAAATACATAACAAGAAAACTAAAATTAAGGGCATTTGATTCTTTCAACATGAAGATACAGAAAAGCTATTTTCTGTTCAGTTATCCATAATCATGTAGTAGTAATAGCTGTATGGACATTCTCTAATTTTAAGTAGCAAGGACCTGATCTCAAACGTTTTTCTCTAAAACTAATTCTAAAATGTCATGAGTAAGTCATAAAAAATAGATCACGAAAGATTCTTCTAGCTATCCACTTTCTTGTTGCCTGGATTTCATAATTACTATGTAGAATTTCACATGAGAGCCCTGGAAAAAATTCTGAACCAACAGTCTAGAAAAGCTGCTGCAGCAATCACTGCTACAATTTCTGCATTTTCCAGTTAGTAAAATGAAGGATTTTAATCTTCAAATGACAATGTACTGCATATCCTCATAAATATGCCTTCATACAGTGACAAATGACTCATGATTTTTTCTGAACTGAGGGTATAACCATATCATTTCACAAACAGAATTATATTTGGTGTTGGGAGTTTTTGTTTGTTTTGGGAATTTTTTGTATTTCTGTCACTTCTGTGTAATGGAGTTGAGCAAATATGCAAATATGACTCATGACTTGCACAATAAAGCAAGGCCTTAGCCAAAAGTTAAACAACAAATCCTAGCCAAAAATTACACGGGACTCCCCTGGCTATGCATGAGGGAAAAGGAACAAAATTTTATTAGCTTATCTAAAACATAGTGTAAGGATAAACAAAGACATTCTGAAGAATTATTCCTGTTGCTAAGTCACAGAGAATAAATGAACTATTAATGTCAGAGATGTCTAATTTGCACCTTCCATAGTTTAATCCCACTGATAACTATGTGCCACACGCCACCACCTACCTCCCTCCTCCCCTCCCCACTGCCCTCTAGAGGGATGGAGAGGAAAACTGGAAAAAGTAACCTGAAGGTTGAGATAAGAATAGTTTAATAATTGAATTAATAATAATAACACTAAAATAATAATAGAAGTAGTAGAGAGATAGTGGAATGATGCCCAAGACAAACAAGCGATGAAAAATGCAGTTACTCACCAACTGTTGACCAATACCCAGCCTGTCTCCAAGCAACAACTGGTCCCTTCCAGCCTACAGTCCCCAGTTTATATGCTGAACAGTATGTCCTGTGGTGTGGAATATTCTTTTGGCCAGTTCAGGTCAATTGTTCTGATTATGGTCCTTCCCAGCTTCTTGTGCACCTGCTCACTGGGAGAGCATGGGACACCAAAACTTCCTTAACTCTGATAAGAACTGTTTAATAATATCAAACTAAAGCATCAGCATGTAACCAACATAATTCTCCTACTGAATTCAAAGTACAATATGGTACCAAGCTGCTGGGAAAAGAATTAACTCTATCCCAGTTGAGCCCATGAGCCCAGGACAGTACCTCAGAACTACATTTGCACTTTAGATAAAAATGCTTTTGTCATGTTTGCTATAAATCCTTCCATGAACTTGAACTGTGATGAAATTATTCTGCTGTAATTTTATACCATATTCTTGGGATCAGTATGCTATTAAATAGTTTAAACCCACCCCTGGCAGTGTTGAAGACCAGGACGGGCAGAGCTTTGAGCAATCTGGTCTAGTGGAAGGTGTTCCTGCCCATGGCAGGGGAGTTGGAACTAAGTGATATTTACCATCCTTTCCAAACCAAATCATTATAGGATTCTATGATACTGTATATATAGAGAGGGTAAAAATCTTCTAATCATTTATCAGTCAGTAAAAATAAAGATGTAAAACTGAAATTCAAGGTTTTATGGTCTTAGGGACTTAACATCCCACATTCAATGAAGCCTAACATACACAATGCAATGCAGATTCTGCTAGCAATCAATTCTTTGAGCAAAAAGCCAATACTTATTAAAAAATTTGTATACAAACATTCAAAGTAAAATAATTCTGGATTCACAAATAACTTGAACAGTCATAAAAAGGAGCAGATGATGTGAAGGAACATGCTTTTCTGTTTTGCTTTCTAAAACTGCATTTGTAGCCAGCCAAATGGGATCTCATGATTGTTTGACAACATTTACATGTTTTTATTTCACAACATCTTCGGTATATAGCCATATATATTGCGGATAACTTTTTTAACAGTTCTGAATTCTGCATTTGAGTACATATTCTTAAAACATATTCATTTGTTTTATACACCTTAAACCTCAAAATTCATCAGTTCTGATGTGCCATGGGACTAATATTGATATGGACAGTTGTCCATTCATTCAACATTGGTCCTATGAGGACTTATGTACATAATCTGATGCACAACAAATTTACTTGGGCATAAGATACACATAAGAGTGAGAGAGAGAGAGAGAGAGAGAGAGAGAGTGTGTGTGTCTGTGTGTCTGTGTGTGTCTGTGTGTTTGTCTACATATGCATGCATAAATGTTTTCAAGTTCTGGGCCTTAGACAACACCAAAAAATTACTCAGCCTGTAAACTGTTCTAGGATTTTTTACAGAAATACAACATATTTCTTCTCTCCACTTGCAACTGGTTTGCAAAAAGAAGGTTTGTCAGACATATCAGCCTTTAACTCTGAAAAATGAGGCCAGCAATTAAGCCAAAAAGTTATTCCTCGTTGTGAATCTTTTCTGGTAAAACAGCACATCCTAAGACATGACTCACCATAATTTATTGACTCCATCAAAAGAGAAATATTTGTGTAGCACAAAATTTTGGGTAGGAAGAAAAAATAAGATGCAAGTAAATGAAAAGGAGTCTTCACTCTTTTCTTTTTAGAGCAAGGCCCTCAGGATACCTAAGAGATGTCATGCAGCAGGAGGTCATAAAGAGGTTTTCTGCAGCAGGCACGTTTCCTCTTTTCCCTGGCTCTGGCTCTTGTACTGTAGAAATGTCTCTTTTCAGACACTATAGTAATGACTGCTGGATGCATTTTGTCTTCTATCCATAATAGAGTTTCAACCAAGCTTGAAGATTAAAATAAGCCTCATACCCATTTATATCTAAAGCAAAAATCAATTCCAAGGACAACTAATTTATCGTTTTTCTTTTATTTGGCCTTGTCTCACTAAAATATCAAATGTTCTCACCATCAGTAAATATTTAACAGTAAAAGGGTCTTTTTATGCACTTATGTTATTCCTGGTTGCAAAAATATACTATTGGTATTCTATAAGTAATCTAAATAAATTTCATTTCACTTCAAAAGTTTATAGAATTTCAAAGGGATGGGAATGACTGTGCTTTTAAAATGCCAAAAAACCTAGATATTCAGGAAAAAACCCAACACAGATATTACATCCAAGTATAAAAAATTAAGCAATAATAAGAAATGTCTCATTTTCAAAGGAGTGAATCAGCACTGAAATCCCTGCCCAATTTTAGAAATCTTTCCAAGGCATTCTTTCCACAGATATTAATTAGCCTTATAAAAATACCTGTGTTTGATGTTACTTCAGAGAGGAAAATGGTAAGAAAGCATTTTTTAAAATACGACGTAGACAAAGCATTGCAGGCTCAATCCAGAGTGTAGAGTGAAGTCACATAAAGTGAATAACATGGTGATCACAGCATAGGTTGTAAGAGTGTTTAGGTTTTGTGTATCACCTAGCACATCTGATAAAACAAGTTTTCCAACTGACAAGTTACTGAAGAATAAACTTTGAAAAGTTTATTTTAACTTCCGTTTAGTAAAAGCCTGTCTTTTGATTTCTCATGGCTCCACAGATTGTTTTTTGTACTTTCTGAGACTGTCTCTCTGTTAACCAATACTTTACTGCAATTTCTTGCTGTTGTTGTTGTAAATATCAGAGTAGTTTAAAGATGGTTGATATTGTAGTTGTTGGCATTATTTCAAGTTCTTGAACATTAAAAACACTGAGGTTTGTGCATATGACTTGCCATGTTTATGTTTTATGAGTAAGATCAGTTTGAAACAAGTCCTCAAAAATTAGTGATTTAGCATCACTGTTATTTCATATAAATTACTGAAGTTATTAATTTTAAAAAATTAATGTAAAATTAATTTCATGAATTTCATTAATTTCTTGGAACTCATTAATTATGGAATAAGCTAATGCTGCCTGAGGAAGGAAACTTACTCTGTGTGAATATCTAAAACTAAATTTTAACAATGGATGTATGACTTTATGTTGTTCACAAAATAAAAAAATAAGCTGTGTTGCATGATTTTGTACATGTTCTCTAACGCATCAATAACAGCTCAACATAAGATAATTCTATCATTAACACCATTAAGGAAACAAGAAACAGGAAACAAGACCTGTAATTTGTAAAATAGAAATAAGAGACAAAAAATTCTGACTATGCCTTTTATCTTCAGATTCTTGGTTTTCTTTTTGTCATTTTATCTAAGTTACTGTTTGGTTCTGAGGTTCCATTAGTTAATTATCAGTTTTTTAAAAGAGAAGCCATGGAGATCAGAAGTTCCTTAACAATAATTTTTTAAAATGTTATCAGTTGAATTGTTCACACCAAAAAACAGAATAATGGCAATGTTGTCTGTAGAGGACCTCTACAAGATATCTAGGGTAGCCTTTGGCTTATAGTAGGACTATTCCCAGCTTTAGGGCAGAATAGCTGTGAATGCCTACAGCCAGGTTTGGGAAATCTGTCAGAACAGAGATTCCACAAACTCCCCATGGCAAGCTGTTCTAGTGTGTCACTAGGGTGAAAAAATTATTCCCAATGCATAACCTGAATCTCCCATGCTGTAATTTGTGGTCATTTCTCCTTGTTACTTAAGCTGCTCCTATCAAGAAGAATTTGGCTTCATCTTTCAAACTTCCCTTCATGGGGTTGAAAGCTGCCTCTTATCTTCCTATTCAAGCTGAACAAACTCTGGTCCCTCCATTTTCATCCATAAATCAATGTATTCTAGCACACTCTCCATCCTCGCTGCACTCTGCTGGACCTTTCTTCATTTCCCTGCATCTGTTTTGAACAGGGCATCCAGAAACAGAGTATTCCAGAAGGTACAATCTTACCAGCTGCAAAGATACAGCAATTTCTCTCAGTTCATTGGCAACACGCTTCCTAACATAGCTCAGTGTGCAACTTGAGACTTACTTTTTTTTGTAATTCTGGACATCACTTGGAAATATCAAAAGAAAATCCATGTTTGGAGCCAAAAATGTATTGGTTTGGGTATTATAATGTTACATTTGAGGTTGTCTCAAGATACTAATCATATTATAAGCATAACTGCTTGTGAGTAAGTGCTTGTTGCTCAACAAATGCAAAGATATTTCAAAGCTGGTAGCAATCATCCATATAAAGTTGTAATGTAGTGTTGCAATGATATGACTTTTGGGATTATGAAGCTGCTAATTGTATACCCTTGTAATGGATTTGGGTGGTAGGGTTTGGGGTACTAGGGGGTTGGAAAGGATGGGGAAAGAAGTTACAAGGATAGCCAATGAAGATTGTGACAGCCAGCTTCAAAATGGACCTGCTGCTGCCCAAGGCCCATCAGCAACAGCAGAAGCACCTATGGGATAACTTATGTAAGAAAGGCAGGAAAAACTGTGCAGCAGCAACTGCAGCCCGGGGCGAGGGTGAGAATATGCAAGAGGAACAGCTCTGAAACACCAAGGTCAGTGGAGGAGGGGCAGGAGATGCACCAGGCATCAGATGTGAGATTCCTCTGCAGCCTGTGGTGAAGGCCATGGGGAGACAGCTGTGTCCCTACAGCCCATGGAGGACCAGAGTTGAGCAGAGAGAGATTCACCTGCAGCCCATGGAAGACCATAGTGGAGCAGAGATTCACCTGCAGCCCATGGAGGACCCCATGCCAGAGCAGTGGATCTCTTTGAAGGAGGTTGTGACCCCATGGAAAACATGAGTCAGGAGGATCCTGGCAGGATCTGTGGACCCCTGAAGAGAGGAGCCCACGCTGGAAGAGGTTTGTTGGCAGATCCTGCAGACCTGTGGAAAGAGGAGTCCATGCTGGAGCAAGTTTTCTGGCAGGACTTGTGACACCCTGGGGTAGCCAGGCTTGAGCAGTCTATTTCTGAAGGACTGCATTCAGTGGGAGGGACCCACACTGGAGCAGTTTGTGAAGAACTGCAGCCCATGGGAAGGAGTCATACTGGAGAAGTTTGTGAAGGCTGTCTCCTGTGAGATGGTCCCCACACAGGAGTAGGAAAAGAGTGGAATGAATCTTCCCTGTAAAGAGAAGTGAGCTTCAAAGACAGCATGTAAGGAATTGGTCACATGCCCAATGCTCCACTCCTCTGTGACACTGGTGGGGAGGAGGCACAGAAAATCAGGAATGAGGTTGATAAGGGGATGGTGGTTTTAAGATCTTTCATTACCCTACTCATAAATGAGTATCAGATGAAATGATTTGCAATAAGTTAATAAGTTGAGTCTGTTTTTCCCATGGTTGTACTAGGTGAATAATCTCTCTTTATCTCAACATGTGAACCTTTCATCATATTTTCTTTCCCCTGTCCAGCTGGGGAGGGTAGTGTTACAAGCTTTGGAAGGCATCTGGCAGCCAGAGAGGGTCAAGTTATGCCAACACAACTCCCATCCAGGCTAGCAGAAGGAATACCATGTGCTATTTAGACCCATCATTTTATCTTAATGCACTTTTGTAATGATTTAACAAGTATTTCTCAGCTGAGTGCATAACAGTATTACTTCTACTAGCTACATAAATCACTTTTATCAGGTTTACATCAATAGCTAGCCTTATAATTTCTTTGATTATTGCAAATTCATCTTGCATTTCACTGTTCCTTCAGATTAAATATTTAAACCAAAGAGTCTTAAATCTCTTCTAGCTGTACTACAAAAAACACTTCAATTGAGTTAATTCAGTTTGTACCTTTCTTGATTGATGGACCTGACCTGAGTCTCTGGATAAGGGATTTAGTGTTCTTGAAAGGTCAGCATCACCTTCTTTCTATTAGCCTGCAGGAGGAAGCTGAATTTTGAGTTCATTAGGCTTTTCCTTGACAAAAGATGCAGCCAAACCAGCTAATATAATGCATAGTTCATCATCCCTAGCACATACGATTTTTTCTTCTTCATGAGATAACAGACATACAAACTCTCCTCCTCTCAGATGTTGATCTTCCACTAAAAGGAAATGTGAATGTGTGCCAGAAAAGATCCACATTCATCTCAGACCATAGGATTCCAAGGCATGACGCAGCAGGTACCTATAATTCAGACAAAAATAATTAATATTAGTCTCATTTCCTTCTGTCAAAGGCCTAATTTTTTCTTTTTCTTTCTTAAGAATATGTAATTTATTCCAAAAAAAGGCAGTGCACCACAAAATATGCACTTGAGCAGTGGCTCAGAGATCACAAGGCTGCAGCATCTCGTGAAGGCTGTCTCCTGTAACCTTACTGAAATGTTCACTTAGTCCCATCCTTTTTCTTCCCTCTGTGCCACAACAGACAGTAATAAGTATGTGGCTGGAAGGAATCACTTGAAGCTGACAATTTGTTGTAGCTCCTTAGAGTTGCACAGAATTTTGTCTTGATTACTGGTATTAGTACTTCATTTCTCTTTGCCACAGAATTTCTCTCAGCCTTTCCAATTCCATGTACTTCCGAAGAAAAAAGGAAAAAAATAGAAAAAACCAGTCATTCTAAGTGGCTCAGAAAAGACGAGATTAGCATTAAGAAGTTGATATATTAAAATTACATTTTTCTTTCTAATTCCTTATTGTTCTAAGATCTCTAATGTTTCTTAGATTACAAGAGTACTCTATTCACTTCACATTGTAGTCTTAGAGAGGTTAAAGGTATTTACCTATTTATTTGACACCATGAAGATCCATGTTCAAAATATGTCCCTTAAAATTCACTACCTAAGCCTAGGGGCCTACAAGTTTTCTCATTATAATTTCAGGATTCTACATTTCTGCTACTGGTGGACTACTGAGCCACCTATGGACTGACATGACCAGTTTATCTCATTTTGAGCTCAGTCAGGAGTCACACAGAAGAACCTCCCCACATAACTTACCTCTGGAATCCAAATTCTACAAGTACAGCTCAGAAAATTACAAACAGTACCAGAAAACATTGTCAAAAATTATAGTCCTCTGCTTCCTAATTTCACTGCCAAACTTATTCAGAAACTGGAAGAAGCTGAAATTTCTTCTGTGTGTATATAAATCTTTCTTCTAGAAATGTAGCCTCAGTGAGGTTTTCCAGACATCATTCCATATGAAAAGTTTGTGGAGAAAAACTGTTTCATTGAAAAATTGTTTCAGAACAAACCATATGCAACTCTTACCGAGTACATCTGACCCGCAGCACCACTTGACCATCTTACATAGATTGTTTACAAGCGTTAGAAGGTATGACAGCCTCATAAACAAGGGAAACACAGTGTGTGGTTTCCTCAGAATTATAGCACTTCATTTCCACATTTCACCTTTTGACTTCTTCATTTATTCTTCTCAATAACATTTCACTATGTAGTGCTCATATGATTTGGAACTAGAAAATTCATACCTGGGACTCATATCCTATTTCCACATAGGGAATGAAATTATTTCTCTTTAAATAAATCTACAAAGAAATCAGGAAAATACTAGCTGGGGAAAAAACCTAAAAAGTAATAAATGCATGAGTTTCAAAGAGGGTTTGTTTTTAGTAGAAATATTAAATTGTAAAAATGTGAGTAGAAGTCTGAATCTAAAACTTTAGTTCTATTTGTCTGTCCATTACATCACACAAACACAACTAAATAGAATGAATGACATCCACCACAGAGAACTCTTGCTTAGTACCAAGTTAAAATATTTAAGACAGTAACCATGCTTCTGCTCTTCTCAATTCCATGTTTGTAATTCTATTACTAGTCTTGTTCAATTCTCTCACCATCTTAGGTTGTATCATTTCATGATGGCTGAAGCATAGACTGCCATGACCTTTGCAATCCAAGCCAGTACTTTCTGAGAGGAACAGGTCCAGGAGACCATATTGTCTAGTCAGCTTATCCATCAAAAATTTTTATTAAATGTACTCCAGGAATCAAGGCTTTGGCCTTGATATCCTCTTTCTGCCTAGAATCAGGCCCTGCACCTGTAAGGCTTTTTCCATTTTTCTGAAGAAAACTTTATCAATTTCTTGCTATTAGGTGGTTTGTAGTCAAAGCCCCTCATGAAGTCATTTTAGTTGATTCTGATGCTCCTTTACCCACAGAACACCTATTAGATCTTTTTGCATTTGGCCTTCTGGCTTTGTGCCTTTGTGTGTGATGCAACTCCTCCTCTCTGCCTTCCTGATCTGTACTACCTAAGGACCCATTGCCCACTCTTTACAACACTGTATTCAAGCAAAGGACATCTGTGATCCCAATGAGACTGAAGCTCTGCAGCAGTACCTGGAATTCTGCCCTTGTGATCCCCATGCTGTGAACTGATACACAGGTGTCTGGTATAGGCCTCCAGGAGCACTGTTTACTGACTGGAAACCAGAGACCCTCCTTCATGTTGGGTCGCCAGGCACTTCCTCACTATCTGCCATGCCTTCCTGCACCTCTCTCCAGGCTTTGGTCACCATTCCCTAACCTAGATTAAAGTCCTCCTCTCTTGCTGGAAAATGTGTTCCTGCCCCCATCTCTCCCCTGTCATTCTTATTCTTCTAAGTAAACTAACGAAAAAACAAATAAAACCCAAATCTTTGTGTGTGACATGAGCTGTTAACCCAGCATTGCCAGATGCCTTGCTGCTCCACTCACAATCAGCCTCCCATCACAACCTATCCACAGGAGATCATTTATCTCCAGACTTTCTGAAGGCCAAGTACCGTATGAATATCAGTACCTTACGTTTGTTAAGTTCAAATGTATATAACTCATATGCCATATAACAATGATGGAAAAGCCTCAAACTGCTTTTACACAGCGTAAGAGGCATCCAACAATTGTTTGAGTATTTTATTTTTGTATTGCCCACTGCTGATCTTAAATTAATTCTAAACTCACATGCATGAATAGCATGTGAAATGCATGCACACAAAGCAGAGTAAACAAATGTGCAGGACTGGTGAAGAAAAACATTCTTTATTACCAGTATGGCTTCAGCTGTAGTACCACGCTCTATAGTACCTTAAGAAAGATACAACTCTTTCAGAAAATAAAGCCCATAGAAGAGTATCGTGGATGATCAGAGGCTTAGGAAAATGACATAGGAAGGATGACTGAGAACTGGATTGATACAGTTGAGAGAAGACTGACAGAATTGGGACAAGAGTCTTAAAATACACAAAAATATTTTCCAGAATGGAATCATAATTTCTCCATGGACCTATAAAATATACAAGAAATACTGGGCTAAGTGAGATTACCTTAAGCACCAGGAAAAGTCTTTCAAAGTGAAATAGTGAAGTGCTGGGACTCTTGATTTAGGACTGTAAAATATTCATGATTGGAGGATTTTTGAAAAAATTTTTTGTTTACACGAATACCTATGAGGGATTATTTATGTAGAATTTATCTTGCTTTGAACTCAGAAGGTGCAAGAAATAACATTATGAGGTCTTTTCCAGTTCTACTTCATAAGATTAGGTATTTTTATCAGTATTATTAAGAGAAAAAAGAGCAAACAAGATCAATAAAGAGACAGGCATGAGATATTAAATTTAAATCTTTAAAATACACTTTTAAAAAGTTGGAAAAATCCACTATTTTTTGTACTGTGAGTGTTCTCAAACCCAGGGAGGCTGTGGGGTCTCTGTCCTTGAAGATATTTTTAACTGAATTAGATACAGCCCTGAGCACCCTGCCCTTGGTGGCCTTATTTTGAACTGGGTCTTGGACTCAATATCTCCATAAACCCCTTCCATCATCATCCATTATGTGTATGACATGAAACCAAATATTTGCAACACATTTAAACTAGTGATTCCAATCTTTCACTCCATCAGTGACCAAGGTCTTGATTCAGCTTTTTAGCTGCAAGTAGTCTTACAATTGAATTATTCTAGCCTTTGTTATAACCCAACTTGTTTTGTAGAGAAACAGCATGAAATGAAGGATTTGACAAATGCCTGAGGCATTAATAATTACAGTCACTTATAAATAACTTCTCACCTTGTCAGCACGGAAGAAACCTAAGCATAGGGGTATTCAACCTCAAATTTGAGAACTGAGTGTTTATTAGAAGTTGACAAATATTCATCCGACCTGCTATCACGTATAACAAAAACTGTGCTACAGAAGACTCTTCCCAAAAAAAAGCACATCTTTGCATATTTTCATTTAGGTATTTTTTTATCAGTGCATCTTTCTTCATGATTCTTTTAAATAAACAGCTCCTGAAATGAACACAGATGATCATTATAATGGAATAGCTACTTAATTAAAAATGCAAATTTAATTCAGTATTCGTCTTTAAAGGTTAGTGGAAAAAAAGAATAAATATGTCTGATGAGTTGTATATGCAAAAAAATAAATATTTTAGAAATATACAACCCTATTAGTTTTCTTAAGACATTCAATATTAAGACTGATACTTGAAATTTTTAAATACATTTATGGTTTTTGTGAAACTATTACAATAACCCATAATAATACAGAAATTTTTAAACTGGAAAACATTTAAATTCAACTTCAATACACTTTATTAACACATGAATAAAAATTCCATTTCTTTCTTTTTTTAGTGCTGTTTGGTGTTAGCCATATTTAGATAAACATAAAAAACTGCTGATTGTCACCTTTTTAACCACCACATTTTTCATACTCTAAACCACTGTGTTTTATAATAGTCTATATGAGAATAGGCTTATTTTTAACAGTGACATGCCCCACCACAGTTCTAGAATAATGGATGAGAATTAGTCAGAATTGGAACAATTGTTGTTTTTCTTATCAAAAGTGAAGCCTTTTCACTAGCCATGGAAAAGACTAGAAACTGCTTAGGAAAAATTTCTGCAAAAACATGAATATTGTGTCTCTAACGTACAGCAGTAACAAAAATTTGAGAGAAAAGCCCATAGAAGTCCTTCAAATGGCAAAAAACCCCTACATCTTCTCATGAAATCAATCTTTCATTGAAAAGAAAAGCAACATCTACAACACAAAGCCTGATTAATTTTAACATATATGGAGGCAGCATAGACCAAAGCCTAAAGCTTCAAAGTAGGTAACATTAGTCAACAGAATTTTAACAGGAAGAATAACTAACAGCTGGAGCAACTTCAAAAACATAGGCTGGGTTTTTTATCACTGACATATTCAGGTTAAGCTTAGACATTGTTCTGAGGTTTGCATAGCAATTAATCAAAGGAAGACTCATAGCCTACAGGGTGGAGACAATATGCAAATGTAACTACAAAAGTACTGTCTGGCTTCATAAATACAGAACATTTAAACTCTTATGCCTTTTACTGGAAGTTCTTACTGGAAGTTCAGCCCTAATTGGTTTGTCACCAAGAATCCATCTAAGGTGGGCTTTACAAAGTGGTAAATCTGCCATGGAACTTGAGAAAATCAGAATTTCACTGGGACAGTAGCCTTTGTAGTACTGAAAAAAAAAAATGCACGTACCTTTGATTGCTTCCCCTAGCCCCTAAAAGGAGGTAATGTAATGGTTGTTATTAAAATAATACACACTGTCTGAAGATATCACAGTAACAGGGCAGGACAGTTTTTTTCCAAAGCAGGATGCTGCCTGCAAGAAACCAGAATTAACACTTTTCTCTTGACAGCATTGAGACTCCTGTTATGCTTATTACACTTTTCTTTAACTCAAAATTTATATTAATTTTTCATACTTGACTCAGAAATTGGAAATATTCAATAAAACCCATACAAGCAACATGAAAGAACACATACATTTAAATAAATAAGCAAAGATAAAGAAGAATTTGAATTAGTTCAGGCTTCTAAAAGTTTTTCAGGGGTATTAAGTAAACTATTGATCAGATGGACTATTCCTAGCACTTTCTCTCTGCTGCTGGGTTTATTTCTCAACATGTTCTCTCCCTGAAGGCTCTTTCATTCAGATCTATTTACATATTCCTTTAATTATCTAAAAGTGTAACTGCCACTTTAAAATCATACCCCAGGTACTTCTATATTCTTTCACAACTAACAGGAAATATAGGAACGCTGAAATTTCTGACTGGTCCTGTCTGTTATGAATTTATCCACTTAATACTAACTGGTTCTCTCAGACACTGCCTTTCTAAGGCATTTGTAGCTTTATCTATCACTAGAGCAGATTTGTAAATTTACATAATTTAATTGAAGACATATGTGAGCTCTAGATTTTTTATTAGCTCTTGGGTTATACTTAATAAAACCCCCGTTTTAATGCCAGGTTATGATCTGCTCTTTTTCTGCGCATCCATATGTTACAACAAAATTTATGACTTGACTCTTTTTGTGTTCTTTTATCTTTTTTTTGATATGATCTTTTGTGGGATTTTACTGAAGGCAATTTTTTTCATAATGGCTCATTTCTTCTATCATTAGAGGGATGAGAAGAATTTCAGAATTTCTTTATTTGTATGGTGACTGAACCAATGTGCAGAAGAGCTGTATTTTGCTAATGACATGCAATTTATCTCTTCTTCTTCACATCTTTTCTTTTTCTTTAGAGGAGCAGTAAGGGAATGCATTAACGTTTGACTATAATGTTTGTGTTAAACCTTTCATTTAAGGTTTAACTCTTCTAAACTCAGAATATTGAGCCTTGAAGAAAGTATCCTTACTGAAAAAATATATGTTTTTCAAAGCACACCAGCTTAGAAAATGTTTAACTTTCTTTTAATAGTAGGAGAAGCTCATTTTATCATGCTCAAAAATAAGTTGAAAGTATCCCCTTTTAATTTTCCCATTAAAATTATCACTTTTGATGAAGAACATGAAGGAAAATACCAGGCAAAATAGTGATTTTGGGGAGGTCATAAATCACTGGAAAAACCTTTGCCTGAGCCATAATTATATCCCTCTGAGAGCAATGTGGCACCAAAATAAATCTCACTGCCAAACTGTGAGACAAATTTTTTGTTACACTACAGCTGAAAACATTCTTTGCTCACTGCCAGCAAGCATAACATTTTGTTTTCAGCACCCACCCACAGCTACTCAGAAGAGAAAGCATGTGTACAGCAACTGAGCCATTAGCCAGTCAGATAAACTGTGAGAGACTGTTCTGCTCTGCCAGCCAGGCAGAATGGCATTATAAAAACTCCTGTTAAGGTATAAATATAACTTTCCTTTCTCTCCATTTGCCATGAGTCTCCACAAGTCCTCTAATATTACAGAATCAAAAGTCAAAAGTGAAGTTACATTGCAGATTTCTTGCCCTTTAAAGGGCAAGGGATAGTGTCTGGCATTAAACAGACTACCTTCAAGGATGATGATTTGAAGTAGAAATTAACTCAGAGTGGGAATTTACAGTGAAAATTCACTGCTGTTATTTTCTGACCATTCATGGAAAAATCTAATGCTATCAATGGAATCAAGTATTTCAAGGAACACTAATTCTGGTAAAGGGACAGATTTTGGTGTCACATACAGGCACAAGACTCTAGAAGATATGTTGCAATGCCAAAGATAGGAAATGTCTTTAAATAAACTATGAACCTGGGAGGAGAAACTCAAAATTAATGACCACTCTACTCTGTGGAAAAGCCACTTCAAGATCCTGATTTTTTGATGTCCCAAAAAGAATGATAAATTTTTCTTTCAAAATACAAAGATTCCCTTCTTCCCTTTTCCCTATTCTGCTACAACACAAGTCCATCCTGTGCAAAGTGAAATAGTCCAAAAAGGCACACTTAGACAGTCTACAGGCAATGTAGTTTCAGGTCTCGTAATCTGAGAGTGCAATGAAGAATTTGTTTCTCCTACAGAGAGCCATTCAGTGCTGCCAGGTCTGAGTGCTGTGATCCACATACTAGAGGGCAGTATCTTACTCAAGAAACAGCATAAGCTCTCCTAAAATTGGATATCACAATGAAAACAGATGCAAAATCGGTACTAAATGCCACTCTACAGACACACAGTGAAGTTACAGCAGGTGTTTGCTGACCTAGCTTCATGGCTGTGATACTTCCTGTGAGGGATACACTTAGCAGAAACAATGATTTTAGAGACAGTGTAATTTACACTGCTGCTCTTTTCACCGTCTCCCATACGAACATACCTACAGTTAAAATATTGTCAGCAGAGCTGGATCTTTTACTGACCACTGCCAGTCTCCTTACAATGGTATAATACCAGAGAGCAGAAATCTTGTCTTGTGTAATAAATTCTATGCTATTTCCTTTGAGAAAGTATTACTATACTTTTAGGTCCAAGCGCAATTTTCTCTATTATACGTTTGACAACAAATCAATACACATATAGGACATTCATTATATTCCATTTGTAGTGCCTCCTATCCCAAATAAAGAGAAGAAAAGACACTAGTGTTATGCTCATATACCAGGAAATGCTGTAGTATTTGTTAAGGATTTGCAGGGAAATAAAATTCATTCTTCCAGATGAGTGTTTTCAAGATTTCAAATCTGTGGATTATTTTAAAGCAGTAAGTAATAAAATTTACTTTAGCAAAACTGAGTAGAAATTCCCATTATGTTTCCACATTCAACATCCATGTTGATGTACCTTACTGACAATGATGAGGTCTAGTTCACATTACTTACTGATCAGTGAATGCTGTACAACATGCTTCTCACTAATTAGAAGTTTAAAACTCCCAACTTTCAGTTATCTTCCATCTCTTTTTCCTGATCAGATCCGAGTTTCACTGCTACTGAAGTTGAATATGAAGAATTGAATACTGAAAAATATGGAAAAACATATTCTTCCTCCCTTGAAAAGGCTTCTGCCCCCTGTAGTGTATTTTGAGTCTTCTGGGTAATTTTGTGAAGGACTTTATCCAACCTACCTCATTCAAAGATATGCCCTTTGACTTAATTTTTGAAAGATGGGACTGTCTGCATGAAAAGAGATGGACAGGATCAAATCTCTGGTATGTAAACTCTTCAAACTTTTGAAGCCAGCAATGCTAAATGTATGCATAAGTGTTCAGCAATGTCAACAGAGAGAGTTGATGGACTAAGCCCACGTCTGCTAAATATCTCACAGGCAAATAAATGTAAAAGCTCCTTGATGCAGATTTTAAATATATAAGGACTATAATTTAAGGAGCTATGGTATAGCTCCTTATATATATCACAGTATAGCTGTGATAGGAAAGAGCAGAAAAGGGGCAGAAAGCAAGAAGCAGATGAGAAATTGCACAGTTTCACCAGCCATCAGGAAAAACAAACAAACAAAACCAACAAAACCAAAACCAAAACAAACAAAAAACCCACCCCAAACAAACCAACCAAACAAAAAAATCTGCATCTACATATTATTTCAGACCAAATAGGAAAACTGAAAAAAATAGAAGGCAAAACTTCAGACATAGCTGGGCACTGATGGCCTCAGTTCTATCTAGCTTCATGTTAGAGGTGAAGTAATAGGTCTCAGGACAAATCAATTAATATACTGAAGGGCGGGTAGTCCAAAAAGATCTCCAGTGATCGGTAGAATGTGCCAAGAGGAACTGTGTTAATGTCAGCAAGGATGAATGCAAACATCACCACCTGGGAAGGAGAACCCCCTTGAACCAATGGAGATGCATTGTTTTCCCAAGGGTTACTTGGGAAAACAAATGCAGTGACTACAAAGATGCCCTTCTTCCCACAGCTTTATGTGCCAAGCATGACATTGTGCAGTCTGGAATACCACTTGGGTCAGCTGGGGTCAGCAGTGCCAGCTCTGTCACCTCCCAGCTCTTTGTGCACCCCCAGCCTTCTCACCGATGGGGTAATGTGAGGAGCAGAAACACTTCCATGCTGCTCAAGTGCTGCTCCATAATAATGAAAACACCCCTGTGTTATCAGCACTTTTGCAGCACAAACCCAGAACGTAGACCTGCTCTCTAAAAAAAGTAACTCTATCCTATCCAAAATAAACCTGGAAATACTCAAAATCTGACTGGACACATCCCTGAAGAACACACTCAGATTTGAGCTGGTGTGGGGATGAACTGTGCAATCTCTCTAAGGTCCTTCAAACCCCAACTCAATTGTGGATGTGTGCAATTTTGCTGGATGTTGTGTGGTTTATAACTTGACTGTATAGATTTCTGAACAACCTAGTCTAACCTCACAGCTGGTCCTGTTTTGAGCAGGAAATGGACTAAGATCTCAGGTCTTTTCCAAGCTTATTATCTTTTGATGCTATGCTTGGCAGCAGAGCTAGGTACTGCAGTGACAAACATTAACAATGAGCCAGCTAAACAGTTTAGGAAGCAATGACACAGACAGAATGTAAACACCCTTCAGAATAGAATGATTCTTTACAGCACCTCTTAAATGATTCTCTAATGCTCAGCTGTAGAAACTCCACAAGTCATTGCTACACTGGAAATAATGTAATGGAACAGTCACGTCTGAACTTTCTTTTAGGTCTACTATCATCAAAATATAGCAAATATCAAATCTAAAGTACTATATTTGGACCCATGAAAATCAACTGAAACAAATATATGGATTATCAGTAGACTTCATAGCAAATTTCACAGTAATATTATTTGATGAAATCATATCTGAAATAATGAAGCAAACATCTTCTTATTTACTTATCCCATAAGCAAGACATCCAATATGAAAGACATAGTTGACAGAAGATGGAAAGATGATGGTAACATCTAAAGAAATTACTGTAAGCAAATTATGAGGTGTACCTTTGCAGGAGTTTTTTATTCTGGGAAATAGCTTTTTGGCAGACATAAAAATGAATGTCAATAAAACTTGTGTTATAGGTTCAAAAAGAAAAAACCCTGCAATTCCTGTGTACGTCCTTTGTGCAAAAAGGTATAAGTGGGCTAAGTCTTGCTCAGTTATATGCACCCAAACTCCAGATTTTTTAGGTGGGTTGAGTGCTGGCCCAATGCTAGTGCACCCACTAGAATTACTTACTTATCTTCTGCTGCAAGATAGGGATGAGGAAGAGAGCAAAGCAAGAAATCAGAAATCAGAATAAACCTTCAGAATACTTCTCCTCCCCCAATTCCTCTTTCCCCACTGAAAACTTTAATAGACAAATTTGGTATTTTCAGTCAGTTTATCGCTTTTAAAATATTCTTTCTTCAGTCCACTCAGAGAGAGCAGTCTCTCCTGCCATGCCCTGGAAACTTTTCCACAAGAAACCATTCCCTCATGTTTTTAATTTTCACAGCAGCCTCCTGGAAATCTGTGAAGCCTCTGCGATGGTTTAGTAGTCTTCCCACAATTACTACCATGGGTCATTTCAGCTTATTGGAGTACAATTTTAAGGACGAGCTGTTCAAAAACACAGAAACATTAAAAAAATTAGAAATAAAAAAATGGAAACAAAAAGTAGAAACAAAAGTATTCTTCTTTTATCTCTGGGAACAGAGGTTTTCTTCATCTGTTCCTGGGGCAAGGTTTATCATCTCTCTCATTTCTCTCTGTTCAAGCTTCTTATTGGATCACAGCTACTTCAACATCTGCTTGCTTCAACATAGATGCCTTTGCTCATAGCTGTGGGCTATGTTACATCCCCTCAATGCATTCCATGAGTTACAGGGAAAGTCTGGTGTATCAATTCTATCTTCACCACAGCGTTACAAAAGAATTTCAGCCCAAGACTAAGGCATCTCCTCAAACTCCTTCCATCTGGGATTTGACTCGTTCTTCACTGGCCTCAGTATCTCCAGGTTGTTTTCTCTATGTGTCTTACCCTTCCCTTTTCACTCACTTGATAGAGGATTGATGTCTGCAAGTTTCATCTGTGCACTAAAAGAGCGAATATCTCACCCTGGCCTGTGGACGGTTACGTGGCCTCTGCCGGGCAGCGGCCGTTCCGGCAGCATGGCTTTCTGGCGGGGGTTTTCTGGCCCCTGCCACGTACAATTCCAGCTGGGGGGCTGCTTTTCTGTGTGTGGCTGCAGAGCCACCTCTGTTCTCAGCTGCATCATTTTCCATGGTGCCAGAAGGACTGCTCAGCAGCTCACAGATGGAGCAGGGCCCAGCTGAGCTCCACCTGAAGCCGAGCGGAGCCGGCCTGGCCCACCGGCCGTGGTTGGAGCTTGGCAGCAGCGGAATCTCAGCCGAGCCGGGCTGTGGGCTGAGCCCGGCCTGCCCAGCATCTGTTCAAGGGCTGGAAGCAAGAGAGTTTTTCCTGGAATTTGTTTGTTTTTAAATGTGATTTCACAGAGGCGTATTCAGCTCTCTTAAGGGGTTTGACAGCGTGTCAATATTCAAAGGCAGCCAGCTGATTGGTTCTGTCAGGTACGAAGGAAGCTGCTAAAGTCCTTACATGGAATCACTTCCGTAGCTCATGGATCTTTTCCTTAGCTAAAAACTAAACTATGTTAAACCATGACATTATATAATGTAAAATCTGATGATGGAAACCATCCCGTAAAAGAAAGAACAGAAACAAAACCCAACACAATTGCCTAGTCAAAATGAGGGAGACAGACAAATGTGCTTATCAAGCCTAGATAATTGTTTTAAGGAAAACAACTGAAAAAATATCAACAAGTCATAAAGTTTCCCTAATGAGGAGACATTGACTGACGAAAAGCTTGGCACACAAAAAGAAATCACAGTAACAGCTGCCTTTACAGCAAAGTGGTAGGTCTATATATACTAAACATAAGCTTAGAGAAAAACAGTCTGCTTACCCATCTGAACATACCCTACATGAAAAAGGCCTTGGTGAATAGCTTCTAAATCCTTGGTTCACCCTTGCTAGAAAGAAAATAGGTTTGCACAAGCTACAGGGGACAGTGAGGACCAAATGGTTCTGGGGGGAAAAGTCACTAAAATGGATTGACCCAAAAGGGTACATAGTGACAAAACCAAAACAGACTTCAGTCAGCTTCATCTGTTTGTATTAGGACAGTATTTTCTGTAAAGGAAAACTAGAAGAAAAAGACATAACAAAAAAAATCCAAAGAACAAACAAGCAAACAAACAAAACCCAACAACAACAAAATAACAAATAATTGGAAGTTATAGCTTACCATCAAAAGAGATGGAACTGCTGAGAGAAATTGCAAATGAGAAGGAAAACATATTCAAAGTATTCTCCCAAAGGCTGGGGAAAATACCAAGCAAACTACTCACTGAAAATGTCATTAGGTTCAAAATCCTGAAAGCAGTGATAAATATGAAGGCTTGCACAATATGCACAGTTGAAAACATAATCTGAGTGATTCTTACTACCACTACATCTAAATGATGTAGTGGCAGTAAGAGCAAATGATAGTTGCTCAGAAACAAAAATATAAAATTGCCTGCCACCAACATTATTTAATGTTAAAATAGAGACAAGCTATCCTTCAAGAGCATAATAAGCTCTAATTAATGCATAACAAAATAATACATAACAAAAACAAGAATATGGTTTCAATGAATATATATAACTATTTAAGATGTAAATACTTAAAAAATAATAGGAAATCACGTTTATTTCAACTTTTGAAGTTTAGACAGAAAGTTCAGATCTGTCTTACTGGATAAACATCGGCTCCTCCTACTGAATGTAGTTTTACTGGGTATGGCTTTTTATCTTACATAATTACCATAGTCTCCTCTGGAAAATTTCAGAAATACTTTTGGTTTCTATTATATTTCTATTTTGGTTTCTAAATTCACCTCTCTTTTTGAATCCTCATTGTAATCCTTAACATCTGTTTGTCCAGACGAATTTTCAGTTTCTGAATACAGAAAAAGCAATGGCTAAAATTTTCCCACATATTTATCTCCTATTGGAATAGGTACTCTGTCTTACCCAGTGCATATGAATAGGGAAAGAATATTTTAAAACCTATTAGTACAACTACTGTCTACAAATATATCAGACAGCATAAACTCCGTCTTCTGCATGGATTTTGAAATCCAGATAAAAGCTCCAACAACATAAACAGAAACCCAAGCTATTTTGAATGCACTGAAGTAAATTAAAGCTGTAAGGTTTGAGATTTATTTTGTGAGAACTTAATAAAACAAAATCTGTCAACTGCAGAAAAAAGCATCTTATTATGTATCCTGGGTGTCACAACTATTAGATCTAGGGATCTCATGGTCTAGACAAATCTGAGGAGGACCAAGTGTTAAAATATAATAGAACTATCTCATTATTAAAAAACGTCAAAACAGAATAAAAATATCACACTGAATTCAATTGAATCAATGCTTCACCTCTACAGAAAATTTTCAGTGAAACAATTCACTGAAGTGGAAGCTACAAATTATGGCAAATTTATTCCCTAACAGATTACAAAGCCAGAGCACATGTACAATTTACTTTTGTATAGCATTTGAAACTACTTTTTTATCTTCTACAGAATTGCAGTACCCTTTCATTTATCTTTAAAATTCCACTGTCTTTCACACAGAAGAATGAATTTTTCAGCAGGACTGTCTGACTCATCATAAAGCACTGCTGCTATACAGGTTGCTTTGGTTGATACTGTTTGAATGAGTATGCTAACTTGAAAAGGGCTTGGAAAGTCAGAGCATTGTATGAAAAAATGTTCCAATCTACCTGATGGGTAGAAATATTATAAATCTAAGAGTCTGAAGGAATAAAGAAGTAAAATTAATAGGGGTATTTTTTCGTCTGTGCTCCTTGCCATATACCTTATGACTTCTTTACATTTAGAAAACCAGAGCCATACTCATATTTTTATATCAGAAAACCATCTATCCCCCATTTTTAAACTGGATTATGTTGTCCCAGTGAACATTCCTTGTCTACCCCTGGTCCCTTCTTCCCTACTTTGACAGCTTTGAAAAAAACATACAAGCATATAACAGAATAAACGGTCTTTGCATTGTTCCCTACTTCATTGACATTGTGGGTCAAGTGCCCAGAGAGCTTAAGCTGCTCCACAAAAGGCAAAAACCTGGCATTTGCCAGGGCAAATGATCAACAATGAATTTTTTTCTTAATTTCTCTGCAAACATTCATTCTACAATAGTGTTAAATCAATGTTCCACATTTACTTTGAGGGGACTGTAAGTTAAGATCTACTCTAAAATAGAAATCAGGGATTTTAATGAGCAGAGTCAAAACTTTCATAAAGAGTCAAAACCTAGCAATTTTTCTTCTGAGCCCATAGCTAAATTTGAATTGCATTTCTCCTATTAAAACATTATTTTTTATTGTTAAATAAGCAGTTTTTCTCTTTGTTGCAAAGAAAACCAATTACCCTAAATTTCTCCTCACAACAGTTTTTCTCCAAACTAAAAGTCATTCTTTAAGCTTGATATAAGTCATAAAAGTTATGGTATTTCCAAAATGTTCCCCTCACTGGCACTTCAGTTTACATTAGCAATTCATGTAGAATGATTTGGTCGAAAAAAATCTGTGTTTAGTAATACTTCTTTATAACAGCATTCAAACACAAAATGGAAGAATTATAAACTTACAAGCAAGTAATAGGAGTGAAAGAGAGAACTGTTCTCCAAAGCACTGTTAGAGACATTTAAAGGAAGTAGAGTGCATGGTAGCATAAAAGCAATTATATTTGTACATGAACTACAAACACCAAGAATTCATCCTTTTCTCCAATTGTTGTTGGGGTTTTTTTTTAATTTGACACCAGAACAGGTACTATTTATGAGGATATGTCTTTTCTTTTCTTTAATACTTGCCAGCTTCTGTAACTCTTTTTCCTATATGTGATGATCCTCACAAAAGCAATAATTTCTGCCAATGCATTTATCATTTACAGAGCATGCACAATTTTTAGTCCCAATGCACAATATTTTTAGTCGTAATTTCAATCTTCTCTTAAACTAATTCTCCTCTGTTGCAGATCTGTAAGCCATAAAATTACATAAAAAGTTGAAGCATCATTCAATGCATTGTTAATTTGTAGACAAACGAGAGAGGCTGTGCAATACAACAAAATGTCCATATCTATTCTGCTGGGCACAAATATGTAGTCAGTCTCCGCTGCAGTCGCAAAGCTAAACCAACAAAGCCACTGCAACACTGACCTGACAAGAGTGGCAGAACCCTGTCAAACATAAGGTCGGGTTTGTGCACTAGCAGAGGGCTCAGTCAAGGGTTGCAACTTCTCCGTGTTTTTGACTAACCCCAAAGCTGGAGACTGTCCTAAATTCAGCCAGCTGATTATGATGATAGAAAATCAGATTCAGCTAGCAAGTAGGAGCTCCTTGTCCTATCTCTAAACCCATCAGAAATTTCTCAGAAGCATGGAAATTGTTAGATATCTGTGCATAGGTTTAACATACACCTACAGACTGTAAATGGAATAGAAGTGAAAGATTTGCACATGTTCTGACTATAAAGTCTGTCTGAATTTTAAGGTCTGTTGGAGAGGGATGGGCATTTGTGTGCTTTTCTCCTTGTAAGTATTGCCACAATACTCAACACACAGTGAATGTATTTGTGCTCAGAAATACTGTGCCCTTCCACTGCCACAACTCAACATGGAAGTACTTAACCCTTCATTTTTTTACTTTCCTGGGACAATGATTGTGCTGTACAGTTATCTTTGTGTCCCATAGCAACTTCTATGCACGTGTACATAGGAATGCAACTGGAATCACTACAGGTTTATGAGTGAGACAGCAGGTCAATAGCACTAACCCAGCTGAAGAGAAGATAGCCAATGCACTGCCCTCAAAAGTGATTCCTCGTGATGTGGCTGATTTTAGAAACAAGTTTACAAGTAAGACTCATGACTGGTATCTTTAAAATGAAAATACTCCCTGTTTGTAATGGGGATTTCTAGCTTTTTTCAAGTATCCTTTGCAAATGCCACACAAAAACTTTAATTAAACATTTTTGCACAGACACATTTTTCTATTTTATTCTATCTTCCAGCAGATAAGTAAAAGAGGAAGCAAAAAGCAGAACAGGGGGGGAGAAAAGAAATAATAAAAATTTCCTGTGTTTAGAAAGATAGAGACATAGATTAGGCACTTTGTAAAGTCACAATCCTGTGCTTTGCTATTTGAAGTCCTTAACTTTTTCATGATAAGGTCTATTTAGAAACTAATTTTCCTGCAAAGGAATTTTTAAGCCTACTGATTCTGGTGTAGAAACACTGCTTTTGTAGAAATTGGGAGGACATTGCAACAATAAAACCCTGTTGGAAGCTGATTATATTTGTGATTATAAAAAAAAAATTGCCCTAAAGATTGTTGTAGGTGGAATTAGCCACCATAAAGGCAGGAAGGTTTAATTATATGTACTACTCTTCTGTACTCTACAATGTAATCTTGACAAGCAATGCGGATTATCAGTAACATTTCTCTACCTTTTTTTGTTTTGTTTTTTTTTTAATATATTTGCAGTATACATATAACATGTGCCAGGAGCAAGACACCAAACATCTCCAAAGCTACACTACAGCCAAAGATAAAGGGTAATAAGGGGATGGGGGGCCGATACTGAAGTGCTCATCTTTCCTGTGTGGTTAAATCTAGGACAGCTGCTGTCTGCTTAGTGCGTGAATACCTTGAAGAACACAATTACTACATAAAATCACAGATGGCTTCTTCTCTCTCCTCAAAGAGAAACAGTTTATTAGGGAAGCACATAATTCACATTAGAGGAGTGATTTTGAGGAGGTATTTCCATTGTAAGCTGAAATTTCATTCCTTTGCTTAGTGTCCCTTCAACAAGGGTTGGGAGCCAGAAGATAGTTCAGAGCATCTGCTTGAGAAAAAAACCTCAATGGCTTCATAATGAGAATGCATAAAGATAGAAACTATTTCAACCATTCTGTTCTCATTGTTTTCACAACAAAAACAAGAACACAGGATAAAACACTTTGTCCTCCACATCACAGTGAAGCATGAACACAAAAAGCCATGACACAAAGTAACACAAAACAAGGACCCATTCCAAAAATTATTAATGACTTCTATTGGATCCCCAATAGAAGTCATTAAAATATCCCCAATAGACATGTGAAGAATCAGGTTCTTTCAAGCTGCAAAACAGATTCTGACCATCTCTTATGAGTTCTTAGTCCATCACAACACCATTTTCAGAATCAACACTGTTTTTCTAAAATTGCAAAGTCTACCGAGGAGATCTTTGGGAGGAGAGCTAGAAAATATTCTAGAGATCATACCAAATTATTTGAAGCACATTCTGCAGAGCTCAAATGTACATTTTGATATACTTTTCAATTCAGAAGTATTGAATCTTCAAAATCAGTCTACCTGGTTTGAAATACTCTTTCCTGTCGCAGACATTTTTTCACAGAAATCCTTTCTTTCAGATTTCTGTGTCTTCTGGAAGGCTGAGGCCTCAGAAGAGAACATAAACAATTATTATCAGCTGCTGGGGAATGCAACAGGGGCACCTATTTTGATTGGTGATTGGTTCATGTTCCCATGTTTATAATTAAGGGCCAATCACAAAGTGTAAGCCAGGGGACTGAGTCCTTGGCCACATCTTTGTTGGGATTCTTTTCTATCTCTTCCTAGCTAGCCTAGCTGCTCTGCAAACCTCTCTCTATATTCTTATTAGTATAGTCATAATGTATTATATATAATATCTTAATAAATCAAGCCTTCTGATTCAAGAAACAAGATTCACCGTCTCTCTATCACCAGCAGCGCCCCCTCAGGCGCGGTAATTCTTTCCTGCCACAGAATGCATAGTGTGTCAGGGATAGATGATTAGCTACAGATGACCTTTTGCAGTACACAGTTCTGAATTGCCAAGGAACATTTTTTAAAAACCCCATGATTTGGTAGCACACAATCGGGCATTATCTTTTACAGAAAGCACTCCTAATTTTACTCTGTATGTTGCACAAACACACACAGCCATTTCAAGTCAACATTTTTGTCTTCTAATCACAGTCCTTAATTTATCCCTAGAAGAAAAGTGCAATTTTTAAAATAATGATTCTCTGTGATGGTCTATAGAAATCTTTGGAAAGTTGGACATTCATTGATGTGTCACGACCAATACTAAAATATTAGAAATAACTGCCACTTTATTTCAAAATACCTATTTTTGCAGTCCTTAATGATAACTCTTGGGCACAACAGTAATAAAAGTAGTTTAAAATTGTCTGCAAATGTGTCTCACAGTTTGTAGATGACATGAAATTTTATCTTCCTTTTATCCTTTAAGATTTCATCAGCTGATTAGTGAGTAGGAGCACTTAATATCAGGAAGGTAATACACTCACAATAACAGAAATGTTGAAGTATTAAAACAAAAAGCAGCCAGAAGTGGAGGGCAGGAAAACAATTTATCAGTCTCTGACAAAGGCTAATTTTATTCACAATACTTTTTTTGATGTCTGAAATGCTATTGATTCCATGGCCAACACTAGAATGTAGCTATTTAATAAAAATAATAGGACTATTCCTGTTAAATGTGTGATGCCCCAAAGGAGCCTTTGGAAGAGATGCCAGCACTGGGCAATTCTTTAGGCTTTTGTAAGGGTAAAATATTTAAATTTTAGCATTTTATTTCTAGCTGCTTCTTACCCAGCAAAATCCTGTGCAGAAAGTTTCTTTTTACTTACATTAATAAAAATAATGAGTTTTTAAAAATTTCCCCTGATTTGCACATCAACAAGAATACTCTTGAAATAGTCTAAGTTTAGTTCTTCACTGACAGAAACTGGTAGAAGAAAGAAGTCTGAAACAGAATTCTGGTTTTCGCATCTTATTAAAATTATTGTGCTTTGTATGCCAGAGTTTACTCCCTTAGATTTTGTATGCAGGACGAAATTTGTTTCATAATCAAAGAAATTTTGGTTTATATATTATCAGGTTGGCAGAGAACCTGAAAGATCATGTGTTCCAACCTTTCTTGGGCCTCCAGCAGATGGCCCAGTACCCTGTCTAGGTTGATCTTGGAAGTGTTCCATTTTGGAGAATCCACTACTTCCTTGGGGAGTTTAATCCAATGGCTGATTGCTCTTATTTTGAAAAATATTCCTCTCGTGTTCAATCAGAATATTTTCAGGAGTAATCTATACTTACCATAATTTTCCATGTGACTCCTTGTAGAAAGGGAGGCTCCATCTCCTCTGCTGGAACATGGTGATAAAGTGTCCCCAAAGTCTTCCTTGTCTCAAGGCTGAACAAAGCAGTTCTCTCAGCCATTCCTCACATGTCAGGATTCCCAGGCCTTTGATCGCCTTTGTGTTCTTCTCTGGACCCCCTGCAGCCTGTCCACATCTATTTTGTACAACGGGGAGCAAAACTGAACACAAGATTCCAGCTGAGGCCAGACAAGCCCTGAATAGAGCAGGATAATGGCTTGGTTGTCTCTGCTGGTGATGCCCTTGATGTCACTCGGTCTCCTGTCACCTTTCTGTACCACAGCAGCCCACTGGTCACTCAAACTGAACTCTGGGCACCAGGACCACAGGCCCCTTCACACAGAGCTGCTCCCCGGATGGACAGATCCCAGCCCATGCTGCACACCTGGATTATGCTTTTCCAGGGGCATGACCTTACACATTTTCTTGTTGAGCTTCATAAGGTTCTTGTTAGCTCACTCCTCCAGCCTATCTGCTTATTCTTGCAGGATGAATCTCCCTTCCCAAGTGTCCTCTTTCCCACTCAGTTTGTTATCTTCAGCAAATTTCATTGAGTCACACTTGATCCCATCTTCCAGATCACTTATGGATATACTAAGCAGTACTGTGCCCAATATCAACCCTGAGGAACTGCAGCTGTGACAGGCTGCCAGTTTGAAAAGGAGCTACTTAGCAACAACCCCCTGGGTACCACCTGCCAGCCAGGCTCACATGCCTCTTGTCCAGACCATAACACAACAGTTTCTCTAGGAAATGGCTGTGGGAAACCATACTGAAACTCTTTAAGAAAACCAGATAGAACATGTCCACCCCATATCAACCAAGCAGGTTACTTTGGCATAGAAGGCAATCATGTGTGTCGAATTTGTCTGTGGTGAATCTATCCTGGCTTTTCCCACTCACATGCTTCATCTGCCTTGTGATAGCCTTCAGGAGGGTTTGTTCCATAACTGTTGCAGAGACTGAAATAAAAGTGATGGCCCTATAATGCCCTGGATCCTTCTTTAAGAGCTTGTTGATGGGGATGGCATTAGCCTTCTTCCTGTTTTCTGAGACATCCTCCAATCTCCACAACTTCTCAAAGGCCAGGAAGAGTGTCCTCACAATGATGTTAGCCACCTTGTAATGCTCTAGGACAGGTATCTTTAGGGTTCATCAATGTGTAGGGACCAGACTCCTGCAATGTTTCACACATCAGCTCTTTCACCTTTGATGGCAGGCTTGTTTTTTGTACCAAGCTGTTCTCAAGGCCAGGAGCCCAGCAGTGCTGGTAAAGACAGAGGAGAAGTTTTGAAAAACTCATCCCATTCAGTATTGTTGGTGAGTGATTCACTCTCCTGTTCAACAGCAGGCCAGTATTTTCCTTCTGTTTCTCCTTGTTGTTTATGTACTTGAAGAACATTTGCTTGTGGTTTTTGACATCTCTGGCCAATTTTAATTTGAGATCAGCTTTTGCTTTTCTAACTGCACTTCTGCAAAAGCTGGAAATGTCCACTTTTCCATATCTCTTATGTTTTCTTCTGGTTTTGAGCAGGCTCAAGAGCTCACAGTTAAGCCAAAGGGTCTCTTGCTCCACTTACCTCCCTTAACCATCAGAGGTGATGAGCTGTATTTGTGCCTGTAGAAGAGCATTCTCAAAAAACTACCAGCAGAACTATTTGCAAGCTGTACTATCCTACATGGAAGCTTCCCATGAAATTCCTCCCAGCTGAGCTCTGGGTGGCATCAAGTTTGCTCTCCTAAAACCTTTGTGTTAGTACGAGCCTTATGCACCTGGCTGAATTCCAAAGCCCTCAATATTGCGATCATCTCAGCCTAGGCTATCACTTGCCAGGATATTACAAAGCAGGTTTTTTTTCCTTTGAGCATAGCAAGTCCAGCAGCACTTCACTCCAGGCTGGTACATTCAACATTTTCATGAGGAAGCAGTCCTCTACACACGCCAAGAACTTCATGGATGATACATGAGTTACTATATTGTTCTTCAATAAATTCAATAAATTTGTTCTTCAAACAAATGTCTGGGCAGTTGAACTCACCCATAAGTACCAGGTTCTGTTGATGAATCTTGCTAAAAAAACATCATACAGCCATTCATCACAGTTCTCCAGTCAGGTGAGTTGTCCCACCATGCTTCAGTTATTCCTAAGGTATAATTGCGTTCTGACAAGTTGCAGAGCTCTAGCTCCTTGTATCTGCTCCCCAGGCTGTGTGCATCAGTACACATATACTTGAGATGTTTGGTCTTCTGATTTTCCCCTTTGGAGGCAGCTAAGGATCATTTCTCAGAGCTCTGGTTAGCCTGCCTCACTCGCAGTAGTTGCAATGGTGTCAGCATCGCCACTTTGGACCGTGCCACCATCTGTACTATAGAAGTGCTTCATCTTAGGTCATTTAACTTCCTATGGCTTTTAACATATGAAGTTAAGCAATTATTTCTCACAGCTTTCAGGCTTTACTTGCAAATTTTTAAACCCGGTGTTTTTCCTTAACGTTTGCACTAAGGTGCAAATCTGTCTGTGCATTCATAGTAATATCCACTAGCTAATGGTGAACAAACTTAATTTTGAATAGAAGACTGTCAAACTGGCCAATGTTTCCCTCCAGTATCAAATTTACAAACACTTTATTCCTTTACCATAAAAATGATCTAGCGTATAATAATTTCAAAGTTTAATCTATGCTATATATAAACTCTACTTGAGTGAAAAAAGTCTGATTATGATGATGACCACATTAACATTTATTAGATGGCTTGCTGTAGAAAGTCCAAGCAAATTAATAGTTCAAAGTTTCAAATAACCTCCCCCTCTATTTATTGAGATACTCAGAGGAGTTAAAGGCAAATTTATTGCTTCAAAATCAAAAGAAATGAAACCAATTGACTTTTTTTCTGTAGAGAGGCCATTACGTTTAAGAAAGTGAAGAAGACAGTTACCAAGCAACTATGTTCAGCCTGCATACACTGTCTATTCATAATCCCTAGCACAGTACAGGAAATGACAGGCTGTCACTACAGAAGAGAGAAGTGCTGAATTATGCCATTTCTTTCCTGTGCTACCTCCTACAGGAGAGAAAGCAATTATGTCCTATATGCATTGATTAGGTCAAATAACTAAATAACTGCAGTAAGTTTGAAATATTTGGATGTCTCAGAGCAGTCACATAATGCAGGGTGAATGCTTCCAAAAATACAACAAAATGTAGAATATTAGTACCAGAGAGGTTGGACAAACATCTCTTGCACAGCTGTCTGGGTAAAGACAAGACTCAGTTCCCTGAGAGTTTCAAAGGCAGAATTAGTATTTCAGTTGGGCCCATCAGTGTTTTAATTTACAAGTCATTGTCCCGATCCTACAATTATGGAAAGTGGGCAGATTGTTGTGACAGCATGAAACGCTTTAAACTTCACTGAAGCTCTGCATGCATGTAACCTTCAGCACACACAAAGTAAAATAGAGGACCAGAGCCTGTGATGACCTTTTCTAGGCTTCTAGTAAATGAAAATATAGCACTTTCCTGAATACCTGACAGAATTCAAGCCTAAATGAAGTCAGTAAGAATTCCACCATTAACTTCTATAACAGTGTCTTAAATTTCTTCATAATCTTTATGCCTAAAAGCACCATGAGAATAGGGGACATTTGCTTTCAAAATCAAGTTGGAAAAAATAAAAAAGAAAAATCCTGAAAGCTGGTGTTGCTGCAATTTTATCAGTGTGGCTGGGACAAAAAGAACTGATTCCTCTGCTGCAATGATGACATATTCTCAGGCAATATATTTCTCACTGTCAGCAGCAAACAGACACTCTGAAACAGAACTTTAAATTTTGTAAAAACATTTCATTTTATTATATTGTATTTTTCCTCTCTTTTCCCAAATAGATTTTTCTTGTCCAGACCAAAAATAAATAAGAAATACAAAAATAGCTTATTAGTTATTAGTTGAAGGAAAAGACAACAAACACCCTCTTCTGTATTAGAGAAAACCCACAAAAATCCCATGATTAAATAATTAGCAAGCTAATGAAATGAGAACATCAGTGTTTGGTCATCTTTAGAGCACGGACTTCATTCTTGGGTTTCATCCACTTTTTCCTCCACCAACTGTAGGAAAAAATCTTTAGAGCTAATTTACTTCAATCCCCATATGGGTCATTTACTTTAGAGTCAGACTTGATGATAATCATCAAGGGATTTTTTCATTGTTATTACTGCATCCATGAAAGTTTGTCTACACAGAAAAAAATCTTACCCCTCTTCAACAGTAGGAAGAGAGGTATTTACCATCTTTTGTACTGAGATCTACAGATCCCACACAGAATTAAGGTTATGCAAACATCACCATTCAGGGGGTTAGAGAAAGGCCAGCAGTATGGAATCTGTTTAGAGGAGGAACAGAACATTTGCTCCAATACAAAATACTGTTTGCACAGAAAATCTTTTTTATTCCCATGTGGAAATAATAGCTGCTTTCCAGGACTCCACAAAATGCCATCAGCTGCTTAGGGCAGACATAAGGAAAAGGCATCTTCTTGGACCCACACTTTGTTCCAAATAATATAACCTGAAAGCAACAGAAGTCTACTTGTCATGAATGTTGGGAATATGAAATAAATCTTCCAAGGCTGACAGATCAAACTAGGAGGATTTGGGGAGAAGGGAAGTTCAACTGTATAAAGAAGCATTACTTTTTGTGAGGCTTCTGAATGAATTGCTAATAGTAATTTTTTTCATTTTACCTATTTACTAGTGATTATGTTTTTCTGGAACTAGCAGAATTTATCATTTACACATACAGTGACACCCACAACATGCTTCATTTAACATACTAAAAATCTAAAAGTAGTCTACAGAAGATTAATCCCTACGAGTAGATCTGATAAATACCTGGTTTAATTGCAAGTTTTTAACTGAATCATCATAAATCATGAAAGTGAACAACTATAGTAGTTTTAATCACTCTTGTCATCAAATTCAGAGGTGTTTCAAATTTTTGCTTGAGCCATTGACAAATCACAGAAAATGAATGACAATAAATGAATGACAGTGTGCTTTTTCTTGCAAAGAATAGGGCTAGATCCTAGGGAGGGAAGAATACAAAGGAAAGGCAGTGGAAACAACAGAGGCTGCGTGTTCAAAGAATGCAAATAAATGATAAAGGACAGTCAGTTACCATTGACCAGAAGACTAGAAATGGATTAACATGATAAAGAAACCACCAGCTCCTCATGCACAAAAAATCTTATCTACTTTTTTTGTACAATTTTTGAGATCAAGCCCTCTTCAGAAATTTTAAAATAACATAAACCTATTTTAAAATCTTTCATGTAGTGCAAAACTGCTTTCATTCTTTCACTTAAGTGGCACTGTTTCATGGTCAGCTCCCTACTATAGGCATTAAATAGATAGGATGTGTATATTACACAAAGTGGAACACAGTAAATGCCCTGGAATGCCTCATCAGCACAATTCTTTTTCAGCTTCATTAAATGATTGTACAGATAATCCTGGCTATTCTGAAAAAGCCAAAATGATGCTCCTCATCAGAAATACTTAAAACAGAGAGAGTATGGCAAGTGTTACCTTTAACCTAGATATTTGCAATTTTTTGCTAGTTAGGGTTGTGACTAGGAGTATTGAAGAAGAATGTTCTGAGTTAGTTCAGATAAAATATAAAAAGTTCCATTATGATAAACATATGGCTACTGTGTTTGTTGTTCTTTTATCACGTATAAGTTATCAATTCAAATATAACAAAAAGTTCTCTTACATATCAAAATATCTTTAAAACAGGTCTGAGTTCTTTTACAGACAAATTGCATAAAATAACGTTTCTTAGATTTACAGAGTGAGGCAGATATGTATCCCCAACAGAAAACATCTGGATAACAGCTGTTGCTATTAAATGACCTGCAGAATAAATTTTTTCACTATTTCTTTAAATAGTGGAAAAATTGAGAAGGTGTACAAAGAGCTTAAAAAAAAAAAAAAGGCCAGAGCAAGAGCAAGCAGCAGGAAATGTCTTCATTATCTGTTTTCATTATTATTTTTAAAGTTATTACAGATTTACTGCTGCTGAGAAAGTATTTTTTCCTAATTAGAGATGAGCTAGCAGAGTGAATCAATAGCAGCTGTTGCAGTCAGTCTTATGTTGTCAGCCCAGGCAGTGAACTGGAGAAAAACAAAATAAAACAAAATATCCTGGAAAGTGTCTTTCCTGCATTTTTTTTTTTTAGTTTCTGAACACCATTTTTGTAGGGAAAAAATGCATTACTAGGGTTCAATATTAAGCTTGTCTTACCACTGTTGATCTACGGCTGAAGACAAACTGAGCATTAAGCCTTTTCAGAGTATTAGTTCTCCAGTTTAGAGTTTATTTCACTTGACTTGCAGGGAATCCATTTTATCAATAGACTCCTGAAGGCTAATAGTCCCAGATGGAGCTTGGGATTTCTCCAACATATAATGCAGACTAGAAGATTCATAGAATCAATTTCTCCCTCATTCCCTTTCTCCAGCTTGTTTTGCAAATCTTGGAACTCTGCAGAAGTAGAACCCGAAAGCAGACTGTATGACTAGATTAATCTAAGAATGAGGGACTTCAGACATGAGGAGGAAGGAATAGATTATATACTTAAACCCTCACAGCTTCACAGATTCTGTATGAATAATAAGCACAAATAAATAATGTTTTAATATGGCAGCTTCCTAACAGTTTTATTGTTAGTATAATGGCAATGTTTTAAAAGAGTGAAAGGCAATCTAACAATTAGATGTGCTACAAAAATCTACATACTTCTTTTAGTACTGCAAATGCTGTCCTAGTATAAAACCCAATAGAACAGCAAACTCTCCAAAATCTGAAAGAATCCTGAGGAAAACCGTCACAGAAAGTTAAGTAACATAGAGTGGCAGTTACATTTTACCAAATCCTATTTTCTGAGTAAAAATGTTGAATTTCTCACAATCATGCAAACTAGGGGAGTGGAGAGGTTTTTTTACAAGACTTACAAATAAACAAAGAAACAATCATTTCCTAATTTCTTCTTTAATATGAACTGGTTGTGTTCCACTTCATATGAAGTGGATACATAATCAGGTCTGTGATCTGTTTCTTGTCTAAAAATACATCCTGAAGGTGGCCTTTGGCTCCTTCTCCATCCATGCCAGGCTCCAGCCAAGTTTAATACTCCATTAGAAGTAGAAGCATGAAACTCGACCCAGACAGGATCTTCCAGAGTGATATAACACTTTTTCAAATAACTTGCAGGACTAGAAAGTAAAGGGCAAAAAGGGATTCACAGGAAGACAAAAGCATTCCTTACAAATGGTCAGTATACCCTTTCTCTGCTAGTCAAGCTAATCATTTAATAAGAAGCCCTGATTATCAGATGTGCCTCTTCCCTTCTAGAGATTTGTTAATGGCACACAATTCAAAGGTCAACTAGTCATCTAGAATGCAACATAATACACAGAGACAAGGCTGCAAAGTGTCTCTTTGGAAGGCACACACTTCTTTGTTCACAGATATTATAGCTAAGGTCTGCCATCTTTTAAAGTAAAAAACATTTTTCCAGCCAGTTTAATCATGGATACTATTCATTTGCTCAATGAAATACTGCTTTCAAAACAATGAATAAAAAAATATGGAACTATGTAAAAAGCTTGAAATATCCAGCTTGTTGGATGGATTAGGAATAATGCAAAAGTAGACCACACCAAATGTGCAAAACGTGCATTCTTGAGTGATGCTTGTCAACGCAGAGTTTTGCACTCTCAATCCACACTGGAGCAATAGTCAGGCACATATCACTTGTCAGGTTCTTCCTGCTTCATTTCCTTGTGCTGAAAGGAGGACAACATGCAAGGGCTGGCTGGAAAACTAGACTATTTACTGTCTTGTGAGAAGAAAACTGGGACCTCTGCCATTACATGGTAACAGAAGATTCAGGCTGGTCACAATGCCAGAATGACAGGGACAGAACACAGTGTCATCTTTAAATGCACAGTTTAACAATACTTCTCTCCAAAGAATACTACAAAACAATAAATGTTGAAGAAATTGAAATCTTTAAATGAAATCTAACCTTCCTCTGGATGGTTTGTGAACAGATAATAACTTGAATATCATGATGGAGAAGAGTAGTACATCATTACCACTTTACCTTAAAATCTCCATTATTGACATGGGCTAAATTAATGGCTTATTTGCTATGGCATTTCATAGTTCTCAATAAATATGAACATTTCTGAAATTCGAGGGGGTAGGAGGGAGTCTTGTAACTTTTGTGACAAACTGGTTCAAATTCTTTTGTGGTGGAACTTCATTTATGTCATAGGAAGGAAAAATTTGGTTTGCTGCAGTCTTTTCTTTGAGTGAATTGTATCACTCGGAATTTTAAAAATGCATTTTCCCACTTTGTGACTCCCTGCAGGGCTGAGCCTCAGGCTGAATCAGGTTAGCTTGTTTTACCTCTATGGACTACACAGAGACACTTAAAACCAACACAAGTAACATGGCAACTAAACAAACAACACATTTGCTTGGTAGAAAGAAAAGCACAATACAATTTGTGATACTGCTTGTAAAAAATCTAGGCATTGTGCAGAGGGATATATAACAGAGAGAAGAAATACATACTACTAGGAGGCCTGAAAAACCTTACAGC